>NC_069499.1:281227122-282447122 GCF_027579735.1 Bombina bombina
AAAAAATAAACTTAAATTGATTGGATGGAGCATTCAATTTTAAACAGCTTTTCAATTTACTTCTATTATCAATTGTGTGTTTTTTTTATTGGTATCCTTTGTTAAAGAGTAATCTCAGGTGCTCTCAGGAGTGTGCACATATCTCTTAAACTATCTGGCAGCAGTGTTTGCAATTTTCTTTGTAGCAGTGTGATACATAGCTACAAATACTGCTGGACATAGACTGCTATATATACGTGCATACTCCTGAGCTCCTATCAGTCTACCTAGCTTTACTCTTCAAAAAAGAAAACCAAGGGAACAAAGCAAATTTTATAATAGAGGTAAAATGGAAAGCTGTTTAAAATGACATGCTCTATTTGAATCATGGAAGTTTACTTTTAACTTTAGTATCCCATTAATTTGTTGTTGCATGGTCTGACACCAAGTTGAACTGCTCTCTTCCTGAATGCTTATTTATTCTGTAAGGACAATAAAATTGTGGTTTGTCTCATGAAATGTGAGATATATATCTTATCTGGCTGTAAATTAATAGCATGACCATAAGATAGCACATTTCCAAAGCAGTAATACAACGTAACATAAACACATTACACTTTCTTACTTTCTCCAAGAACATTTCACCTCTTGTTTTCTGGCCCTATGCTAATAAATACTCACAGATGTCACAATAAAAATCCCATCAGTGTTTAAATGTAGCACTCAAATTGATAAGTGATAGCCAGAGCCAATTCTCAGTTCTCATATTCTCTAAGCAAATATTAAAGGGACATTACAGCTAGACATGTGCGATTTGTTTCAGATTGATTCGGAAATTTGGAAAATTCGGAAAATTCGGAGATTCTGATCGATTCGAATTTCCGAATTAAAATACTGCCGAATCTACCGTATCGAATACATCCGAATTGATTCGAATAAATCCGAATTGATTTGGATGTATTCGGTAGATTCGGATGGCCGTGTATTACACTAGTATTGTACAGTATATTAGGTTTTATCACTCTGCTATGGGTTAAACCTAATATACAGTACATAATACTAGTGTAATACACAGCACATCCCACTTAACACTTTTCCGAATTTCCGAATTGATTCGAACCGAATCGAATCGAACCGAATCAAACCAAACCGAATTTTTTCCGAATCCGAAAGAATCGGAATGAATCCGAAAAGAATTCATTTGAATTTCCGAATTCGAATAGATACGAACCGAAATTCGAATCGATCTGAACCGAACCAAACCGAATTTTTCGAAGCTGCACAAGTCTAATTACAGCCAACATTAAATATTCCTTGTGCAGCTAGAGCCTGGAATTTTGGGGATTTTCAATTTACTTCTGTTAGCAAATTTATGTTGTTCTCTTGGTAACCTTTGTTAAAAATCATAACTAGGTAGTCAAAGGCGCAGCAGTGCACTATTGGGAGCTTGCTGGTGATTTTTAGCTACATGCTTGTCTCTTGTTAATGGCCCAGCAGATGTGTTCACCTAGCTTAAAGTAGTGTATTACTGCTTTGGATCAGCTTTAACTATGTGTTAAAACCATTTGCATAGTTATATAGTTAAAGTAGGATACAAAAGAAGAAAACTGAAAAAATAGCATCCTCACAAGCTTATAATGTAGATCTCACAATATTAGATCCAATATCACAAACAATCCCTTTAACCAAAAATGGGTAGGCAAATAAAAAGACTTGAAAGTACAACAATAAAAGAAAAAATCCAGGGAATCATAGGTATCTAATTAGTATACTTTATTCTAAACAAATTTGGCTTTGACAAAGCCTTTGGCTAAACGTGCATAAGCCAAACTCCAGGTGAGTTCATTGTGTATTTATGGTTACATGTTGATAGGAATGAAAGCTCACACGGGAACATCTTGTACTTTTTAAATAATTAAAGCAATTTTTATGCTACAATAGGAAAATTGACACCCCTACATTTGGATTAAGAGTCATAGATAGACATTTAATAGATAGGGATCTTTTTAACTTGTGGCAGATGCAGAAAGTTACCCTGTGGTGCTTTCCTGGATTGTTTAATAGTAGGATCGGGTTGATTGATACCTGCTGGTGGCCTATTGGCCGCGAGTCTGCAGGGGGCGGTGTTGCACCAGCAGCTCTTGTGAGCTGCTGGTGCAATGCTGAATACAGAGAGCGTTTTGCTCTCCGTATTAAGCGAGGTCTGGCGGACCTGATCCGCACTGTCAGATCAGGTCCGCCAGACCTTGTTAAATAGAGGCCATTGGATCTAATGTTAGCACTTTACACCCTAGGTGGGATTAGATATTGCTTCCTATCACTGCTAATCTATGCTTTTCTTGATAATATAGTTATTGGCAATCAATGGTGAAATTATAAAAAGATCAAACACATCACATTTTCTTTTTGCACTTTTATGTTCCTAGGGAGTCACAAAATCAAATCTGAAAAGGGCGTTTTTTTTAAAAAAGATAGTACATTTTTTTGTATATAATTTTATAAAATGGATGTTAATGTACTCTGAATAGGACTACAGCTCTGATTTAAATGAGTAAATCCTAATGCTGAAATGAGGGTTTTAAAGGACCACATTTTTCATTTGTATTTCTTTGTAAAAGTGAATAAAATGTACGTTATACTATATACTATGTAATCTTCTTGTCAGCAAGAAACAAACGTCTAGATTACGAGTTGTGCATTAGGCTTAAAAAGCAGCTTTGGCAGGTCCCAACACTATTTTTTAATGCCCGCTGGTATTACGAGTCTTGAAGGTACAGGTGTACCGCTCACCTTTTTGGCCAGACTTGGAAATAACGCAAATCCACTTATGTAAATTGTGTATCCTATTTTTTCAATGAGACTTGCATAGCGCCGGTATTACGAGTCTGACAAAAAGTAAGCAGTACACCCTCTCCTGTCAAGACTGGTACCGCATTTTAAAGTCAGTAGTTAAGAGTTTTACACTACAACACATAAAACTCTTAACTAAAGTGCTAAAAAGTACACTAAAACCCATAAACTACCTATTAACCCCTAAACCGAGCCCCCCACATCACAAACACTAAAATACATTTTTGAAACCCTAATCTGCCAAACCGGACATCGGCGCCAATATAATAAACCGACGCACTCCCGCCTTGCTAACATTAGTTAAATATTATTAACCCCTAATCTGCCGTCCCTAACATCGACGCCACCTACCTACATTTATTAACCAATAATCTGCCGCCCCCAACGTCGCCGCCACTATATTAAAGTTATTAACCCCTAAACCTAAGTCTAACCCTAACACCCCATAACTTAAATATAATTAAAAGAAATCTAAATAAAATTACTATAATTAACTAAATTATTCCTATTTAAAACTAAATACTTACCTGTAAAATAAACCCTAAGCTAGCTACAATATAACTAATAGTTACATTGTATCTAGCTTAGGATTTATTTTTATTTTACAGGCAAGTTTGTATTTATTTTAACTAGGTACAATAGTTATTAAATAGTTATTAACTATTTAATAACTACCTAGTTAAAATAAATACAAAAATACCTGTAAAATAAAACCTTACCTAAATTACAATTACACCTAACACTACACTACAATTAAATTAGTTCCCTAAATTAAATACAATTCAATACAATTATCTAAAGTACAAAAAAACAAACACTAAACTACAGAAAATAATTAACAAATTACAATATTTTTAAACTAATTACACCTAATCTAATCCTGTAAAAAAAAGTACAAATCCCCCCCAACATTAAAACCCACCACCCACACAACCAACCCTACTCTAAAACCCACCCAATACCCTCTTAAAAAAACCTAACACTAACCCCTTGAAGATCACCTTACCGGGAGAAGTTTTCATCCAACTGGACCGAAGTTCTCAACGAAGCCGGGAGAAGTCTTCATCCAAGCCAGGCAAAGTGGTCCTCCAGACGGGCAGAAGTTTTCATCCAGACGGCATCTTCTATCTTCATCCATCCGGCGTGGAGCGGGTCCATCTTCAAGACATCCGATGCGGAGCATCCTATTCTGACGACGGCTAACACAGAATGAAGGCTCCTTTAAGGGACATCATCCAAGATGGCGTCCCTTGATTTCTGATTGACTGATAGAATTCTATCAGCCAATCGGAATTAAAGGTTAAAAAATCCTATTGGCTGATGCAATTAGCCAATAGGATTGAGCTTCAATCATATTGGCTGATCCAATCAGCCAGTAGGATTGAGCTCGCATTCTATTGGCTGTTCCAATCAGCCAATAGAATGCGAGCTCAATCATATTGGCTGATTGAAGCTCAATTTTTTTGCCTTTAAGCGACGTCATCCAAGATGGCGTCCCTTCAATTCCGATTGGCTGATAGAATTCTATAAGCCAATCGGAATTAAGGTAGAAAATATCCTATTGGCTGATGCAATCAGCCAATAGGATTAAGCTTGCATTCTATTGGCTGATTGGAACAGCCAATAGAATGCAAGCTCATTCCTATTGGCTGATTGGATCAGCCAATAGGATTGAAGTTCAATCCTATTGGCTGATTGCATCAGCCAATAGCATTTTTTCTACCTTAATTCCGATTGGATGATAGAATTCTGTCAGCCATTTGTAATTGAAGGGACGCCATCTTGGATGATGTCACTTAAAGGTACCTTCATTCTGTGTTAGCCGTTGATTGAAGACGATGCTCCGCGTTGGATGTCTTGAAGATGGACCCGCTCCGCGCCGGATGGATGAAGATAGAAGATGCTGTCTGGATGAAGACTTCTGCCAGTCTGGAGTACCACTTCACCTGGCTTGGATGAAGATTTTTCCCGACTTCGTTGAGGACTTCGGCCCGGTTGGATGAAGACTTCTCCCGGTAAGATTATCTTCAAGGGGTTAGTGTTAGGTTTTTTTAAGGAGGTATTGGGTGGGTTTTAGAGTAGGGTTGGTTGTGTGGGTGGTGGGTTTTAATGTTGGGGGGATTTTTAATTTTTTTTACAGGTAAGAGAGCTGATTACTTTGGGGCAATGCCCTGCAAAAGGCCATTTTAAGTGCTATTTGTAATTTAGTGTAGGGTATGGCTTTTTTATTTTTGGGGGGCTTTTTTATTTTGTTAGGGGGGTTAGATTATGTGTAATTAGTTTAAAAATCTTGTAATTTGTTTATTATTTTCTGTAATTTAGTGGGGGGGGGGTTTGTACTTTAGATTATATAGATTAGATTTTATAATTTTATTTAATTGTATTTAATTGTATTTAATTTAGGGAATTCATTTAATTATAGTGTAGTGTTAGGTGAAATTGTAACTTAGGTTAGGTTTTATTTTACAGGTAACTTTGTATTTATTTTAGCTAGGTAGTTATTAAATAGTTAATAACTATTTCATAACTATTCTACCTAGTTAAAATAAATACAAACTTGCCTGTAAAATAAAAATAAACCCTAAGATAGAAACAATGTAACTATTAGTTATATTGTAGCTAGTTTAGGATTTATTTTACAGGTAAGTATTTAGTTTTAAATAGGAATAATTTAGTTAATTATAGTAATTTTATTTAGATTTCTTTTAATTATATTTAAGTTAGGGGGTGTTAGGTTTAGGGTTAGACTTAGGTTTAGGGGTTAATAACTTTAATATAGTGGTGGCGACGTTGGGGGCAGCAGATTAGGGGTTAATAAATGTAGGTAGGTGGCGTTGATGTTAGAGCCGGCAGATTATGGGTTAATAAATGTAGGTAGGTTGCATCGATGTTAGGGCTGACAGATTAGGGGTTAATAATATTTAACTAATGTTTGCGAGGCGGGAGTGCGGCGGTTTAGGGGTTAATATGCTTATTATAGTGGCGGCGACGTTGGGGGCAGCAAATTAGGGTTTAATAAATGTAATGTAGGTGTCGGCGATGTTGGGGGCAGCAGATTAGGGGTTCATAAGTATAATGTAGGTGGCAGCAATGTCCGGAGCGGCAGATTAGGGGTTAATAATATAATGTAGGTTGCGGCGATGTCGGGTTAATAAGTGTAAGATTAGGGGTGTTTAGACTCAGGGTTAATGTTAGGGTGTTAGGTGTAGACATAAAATGTATTTCCCCATAGGAATCAATGGGGCTGCGTTAAGGAGCTTTACGCTGCTTTTTGGCAGGTGTTAGACTTTTTTTTAGCCGGCTCTCCCCGTTGATTCCTATAGGGAAATCGTGCACGAGCACGTTACACCAGATCACCGCTAACGTAAGCAGCGCTGGTATTGGAGTGCGGTAATGAGCAAAATTTTGCTCAACGCTCACTTCTTGTCTGGGTTGTAAAAACTCGTAATACCAGCGCTGTCTGTAAGTGAGCGGTGAGCATAAACTGCTCGTTAGCTCCGCACAGTCTCTAACGCAAAACTCGTAATCTAGGTGAAAGGGAACACCAATTTCAACATAATGTTTTCCTTTAATGAATCTTTCAGGGAACCTTAAAGTCTAGTGGACCTTGTAAGAACAATTCTCTGATCTTTCATATTATCTAGCCTAGTATCCCTTTAACATAAAATGGCCAAAGATGAATTGCTGAGCTTCTGGCAGATATAAAGAAGTGTCACATTATAATTGCCTCACTTTGCCCTTTAGCCTTTAATTTTCTCCCCATGTTTGTGCTTCACACAACATCATTGTTTTTCCTAACGATCATGTCAACTTCCTGACACTTTCATCAGTTGTGAATCACAAGAACAAGGACAAAACCATAGGACATGCATTGAAAATGGGTGGTTCAACCTGACATTGCCAGTGGCTGATATAGCAACACAGTCTGTTTCAAAAACTTTAATCATGGTAACTGAGAGAAGCAAAGAACAAAAGAACAGTTTAGTCACAATAGTGTATGATAAGGTTAAGAATAGTAAAATGCTATTATTAAAATTAGACTGTGTTTATAAATTATATAGATGGCACACTATAAAATCCTGTACAGGTATACATTTTGTAACTTCTTATTTGTTTATGAATGCGACAAGTAAACATAAGATAATATAATGCAATACAAATGGCTAGATTGCAAGTGGAACGCTATTGCATGCGAGTGATATTTCGTTTTTGCTCGCATCGGAAATAGTGCACATATTACAAGTTGAAAGTAAATGCGATTGCGAGAGCGCAATTGCATTTTATGCTGGTGGGTTAGAACTTACCAAATGTAGAAAAAACCCTCAGGAATAATATATAGCAATGTAACTGCTACAAAAATGTATTATGCACATTAACACAAATTACACAATACAGCTGTGAACAAGATAACATAGTCACTGATCTGTGAATACCCACCTTTTGGCACAGGGTGTGAGAATACATAGGGGTCAATTTATTAAGGTGCGGACAGACATGATATGATGACATGACATACGCTGTCAGCATTTAGCATTGCACCAGCAGTTCTTGTGAACTGCTGGTGCAATACCGCACCCTGCAATCGGCCGCTAGCAGGGGGTGTCAATCAAAACACGCGGACAGGTTATGGAGCAGTGGAGCTTGATAAATTGACCCTTCAATCTCCAAGATGGCAGCACTCAATGTGAGAATGCAGAGCTTCACTACCCAACATATGTCAGGGGTTAAAATAAAATAATAGCTGCAGGCACAGAGAAAGAACAATACCAGTGAAAGTAGTAACTATGCTTTTGTAGTTGTATTCATCCCTTTAATGCCCCTTTAATAGCAATCTTTCCTAGGAGGAGTTAGGCACAAGATATGCAGCACTTCATTTTCATTTCATATGAAGAGAAGGATAAGCTAGTAAATAGTGACTGGAAAACGACGGTGAGATAGATATTTTTCTTGTATACAGCAAAGAACTACAGGTAGATCAGACATTACCAGTAAACAGAACTTTTAAGACAATAGGAATATTTGTTGTCTTTTAAATATATCAGTTAACAAAACTGGATAATATCAAGGTAAATCAAGATAAAATTCCAAGTCTAGAGGCAAGACATTAAAGGGAATTTAGTTGTATAATAAACAAACCCATGCTCTGTATTGTTGGGTTGGTATAAAGTTGAAGTTGTGCCACTGATTAAAAAGGGAGCTGATCTGAGAATATATAGACCAGTGAGTCTGACCTCAGTGGTTGTGAATAAAATAGAGGGAATTATAAAATGATTTTATACTTTACATGCGTATATTTATGAACACAAAATTGTGAATGGCAAGTAGCATGGTTTTATGAGAAATAAATGCCAAATTAATCAAATTAGGTTATATGGAGCAGTATATAGGCACAAATATAGAGGTGAATCAGATTATACAAAGGCTTTTGATACAGTTCAATTAGAACATGGATAAACAACTAATTGAAAGATGGGAACAAACAGTGGTAGTAAATGGATTATATTCAAATTGAACAAAACTGATGCAGTTCTTCAAAGATCAGTTCTTTTAATATATGTATTTTATAAACTTCTAAGATGAAGGCATATATATCAACATCTCTATAATTTCACGTGACATTTTTGTACAGTGATAAGCTCAGAGCAAAATATAATTCATCTGCAGTGGAATTTGCTAAATCTGGAAGAATGGGTTGATAATTGGCAAATGAAATTTAAAACTGAAAATTTAGGAAGTAGCACTCAAATGGGCCCCATTTATTAAGCTTCGACTGCAGCTTTAGAGCCTTAGCAATCCAAGTTTACTGCAATCAAGCCTGAAATTTGAGTTGTGTAGCTGCAGTCTTTAAGGGACATTAAAGGGAACCACAACACCTGCTTGACATGTTTTAAACTAACTTTTTTTAATTGTGCAAAATAAACTAACAAACTATTCTGTATGCAGTATTTTCATCTTACTGCATTCTGTTGTAGATAAAAGCTTTATCATTTAAACGTTGCTCTTCAGCCTTGTACCTGCAAAGTAAGCTGCCATATTGCAAAGTTGGTTCCACAACAGTGGGTCACGTGATGCACACGGCACCTTCTATTGCTAAAGTTGAGGAAGCAGATTAAGATCTGCAGTGTCTAAGAAGAACGGCTTCAGGCAGACAGGCACTGTTATGTTTAAAAATAGCACGAGCAGGGAAGTAATTGTGAGGGGGAGGAGAGGGAGGAACGAAAGCAAACACTCTGCATATAAAATTGTAAGGAGACATTTGCATTCATCTACATACTTACTCTGGAGACTTTCTTCCCTCTGTGCATTCCTCTTCTCCCCCTGTGCATTCATCTCCTCCCCCTTCCTTCCCTGCGTGTGCTATTTATAAACATAACAGTGCCTGTCTGCCTGAAGCGTTCTTCTAAGACACTGCAGGGCTCAATCTGCTTCCTTTAGAAATAGAAGGTGCCGTGTGCATCACGTGACCCACTGTTGTGGAACGTGCGTTCCAATATGGCAGCTTACTTTGCAAGTACAAGGCTGCAGAGCAATGTTTAAATGATAAAGCTTTTACCTACAAAATAATGCAGTAAGATTAAAACTGCATACAGAATTAAAATCAGTATATTTTGCATAATTAGAAAAAGTTGGTTTAAAATATTTCAAGCAGGTGTTGTGGTTCCCTTTAAACACTAAGGGCCAGATTACGAGTGGCAAGCTATTTAATGCTCCCTCTTGAGCATTAACTGCGCTAGAAGTAAGCTTTTTGCGCTCATATTATGAGTTGAAAGTAAACTCTTTTTGCTTGTGTGCTAATCGAACATGCTCAAGTAGCCCCCATAGAGTTAATGAAGAAAAAAAAGTGGAAAAAACCTTACTCACGCACAAAACAGATCACATATTCTCATGTGCGCTAACCGAATATTAAAATATTAATATTTTGCATTCCAATGTTCCTTTTATTCATATATTTCTACATATAGCTGTTGGTATTTTGTTACAATATATATCTATACCTATATATATATATATATATATATATATATATATATATATATATATAAATATGATCATATATAGGTATAGATATATACAGATATATGGTATATATCTGTATATATCCACCTGTTCTCCCCCCTCTCCCTCAAAGTGTCAGTCATCTATCGCCCTCCTGGACCTACCTCCCAATTCCTTGACAACTTTGCCGCCTGGTTTCCTCACTTTCTCTCTACAAATATACCAACCCTAATTCTTGGGGACTTCAACATTCCCATTGACAATCCCTCTGCCCCTGCTGCCTATAAACTTTTTCACTCACATCCTCCTTCGGTCTCTCACAATCCACCCTATTCCCTACCCACCATGATGGACACTTCATCAACCTGGTATTTTCCTACTTCTGTTCTATATGTGACTTCACCTGTCAACCTTTTCCCATTTCAGACCATCACTTGGTCACCTATAATATTATTGCAACAACTAAACCCACTTCTCCATTCCGCCCCCGCACCTGTAGAAAACTACATGCTGTGGATCTGCTCCAATTTTCAAAAATCATTCAAGATCTCCTCCCTCACACTTCCACTACAACCTGCCCTGATCTTGCAACAGCCTACTATAACAAAACTCTCGCAAAACATCACGCTATCAGTTACAACTCTGTCACTCTCAGCAAACACGCTATCTGCAAAAATGCTCCAGTACTGCTGAGCGTGTCTGGAGGAAAACTCTGACCTGATTTCATACACTATAAGTTTATTCTTCGTTCATACACTTTTGCCCCTCAATAAGCCAAGCAAACCTACTTCTCTTCTCTCATATCTACTCTTTCCTCAAACCCTAAACAACTTATCTAACCTTTAACTCTCTCCTCTACCCACCTGCTCCACCCCCCACCCCGTCTGTCTTTAGTGCTCAAGACCTGGCAGACTACTTTTTAAACAAAAAGCATACTATCCGAAGCAACATCCCAACACCAACCTGCAATATTCCATCAACAGGCCCAGTTACTCCCTCTGCCACCCTCTGCATCTTCCATCCAGAAACTGAGAATGAAGTTTCTTCCTTACTATCTTCCTCACGCCTCACTACCTGCCCGCTCGACCCTATCCCTTACCATCTAATACCCTCCCTATCTTCCACCCTCACTCCTGCTCTTACCCACATCTTCAACCTATCTCTCTCTACCGGCTCATTCCCATCCTCTTTCAAACACGCAAAAGTAACTCCCATACTCAAAAAACCCTCCATCGACCCTAATTCTCCTGAAAGCTCCCGCCCCATATCACTGCTTCCAATAACATCAAAACTCCTTGAAAAAATAGTATACAAATGCCTAACCCACTTCCTGTCTGCCAACTCCTTGCTTGACCCCTTGCAATCCAGATTCCACCCCAAACACTCAAATAAGACTGCCCTTACCAAGGCTACTAACAAACTTCTCTCTGCTAAAAATATTGGCCACTACTTTATACTCATCTTACTTGACCTCACAGCTGCCTTCGACACCGTTGACCACCCCCTCCTCCTACAGACCCTTAGCTCTTTTGGCCTCTGTGACACTGCTGTTTCCTGGATTTACTCCTTTCTCACAGGTCTTTTTCTGTGCAATTTGCCGGCGACTCCTTCTCTCCAATGCCTCTGTCTGTTGGAGTACCTCAAGGATCTGTTCTGGGTCCTCTACTCTTCTCCATTTATACTTCTTCACTGGGTAAACATATCAACAGTTATGGCTTCAAATAACACCTCTATGCTGACAACACCCACCCCTACTCTCTCTCCCTCTGTCCTTTCTCATGTCAGTGACTGCTTATCTGGTATTTCTTCCTGGATGGCCTCTCACTACCTAAAGATTAACATGTCCAAGACTAAGCTCCATCTTATCCCCCCCCTCAAGCTCTATGCCGACTTGTGACTTTCTATCCCTGTTGACGGCATCACTATTTCCCCATCGCCCCATGTCCGCAGCCTCGGAGTTACACTTGACTCAAATCTATCCTTCGTCCCCATATCCAATCGCTTTCTACATCCTGCCGCAACCATCTATGCAATATTTCCAAGATTCAACCTTTTCTGTGCATTAACACCACAAAGCAAATAATCCACTCCCTTGTTATTTCTCGACTTGGCTACTGCAATAACCTACTTACTGACCTTCCTCTTTCACGCCTCTCCCCCCCTTCAATCCATCTTAAATGCCTCTGCCAGGCTGATCCACCTTTCCCGTCTCTGTATATGCTGCACCTCTCTGCGAGTCCTTTCATTGGCTCCCCATTCACAGTAGAATTAAATTCAAAATTCTCACCCTTGCATACAAAGCGCTCACCAACACCACTCCCCTCTACCTATCCTCTCTAATCAACAAGTATACTCCATCCCACCCACTAAGATCCAACAATGACCTGCTCCTTGCATCTGCAACTATCACCTCTTCTCATGCTAGACTGCAGGACTTCTGTCGTGCAGCACCTACCCTCTGGAACACTCTCCCTCGTGCTGTCAGGCTTTGCCCTAATCTGTCTTCCTTTAAATGCTCTCTGAAGACTTTTCTACCACCCAACTCAATAATAAATTAATTTCTCTTACCTAACAACATTTCCCTCATCTAACTCTGCATTAACATCTTTCTAAATCTTGCAGTCCTCACCTCCTGTTTCTCAACCTCCTACCCTTCTAGATTGTAAGTTCCCCTGGGAATAGGGCCCTCAATTCCCCCTGTATGTGTTTGTAAATTTTGCCCTCTCTCTTACAAGTTTTATATTGTTTCATTTAAATGAATTGTATCCATAGACAGCACTGCGGAATATGTTGGTACTCTATAAATAAAGTATAATAATTATATATATATATATATATATATATATATATATATATATATATATATATATATATACTGTTTCTGCTATGTGCAGAACATTTGAATGTGAAATATTTACAGTAAATACATAATTAAAACTTTTATTAAAAATAAATATTACATAAATATGTTTTTTCATGTTTTCATGCTACAATGCATTTATAACTATATATGTCTTATGTGTGTATACATGTATTTATGTGTTTATATGTGTATATATGTGTAATATATATGTGTTAATACATATATACACATATAAATACATAAATACATAGATACACATATATAGATAGTTATGAAGCAGCGGTCTAATAACTTGTCCACCTGCTCTGAGGCGGCGGACAGAATTCAACCCGATCGAATATGATCGGGTTGATTGACACCCCCTGCTAGCGGCCGATTGGTCGCAAAGCTGCAGGGGGCAGCATTGCACCAGGGGGCTCATTGCAGGGGGCTCGCTGCAAGGCCAGGCGGACGAGGTTCATGATAGTGAATCATGTCCTCCCAAACCTTTATAAATGAAGCCCAAATCCAGGCAGCAGTTTATATGGCAAATAAAATGTTACCATGTACAAAAGAAGCAATGAATGTAAAAGAAGAAAATATAATTCTGCCTCTGTATAAATAAAGACATTACAGCATTAGAAATGGTAATATAAGAAAATGTAATAAAAGGGGGTTGTATGTTGTAAACTATTAGTAGTAAAACTACTAATATATTATACTTCATATCAATATATTTCTTACCAATACAGAGAGCTGTTAGGCACACTGTTTATTGCAAGACAAGAGCTCACACATTAAGGCTAGAGGAGAACTAATCCCCAGCAAAACAATATTTTGTTCATTGAGGGCCAGCTTACAAGTGGAGCGCAAAATATCGATTTCACAAAGGCGATATTTGTGATCCATTTAGTAATACCAGCACACGCAAATGTAATAAGGTAGGTGCAATACTAAAGCAACCTCCAATAGGAGCCAAGTTCACATGCCGTCACACATGGCATAAGAACCTAGCGCAGCGAAGGGGGTAAGTTGCGCAGCGATGGGCAGCATATCTTAAATATATATATATATATATGAATATATACATATATATTTATGTGTTTATATGTGTATATATGTATATATGTATATATACTATATATATATATATATATATATATATATATATATATATATATATTGGCACATAAATATATATGTATATATTCATATATATTTAAGATCTGCTGCCCATCGCTGCGCAACTTACCCCCTTCGCTGCGCTAGGTTCTTATGCCATGTCTGACGGCATATATATATATTTATAGGGAAAACACCGTTCCAATAGACCGCAATTTTTCTAACACCCCACACTCGCCAATTAAAACCCCTAAAAACTACTTTATGCCGTTTAAAATAAATAAAACATTAAAATGCTAATATTTTTGTTTTAGAAAATGCACTACACACTTTATTTTGGGGCAATTTTGGCACATTTAGAAAATTAACCTACGGCTGGTTATTTATAGCACACCTGTAAACTTATAAAATTAATCTTCATGTGGTTATTTATAGCGCACCCGTACACGTATAAAATTAACCTTCGACTGGTTATTTATAGCGCACCCGTAAACTTATAAAATTAACCTTCGGCTGGTTATTTATAGCGCACCCGTTATTTTGATCTTCGGCTGGTTATTTATAGCGCACCCGTAAACAGGCGAATTTGCTTGTTTACGGGAACGCGATAAATTAGCGTTCCACTTGTAATATAGCCATGTATAAGCAAACAAGCAGTGAATCTATTATGCTAGAAGCGGTAGCCATTGCCAATAGGATAAAACAGCTTTGCCCAATTTTTTGCAGCGAGATCACAATGGCTTGTACTATGCTCTTCTCAAAAGACTGTGAAGGTTACTGGGAATATTAGTACAAAACCACTAAATCATAATAATAGAAACAGAAAACATAATTTATGTAAAAACTTACCTGATAAATTAATTTCTTTAATATTGGCTAGAGTCCATGAGCTAGTGATGTATGGGATATACATTCCTACCAAGAGGGGGCAAAGTCTCCCAAACCTCAAAATGCCTATAAATACACCTCCCACCACACTCACAATTCAGTTTAGCGAATAGCCAAGAAGTAAGGTGATAACAAAAAGGAGTAAAAAAAAAGCATACAAAAAGAGGAATTGGAAATATAATTGTGCTTTTATACAAAAAACATAACCACCATAAAATATGTGGGCCTCATGGACTCTTGCCAATATGAAAGAAATGAATTAATCAGGTAAGTTCTTACATAAATTATGTTTTCTTTCATGTAATTGGCAAGAGTCCATGAGCTAGTGGCGTATGGGATAGAAATACCCAATACAGTGGGGCAAAAAAGTATTTAGTCAGTCCCCAATTGTGCAAGTTCTCCCACTTAAGAAGATGAGACAGCCGTGAAAAAGAAAATAATGTGATTGGAGTGAGTAACAGTGACTAATGTAGGACATAACCAAAAAACATATATGTGATGAACATTAGGGAATTAAAAATAAGAAAAAAGTTTCATTGATTAGATGGTTTGATATTAATGTGTTGGTGTTATGAATTGTGATGTGGTGACAAAATCGATTTGAGAATAATTACTAAAATGAATTTGTCTGATTGTAAGAGCGTGAATAAATAATGTTGATGACTCTGACATACAGTGAGGCAAAAAAGGATTTAGTCAGCCACCAATTGTGCAAGTTCTCCCACTTAAGAAGGTGAGAGAGGCCTGTAATTTTCATCATAGGTATACCTCAACTATGAGAGACAAAATGTGGAAACAAATCCAGACAATCACATTGTCTGATTTGGAAAGAATTTATTTGCAAATTATGGTGGAAAATAAGTATTTGGTCAATATCAAAAGTTCATCTCAATACTTTGTTATATATCCTTTGTTGACAATGACAGAGGTCAAACGTTTTCTGTAAGTCTTCACAAGGTTGTCACACACTGTTGCTAGTATGTCGGCCCATTCCTGCATGCAGATCTCCTCTAGAGCAGTGATGTTTTTGGGCTGTCGCTGGGCAACACAGACTTTCAACTCCCTCCAAAGGTTTTCTATGAGGTTGAGATCTGGAGACTGGCTAGGCCACTCCAGGACCTTGAAATGCTTCTTACAAAGCCACTCCTTTGTTGCCCGGGCGGTGTGTTTGGGATCATTAAAATGCTGAAAGACCCAGCCACGTTTCATCTTCAATGCCCTTGCTGATGGAAGGAGGTTTCTACTCAAAATCTCACGATACATGGCCCCATTCATTCTTTCATGTACATGGATCAGTCATCCTGTTCCCTTTGCAGAGAAACAGCCCCAAAGCATGATGTTGCCACCCCCATGCTTCACAGTAGGTATGGTGTTCTTTGGTTGCAACTCAACATTCTCTCTCCTCCAAACACAACGAGTTTTGTTTCTACCAAACAGTTCTACTTTGGTTTCATCTGACCATATGGCATTCTCCCAATCTGCTTCTGGATCATCCAAATGCTCTCTAGCATACTTCAGACAGACCCAGACATGTACTGGCTTAAGCAGGGGGACACGTCTGGCACTGCAGGATCTGAGTCCCTGGCGGCGTAGTGTGTTACTGATGGTAGCCTTTGTTACGTTGGTCCCAGCTCTCTGCAGGTCATTCACTAGGTTCCCCCCATGTGGTTCTGGGATTTTTGCTCACCGTTCTTGTGATCATTTTGACCCCACAGGGTGAGATCTTGCATGGAGCCCCAGATCGAGGGAGATTATCAGTGGTCTTGTATGTCTTCTATTTTCTAATTATTGCTCCCACAGTTGATTTCTTAACACCAAGCTGCTTGCCTATTGCAGATTCAGTCTTCCCAGCCTGGTGCAGGTCTACAATTTTGTTTCTGGTGTCCTTCGACAGCTCTTTGGTCTTCACCATAGTGGAGTTTGGAGTGTGACTGTTTGAGGTTGTGGACAGGTGTCTTTTATACTGATAACAAGTTCAAACAGGTGCCATTAACACAGGTAATGAGTGGAGGACAGATGAGCCTCTTAAAGAAGAACATACAGGTCTGTGAGAGCCAGAAATCTTGCTTGTTTGTAGGTGACCAAATACTTATTTTCCACCATAATATGCAAATAAATTATTTCTAAATCAGACAATGTGATTGTCTGGATTTGTTTCCACAATTTGTCTCTCATAGTTGAGGTATACCTATGATGAAAATTACAGGCCTCTCTCATCTTCTTAAGTGGGAGAACTTGCACAACTGGTGGCTGACTAAATACTTTTTTGCCCCACTGTATGTCAGAGTCATCAACATTATTTATCCATGCTCTTACAATCAGACAAATTCATTTTAGTTATTATTCTCAAATCGATTTTGTCACCACATCACCATTCATAACACCAACACATTAATATCAAACCATCTAATTAATGAAACTTTTTTCTTAATTTTAATTCCCTTATGTTCATCACATATATGTTTTTTGGTTATATCCTACATTAGTCACTGTTACTCACTCCAATCACATTATTTTCTTTTTCATGGCTGTCTAGCCACCACAGTTCACTCCACACCACACCACACCACCCTTCTTTCTTTATTTTTATTTTTATTTTTATTAGTTATGATCTTAAGGTTATATAAATCAGTTTGTTCTTACTTTTTATTTCAATCAATATATAGGTGATCAACTATTATTCCCATAGAGGTACATATAGAAATTAAGTAGAATTTTTAGACACCCGAGTGATAACATTTTTAGTATATTAAAGAATCCAACAATATTTATGTAATTGATTGACACTTGCTTTCTCTAGTATCTCTATACATAAACATATACATTGCTACAATCAATATTTTTCTAAGTCATCCGGTTTTATAAGAATGCACATATGTATATTCTCTCTTTATAGATATGTAACAAATGGCATACAAAGGCATACTAACAACGATAAAATGCATCACTCTGTTGTTACAAGTGGTATTTACAATTGAAATGAAATACTTTGTTTCGTATACAACAACATACAATAATCATTCAATTCCCGATGATGTCACTGCAGTGGGTGGGAATTCTTTTGAAGCGTCATAAATAGAGGCCAAAAACGCGACACCCATTGATACACTTTGAGAAAGCCGTGCTAGACAGTGAAACATGTTAGGGACCTGTTGAGGAGATAATGAAAGCTCCTAACTTTTTAATTGCCGCCTGAGCCATGTGTAGCTACATACCATAAAAATAATTTGTGTATCTGTTGTTCGTGCAATTTAGTCGGCTATTGAGCCATTAATACAGAGGGCTTTCTGATAAATGCTAACTAGTTATTGCGTGTCAGTTTGACCAATAATCTGAGTTAACCCCACACGGATATGTGTGTATGTTTTCAATCAGACTGGATTAAAGATGATGTACAATAGAGTGTTTGTATAACACAATCATTAAAGGGACAGTCAAGTCCAAAACAAACTTTCATTTTTCAAATAGGGCATTAAATTTTAAACAACTTTCCAATTTACTTTTATCAACAATTTTGCTTTGTTCTCTTGGTATTCTAGTTGAAAGCAAACCTAGGAAGGCACATATGATAATTTATAAGCCCTTGAAGGCCGCTTCTATTTTATTTACTTTTCACAGCAGGGGAGAGCTAGCTCTTGTAGGCCATATAGATAGCATTGTGATCACGCCCGTGGCTAGTGGCAGACACTGCACTAATTGGCTAAAATGCAAGTTAATAGATAACTAAAAGTCATGTGATTAGGGTGGTCAGAAGATGCTTAGATACAAGTTAGTCACAGAAGTAAAAAGTGTATTAATATAACAGTGTTGGTTTTGCAAAACTGGGGAATGGGTAATAAAGGGATTATCTATATTTTTAAACAACAAAAATTCTGGTGTTGACTGTCCCTTTAAGGAAACACATAATCGTGTAATTGCAAGACATGTTTTGAACCATAACGCTGTGATTCCTAGACTGACATTTCAAATATATTAATACAAACCTCAGCCCAATATACAGAGATACAATGTTGTGCACCACTGTATACATTTTGTTTCAGATTGCTGCTGATTTTTGATTAAACAATAATTAGCTTAACTGTATAGAAAGCTTATAACAATTTACAAACAGTGCATATTATAATTAGCACATTATTGACATCAATATCGCTAGCCTGTGAATCTATACACAACTAATAATAAGCAGCATTATCCAACCAAGATAGCATCTTACGCTTATTCAAAAAAACGTTTTTGCTTGATACAATTCAAATACTTTTACAAACAGCTAAACGTTCTGAAATTTTGTATCCTTGGATAGATATCTTTATTATCAGTTAACAGCATTCACGTGTCTCAGACTCAGTAACATTTATTTGTTATCATAAAACACATAAAGGCCATTGCAGATCTTTGCATAGCAAAGCCAATTACTGTCATTTTCAAGTAATATTATTGAGATCGTAATAAATTTAGAGCAGTCTCATAACATATATCAGAAACAATATACTGGTATTTATTATTAAAATTTTGAGACTGTTGAATTTACAATACAAAGGATTATGAATATTACAACGTAACTAAGCAAGCATTATAAGCTTATTAATAATTAGCATCACAAGTTTTTAAAATTGATTGTATACAAACAATAGCTAAACACTCTTGAATCCCAAGATCTTGGTGATATATCTCTCTGTTACTATTCAATAAGCATTGTGACTCACAGCAACATTTATCTCAACTACAAACTCACAGCAACATTTATCTCAACTACAAACTATATCTATGCAATTGTAGATTTACTCATCTTAAAAACAATCAATGTTATTCTCACAATCAATAGTGAGATCATAATAACTTAGAACAATCACGCAAAATAGTGGGGGTACTGATACTACAGCATATTACCATGATACTATACTCTAAGTGAACATTCATTAAGATGGCTCTGTTGTACAGCACCTAGATTCTATATTACAAGTGAACAATCATTGGGAAAGATATGATACTTGTGAAACTAATGGAGACATAGTAACTCCTAATATCTAATGTTTGTACCTAGATTACTTAAATATCCACCACTCAATCTGGTTCTGGAGTAAGTAGAACTATATATATTAATGCGGCACACTATGGTGCATCAAACCAGTAAATAATAAATATAAGATCACCTTATATGTTATAATCAGTGTTATACCCAAACTACGTACACAAGATTATCTCACAATTTCTCAAGCAGTGAGTTATTCTGGTACCCACGGATTACATTCAAAGTCCTTACATCCATCAAGGAACGCAATAGAAATAACAGTTTAGCGATATTCATCATTTTTCAGATGATGTATCCAGTCATCTGATATCTATTGTACCCTCCTAGTGACTTTATAGCAATACACCACACAATATTTGTGATTTTGAATGTGTTGCAACATGGATTCTGTGTGTGTGTTTTTAATTTAGTGTTTTTTGTATTTTTAATTCAACCTTATTAAAAGTTAAATTTTAATTATTCCCATCCTTCTTTTTTTGTATAAGATTGGAGAATTACCTGATGATGAGATCACAGCCAGTGATCTTATTCTAGTTTATACCTATTCCTAATTCAGAGTGCTATATGTGTATACTTGAATTAGGAGGTTCTTTTACCCCTTAAAAATCTCTTTCATAAACTGACAGCTGCCTGAAGAACTTTTTTACCAAAGACTGCTTCAGAAGAAGCAAATACATAAAAAATGGTAAAAACAAGAAAAGTATGCAAAGAAGACTAAATTACTGCTTCATCCGAAGCTTCAGTCTGAAAAAGTCCAAGAAATGGCAACTGAACTTAGTAGAATGCGCTGAAAATCTCTGAGGCGGAGCCTGCCCTGCCTCCAAATAAGCCTTGAGAAACAAAAGCTTTAACCGGGATGTAAAATGAATGGCAGAGGTTTACATCGAAAGAATGTATAGAACTCTCAAATAATTCTTTAAGATTAGGACACAAAGAGGGACAACAATTTCTCTACTAATGTTATTCAAATTCACAACCTTAGGAAAAAAAGAAGTTCAAAAAACAACTTATCTAGATGAAAAAATTAGATGAGACACAAAAGTAGATACTCTTCAAAGAAAATATAGGCTCAAAAGAAAGATCCTGCCAATCCTTAAACCAAATTAAAACTCCAAAAAGGATAAATTAATAAATGAACAGACTTGATACAAAGCAAAGCCTGAACACAACAATGAATATCAGGAAGTTTAAACAATCTTTCTAGGAAATAAAACAGAAAGAACAGAGATTTGTCCCTTCAAAAAATTTGCAGACAAACGTATCCAAACCATCCTGAAGAAACTGTAAAATCCTAGGAATTCTAAAAGAATGCCAAGAGAATTTATGAGAAGAACACCATAAAATATAGGTTTTCCAAACCTGATAATACATGTTCCTTGAAACAGACTTATAAGCCTGAAATATAGTGATATGACTCTCTATGACTAAACACTAATCAATTTCCATGAAAAGAGTGGGGGGAAATAGTTTGGGTGTGTGTATTAAGTAAATATATGAAAAAATCTGTAAGGACAGAAGATTCAGTTCAATAGTATGTTGTTAAAAGCTGCTGTGCAAATAGACTGTATAAGGTGTATATATGTACATACACTAGGAAGGCGGTGTTTCCCCCCAAAACACCTCCCACCATTCAGATTCCAATGAGGCAGTAACAATCCACTGTAGATGAAATTTTGTAATAAAGGTGACTCACCACTCACTGCCTCCTCGGAAAAGGGGCAGCCTTGTTCTTAGGTGCTGTGTCCCCTATGTTGGGGATGTCCGTCCTATTCTGCTCACCTCCGGCTTTTAGCAATGATATAGCAAAAATGCTTTAGCTGGACATGTGAAGTATTTCTTCTTTACAGCATCCGTGGTTTCCCAGCTGTCCCTTTAATGTTGCAGTCTAATGCAGCAAGCTTCTAGCTACCTCTCACAGTATTTATCCTTACCTGTGCTTCACCTGGTGCTCCTGTTACACATTTTTTCTGCAATCAATTTCCATACCTTAAAATTAGTAATTTGAGATCCTGATGAAAAAAATGGCCCCTGAAACAAGAGGGCTGGCCAAAGAGAAAGCGGCCAAGAATGGCAACTGGACATCCGAACAAGATCCACATCCACATGAGGCCATGCTGATGCTATCAGAAACACATGAAACTGTTCCAATATAATCTTGGACATCACGCTTGGAAGAAAAAAACAGAGGCGGAAAGATGTAGCCAAGTTGCAAAACCAAGACACTGCTAATGCATCCACCATTTCTGCCTGAGGATCCCTGGACCCAAAAAGGTACCTGGGAAATTGAGAAAACACATCTGTATAGAGATACCCCTCTCCCGGATGTAAAGACTGACGGCTGGGATAATCCACCTCCCAAATTACTACAGCAAATCTTTGTTGGCCTATTGAGCATCGGACGACATGTGGATCACATCTTACTTACTTTCCTCATTCCAGAGGTGAGATTATGCTGCAGGGTCTTGTGGACACACTGGTAAAATGCCGCACTGCCTGGTTCCAAGACAGGGCATCGAGGAGTAGTGCACGGAGAGGCACGAATACCTCCATTAAAGCAGTGATGTCACGGACATCGCGGTCCTGCCATTATTATGGGGCCCGCTACCTAACTCTCACCTAGATTACGAGTTTTGTCGGTAAGGCTGTGCGGTGCTAACGAGCAGTTTTCCCTCACCGCTCACTTGCAGACAATGCTCGTATTACGGGTTTTTACAAACCCGGCGTTAGCCGCAAAAAAGTGAGCAAAATTTAGCTCCACATCTCACCTCAATACCAGCGCTGCTTACAGTAGCGGTAAGCAGGTAAAACATACTCGTGCACAATTTCCCCATAGGCATCAATGGGGGAGAGCCGACTGAAAAAAGAACTAACACCTGCAAAAAAGCAGTGTAAAACTCCTAACGCATCCCCATTGATTCCTATGAGAAAAATACAATTTATGTCTACACCTATCACCCTAAAATGAACCCTGAGTCTAAACACCCCTAATCTTACACTTATTAACCCCTAATCCACCACCCCCGACATCGCTGCCACCTGCATTATATTATTAACTCCTAATCTGCCGCTCCGGACACCGCCGCCACCTACATTATACTTATGAACCCCTAATCTGCTGCCCCCAACATCGCCGACACCTACATTATATTTATTAACCCCTAATCTGCTGCACCCAATGTCGCCGCAACATACCTACATTTATTAACTCCTAATCTGCCGCCCCCAACGTCGCCGCCACTATATTAAAGTTATTAACCCCTAAACCTAAGTCTAACCCAAACCCGATTGGCTGATTGAATTCTATCAGCCAATCAGAATTAAGGTAGGAAAAATCTAGGTACCTAGTTTTTAGCTTGCCTGCGCTTCTTCCATGCGAAGTGCAGGACTTTGTACTTTTATCTCCCTCTTGTGCTGGGATCCTGCTCAACTCAACGGATGCCAGAGGAGCGTGCAGTCTCTCGAGATGCTGACCGGGTTCAGCAGCCACTGCATGGAGCGTGCAGTCCTAAGAGACTTTGTCTGTAATTGGGGAACTGACAGAAGTGTGAGTAAAGATTGATGTACAACCGTATAACAGAGGTGTCAGCAAAGATTATTCCTTTTGGCAATAAGGTGGTCAATACCTACATAATAAGGTGGTTTTATATAAACGGAAATCTTCCAGAAAACAGAATTTATGCTTACCTGATAAATTACTTTCTCCAACGGTGTGTCCGGTCCACGGCGTCATCCTTACTTGTGGGATATTCTCTTCCCCAACAGGAAATGGCAAAGAGTCCCAGCAAAGCTGGTCACATGATCCCTCCTAGGATCCGCCCACCCCAGTCATTCGACCGACGGACAGGAGGAAATATATATAGGAGAAACCATATGATACCGTGGTGACTGTAGTTAGAGAAAATAATTCATCAGACCTGATTAAAAAACCAGGGCGGGCCGTGGACCGGACACACCGTTGGAGAAAGTAATTTATCAGGTAAGCATAAATTCTGTTTTCTCCAACATTGGTGTGTCCGGTCCACGGCGTCATCCTTACTTGTGGGAACCAATACCAAAGCTTTAGGACACGGATGAAGGGAGGGAGCAAATCAGGTCACCTAAATGGAAGGCACCACGGCTTGCAAAACCTTTCTCCCAAAAATAGCCTCCGAAGAAGCAAAAGTATCAAATTTGTAAAATTTGGCAAAAGTGTGCAGTGACGACCAAGTCGCTGCCTTACATATCTGGTCAACAGAAGCCTCGTTCTTGAATGCCCATGTGGAAGCCACAGCCCTAGTGGAGTGAGCTGTGATTCTTTCAGGAGGCTGCCGTCCGGCAGTCTCATAAGCCAATCGGATAATGCTTTTAAGCCAAAAGGAAAGAGAGGTAGAAGTCGCTTTTTGACCTCTCCTTTTACCAGAATAAACAACAAACAAGGAAGATGTTTGTCTGAAATCTTTAGTAGCCTCTAAATAGAATTTTAGAGCACGGACTACATCCAAATTGTGTAACAAACGTTCCTTCTTTGAAACTGGATTCGGACACAAAGAAGGTACAACTATCTCCTGGTTAATATTTTTGTTAGAAACAACTTTAGGAAGAAAACCAGGCTTAGTACGCAAAACCACCTTATCTGCATGGAACACCAGATAAGGAGGAGAACACTGCAGAGCAGATAACTCTGAAACTCTTCTGGCAGAAGAGATTGCAACCAAAAACAAAACTTTCCAAGATAGTAACTTAATATCTACGGAATGTAAGGGTTCAAACGGAACCCCTTGAAGAACTGAAAGAACTAGATTTAAACTCCAGGGAGAAGTCAAAGGTCTGTAAACAGGCTTGATCCTAACCAGAGCCTGAACAAATGCTTGAACATCTGGCATAGCTGCCAGTCGTTTGTGTAGTAAGACAGATAAAGCAGAAATCTGTCCCTTTAGAGAACTTGCAGATAATCCTTTCTCCAAACCTTCTTGTAGAAAGGATAGAATCTTAGGAATCTTTATCTTGTTCCATGGCAATCCTTTGGATTCACACCAACAGATATATTTTTTCCATATTTTATGGTAAATTTTTCTAGTTACAGGCTTTCTAGCCTGAATCAGAGTATCTATTACAGAATCTGAAAACCCACGCTTTGATAAAATCAAGCGTTCAATCTCCAAGCCGTCAGCTGGAGGGAAACCAGATTCGGATGTTCGAATGGACCTTGAACAAGAAGGTCCTGTCTCAAAGGTAGCTTCCATGGTGGAGCCGATGACATATTCACCAGGTCTGCGTACCAAGTCCTGCGTGGTCACGCAGGAGCTATCAAGATCACCGAAGCCCTCTCCTGATTGATCCTGGCTACCAGCCTGGGAATGAGAGGAAACGGTGGGAATACATAAGCTAGGTTGAAGGTCCAAGGTGCTACTAGTGCATCTACTAGAGTCGCCTTGGGATCCCTGGATCTGGACCCGTAGCAAGGAACCTTGAAGTTCTGACGAGACGCCATCAGATCCATGTCTGGAATGCCCCATAATTGAGTTATTTGGGCAAAGATTTCCGGATGGAGTTCCCACTCCCCCGGATGGAATGTCTGACGACTCAGAAAATCCGCTTCCCAATTTTCCACTCCTGGGATGTGGATCGCAGACAAGTGGCAGGAGTGATCCTCCGCCCATTGAATTATTTTGGTCACTTCTTCCATCGCCAGGGAACTCCTTGTTCCCCCCTGATGATTGATATATGCAACAGTCGTCATGTTGTCTGATTGAAACCTTATGAATTTGGCCTTTGCTAGATGAGGCCAAGCTTTGAGAGCATTGAATATCGCTCTCAGTTCCAGAATGTTTATCGGGAGAAGAGATTCTTCCCGAGACCATAGACCCTGAGCTTTCAGGGGTTCCCAGACCGCGCCCCAGCCCACCAGGCTGGCGTCGGTCGTGACAATGACCCACTCTGGTCTGCGGAAGCTCATTCCCTGTGACAGATTGTCCAGGGTCAGCCACCAACGGAGTGAATCTCTGGTCTTTTGATCTACTTGAATCGTCGGAGACAAGTCTGTATAATCCCCATTCCACTGTCTGAGCATGCACAGTTGTAATGGTCTTAGATGAATTCGTGCAAAAGGAACTATGTCCATTGTTGCAACCATCAATCCTATTACTTCCATGCACTGCGCTATGGAAGGACGAAGAACAGAATGAAGAACTTGACAAGAGCTTAGAATTTTTGATTTTCTGACCTCTGTCAGAAAAATCCTCATTTCTAAGGAATCTATTATTGTTCCCAAGAAGGGAACTCTTGTTGACGGGGACAGAGAACTTTTTTCTTTGTTCACCTTCCATCCGTGAGATCTGAGAAAGGCTAGGACGATGTCCGTATGAGCCTTTGCTTTTGACAGAGATGACGCTTGAATCAGGATGTCGTCCAAGTAAGGTACTACTGCAATGCCCCTTGGTCTTAGAACCGCTAGAAGGGACCCTAGTACCTTTGTGAAAATCCTTGGAGCAGTGGCTAATCCGAATGGAAGTGCCACAAACTGGTAATGCTTGTCCAGAAAAGCGAACCTTAGGAACTGATGATGTTCCTTGTGGATAGGAATATGTAGGTACGCATCCTTTTAATCCACAGTAGTCATAAATTGATTTTCCTGGATAGTAGGTAGGATCGTTCGAATAGTTTCCATTTTGAACGATGGTACCCTGAGAAATTTGTTTAGGATCTTGAGATCCAAAATTGGTCTGAATGTTCCCTCTTTTTTGGGAACTATGAACAGGTTGGAATAAAAACCCATCCCTTGTTCTCTTATTGGAACTGGATGAATCACTCCCATCCTTAACAGGTCTTCTACACAATGTAAGAATGCCTGTCTTTTTATTTGGTTTGAAGATAATTGAGACCTGTGGAACCTTCCCCTTGGGGGTAGTTCCTTGAATTCCAGGAGATAACCTTGAGAAACTATTTCTAGCGCCCAAGGATCCTGAACATCTCTTGCCCAAGCCTGAGCAAAGAGAGAAAGTCTGCCCCCCACCAGATCCGGTCCCGGATCGGGGGCTATCCCTTCATGCTGATTTGGTAGCAGTGGTAGGCTTCTTGGCCTGCTTACCCTTGTTCCAGCCTTGCATTGGTTTCCAGGCTGGTTTGGGTTGTGAAGTATTACCCTCTTGCTTAGAGGATGTAGAATTAGAGGCTGGTCCATTTCTGCAAAAGGGACGAAAATTAGGTTTATTTTTAGCCTTAAAAGACCTATCCTGTGGGAGGGCGTGGCCCTTTCCCCCAGTGATGTCTGAAATAATCTCTTTCAAATCAGGTCCAAATAATGTCTTACCTTTGAAAGGAATGTTAAGCAATTTTGTCTTGGAAGACACATCCGCTGACCAAGACTTTAGCCAAAGCGCTCTGCGCGCCACGATAGCAAACCCTGAATTTTTCGCCGCTAATCTAGCTAATTGCAAAACGGCATCTAAAACAAAAGAGTTAGCCAATTTAAGTGCTTGAACTCTGTCCATAACCTCCTCATACGAAGATTCTTTATTGAGCGATTTTCCTAGTTCCTCGAACCAGAAACACGCTGCCGTAGTGACAGGAACAATGCATGAAATTGGTTGTAGAAGGTAACCTTGCTGTACAAAAATCTTTTTAAGCAAACCCTCTAATTTCTTATCCATAGGATCTTTGAAAGCACAACTATCTTCGATAGGAATAGTAGTGCGTTTGTTTAGAGTAGAAACCGCCCCCTCGACCTTGGGGACTGTCTGCCATAAGTCCTTTCTGGGGTCGACTATAGGAAATAATTTCTTAAATATAGGGGGGGGGGACAAAAGGTATGCCGGGCCTTTCCCACTCTTTATTTACTATGTCCGCCACCCGCTTGGGTATAGGAAAAGCGTCGGGGGGCACCGGAACCTCTAGGAACTTGTCCATCTTACATAATTTCTCTGGAATGACCAAATTGTCACAATCATCCAGAGTAGATAACACCTCCTTAAGCAGTGCGCGGAGATGTTCTAATTTAAATTTAAATGTCACAACATCAGGTTCAGCTTGATGAGAAATTTTTCCTGAATCTGAAATTTCTCCATCAGACAAAACCTCCCTCATGGCCCCTTGAGATTGGTGTGAGGGTATGTCAGAACAGTTATTATCAGCGTCCTCTTGCTCTTCAGTGTTTAAAACAGAGCAATCGCGCTTTCTCTGAGAAGTAGGCATTTTGGATATAAGATTTGCTATGGAGTTATCCATTACAGCCGTTAATTGTTGCATGGTAATAAGTATTGGCGCACTAGGTGTACTAGGGGCCTCCTGTGTGGGCATAACTGGTGTAGACACAGTAGGGGATGTAGTATCATGTTTACTCCCTTCACTTGAGGAATCATCTTGGGCAATATCATTATCTGTGGCATTACTGTCCTTACTTTGTTTGGACACTATGGCACAATTATCACATAAATTTAAATGGGGAGACACATTGGCTTTCATACATATAGAACATAGCTTATCTGATGGTACAGACATGTTAAACAGGCTTAAACTTGTCAACAAAGCACAAAAAACGTTTTAAAATAAAACCGTTACTGTCACTTTAAATTTCAAACTGAAAACACTTTATTACTGAATATGTGAAAAAGTATGAAGGAATTGTTCAAAATTCACCAAAATTTCACCACAGTGTCTTAAAGCATTAAAAGTATTGCACACCAAATTTCAGAGCTTTAACCCTTAAATTAACGGAACCGGAGCCGTTTTACATTTAACCCCTATACAGTCCCAGCTATATGCTTTGCTGAGACCCAACCAAGCCCAGAGGGGAATACGATACCACAAGACGCCTTCTATAAGCTTTTTCAGTGATTCTTAGCTCCTGACACATGCATCTGCATGCCTTGCTCTCCAAAAACAACTGCGCATTATTGGCGCGAAAATGAGGCTCTGTCTATAACTAGAAAAGCCCCCAACTGAAAAAGGTGTCCAACACAGTGCCTGCCGTTTTCCTAAATGTTTCCCCAAGATTATAACACCAATAATTAGTTAGAATCTGTATAATATGCCTAATAAAGCAATCGTTTTAGCCCAGAAAAATGTCTACCAGTTTTTAAGCCCTTTTTGAAGCCCTTTATTCTTTTATGTTAAACTAAGAAAATGGCTTACCGGTCCCCATGAGGGGAAATGACAGCCTTCCAGCATTACATGGTCTTGTTAGAAATATGGCCAGTCATACCTTAAGCAGAAAAGTCTGCTAACTGTTTCCCCAACTGAAGTTACTTCATCTCAACAGTCCTGTGTGGAAACAGCAATCGATTTTAGTAACGTTTGCTAAAATCATCTTCCTCTTACAAACAGAAATCTTCATCCTTTTCTGTTTCAGAGTAAATAGTACATACCAGCACTATTTTAAAATAACAAACACTTGATAGAAGAATAAAACTACATTTAAACACCAAAAAAACTCTTAACCATCTCCTTTGAGATGTTGCCTGTACAACGGCAAAGAGAATGACTGGGGTGGGCGGAGCCTAGGAGGGATCATGTGACCAGCTTTGCTGGGACTCTTTGCCATTTCCTGTTGGGGAAGAGAATATCCCACAAGTAAGGATGACGCCATGGACCGGACACACCAATGTTGGAGAAATCCTTTTACACTTTAATCCACTTGTTACCTATGCAGCGCTTACTGGTTCTGTTACAAACAGACATTTTGTAGCTGAATACTCACAGTCTGGAACAAATTCATCTTGGCTGGAGACATTATTGTATTCATTGCAACAATAATGAATCTATGTATGAACTTTTTAATATAAATTGCTGATAACGTTCTAATATATATCCTTTTGAACGTATTTTTAGGGTGGTAATCCAGTTCAATTTTTAACGTTTTTGGAGATATGGTCTTATTTTAAGTGAGACGTCCCTAATATTTGTTATTTATAAATTTATTTCAATGGTTTGTGATTACATATTTTTTATGCAGTAAAGTTTTATACATATATTATTTTTGTTTCTTTATTTTTTCTCAATTCTAATTCTAAGACTAGGTGTTGTGGTTAACTTAGCTATTTAGCACCCTCTTAATAATTTTCTATCTTTTCTATTTTGTAACAGTCCTGGGGAGACTGTTAGGGAGTGGCCTAGTTATCCTTTAGAATTTAGCACTATATTTTTCTGTTATCTATTGAAATGATTGGACAGCCAGAGGGACAAACCGACAAAGTCAACTATGAGGTGGCGAAATTATACCCTGGCTCTTCTGGGGATGACTCTCATGTTGCTGCCCCTCCCCCCCCCCCAGACGGCGGGTGCGACATGTTCAGAGTGGTCTCTACCATTATTTGACCACAGCCCTGCAATCAGCAATAGCAAAATACCTATTAGAACATTTAAAAGCTCTGGTGCTTATTTCAGGCATAATCACTACCTGGAGAGTATTTCTAAGTGGTTAATGTATTGTTTGCACAAAATGGCCTCCCCACAGGATGATGAGCTTAACTATATAGTAGTTGATATGGGATATGACAGATCTGGGATTGGCTAAAAAGTAATTATGCTTCTATTTCAGGGTAACCAAACTCCTGAGTTGGCCGGCTGAGATGTTTCATACTGCCCTATTTGCTCTCAACCAGGTACCATGTTGGACAAAACTATACTTCATTGAACTTAATACCCACAAGTGCAGTTAAAATACTATGGACAGAGAATTAAGTCCGGAGTTTCTTACCTTGAAGATGCTTTATTTGATGGCCTGAGGAACCCATATGTTTATAATTTCTCCATCATGGTTAAGAAATGGCATTGAGCTTGCATTCTATTGGCTGATCGGAACAGCCAATAGAATGCGAGCTCAATCTGATTGGCTGATTGAATCAGCCAATCGGATTGAACTTGATTGTGATTGGCTGATTCCATCAGCCAATCAGAATTTTCCTACCTTAATTCCGATTGGCTGATAGAATCCTATCAGCCAATCGGAATTGGCCGTTCCTCATCGGATGAAGATAGAAGATGCCGCTTGGATCAAGATGGTTGCTGGTCTGGATCGCCTCTTCTTCCCGGATAGGATGAAGACTTTGGAGCCTCTTCTGGACCTCTTCAGCCGCCGGATGATGGATGTCTAGCCCCCGCTTGGGTTGGATGAAGATTTTGGAGCCAGGACCGATCGGTGATACCCGGTGAGGTGAAGATAAGGTAGGAAGATCTTCAGGGGCTTAGTGTTAGGTTTATTTAAGGGGGGTTTGGGTTAGATTAGGGGTATGTGGGTGGTGGGTTGTAATGTTGGGGGGGGGTATTGTATGTGTTTTTTTACAGGCAAAAGAGCTGAATTTCTTGGGGCATGCCCCGCAAAGGGCCCTGTTCAGGGCTGGTAAGGTAAAAGAGCTTTGAACTTTTTTTAATTTAGAATAGGGTAGGGCATTTTTTTATTTTGGGGGTCTTTGTTATGTTATTAGGGGGCTTAGAGTAGGTGTAATTAGTTTAAAATTGTTGTAATATTTTTCTAATGTTTGTAAATATTTATTTATTTTTTGTAACTTAGTTCTTTTTTATTTTTTGTACTTTAGTTAGTTTATTTTATTGTAGTTATTTGTAGGTATTGTATTTAATTCATTTATTGATAGTGTAGTGTTAGGTTTAATTGTAGGTAATTGTAGGTATTTTATTTAATGTATTTATTGATAGTGTAGTGTTAGGTTTAATTGTAACTTAGGTTAGGATTTATTTTACAGGTAACTTTGTAATTATTTTAACTATTTTAGCTATTAAATATTTCTTAACTATTTAATAGCTATTGTACCTGGTTAAAATAAATACAAAGTTACCTGTAAAATAAATATAAATCCTAAAATAGCTATAATATAATTATAATTTATATTGTAGCTATATTAGGGTTTATTTTACAGGTAAGTATTTAGCTTTAAATAGAAATAATTTATTTAATAAGAGTTAATTTATTTTGTTAGATTTAAATTATATTTAACTTAGGGGGGTGTTAGCGTTAGGGTTAGACTTAGCTTTAGGGGTTAATACATTTATTAGAATAGCGGTGAGCTCCAGTCGGCAGACTAGGGGTTAATGTTTGAAGTTAGGTGTCGGCGATGTTAGGGAGGGCAGATTAGGGGATAATACTATTTATTATAGGGTTATTGAGGCGGGAGTGAGGCGGATTAGGGGTTAATAACTTTATTATAATAGCGATGCGGTCCGCTCGGCAGATTAGGGGTTAATAAGTGTAGGCAGGTGGAGGCAACGTTGTGGGGGGCAGATTAGGGGTTAATAAATATAATATAGGGGTCGGCGGTGTTAGGGGCAGCAGATTAGGGGTACATAGGGATAATGTAAGTAGCGGCGGTTTACGGAGCGGCAGATTAGGGGTTAAAAAAAATATGCAGGGGTCAGCGATAGCGGGGGCGGCAGAATAGGGGTTAATAAGTGTAAGGTTAGGGGTGTTTAGACTCGGGGTACATGTTAGGGTGTTAGGTGCAGACTTAGGAAGTGTTTCCCCATAGCAAACAATGGGGCTGCGTTAGGAGCTGAACGCAGCTTTTTTGCAGGTGTTAGGTTTTTTTTCAGCTCAAACAGCCCCATTGTTTTCTATGGGGGAATCGTGCACGAGCACGTTTTTGAAGCTGGCCGCGTCCGTAAGCACCGCTGGTATCGAGAGTTGAAGTTGCGTTAAATATGCTCTACGCTTCTTTTTTGGAGCCTAACGCAGCCATTCTGTGAACTCTCAATACCAGAGGTATTTAAAAGGTGCGGCCAGAAAAAAGCCAGCGTTAGCTATGCGGGTCATTACCGACAAAACTCTAAGGCCTAGATTTAGAGTTCGGCGGTAGCCGTCAAAACCAGCGTTAGAGGCTCCTAACGCTGGTTTTGGGCGCCCGCTGGTATTTGGAGTCAGTGATTAAAGGGTCTAACGCTCACTTTACAGCCGCGACTTTTCCATACCGCAGATCCCCCTACGCCATTTGCGTAGCCTATCTTTTCAATGGGATCTTTCTAACGCCGGTATTTAGAGTCGTTTCTGCAGTGAGCGTTAGAGCTCTAACGACAAGATTCCAGCCGCCTGAAAATAGCAGGAGTTAAGAGCTTTCTGGCTAACGCCGGTTTATAAAGCTCTTAACTACTGTACCCTAAAGTACACTAACACCCATAAACTACCTATGTACCCCTAAACCGAGGTCCCCCCACATCGCCGCCACTCGATTAAAAATTTTAACCCCTAATCTTCCGACCGCCACCTACGTTATACTTATGTACCCCTAATCTGCTGCCCCTAACCCCGCCGACCCCTATATTACATTTATTAACCCCTAATCTGCCCCCCACAACATCGCCGCCAGCTACTTAAAATAATTAACCCCTAATCTTCCGACCGCAAAGCGCCGCCACCTACGTTATCCCTATGTACCCCTAATCTGCTGCCCCTAACCCCGCCGACCCCTATATTATATTTCTTAACCCCTAACTTGCCCCCCACAACGTCGCCGCAAGCTACTTAAAATAATTAACCCCTAATCTTCCGACCGCAAATCGCCGCCACCTACGTTATCCCTATGTACCCCTAATCTGCTACCCCTAACACCGCCGACCCCTATATTATATTTATTAACCCCTAATCTGCCCCCCTCAACGTCGCCGACACCTGCCTACACTTATTAACCCCTAATCTGCCGAGCGGACCTGAGCGCTACTATAATAAAGTTATTAACCCCTAATCCGCCTCACTAACCCTATCATAAATAGTATTAACCCCTAATCTGCCCTCCCTAACATCGCCGACACCTAACTTCAATTATTAACCCCTAATCTGCCGACCGGAGCTCACCGCTATTCTAATAAATGTATTAACCCCTAAAGCTAAGTCTAACCCTAACACTAACACCCCCCTAAGTTAAATATAATTTTTATCTAACGAAATAAATTAACTCTTATTAAATAAATGATTCCTATTTAAAGCTAAATACTTACCTGTAAAATACATCCTAATATAGCTAAAATATAAATTATAATTATATTATAGCTATTTTAGGATTAATATTTATTTTACAGGTAACTTTGTAATTATTTTAACCAGGTACAATAGCTATTAAATAGTTAAGAACTATTTAATAGTTACCTAGTTAAAATAATAACAAAATTACCTGTAAAATAAGTCCTAACCTAAGATATAATTAAACCTACCACTACCCTATCAATAAAATAATTAAATAAACTACCTACAATTACCTACAATTAACCTAACACTACACTATCAATAAATTAATTAAACACAATTCCTACAAATAAATACAATTAAATAAACTAGCTAAAGTACAAAAAATAAAAAAGATCTAAGTTACAGAAAATAAAAAAATATTTACAAACATAATAAAAATATTACAACAATTTTAAACTAATTACACCTACTCTAAGCCCCCTAATAAAATAACAAAGCCCCCCAAAATAAAAAATTCCCTACCCTATTCTAAATTAAAAAAGTTACAAGCTCTTTTACCTTACCAGCCCTGAACAGGGCCCTTTGCGGGGCATGCCCCAAGAATTTCAGCTCTTTTGCCTGTAAAAGAATAAATACAATACCCCCCCCCCAACATTACAACCCACCACCCACATACCCCTAATCTAACCCAAACCCCCCTTAAATAAACCTAACACTAAGCCCCTGAAGATCTTCCTACCTTGTCTTCACCATACCAGGTTCACCGATCCGTCCTGAAGAGCTCCTCCGATGTCCTGATCCAAGCCCAAGCGGGGGCTGAAGAGGTCCATGATCCGGTCAAAGTCTTCATCCAAGCGGGGCAGAAGAGGATCTTCCATCCGATTGAAGTCATCATCCAGGCGGCATCTTCGATCTTCTTCCATCCGGAGCGAAGAGGCAGGATCCTGAAGACATCCAGCGCGGAACATCCATCCGGACCGACGACTGAACGACGAATGACTGTTCCTTTAAGGGACGTCATCCAAGATGGCGTCCCTCGAATTCCGATTGGCTGATAGGATTCTATCAGCCAATCGGAATTAAGGTAGGAATTTTCTGATTGGCTGATGGAATCAGCCAATCAGAATCAAGTTCAATCCGATTGGCTGATCCAATCAGCCAATCAGATTGAGCTCGCATTCTATTGGCTGTTCCGATCAGCCAATAGAATGCGAGCTCAATCTGATTGGCTGATTGGATCGGCCAATCGGATTGAACTAGATTCTGATTGGCTGATTCCATCAGCCAATCAGAAAATTCCTACCTTAATTCCGATTGGCTGATAGAATCCTATCAGCCAATCGGAATTCGAGGGACGCCATCTTGGATGACGTCCCTTAAAGGAACAGTCATTCGTCGTTCAGTCGTCGGTCCGGATGGATGTTCCGCGCTGGATGTCTTCAGGATCCTGCCTCTTCGCTCCGGATGGAAGAAGATCGAAGATGCCGCCTGGATGATGACTTCAATCGGATGGAAGATCCTCTTCTGCCCCGCTTGGATGAAGACTTTGACCGGATCATGGACCTCTTCAGCCCCCGCTTGGGCTTGGATCAGGACATCGGAGGAGCTCTTCAGGACGGATCGGTGAACCTGGTATGGTGAAGACAAGGTAGGAAGATCTTCAGGGGCTTAGTGTTAGGTTTATTTAAGGGGGGTTTGGGTTAGATTAGGGGTATGTGGGTGGTGGGTTGTAATGTTGGGGGGGGGGGTATTGTATTTATTCTTTTACAGGCAAAAGAGCTGAAATTCTTGGGGCATGCCCCGCAAAGGGCCCTGTTCAGGGCTGGTAAGGTAAAAGAGCTTGTAACTTTTTTAATTTAGAATAGGGTAGGGAATTTTTTATTTTGGGGGGCTTTGTTATTTTATTAGGGGGCTTAGAGTAGGTGTAATTAGTTTAAAATTGTTGTAATATTTTTATTATGTTTGTAAATATTTTTTTATTTTCTGTAACTTAGATCTTTTTTATTTTTTGTACTTTAGCTAGTTTATTTAATTGTATTTATTTGTAGGAATTGTGTTTAATTAATTTATTGATAGTGTAGTGTTAGGTTAATTGTAGGTAATTGTAGGTAGTTTATTTAATTATTTTATTGATAGGGTAGTGGTAGGTTTAATTATATCTTAGGTTAGGACTTATTTTACAGGTAATTTTGTTATTATTTTAACTAGGTAACTATTAAATAGTTCTTAACTATTTAATAGCTATTGTACCTGGTTAAAATAATTACAAAGTTACCTGTAAAATAAATATTAATCCTAAAATAGCTATAATATAATTATAATTTATATTTTAGCTATATTAGGATGTATTTTACAGGTAAGTATTTAGCTTTAAATAGGAATCATTTATTTAATAAGAGTTAATTTATTTCGTTAGATAAAAATTATATTTAACTTAGGGGGGTGTTAGTGTTAGGGTTAGACTTAGCTTTAGGGGTTAATACATTTATTAGAATAGCGGTGAGCTCCGATCGGAAGATTAGGGGTTAATAATTGAAGGTAGGTGTCGGCGATGTTAGGGAGGGCAGATTAGGGGTTAATACTATTTATGATAGGGTTAGTGAGACGGATTAGGGGTTAATAACTTTATTATAGTAGCGCTCAGGTCCGCTCGGCAGATTAGGGGTTAATAAGTGTAGGCAGGTGTCGGCGACGTTGTGGGGGGCAGATTAGGGGTTAATAAATATAACATAGGGGTCGGCGATGTTAGGGCAGCAGATTAGGGGTACATAGGGATAACGTAGGTTGCGGCGGTTTACGGAGCGGAAGATTAGGGGTTAAAATTGTAATGCAGGGGTCAGCGATAGCGGGGGCGGCAGATTAGGGGTTAATAAGTGTAAGGTTAGGGGTGTTTAGACTCGGGGTACATGTTAGGGTGTTAGGTGCAGACGTAGGAAGTGTTTCCCCATAGGAAACAATGGGGCTGCGTTAGGAGCTGAACGCTGCTTTTTTGCAGGTGTTAGGTTTTTTTTCAGCTCAAACAGTCCCATTGTTTCCTATGGGAGAATCGTGCACGAGCACGTTTTTGAGGCTGGCCGCGTCCGTAAGCAACTCTGGTATCGAGAGTTGCATTTGCGGTAAAAATGCCCTACGCTCCTTTTTTGGAGCCTAACGCAGCATTTGTTTTAACTCTCGATACCAGAGTTAAATTTATGGTGCGGCCAGAAAAAAGCCCGCGGAGCGTTAACAGCCCTTTTACCGCCGAACTCCAAATCTAGGCCTAAATCTAGGCAATATATTTTTAAACCTATACTTTGTTAGCTATATATAGCTTACAACCTACAACCAGTGGGTCATGGGTTGGAATGGCCATCCTATATGTGTGTGTGGATCTGAGTCATTTAGGCTTAATTTTCATTTAATCTACATCATATACCAATTAGATATTCCTCAGATTTTAAGCACAATGAAACATAATTGCATAAAGGTATTGATAAGGACTTTCAAGCTTCTGTTATATGTTGATGATTTAATACCCTAACTGACTGAGGGACCACTGGAAAGCCCTGAACCTCTATGGCAACCAAGTGATTAAACATATCAAAATATGCATAAAACAAGACCATGCACATTTAATAAAACTGACAATGTAGGAACATTGTACTGTAAATCCCCATTAAGCTACTGGAGCACTGTGATCCTGTCTTGTATATCTGATTCCTCTTTTCTCTACTGTGGCTCTGGATGATAAGGCCATAAATTATTTGTCAGTGTGATCTGCAGCCAAGTGACCACCTGAACACAAATACCATGTGCCCAACACTGTGACCAGCTCATTTCCATAGGTTAATTGGTTCAGACTTAAATACTTGAGCAATAGAATGTTGAATTTTACTTTATGCAAGGAGCATAATAATGACAGTCTAGATATTCAGCTCTGTGTTCACAATACTGTTCAATTTATTCCATTAAAGCTGTCAAAGAAGCTTAAAGAAATATTTAAATTACTGCTCAAGGTCAGTCTATTTATATGATTTTAGAAATAAGATTGTTCTATTTATTATCAGCCAAAATGTAACTCTTTAGTGACGTACAGAACGTCAATGTATGTTTTTGTAGCCATGAAAGTAAGAAAGACAGTGGAAATTAGTTCATGTGCTGACATAATGGTCTTGTTAATGGTGTGTACTTTTGCACTTCATGTCTCTTTCCTTTCCTGTATCTTCTAACTTTTCAGTCCATTAAAATTCTTGAAGAAATTGCCCATCATGGCTTTTTACAGGGTTTTCAATTTTAAATATACACAGAGTGAGAAGTGCTCAAAGAGGACAATCAAATGCTCAGTGGCTTTTTCTCTGGCTGGTCATCACCTTGGAGCAGCCTCTTTTACCCCAATTATGCCTTTCACAGAGGAGAACTGTCATGAAGTATCAGTCTGATGTCTCCAAAAAAGGACAGTTCATCCCCAAAATACCAGGCAATTTTCCTCTGAGTGAGGAAAATGGCACAAAAAAATGACCAAGTGGGCACAGGGATGAACAAAGTTCCAATTTAATGAAATCATCAGTAAAACAATGAAGAGCAGGTAAGAACAACACATCTTACGCGTTTCGGCTGTCACTAGCCTTACTCATAGACGTATGCTGCACCTGATACCTGCACAAAAATTTAAAGCTCTGAAAACAACCTGATAGGTTAATTGACACATACCATTACGTATTTAAAGGGACATGCATATAATAATGTCTGTAGTATCTACAATCAAAATACAATATGAGAAACCAAATTATTGTAAATATAACAAAGGTTTGTTAGAAACATACAGCTAGATTACGAGTTTTGGTTATGAGTGAAAAAGCAGCGTTATGCTTCATAATGCTGCTTTTTCCCTACCGCTGGTATTACAAGTCTTGTAAGTATAGCTGTACCGCACACTTTTTTGGCTATCACGCAAAGTCAGTCAATGGGACTTCCATAGCGCCGGTATTACGAGTTTTGCCTGGGAGGCCAAAAGGTGAGTGGTACACCCTATACCAACAAGATTCATACCGCCATCTAAAGTCAGTAGTTATGAGTTTTACTCTACAAAGCTGTACCATAAAACTCATTACTAAAGTGTTAAAAAGTACACTGACAACCATAAACTACCTATTAACCCCTAAACCGAGGCCCTCCCGCATTGCAAACATTATAATAAATTTATTAACCCCTTATCTGCCACTCCGGACCTCACTGTCACTTAAAAGATTTATTAACCCCTATTCCGCTGCTCCCCGACATCGTCGCCACTAGAATAAAATGATTAACCCCTAAACTGCTGCCCTCATGCATAAAAAACACTTTTTAAATATAATTAACCCCTAATCTGCCGCCCTCCAACTCCGCCGCTATAATAAACCTATTAACCCCTAAACCTAACCCTAACACCCCCTAACTTAAATATAATTAAAATAAATCTAAATAAAACCTACTATTAATAACTAAATAATTCCTATTTACAACTAAATACTTACCTATAAAATAAAACCTAAGCTAGCTACAATATAACTAATAGTTATATTGGATCTATCTTACGGCTAGATTACGAGTTTTGCAGTAAGAGCTGTGCGGTGCTAACTTGCACGTTATTGTCACCGCTCACTTACCTACAGCGCTGGTATTACAGGTTTTCCTAAACCCGGCGTTAACAAGAAGTGAGCGTAGAGCAAAATTGTGCTCTATACCGCACACTAATACCAGTGCTGCTTAAGTCAGCAGTGAGCTGTTTTACGTGCTCGTGCACGATTTGCCCATAGACATCAATGGGGAGAGCTGGCTGAAAAAAAGCCTAACACCGTAAAAAAAGCAGCGTAAAGCTCCGTAACGCAGCCCCATTGATTCCTATGGGGAAACAAAATTTATGTTTACACCTAACACCCTAATATAAACCCTGAGTCTAAACACCTCTAATCTTACACTTATTAACCCCTAATCTGCCGCCCCTGACATCGCCGACATCTACATTATATTTATTAACCACTAATTTGCTGACCCGACATCGCCGACACCTACATTATATTTATTAACCCCTAATATGCCGCACCGACATTGCCGACACCTACATTATACTTACTAACCCCTAATATGCCGCTCCCAACATCGCCGCCACCTACATTATACTTATTAACCTCTAATCTGCTGCCCCCAACATCGCCGCCACCTACATTATACTTATTAACCCCTAATCTCCCACCCCCAATGTCGCCGCAACATACCTACACTTATTAAACCCTAATCTGCAGCTCCGGACATTGCCACCACTATAATAAACATATTAACCCCTAAACCGCCACACTCCCGCCTCACAAACACTAGTTAAATATTATTAACCTCTAATCTCCTGCCCCTTGTAGCTAGCTTAGGGTTTATTTTTATTTTACAGGCAAGTTTGTATTTATTTTAACTAGGTAGAATAGTTACTAAATAGTTATTAACTATTTACTAACTACCTAGTTAAAATAAATACAAATTTACCTGTAAAATAAAACCTAACCTGTCTTACACTAACACCTAACATTACACTACAATTAAATACAATTACCTAAATTACAAAAAAAAAACACTCAATTACACAAAATAAAAAACAAAGGATCAGATATTTAAACTAATTACACCTAATCTAATAGCCCTATGAAAATAACACCCCCCCCCAAAAAAAATAAAATAAAAAAAAACCTAGCCTAAACTAAACTACCAATAGCCATTAAAAGGCCTTTTGCGGGGCATTGCCCCAAAGAAATCAGCTCTTTTACCTGTAAAAAAAATTACAAACAACCCCCCCCCCAAATAAAATCCTAACTAAAAAAACCTAAGATCCCCATTGCCCTGAAAAGGGCATTTGGATGGGCATTTCCCTTAAAAGGGTATTTAGTTCTATTGCTGCCCAAACCCTAATCTAAAACTAAACCCCCCACAATAAACCATTAATAAAACCTAACACTAACCCCCGAAGATCCACTTACAGTTTTGAATACCGGACATCCATCCTCAATGAAGCCGGGAGAAGTCCTCAGCGAAGTGGCAAGAAGTCCTCAACGAAGCCGGGAGAAGTTTTCATCCAAGCCGGCAGAAGTGGTCCTCCAGACGGGCAGAAGTCTTCATCCAGACGGCATCTTCTATCTTCATCCATCCGGCACAGTCATCCTCTTCTTATGATGACTAAAGATGAATAAAGGTTCCTTTAAATGACGTCATCCAAGATGGCCTCCCTTTATTTCCGATTGGCTGATAGAATTCTATCAGCCAATTGGAAATTAAAGGTGAAAAAATCCTATTGATTGATGCAATCCAATAGGATTGAGCTCGCATTATATTGGCTGTTCCAATTAGCCAATAGAATGTGAGCTCAATCTTGTTGGCTGATTGGATCAGCCAATAGGATTGAAGCTCAATCCTTTTGGCTGATTGGATCAGCCAATAGGATTTTTTCACCTTTAATTCAAATTGGCTGATATCAGCCCATTGTAATTAAAGGGACACTATCTTGGATGACATAATTTAAAGGAACCTTCATTCGTCATTAGCCATCAACAGAAGAGGATGCTCAGCGCCGGATGTCTTGAAGATGAACCCGCCCCGCACTGGATGGATGAAGATAGAAGATGCCGTCTGGATGAAGACTTCTGCCCGTCTGGAGGACCTCTTCTGCCAGCTTGGATGAAGACTTCTCCCGGCTTCATTGAGGACTTCTTGCCGCTTCGCTGAGGACTTCTCCCGGCTTCATTTAGGATGGATGTCCGGTCTTCAAAACTGTAAGTGGATCTTCGGGGATTAGTGTTAGGTTTTTTTAAGGGTTTATTGGGTGGATTTTAGTTTTAAATTAGGGTTTGGGCAGCAATAGAGCTAAATGCCCTTTTAAGGGCAATGCCCATCCAAATGCCCTTTTCAGGGCAATGGGGAGCTTAGGTTTATTTAGATAGGATTTTATTTGGGGGGTTTGGTTGTGTGGTTGGTGGGTTTTACTGTTGGGGGGATTGTTTGTATTTTGTTTTACAGGTAAAAGAGCTGATTTATTTGGGGCAATGCCCCACAAAAGGCCCTTTTAATGGCTATTGGTAGTTTAGTTTAGGCTAGGTTTTTTTTTTTTTTTTGAGGGGGTCTTTTTTATTTTCATAGGGCTATTAGATTAGGTGTAATTAGTTTAAACATCTGATAATTTGTTTTTTTTGTGCAATTTAGTGGTTTTTTTTTGTAATTTAGGTAATTGTATTTCATTAATTTAATTTATTTAATTGTAGTGTAATGTTAGGTGTTAGTGTAAGACAGGTTAGGTTTTATTTTCAGGTAAATTTGTATTTATTTTAACTAGGTAATTAGTAAATAGTTATTAACTATTTAGTAACTATTCTACCTAGTTAAAATAAATACAAACTTGCCTGTAAAATAAAAATAAACCTTAAGCTAGCTACAATGTAACTATTAGTTATATTGTAGCTAGCTTTGGGTTTATTTTATAGGTAAGTATTTAGTTTTAAACAGGAATAATTTTTATTTAGATTTCTTTTAATTATATTTGTTATGGGGTGTTAGGGTTAGGGTTAGACTTAGGTGAAGGGGTTAATAAATTTAGTATAGTGGTGGCGGCGTAGGCGGCAGATTAGGGGTTAATAAATGTAGGTAGGTTGTGGCGATGTTAGGGGCAGCAGATTAGGGGTTAATAATATTTAACTAGTGTTTGCAATGCGGGAGTGCGGCGGTTTAGGGGTTAATCATTTTATTTTAGTGTTTGCGATGCGGGAGCGCTTCAGTTTAGGTGTTAATAGGTAGTTTATGGGTGTTAGTGTACTTTTTAGCACTTTAGTTATGAGTTTTATGCTACAGCTTTGTAACGTAAAACTCATAACTACTGACTTTAAAATGCGTTATGAATCTTGCAGGATAGGCTGTACCGCTCTCACTTTTTGGCCTCTTAGAAAAAGCTTGTAATATCGGCGCTATGGAAGTCCCATTGAAAAAAGACTTTACGCAAATTGCATACGTTAATTTGCGGTATGGCCAAAAAAGTGTGCGGGACAGCTGTACCTACAAGACTCATAATAACAGCGGTAGTGAAAAAGCAGCATTATAACCCATAACGCTGCTTTTTTACTCATAACGCAAAACTCATAATCTAGCCGATAGGTTTTATTTTTATTTCACATCTAAGTTTGTATTTATTTTAACTAGGTAGACTATTTAGTAAATAGTTATTAACTATTACTAGCTACTTAGTTAAGATAAATACAAATTTACCTGTAGAATAAAACCTTAACCTGCGTTACACTAACACCTAACATTACAATAAAATTAAATAAATTAGGGGGCGGAGCCAACTAGCAAAGAGAATGGATGCATATCTGCAGAGCTCCTCTATATAATATAATTTAGAAGCTATAAACCAGCGAACAAGGATGCAGATTATTTTAAAAATGCTATCAGGACATTAATATTTTCACGATCAGTAAGATAACTACTACCTATGATCCTCCTACCACCCTCCTAACACTAGATTGTATTCTGCAGGGGAGGCAGGCCTAAGACGGCGGATAACAGCTTTAATCTGACCTCCATACGCTCTTAAGACTCCGCAGATCTGCAGGTTGTGGCACACAGAGGGAGCGACATATGGAGATGGAATCGTGCTGGTTCAGGATCAATGACTGGTTCGGGTGGTGAAGGAACAAATAGCACAAAAACCTCCATTGCTTTAGGTGACGCCACAATCCTTAGGGAAGACGGAGGCCTGTTTTAGTGCACAAGTTCACTTTGAGAACCGCAATACAGATGGAGCTCATCACTTTACTATTCGTTTAGACCAACACCATACGGCCTGCATTTATGCACTGCACGACAGAGCTGACTCACTTTCTCCAGTTTTGCACAATCCCAGCATTGATGCTCTTGCAGCCCGGGGAGACGCAGTGGGGCCCCGGTGTTGTTCCTGGGTGGCAGGCATCTTGAATTTTTAGCATGCACAATGGAGAGAGTCTGAGCCTAGCATGGCTCACACAGAGGAGGTGGTAGAACTCAATGAGATCTCTCCTAATGCCGGCATTGTGGTGGCGCTAGTGAAAGCAGAAGCAGCTCTAGTACTTGGAGATACGCAGCAGCCTGACCAACTAAACAGACCACTGCTTAATTTATACTGCTTAATGACAATGGTACCTACATTGTACAAATTGAAGGTTTTGCTAGTCTCAGATGGCCGTGGTCCTCTGCAATCCTACCTCTATTCCCATGGGTTTTGAGAGATATTTTTCCCCAGCTTAGTCAGTGGGCTTCTATACCAACAATAAGATCGGGTGTGGGGTAACTGGGTCCTATCTTTATGGGGATGTTGGCACCATTCTAGGACTCTGACTTACGCATATTAGAACTCACGAATGATGGTCTAAGTGAAACAAAGGGACTACCTACCTCCAAAATATTGTATTATTAGCTTTCTCCCCTCGATGTCATAGTACAACAAGTATAACTTTAAATGGTTCAGGTTTGTTGCCAAAATCTAGATAGTGATGTTATTGATCTATGGCCTTGTATGATTCTTACCTCTTATCATACCTCAATAGTTAAGCATATGCTCCTAGTTTTTAGAGGAGTTTTTTTCTATATATTCTGTGTGATTTTTTTACCCCACATCTCTAGTTTCTGTTATGTATTTCCCCCATTGCAATCCTTACAAGAAGTATCTCACAGTTCAGAATACAACTAAAACATCCACCATACCACACAGGCTCTATTGGGAGGAAATAGAGAGGCTTCTTCTTGTTAAATTGTGCTATACTAGTGCAGGCTAGAGGACTCATTCTACTTGTATTGTTCTTATTGCAATATCTATAGTACTGTACCTTTTTATTAATCAATGTGTCTTATCAGCATGTTTGTAGTAGAAATGGTGTGCTTGCTGAACTCTCATCAGCTCTATTAGGGGTTACAGAAATTCATGTGATTTTTGAGTTATATCCTTAAACTGTTGCTCACTTACACTTGTACCATTCGAACCACTAAGAACCCCCTAGATATATCTTTGCGATGGGAAAGCTATGGAACACTAAAATGTGCATAGAACCGCAATGCATCTATATTTCTGCATCCAATTAATATAGCCACAATCAATTTATGCTCTATGTTTGTCATTATATAGTTTCTATTATTTAATATCACCCCCCCCCCCCCCATTTGACTAAGATTTCTCTTAAAAAATAGACAATATTTTTTTTTTTTTTTATCATTTAGTCTTCATTCACCCTCTTTGATGAATATTTTAGCGGTATTAATCTGCTAGTGGTATCAATCATATTTTATATCTATTCCATTAACGCTAATATTTCAATTAATATCATTTACTTCACAAGAACAAATGTATCTCTCAATTAAGATAATTAGTCTATGTAGGTCAGATTAAAGTATCATTATAATAGGCAGTATATCCTGATAAAGAGGTAGCACAGTAACCTTCTCACAAAAAATAAAATTCTAAGGTATCAATGTAAATCCTGCAATGTATATATTTGTTACATACTAGTAATATAGTATACTATGCTCGTTTTAAGAATGACTGTCATGATTTATCTCTGTTATTAGCCATGTTCATCTTGAGGTCACTTGTATTCTCGTTTATGTATGACTATTGTCTTGCTAAATACTTTAATTAAAAAAAAATACATTTATCTAAATTGCAAAAAATAATAAACACTAAATTACACAAAATAAAAAAAGAAATTATCAAAAATAAAAACGAATTACTCTTAATCACAAAAAAATGCCCCCCCAAAATAAAAAAAACCCTAGCTTACACTAAACTGCCAATAGCCCTTAAAAGGGCCTTTTGTGGGGCATTGCTCCAAAGAAATCAGCTCTTTTACCTGTAAAAAAAAAACAAAAAAAACAACCCCCAACAGTAAAACCCACCACCCACACAACCAATCTCCCAAATAAAATCCTATCCAAATAAACCTAAGCTCCCCATTGCTCTAAAAAGGGCATTTGTATGGGCATTGCCCTTAAAAGGTCATTCAGCTCTTTCACATTGCCCAAAACCCTAAGCTAAAAATAAAACCCACCCAATAAACCCTTAAAAAAACCTAACACTAACCCCGGAGATCCACTTACAGTTTTGAAGACCGGACATCCATCCTCATCCAGCCTGGAGAAAAATTAAAAAAGAAATTGGAACAGCCAATAGAATGGAAGCTCAATCCCATTGGCTGATTGGGTCAGCCAATAGGATTGAAGCTCAATCCTATTGCCTGGTTGCATCAGCCAATATAATTTTTTACCCTTTAATTCCTATTGGCTGATAGAATTAGAATGAGGATGGATGCCCGGTCTTAAAAAACTGTAAGTAGATCTTCGGGGGTTAGGTTTTTTTAAGGGTTTATTGGGTAAGTTAATAACTTTCATATAGTAGCAGCGGTGACGTTGGGGGCGGCAGATTAGGGGTTAATAAATTTATATAGGTGGCGGCGACATTGGGGGCGGCAGATTAGGGGTTAATACATTTATGTAGGTGGCGGTAACATTGGGGGCGGCAGATTAGGGGTTAATAAGTGTAATGTAGGTGTTGGCAATGTCGGGAGTGGGAGATTAGGGGTGTTTAGACTTGGGGTTTATATTAGGGTGTTAGGTTTAAACATACATTTTCTTTCCACATAGACATCAATGGGGCTGCGTTACGGAGCTTTACGCTCTGCGATTGCATGTGTTAGGCTTTTTTTTTAGCCGGCTCTCCTCATTGATGTCTATGGGGAAATCGTGTACGAGCACGTCAAAGCAGTGCTTGTATTTGTGTGCGATATGAAGCTCAATGCAGCCATATCGCCCGCAAATGCAGCAGCGCTATTAAAGGTGAGTGGTGGAAATAACTTGCAAGTTATTAGCGAGCCAGCCATAATGCAAAACACGTAATCTGTCTGATAATTTGGTAAATATATATAGAGACTACTAAAACCCTGGAGGAACTGAGTAATAATACAAGATAACAAGGCAAAGTTATACAACATAGATAAATGACAATTAGACACGGAGTCAAAGGGCTAAAAGTAAATGACTAGGATACATGTACATTTATTAAATGCATGAAATATATGCAAATTTATTGACCCCAATATATACTGTTATTAATACCAGAAATTTATGATGTCTGTTTCAATATTGAAAGCATAGGGGACACGTTTTCAGAGGATAAATATCCAGAACGCCTCTCTTTGGGAATCAGGTGATAAATATCACCACCTCTTGGGGGTCTCTGAATGGTTTCAATAATGCCCCTATTAAAATGATTAGTTAAACCTAGATGTTCATTTATAAAGTGAGATGCCAGGGCAGAACAATGTTTGAATTGTCTATATCATTCAAATGTTCTCGTTTAAGCTCTCTGGTCTCTCTAGTGGTACATCCCTATTCATACCTCAATAGTTAAGCATATGCTCCTAGTTTTTAGAGGAGTTTTTTTCTATATATTCTGTGTGATTTTTTACCCCACATCTCTAGTTTCTGTTATGTATTTCCCCCATTGCAATCCTTACAAGAAGTATCTCACAGTTCAGAATACAACTAAAACATCCACCATACCACACAGGCTCTATTGGGAGGAAATAGAGAGGCTTCTTCTTGTTAAATTGTGCTATACTAGTGCAGGCTAGAGGACTCATTCTACTTGTATTGTTCTTATTGCAATATCTATAGTACTGTACCTTTTTATTAATCAATGTGTCTTATCAGCATGTTTGTAGTAGAAATGGTGTGCTTGCTGAACTCTCATCAGCTCTATTAGGGGTTACAGAAATTCATGTGATTTTTGAGTTATATCCTTAAACTGTTGCTCACTTACACTTGTACCATTCGAACCACTAAGAACCCCCTAGATATATCTTTGCGATGGGAAAGCTATGGAACACTAAAATGTGCATAGAACCGCAATGCATCTATATTTCTGCATCCAATTAATATAGCCACAATCAATTTATGCTCTATGTTTGTCATTATATAGTTTCTATTATTTAATATCACCCCCCCCCCCCCATTTGACTAAGATTTCTCTTAAAAAATAGACAATATTTTTTTTTTTTTTTATCATTTAGTCTTCATTCACCCTCTTTGATGAATATTTTAGCGGTATTAATCTGCTAGTGGTATCAATCATATTTTATATCTATTCCATTAACGCTAATATTTCAATTAATATCATTTACTTCACAAGAACAAATGTATCTCTCAATTAAGATAATTAGTCTATGTAGGTCAGATTAAAGTATCATTATAATAGGCAGTATATCCTGATAAAGAGGTAGCACAGTAACCTTCTCACAAAAAATAAAATTCTAAGGTATCAATGTAAATCCTGCAATGTATATATTTGTTACATACTAGTAATATAGTATACTATGCTCGTTTTAAGAATGACTGTCATGATTTATCTCTGTTATTAGCCATGTTCATCTTGAGGTCACTTGTATTCTCGTTTATGTATGACTATTGTCTTGCTAAATACTTTAATTAAAAAAAAATACATTTATCTAAATTGCAAAAAATAATAAACACTAAATTACACAAAATAAAAAAAGAAATTATCAAAAATAAAAACGAATTACTCTTAATCACAAAAAAATGCCCCCCCAAAATAAAAAAAACCCTAGCTTACACTAAACTGCCAATAGCCCTTAAAAGGGCCTTTTGTGGGGCATTGCTCCAAAGAAATCAGCTCTTTTACCTGTAAAAAAAAAACAAAAAAAACAACCCCCAACAGTAAAACCCACCACCCACACAACCAATCTCCCAAATAAAATCCTATCCAAATAAACCTAAGCTCCCCATTGCTCTAAAAAGGGCATTTGTATGGGCATTGCCCTTAAAAGGTCATTCAGCTCTTTCACATTGCCCAAAACCCTAAGCTAAAAATAAAACCCACCCAATAAACCCTTAAAAAAACCTTACACTAACCCCGGAGATCCACTTACAGTTTTGAAGACCGGACATCCATCCTCATCCAGCCTGGAGAAAAATTAAAAAAGAAATTGGAACAGCCAATAGAATGGAAGCTCAATCCCATTGGCTGATTGGGTCAGCCAATAGGATTGAAGCTCAATCCTATTGCCTGGTTGCATCAGCCAATATAATTTTTTACCCTTTAATTCCTATTGGCTGATAGAATTAGAATGAGGATGGATGCCCGGTCTTAAAAAACTGTAAGTAGATCTTCGGGGGTTAGGTTTTTTTAAGGGTTTATTGGGTAAGTTAATAACTTTCATATAGTAGCAGCGGTGACGTTGGGGGCGGCAGATTAGGGGTTAATAAATTTATATAGGTGGCGGCGACATTGGGGGCGGCAGATTAGGGGTTAATACATTTATGTAGGTGGCGGTAACATTGGGGGCGGCAGATTAGGGGTTAATAAGTGTAATGTAGGTGTTGGCAATGTCGGGAGTGGGAGATTAGGGGTGTTTAGACTTGGGGTTTATATTAGGGTGTTAGGTTTAAACATACATTTTCTTTCCACATAGACATCAATGGGGCTGCGTTACGGAGCTTTACGCTCTGCGATTGCATGTGTTAGGCTTTTTTTTTAGCCGGCTCTCCTCATTGATGTCTATGGGGAAATCGTGTACGAGCACGTCAAAGCAGTGCTTGTATTTGTGTGCGATATGAAGCTCAATGCAGCCATATCGCCCGCAAATGCAGCAGCGCTATTAAAGGTGAGTGGTGGAAATAACTTGCAAGTTATTAGCGAGCCAGCCATAATGCAAAACACGTAATCTGTCTGATAATTTGGTAAATATATATAGAGACTACTAAAACCCTGGAGGAACTGAGTAATAATACAAGATAACAAGGCAAAGTTATACAACATAGATAAATGACAATTAGACACAGAGTCAAAGGGCTAAAAGTAAATGACTAGGATACATGTACATTTATTAAATGCATGAAATATATGCAAATTTATTGACCCCAATATATACTGTTATTAATACCAGAAATTTATGATGTCTGTTTCAATATTGAAAGCATAGGGGACACGTTTTCAGAGGATAAATATCCAGAACGCCTCTCTTTGGGAATCAGGTGATAAATATCACCACCTCTTGGGGGTCTCTGAATGGTTTCAATAATGCCCCTATTAAAATGATTAGTTAAACCTAGATGTTCATTTATAAAGTGAGATGCCAGGGCAGAACAATGTTTGAATTGTCTATATCATTCAAATGTTCTCGTTTAAGCTCTCTGGTCTCTCTAGTGGTACATCCCTATTCATACCTCAATAGTTAAGCATATGCTCCTAGTTTTTAGAGGAGTTTTTTTCTATATATTCTGTGTGATTTTTTACCCCACATCTCTAGTTTCTGTTATGTATTTCCCCCATTGCAATCCTTACAAGAAGTATCTCACAGTTCAGAATACAACTAAAACATCCACCATACCACACAGGCTCTATTGGGAGGAAATAGAGAGGCTTCTTCTTGTTAAATTGTGCTATACTAGTGCAGGCTAGAGGACTCATTCTACTTGTATTGTTCTTATTGCAATATCTATAGTACTGTACCTTTTTATTAATCAATGTGTCTTATCAGCATGTTTGTAGTAGAAATGGTGTGCTTGCTGAACTCTCATCAGCTCTATTAGGGGTTACAGAAATTCATGTGATTTTTGAGTTATATCCTTAAACTGTTGCTCACTTACACTTGTACCATTCGAACCACTAAGAACCCCCTAGATATATCTTTGCGATGGGAAAGCTATGGAACACTAAAATGTGCATAGAACCGCAATGCATCTATATTTCTGCATCCAATTAATATAGCCACAATCAATTTATGCTCTATGTTTGTCATTATATAGTTTCTATTATTTAATATCACCCCCCCCCCATTTGACTAAGATTTCTCTTAAAAAATAGACAATATTTTTTTTTTTTTTTATCATTTAGTCTTCATTCACCCTCTTTGATGAATATTTTAGCGGTATTAATCTGCTAGTGGTATCAATCATATTTTATATCTATTCCATTAACGCTAATATTTCAATTAATATCATTTACTTCACAAGAACAAATGTATCTCTCAATTAAGATAATTATTCTATGTAGGTCAGATTAAAGTATCATTATAATAGGCAGTATATCCTGATAAAGAGGTAGCACAGTAACCTTCTCACAAAAAATAAAATTCTAAGGTATCAATGTAAATCCTGCAATGTATATATTTGTTACATACTAGTAATATAGTATACTATGCTCGTTTTAAGAATGACTGTCATGATTTATCTCTGTTATTAGCCATGTTCATCTTGAGGTCACTTGTATTCTCGTTTATGTATGACTATTGTCTTGCTAAATACTTTAATTAAAAAAAAATACATTTATCTAAATTGCAAAAAATAATAAACACTAAATTACACAAAATAAAAAAAGAAATTATCAAAAATAAAAACGAATTACTCTTAATCACAAAAAAATGCCCCCCCAAAATAAAAAAAACCCTAGCTTACACTAAACTGCCAATAGCCCTTAAAAGGGCCTTTTGTGGGGCATTGCTCCAAAGAAATCAGCTCTTTTACCTGTAAAAAAAAAACCAAAAAAAACAACCCCCAACAGTAAAACCCACCACCCACACAACCAATCTCCCAAATAAAATCCTATCCAAATAAACCTAAGCTCCCCATTGCTCTAAAAAGGGCATTTGTATGGGCATTGCCCTTAAAAGGTCATTCAGCTCTTTCACATTGCCCAAAACCCTAAGCTAAAAATAAAACCCACCCAATAAACCCTTAAAAAAACCTAACACTAACCCCGGAGATCCACTTACAGTTTTGAAGACCGGACATCCATCCTCATCCAGCCTGGAGAAAAATTAAAAAAGAAATTGGAACAGCCAATAGAATGGAAGCTCAATCCCATTGGCTGATTGGGTCAGCCAATAGGATTGAAGCTCAATCCTATTGCCTGGTTGCATCAGCCAATATAATTTTTTACCCTTTAATTCCTATTGGCTGATAGAATTAGAATGAGGATGGATGCCCGGTCTTAAAAAACTGTAAGTAGATCTTCGGGGGTTAGGTTTTTTTAAGGGTTTATTGGGTAAGTTAATAACTTTCATATAGTAGCAGCGGTGACGTTGGGGGCGGCAGATTAGGGGTTAATAAATTTATATAGGTGGCGGCGACATTGGGGGCGGCAGATTAGGGGTTAATACATTTATGTAGGTGGCGGTAACATTGGGGGCGGCAGATTAGGGGTTAATAAGTGTAATGTAGGTGTTGGCAATGTCGGGAGTGGGAGATTAGGGGTGTTTAGACTTGGGGTTTATATTAGGGTGTTAGGTTTAAACATACATTTTCTTTCCACATAGACATCAATGGGGCTGCGTTACGGAGCTTTACGCTCTGCGATTGCATGTGTTAGGCTTTTTTTTTAGCCGGCTCTCCTCATTGATGTCTATGGGGAAATCGTGTACGAGCACGTCAAAGCAGTGCTTGTATTTGTGTGCGATATGAAGCTCAATGCAGCCATATCGCCCGCAAATGCAGCAGCGCTATTAAAGGTGAGTGGTGGAAATAACTTGCAAGTTATTAGCGAGCCAGCCATAATGCAAAACACGTAATCTGTCTGATAATTTGGTAAATATATACAGAGACTACTAAAACCCTGGAGGAACTGAGTAATAATACAAGATAACAAGGCAAAGTTATACAACATAGATAAATGACAATTAGACACGGAGTCAAAGGGCTAAAAGTAAATGACTAGGATACATGTACATTTATTAAATGCATGAAATATATGCAAATTTATTGACCCCAATATATACTGTTATTAATACCAGAAATTTATGATGTCTGTTTCAATATTGAAAGCATAGGGGACACGTTTTCAGAGGATAAATATCCAGAACGCCTCTCTTTGGGAATCAGGTGATAAATATCACCACCTCTTGGGGGTCTCTGAATGGTTTCAATAATGCCCCTATTAAAATGATTAGTTAAACCTAGATGTTCATTTATAAAGTGAGATGCCAGGGCAGAACAATGTTTGAATTGTCTATATCATTCAAATGTTCTCGTTTAAGCTCTCTGGTCTCTCTAGTGGTACATCCCACATACTGCATTTTACATACATCACTCACAGCTAAATAAATAGCAAACTTGCTAGGACAATTAGTACAATTGGGATTGAAAAAATGTACATATAAAAGTATGATTACATGCTTTACAGGTTCTACCACCACATCTATAATGGCCTTTAGAGGTCAACCAAAAACTTAATTTATGGCTTTTTTCCTTACGCCAGGTCATGGAAGGGGCTAGGATATTGCCCAACGTTTTGTTTCTACGTCTGACAAATTTACATCCATTATGAATAATAAGGACTAGTCCCTCATCTCCTAACAGAATAGGAAGGTGATTTTTGATAATTTTACACACTGCATTGTATTCAGAGGAGAAGGTATTGATAAACAAGGCCTTATTATCCTGGTTTGATAGATTTAAGATTTAGTAGAATGCAAGAGACTCTGGGGGGTAGTTATCAACGTGTCAACTTTCCTGCCTTCACCGGCCCAATACGCCCGCCTAAGCTCGCCTTACATCGCCGCCGCGGACCAGAAAAATTTCGCCTAAGTTATCAAATAAAGCTGTCAAAAAGCCATGCACCAAGTACGGGGCGATGAGCAGCGGACTGTGAGAGTTATCACTCATCCGATCTCGCTGCTCTTCGGCTTTTTCCCAGCTTTATTGCTAGCCTGTCACTAAGCACTCACACTAAACTGCACTGTTCTACCCCCTATACCGGCGCCCCCGGAGTCCCCCGCAACTAAATAAAGTTACTAACCCCTAAACCGCCACTCATAGACCCCGCCGCAACTCTGATAAATGTATTAACCCCTAAACCACCGCTCCTAGACCCTGCCGCAACTTTGATAAATGTATTAACCCCTAAACCGCCGCTCCCGGACACCGCTGCCACCTACATATAAATAATAATTATATTGTAGCTATGTTAGGATTTATTTTTATTTTACAGGCATCTTTCAATTTATTTTAACTAGGTACAATAGCTATTAAATAGTTATTAACTATTTAATAGCTTACCTAGCTAAAATAAAGAGAAATTTACCTGTAAAATAAAAACTAACCTAAGTTACAATTACACCTAACACTACACTATACTTAAATAAATGAATCCTATTTAAAACTAAATACTTACCTGTAAAATAAACCCTAAGATAGCTACAATATAATTAATAATTACATTGTAGCTATCTTAGGATTTATATTTATTTTACAGGTAACTTTGTATTTATTTTAGCTAGTTAGAATAGTTATTAAATAGTTATTAACTATTTAATAACTACCTAGCTAAAAGAAATACAAAATTACCTGTAAAATAAATACTAACCTAAGTTACAATTAAACCTAACACTACACTATCTTTAAATGAATTAAATAAATAAACTACAAATAACTACAATTAAATACAATTACATAAACTAACTAAAGTACAAAAAAAAAGCTGTTACAAAAAATAAAAAAAATAAGTTACAAACATTTTTTTTAAGCTACTTACACCTAATCTAAGCCCCCTAATAAAATAACAAAGCCCCCCAAAATAAAAAAATGCCCTACCCTATTCTAAATTTAAAAAGTTCAAAGCTCTTTTACCTTACCAGCACTTAAAAGGACCTTTCTCCTGTTAAGTGTGGTCAGTCCACGGGTCATCATTACTTCTGGGATATTAACTCCTCCCCAACAGGAAGTGCAAGAGGATTCACCCAGCAGAGCTGCCATATAGCTCCTCCCCTCTACGTCACACCCAGTCATTCTCTTGCACCCAACTAATAGATAGGATGTGTGAGAGGACTGTGGTGATTATACTTAGTTTTATACCTTCAATCAAAAGTTTGTTATTTTATAACAGCACCGGAGTGTGTTGTTCCTTCTCTGGTAGAATTTGAAGAAGAATCTACCTGAGTTTTTTGTATGATTTTAGCCGGCGTAGTTAAGATCATATTGCTGTTCTCGGCCATCTGAGGAGTGAGGTAAACTTCAGATCAGGGGACAGCGGGCAGGTTAATCTGCAAAGAGGTATGTAGCAGCATATTATTTTCTGACAATGGAATTGACTGAGAAAATTCTGCCATACCGATATAATGTAAGCTCAGCCTTAAATGCAGTAGTAGCAACTGGTATCAGGCTGTCATGTATGTATATTTACACTTCAGTATTCTGGGGAATGGCACTTCACTGGGATAATACTGTATGCATAAGACTTTAGCCTAATTTGCAGTGACTAGCAACAGGCTTTCTAATGACATTTCATTTATTTGATGCTAAACGTTTTTGCTGGCATGTTAAATCGTTTAATTTTCTGAGGTACTGGGTGAAAAAATGTTTTGGGCACTGTTTTTTTCCGTGATGTGAGAGAATGTGGGAAAATAGTGCGCTGGTATATAGAGTATCAGACCGCTTACAGTGTTTTTTAGATCCTTCAATCTAAAAATAGTGTATAGTGAAAGAAAGGGGAGGTCTTGTAAGGGCGCTAATAGCTGAAGATACTTATGTGAAATTATTAATATTATCTGTGATAAATATTCGTAATAAAATGAAATCAAATAGGAACAGTTTCTAAAAAACAAGTGATTTATTTGGTTACAATATGATTTGAGAAAATATATATAGAGACGTCTCTAGTACAATTCAATTAAAAACAATAATGAAATTTAGCATAAAAAATAATAAAAAGTGGTACTGATTAGTACTTCATGAGAAATTTAGGTTACTGTTTAATAGTTTAGTCACAAAGAAAATTCTATGGGGTGTGACTAAACAGTTAGCCAAGATTTCTCGTGAGTTATTAAGTTTGTATACAGTTATACATAGAAATCTATTTAAAATGCCAATACCGGCTTGATAAAACTTTTGCAAAGGCTATATTTTGCACAAAAAATTATAGTGGAGCTTAAAGAGGAGCTGTGCATAAGAGGAAAATTATATAGGGTTATGCTCTAGCCCGGATTAGATCAATCCTTATATCTGTATTCTCAGCGAACTAATTGACATGTCCATATGTATGAACCAAGAGAAATGTCCAGTAATATTATACTGCTGATGGTTTAGGATTACAGTTCGCAATCTTTCATGCAGATGGTACCTTATAGTAAGCTCGAGTAGCAGCAGGGTATCCTGTGCGTCCTGCGGCTCAGTTCTTCTGACAGTGTCCTTGTGTTGTTGGCGTCTGACGTCACACCCGATGTGCGGGGGCTTGTCTTGCGTCTGCCAATCACTGCTTAGACAGTTGTTAGTATCCAAAATACCTTTTTACGTCTGATATTATGTATTCACAATTCTTCTTGTATCTAATACCTGTACTTATTTAGGCACCGATCAGCAAAGAAGTATCCGTTGAGAGTAAGTTCACCTGCACTTAGTGCTGTTAGCACGCAGGTTCCGATGAGGTTTCTCCTTAGTGTCCTTTGTTGACAGTCAACCCGGGTTGGTTCAATCAGCTGATAGGATAGTGGAGTCAAGAAAACAGTCTTTAACTTCTACGCGTTTCACTCCCTCCAGGAGCTTTATCAAGAATGATTTGGACTGTTTGACTCCTCTCTTTAATAGGTGTATCCTGAATCCCATTGGTTCATGGTAATCCCATAGTTAAGGTGGTATAATTTCTTTGCACTTGCTCCTAATACATTGCTCCATTCTGTTGTTGATCATGGATCAGCTAATCATATATACCAAATATATTTAAGATCCTGAAAGAGCCATTTTTCTATATATTAAGACCGATAAAAGAAATATAGTTAAAATAGACCAAATGTCTTCAAATTGAATCTAAATGCCTAAAGGATACAGGTTATGGGGAAATTAGATTAATTGTGTTAATCATGCATAAGAAATATATATATATATTCCCTAATCGAGAAGAAATGGTGAGATGTCCAGTTCTGAATTTAGACCTTTGGGAAATAGCATGTCAAATTTAAAGATATACTCTGCCTCTTTTAGAAGCAGTTTTTTCTGTATGTCCCCACCTCTCCAGTGTTTTTCTACTTTGTATATACCCCAATAAGATAGATCTTTTGTATTGCCCTTATGCATGGTTTTAAAATGTTTATAAAGATGTGTGTCCTCTATTCCATTCTCTATATTATTGAGATGTTCCCTGATTCTATCTCTCAGAGTTCTCTTAGTTTCTCCGAAATAAAAAAGATTGCAGGTGCATTTTAAGACATAAATAATTCCTTTATGTGAGCATCTTATGAGTTCTTTAATTAGTATGGTGCTATTAGGACCTATCTGAATCATATTGGATTTATTGCTGTGCTTACATGACTTACATGTGTAACATGGAAAGAAACCTGTTAGCTTCTGTCCATGAAGATCTTTTTGTATTAATTTTTTATTTTTGTTTTTTTTTAGTTCACTGGGTGCAAGGGCTGATTTTAAATTACTTGCTTTTTTGAAAACAAAACTGGGGTTGTCTGTTACTTTTTCTCCCAAAATGTTATCTTCCTTAATGAGATGCCAGTGTTTTTTTTATAATTTTTTTCACCACATTATGGTCAACGTGGTAATCAGTTATGAAAGGAATTTTTATTACATTTTCCTCTGTATTTGTTTTTTCTTTGTATACTAGCAATGATTCCCTATTGGTATTTTTAGCCCTTTCTAATGCTTTTTTGGTATGCATTGTGTTATAGCCTCTTGAGTTAAATCTTTCAATTAGTGTTCCTGCCTGGTCTTCAAAATCTGCCAACCTAGAGCAGTTTTTTCGGACTCTTAGACACTGTCCTAATGGTATGTTGTCTTTCCAGGCATCCAGGTGACAACTTTTGGCATGCAGATAATTGTTACAATCAACTTGTTTGAAATATGTTTTTGTCTCTAACTTGTTGCCCAGTGCCATAATTTCCAGATCCAGGAAAGTGATTGTCTCTTTGCTTTGATTATGTGTAAAATGCAAACCTAGATTATTTTGATTCATTTTTTCAAACATTTGGATTAGATCAGTTTCTTGCCCTTTCCAAATTATTATAAGGTCATCAATGTACCTTTTGTAGAGTACAAGGTTTGCACCATAGCCGCCGGGTCCAAAGAAATTTTCTTCCCAGAGACCCATAAAAGATTGGCGTAGCTAGGTGCAAACCTTGTACCCATGGCTGTTCCTTCTATTTGGAGATAAAACTTGTTATTAAAGGAGAAATAATTGTTCTCTAGAATGAATTTGATGCTACTCAAAATAAATTCCTTATGTATTTCTGGCATGTCTGTGTCTTTTGTTAGATAGTGGTTGATTGCCTCCATACCTTTTTTGTGGTCTATCACTGTGTACAGTGACGTTACGTCACAGGTGGCTAAATACATATCATCTTCCCATTGGAAAGTATTTAAGATGTTAAGTACTTGGGTAGAGTCCCTCAAATAGGAACCTAAGTTTGTTACATATTTTTGCAGATAGCCATCTACATATCTTGAAAGATTGGAGGAGATAGAGTCAATCCCTGATATGATGGGCCTACCAGGGGGATCAGTTAGGCTCTTGTGAATTTTTGGTAGAAAGTAAAAGATCGGTATTCGTGGATTTTGAGGGGTTAGTTATTGGAATTCTTTTTCGTTTAATATACCTGATCTTTTACCCTCTACCAACAATTTATTCAGTGTTTGTACATATTTATTTGTGGGATTGAGATCCAATTTTTTATATGTTGTAGTGTTATCTAAGAGTCTATGGGCTTCAATGAGATATTTTGTGGTGTCCATCACGACTATACCACCGCCCTTATCTGCAGATTTTATAGTTATATCTTTATTGTTCTGTAGGTTATTTATGATGGCTTTTTCTTTCAGGCTTAGATTAAACTTTTTTGGTTGTTGGGGATTACATCTTTTGATGTCTTTAAGAACTAGTTTTTCGAAGGTGTCTAGATAATTCCCTTTTGATTGTATAGGGTTAAATTTAGATTTAGGTTTTAGATTAGAGTGATTGATTTTGACGGGTGTTTGTGTATTTAGCTGTCTTTCTATGGGGTTTTTTAGGAAGTGTCTTTTCAAGGTGAGATTTCTCACAAATTTCTTTACATGTATAAAAGTATTAAATTTGTTGATTCTGGCTGTGGGAGCATATGTAAGACCTAGGCTCAGAACTTTTTCTTCCTCTTTGTTTAAGGGAGTACTACTTAAGTTATATATTCCTTGCTGGTGATTAGTTATCTCCCTCTTTTTGCTACTTTTTCTGGATAGTCCCCTTCCTCTCTTTCCTCTAATCCCCTTTTTCTTCTGGGATTTATTGCTGTTTCTAGCTGAAAAAGGTCTCTTGAGGTGCCCTCTTTCAGAGGGCTTTTCTCTAAAAAAAGTGGGGAATCATTATGTATTTGGTTTTCTCTTCTTTGCTCTAAGTCTCTTAGAGGTTCAAACCTATTGTATGTCGGAGTTCTCCAAGAGTCCCATTGTCTGTTTTCTCTCCTATATGTTCTTGGATACTCCCACTCATTGGGTTTTTCATTATGTGACCTAAAATGGATGTTATTGGTCCTGTTGTGTGGATAATATTGTTCTCTAGTTCTATCCCATGATTGTTGATTATAGTAATGATCTCTATTATAGTTTGATGGTCTTTCATTTTGATATGCATTCCTATTATATGTATTTTGATACCTATTATTCTCATAATGATGATATGTGTTATGTTGTCTTTTGTTTTTGTAGGTATTAGAGTGTGGATGATAATTAGTATGGGTCTTAGATGTGTCAGGATTATCTTCAATAGTTTCTTCTATTTGTTGAATTTGACTATTGTTTATGTCTCTTTCCATTTTTCCCCATTTTGTTCTTAATAAGTCTTTATTCAAGTTATTTAGTTTATCCATTATTACTTTTTGTCTTTCTTTATATTCATTTTCGTTTTTCCTGTCCTTTAGTTTCTCTTTAATTTCTAAGATATTTTTCTCAATCAGTGAAAGTGTTTCTTTTCTAGATCTTTTCAGAATCTCAATTAGTGTGTTGGAGGCTTTAGTTAGTGTGTCTTTCCATTCTGTTTGTAGGGTGTCGCTTAAAGTGAAAGTGCAATTTTTCTTTAAGAGTAATCCTTTAGGTATAATGCCTTTTTTTTGTGTATCTATTTAGGAAAACTAATTCCATTTGTTGTTTTAATTCTTTTGTGAGTTCATGTTCTAGACTTTGCATTAGGTCAGATATTTTATCTGAACTAATTGGATTTAGGGGGATGTTTTCTTCTCTCATATCTAGAAAGATTTTATCCCTAAAGTCAAAAATATCCTTCATATTTAGTTAGGTGGTGTGAAACGAAAACCTGCTGCAACTATATGTGAAGGAAAATCGTGATGTGAGAGAATGTGGGAAAATAGTGCGCTGGTATATAGAGTATCAGACCGCTTACAGTGTTTTTTAGATCCTTCAATCTAAAAATAGTGTATAGTGAAAGAAAGGGGAGGTCTTGTAAGGGCGCTAATAGCTGAAGATACTTATGTGAAATTATTAATATTATCTGTGATAAATATTCGTAATAAAATGAAATCAAATAGGAACAGTTTCTAAAAAACAAGTGATTTATTTGGTTACAATATGATTTGAGAAAATATATATAGAGACGTCTCTAGTACAATTCAATTAAAAACAATAATGAAATTTAGCATAAAAAATAATAAAAAGTGGTACTGATTAGTACTTCATGAGAAATTTAGGTTACTGTTTAATAGTTTAGTCACAAAGAAAATTCTATGGGGTGTGACTAAACAGTTAGCCAAGATTTCTCGTGAGTTATTAAGTTTGTATACAGTTATACATAGAAATCTATTTAAAATACCAATACCGGCATGATAAAACTTTTGCAAAGGCTATATTTTGCACAAAAAATTATAGTGGAGCTTAAAGAGAAGCTGTGCATAAGAGGAAAATTATATAGGGTTATGCTCTAGCCCGGATTAGATCAATCCTTATATCTGTATTCTCAGCGAACTAATTGACATGTCCATATGTATGAACCAAGAGAAATGTCTAGTAATATTATACTGCTGATGGTTTAGGATTACAGTTCGCAATCTTTCATGCAGATGGTACCTTATAGTAAGCTCGAGTAGCAGCAGGGTATCCTGTGCGTCCTGCGGCTCAGTTCTTCTGACAGTGTCCTCGTGTTGTTGGCATCTGACGTCACACCCGATGTGCGGGGGTTTGTCTTGCGTCTGCCAATCAATGCTTAGACAGTTGTTAGTATCCAAAATACCTTTTTACGTCCGATATTATGTATTCACAATTCTTCTTGTATCTGATACCTGTACTTATTTAGGCACCGATCAGCAAAGAAGTATCCGTTGAGAGTAAGTTCACCTGCACTTAGTGCTGTTAGCACGCAGGTTCCGATGAGGTTTCTCCTTAGTGTCCTTTGTTGACAGTCAACCCGGGTTGGTTCAATCAGCTGATAGGATAGTGGAGTCAAGAAAACAGTCTTTAACTTCTACGCGTTTCACTCCCTCCAGGAGCTTTATCAAGAATGATTTGGACTGTTTGACTCCTCTCTTTAATAGGTGTATCCTGAATCCCATTGGTTCATGGTAATCCCATAGTTAAGGTGGTATAATTTCTTTGCACTTGCTCCTAATACATTGCTCCATTCTGTTGTTGATCATGGATCAGCTAATCATATATACCAAACATATTTAAGATCCTGAAAGAGCCATTTTTCTATATATTAAGACCGATAAAAGAAATATAGTTAAAATAGACCAAATGTCTTCAAATTGAATCTAAATGCCTAAAGGATACAGGTTATGGGGAAATTAGATTAATTGTGTTAATCATGCATAAGAAATATATATATATATTCCCTAATCGAGAAGAAATGGTGAGATGTCCAGTTCTGAATTTAGACCTTTGGGGAATAGCATGTCAAATTTAAAGATATACTCTGCCTCTTTTAGAAGCAGTTTTTTCTGTATGTCCCCACCTCTCCAGTGTTTTTCTACTTTGTATATACCCCAATAAGATAGATCTTTTGTATTGCCCTTATGCATGGTTTTAAAATGTTTATAAAGATGTGTGTCCTCTATTCCATTCTCTATATTATTGAGATGTTCCCTGATTCTATCTCTCAGAGTTCTCTTAGTTTCTCCGAAATAAAAAAGATTGCAGGTGCATTTTAAGACATAAATAATTCCTTTATGTGAGCATCTTATGAGTTCTTTAATTAGTATGGTGCTATTAGGACCTATCTTAATCATCTGGATACTCCCCTTCCTCTCTTTCCTCTAATCCCCTTTTTCTTCTGGGATTTATTGCTGTTTCTAGCTGAAAAAGGTCTCTTGAGGTGCCCTCTTTCAGAGGGCTTTTCTCTAAAAAAAGTGGGGAATCATTATGTATTTGGTTTTCTCTTCTTTGCTCTAAGTCTCTTAGAGGTTCAAACCTATTGTATGTCGGAGTTCTCCAAGAGTCCCATTTAATAAACCATTTAATAACAAGTTTTATCTCCAAATAGAAGGAACAGCCATGGGTACAAGGTTTGCACCTAGCTACGCCAATCTTTTTATGGGTCTCTGGGAAGAAAATTTCTTTGGACCCGGCGGCTATGGTGCAAACCTTGTACTCTACAAAAGGTACATTGATGACCTTATAATAATTTGGAAAGGGCAAGAAACCGATCTAATCCAAATGTTTGAAAAAATGAATCAAAATAATCTAGGTTTGCATTTTACACATAATCAAAGCAAAGAGACAATCACTTTCCTGGATCTGGAAATTATGGCACTGGGCAACAAGTTAGAGACAAAAACATATTTCAAACAAGTTGATTGTAACAATTATCTGCATGCCAAAAGTTGTCACCTGGATGCCTGGAAAGACAACATACCATTAGGACAGTGTCTAAGAGTCCGAAAAAACTGCTCTAGGTTGGCAGATTTTGAAGACCAGGCAGGAACACTAATTGAAAGATTTAACTCAAGAGGCTATAACACAATGCATACCAAAAAAGCATTAGAAAGGGCTAAAAATACCAATAGGGAATCATTGCTAGTATACAAAGAAAAAACAAATACAGAGGAAAATGTAATAAAAATTCCTTTCATAACTGATTACCACGTTGACCATAATGTGGTGAAAAAAATTATAAAAAAACACTGGCATCTCATTAAGGAAGATAACATTTTGGGAGAAAAAGTAACAGACAACCCCAGTTTTGTTTTAAAAAAAGCAAGTAATTTAAAATCAGCCCTTGCACCCAGTGAACTAAAAAAAACCAAAAATAAAAAATTAATACAAAAAGATCTTCATGGACAGAAGCTAACAGGTTTCTTTCCATGTTACACATGTAAGTCATGTAAGCACAGCAATAAATCCAATATGATTAAGATAGGTCCTAATAGCACCATACTAATTAAAGAACTCATAAGATGCTCACATAAAGGAATTATTTATGTCTTAAAATGCACCTGCAATCTTTTTTATTTCGGAGAAACTAAGAGAACTCTGAGAGATAGAATCAGGGAACATCTCAATAATATAGAGAATGGAATAGAGGACACACATCTTTATAAACATTTTAAAACCATGCATAAGGGCAATACAAAAGATCTATCTTATTGGGGTATATACAAAGTAGAAAAACACTGGAGAGGTGGGGACATACAGAAAAAACTGCTTCTAAAAGAGGCAGAGTATATCTTTAAATTTGACACGCTATTCCCCAAAGGTCTAAATTCAGAACTGGACATCTCACCATTTCTTCTCGATTAGGGAATATATATATATATATTTCTTATGCATGATTAACACAATTAATCTAATTTCCCCATAACCTGTATCCTTTAGGCATTTAGATTCAATTTGAAGACATTTGGTCTATTTTAATTATATTTCTTTTATCGGTCTTAATATATAGAAAAATGGCTCTTTCAGGATCTTAAATATGTTTGGTATATATGATTAGCTGATCCATGATCAACAACAGAATGGAACAATGTATTAGGAGCAAGTGCAAAGAAATTATACCACCTTAACTATGGGATTACCATGAACCAATGGGATTCAGGATACACCTATTAAAGAGAGGAGTCAAACAGTCCAAATCATTCTTGATAAAGCTCCTGGAGGGAGTGAAACGCGTAGAAGTTAAAGACTGTTTTCTTGACTCCACTATCCTATCAGCTGATTGAACCAACCCGGGTTGACTGTCAACAAAGGACACTAAGGAGAAACCTCATCGGAACCTGCGTGCTAACAGCACTAAGTGCAGGTGAACTTACTCTCAACGGATACTTCTTTGCTGATCGGTGCCTAAATAAGTACAGGTATCAGATACAAGAAGAATTGTGAATACATAATATCGGACGTAAAAAGGTATTTTGGATACTAACAACTGTCTAAGCAGTGATTGGCAGACGCAAGACAAGCCCCCGCACATCGGGTGTGACGTCAGACGCCAACAACACGAGGACACTGTCAGAAGAACTGAGCCGCAGGACGCACAGGATACCCTGCTGCTACTCGAGCTTACTATAAGGTACCATCTGCATGAAAGATTGCGAACTGTAATCCTAAACCATCAGCAGTATAATATTACTGGACATTTCTCTTGGTTCATACATATGGACATGTCAATTAGTTCGCTGAGAATACAGATATAAGGATTGATCTAATCCGGGCTAGAGCATAACCCTATATAATTTTCCTCTTATGCACAGCTCCTCTTTAAGCTCCACTATAATTTTTTGTGCAAAATATAGCCTTTGCAAAAGTTTTATCACGCCGGTATTGGTATTTTAAATAGATTTCTATGTATAACTGTATACAAACTTAATAACTCACGAGAAATCTTGGCTAACTGTTTAGTCACACCCCATAGAATTTTCTTTGTGACTAAACTATTAAACAGTAACCTAAATTTCTCATGAAGTGCTAATCAGTACCACTTTTTATTATTTTTTATGCTAAATTTCATTATTGTTTTTAATTGAATTGTACTAGAGACGTCTCTATATATATTTTCTCAAATCATATTGTAACCAAATAAATCACTTGTTTTTTAGAAACTGTTCCTATTTGATTTCATTTTATTACGAATATTTATCACAGATAATATTAATAATTTCACATAAGTATCTTCAGCTATTAGCGCCCTTACAAGACCTCCCCTTTCTTTCACTATACACTGTTTTTTTCCACTTGGCAGTCGTTTTATTTAATTTAAGACAGTTTACTGATCTCCCTCACTGTTGTGTGTGAGGGGGAGGGGCCTATTTTGGCGCTTTTGCTACGCATCAAAAAATTCAGTCAGAAGTCTCTTGTCTTCCCTGCATGATCCGGTTCGTCTCTACAGAGCTCAGGGGTCTTCAAAACTTATTTTGAGGGAGGTAATCACTCACAGCAGAGCTGTGAGATTGTAACTGACTGTGATAAAAAAACGTTTATTTCTGTACTTTTTTTCTGCTATTCAGGGTTAGTTATCCATTACTAATGGGGGCAATCCTTTGCTAAAATTGTGTTTTTACCGGAAAGAATTTGATGTTATAGTTTCTCAAGTTTATTATTTCTCAACTGTCATAACTTTTTTCTGTGCTTCTTAAAGGCACAGTACATTTTCATATTATTTGTAAATTGCTTTGAAAAGTATTTCCAAGTTGCTAGTTTATTTGCTAGTGTGTTAAACATGTCTGATTCAGAGGAATATCTCTGTGCTATATGTGCTAAAGCCAAAGTAGAGCCCAATAGAAATTTATGTACTGATTGCATTGATGCTACTTTAAATAAAAGTCAATCTGTACAAATTGAACATATTTCACCAAACAACGAGGGGAGAGTTATGCCGACTAACTCGCCTCACGTGTCAGTACCTGCATCTCCCGCTCAGGAGGTGCGTGATATTGTAGTGCCGAGTACATCAGGGCGGCCATTACAAATCACATTACAGGATATGGCTAATGTTATGACTGAAGTTTTGGCTAAATTACCAGAACTAAGAGGTAAGCGTGATCACTCTGGGGTGAGAACAGAGTGCGCTGTTGATAATAGGGCCATGTCTGATACTGCGTCACAGTATGCTGAACATGAGGACGGAGAGCTTCAATCTGCAGGTGACGGTTCTGATCCCAATAGAATGGATTCAGACATTTCTAATTTTAAGTTTAAACTCGAAAACCTCCGTGTACTGTTAGGGGAGGTATTAGCAGCTCTGAATGATTGTAACACCGTTGCAATCCCAGAAAAATTATGTAGGCTGGATAGATACTATGCGGTACCGGCGAGTACTGACGTATTTCCTATACCTAAGAGGCTTACAGAGATAATTACTAAGGAGTGGGATAGGCCCGGTGTACCCTTTTCCCCCCCTCCTGTGTTTAGAAAAATGTTTCCAATAGACGCCACCACACGGGACTTATGGCAGACGGTCCCTAAGGTGGAGGGAGCGGTTTCTACTCTGGCTAAGCGTACCACTATCCCGGTGGAGGATAGCTGTGCCTTTTCAGATCCAATGGATAAAAAATTAGAGGGTTACCTTAAGAAAATGTTTGTTCAACAAGGTTTTATATTGCAACCCCTTGCATGTATTGCGTCTGTCACGGCCGCGGCCGCTTTTTGGTCCGAGTCCCTGGAAGAGACTCTTGACTCAATAACTATAGATGAGATTTCAAACAAGCTTAAGACACTTAAGCTAGCTAATTCATTTATTTCGGATGCCGTAGTACATTTAACTAAACTTACGGCTAAGAATTCCGGATTCGCCATTCAGGCACGCAGAGCACTGTGGCTAAAATCCTGGTCAGCTGACGTTACTTCTAAATCTAAATTACTTAACATACCTTTCAAAGGGCAGACCTTATTCGGGCCCGGGTTGAAAGAAATTATCGCTGACATTACAGGAGGTAAAGGTCATGCCCTGCCTCAAGATAGAGCCAAACCTAAGGCTAGACAGTCTAATTTTCGTTCCTTTCGTAATTTCAAAGCAGGAGCAGCATCAACTTCCTCTGCACCAAAACAGGAAGGAGCTGTTGCTCGCTACAGACAAGGCTGGAGACCTAACCAGTCCTGGAACAAGGGCAAGCAGGCCAGGAAACCTGCTGCTGCCCCTAAGACAGCATGAATTGAGGGCCCCCGATCCGGGAACGGATCTAGTGGGGGGCAGACTTTCTCTCTTCGCCCAGGCTTGGGCAAGAGATGTCCAGGATCCCTGGGCGTTAGAAATCATATCTCAGGGATATCTTCTGGACTTCAAATCCTCTCCCCCAAAAGGGAGATTTCATCTGTCAAGGTTGTCAACAAACCAAATAAAGAAAGAGGTGTTTCTACGCTGTGTACAAGATCTTTTACTAATGGGAGTGATCCATCCGGTTCCGTGGTCGGAACACGGACAAGGGTTTTACTCAAATCTGTTTGTGGTTCCCAAAAAAGAGGGAACTTTCAGGCCAATCTTGGATTTAAAGATCCTAAACAAATTCCTAAGAGTTCCATCGTTCAAAATGGAAACTATTCGGACAATTCTACCCATGATCCAAAAGGGTCAGTACATGACCACAGTGGATTTAAAGGATGCTTACCTTCACATACCGATTCACAAGGATCATTACCGGTATCTAAGGTTTGCCTTCCTAGACAGGCATTACCAGTTTGTAGCTCTTCCATTCGGATTAGCTACGGCTCCAAGAATCTTCACAAAGGTTCTGGGTGCTCTTCTGGCGGTACTAAGACCGCGAGGAATTTCGGTAGCTCCGTACCTAGACGACATTCTGATACAAGCTTCAAGCTTTCAAACTGCCAAGTCTCATACAGAGTTAGTACTGGCATTTCTAAGGTCGCATGGATGGAAGGTGAACGAAAAGAAGAGTTCTCTCTTTCCACTCACAAGAGTTCCCTTCTTGGGGACTCTTATAGATTCTGTAGAAATGAAGATCTATCTGACAGAAGACAGGTTAACAAAGCTTCAAAATGCATGCCGTGTCCTTCATTCCATTCAACACCCGTCAGTGGCTCAATGCATGGAGGTAATCGGCTTGATGGTAGCGGCAATGGACATAGTACCCTTTGCACGCCTACATCTCAGACCGCTGCAATTGTGCATGCTAAGTCAGTGGAATGGGGATTACTCAGACTTGTCCCCTACTCTGAATCTGGATCAAGAGACCAGAAATTCTCTTCTATGGTGGCTTTCTCGGCCACATCTGTCCAGGGGGATGCCATTCAGCAGGCCAGATTGGACAATTGTAACAACAGACGCCAGCCTACTAGGTTGGGGCGCTGTCTGGAATTCTCTGAAGGCTCAGGGACAATGGAATCAGGAGGAGAGTCTCCTGCCAATAAACATTCTGGAATTGAGAGCAGTTCTCAATGCCCTTCTGGCTTGGCCCCAGTTAACAACTCGGGGGTTCATCAGGTTTCAGTCGGACAACATCACGACTGTAGCTTACATCAACCATCAGGGAGGGACAAGAAGCTCCCTAGCAATGATGGAAGTATCAAAGATAATTCGCTGGGCAGAGTCTCACTCTTGCCACCTGTCAGCAATCCACATCCCGGGAGTGGAGAACTGGGAGGCGGATTTCCTAAGTCGTCAGACTTTTCATCCGGGGGAGTGGGAACTTCATCCGGAAGTCTTTGCCCAAATTCTTCGACGTTGGGGCAAACCAAAGATAGATCTCATGGCGTCTCGACAGAACGCCAAGCTTCCTTGTTACGGGTCCAGATCCAGGGATCCGGGAGCGGTTCTGATAGATGCTTTGACAGCACCTTGGACCTTCGGGATGGCTTATGTGTTTCCACCCTTCCCGATGCTTCCTCTATTGATTGCCAGAATCAAACAGGAGAGAGCATCGGTGATTCTAATAGCGCCTGCGTGGCCACACAGGACTTGGTATGCAGATCTAGTGGACATGTCATCCTGTCCACCTTGGTCTCTGCCTCTGAGACAGGACCTTCTGATTCAGGGTCCCTTCAAACATCAAAATCTAATTTCTCTGAAGCTGACTGCTTGGAAATTGAACGCTTGATTTTATCAAAACGTGTTTTTTCTGAGTCAGTAATTGATACCTTAATACAGGCTAGGAAGCCTGTTACCAGAAAGATTTACCATAAAATATGGCGTAAATACTTATATTGGTGCGAATCCAAGAGTTACTCATGGAGTAAGGTTAGGATTCCTAGGATATTGTCTTTTCTACAAGAAGGTTTAGAAAAGGGTTTATCCGCTAGTTCCTTAAAGGGACAGATTTCAGCTCTGTCCATTCTTTTACACAAACGTCTGTCAGAGGTTCCGGACGTTCAAGCTTTTTGTCAGGCTTTAGCTAGGATCAAGCCTGTGTTTAAAACTGTTGCTCCACCATGGAGTTTGAACTTAGTTCTTAACGTTTTACAGGGTGTTCCGTTTGAACCCCTTCATTCCATTGATATCAAGCTGTTATCTTGGAAAGTTCTGTTTTTAATGGCTATTTCCTCGGCTCGAAGAGTCTCTGAGTTATCTGCCTTACATTGTGATTCTCCTTATCTGATTTTTCATTCAGACAAGGTAGTTCTGCGTACTAAACCTGGGTTCTTACCTAAGGTGGTCACTAACAGGAATATCAATCAAGAGATTGTTGTTCCATCTTTGTGTCCTAATCCTTCTTCGAAGAAGGAACATCTTCTACACAATCTAGATGTAGTCCGTGCCCTGAAATTTTATCTACAGGCAACTAAGGATTTTCGACAAACGTCTTCCCTGTTTGTCGTTTATTCTGGTCAGAGGAGAGGTCAAAAAGCTTCGGCTACCTCTCTCTCTTTTTGGCTTCGTAGCATAATACGATTAGCCTATGAGACTGCTGGACAGCAGCCTCCTGAAAGAATTACAGCTCATTCTACTAGAGCTGTGGCTTCCACTTGGGCCTTTAAGAATGAGGCTTCTGTTGAACAGATTTGCAAGGCTGCAACTTGGTCTTCTCTTCATACTTTTTCCAAATTTTCCAAATTTGACACTTTTGCTTCTTCGGAGGCTGTTTTTGGGAGAAAGGTTCTTCAGGCAGTGGTTCCTTCCGTATAAAGAGCCTGCCTGTCCCTCCCGTCATCCGTGTACTTTAGCTTTGGTATTGGTATCCCAGAAGTAATGATGACCCGTGGACTGACCACACTTAACAGGAGAAAACAAAATTTATGCTTACCTGATAAATTCCTTTCTCCTGTAGTGTGGTCAGTCCACGGCCCGCCCTGTTTTTATGGCAGGTCTAAATTTTTAAATTATACTCCAGTCACCACTGCACCCTTTGGCTTCTCCTTTCTCGTTGGTTCTCGGTCGAATGACTGGGTGTGACGTAGAGGGGAGGAGCTATATGGCAGCTCTGCTGGGTGAATCCTCTTGCACTTCCTGTTGGGGAGGAGTTAATATCCCAGAAGTAATGATGACCCGTGGACTGACCACACTACAGGAGAAAGGAATTTATCAGGTAAGCATAAATTTTGTTTTTGTGGGGGCATGCCCCAAAGAATTCAGCTCTTTTGCCTGTAAAAGAAAAATACAACCCCCCCCAACATTAAAACCCACCACCCACATACCCCTAATCTAACCCAAACTCCCCTTAAAATAACCTAACACTAATCCCCTGAAGATCATCCAACCTTTAGTTGTCTTCACTCAGCCGAGCAGCGATGGAACCGAAGAGGAGACCCGGAGCGGCAGAAGTTATCCTCCAAGGGGCACTGAAGAAATCTTCCATCCGATGAAGTGATCCTCCAGTCGGCACTGAAGAAGTCTTCTATCCGGGCGATGTCATCTTCCAAGCCGGGTCTTCAATCTTCATCCCGCCGACGCGGAACATCCTTCTTTACCGACGGACTACTGACGAATGAAGGCTCCTTTAAGGGACGTCATCCAAGATGGCGTCCCTTCAATTCCGATTGGCTGATAGGATTCTATCAGCCAATCGGAATTAAGGTAGGAAAAATCTGATTGGCTGATTGAATCAGCCAATCAGATTCAAGTTCAATCCGATTGGCTGATCCAATCAGCCAATCAGATTGAGTTTGCATTCTATTGGCTGTTCCGATCAGCCAATAGAATGCGAGCTCAATCTGATTGGCTCCCTTAAAGGAGCCTTCATTCGTCGGTAGTCCGTCGGTAAAGAAGGATGTTCCACGTCGGTGGGATGAAGATTGAAGACCCGGCTTGGAAGATGACATCGCCCGGATAGAAGACTTCTTCATCGCCTCTTGGAAGATGACATCGCCCGGATGGAAGACTTCTTCAGCGCCGACTGGAGGATCACTTCATCGGATGGAAGATTTCTTCAGCGCCCCTTGGAGGATAACTTCTGCCGCTCCGGGTCTCCTCTTCGGTTCCATCGCTGCTCGGCTGAGTGAAGACGACTAAAGGTAGGATGATCTTCAGGGGATTAGTGTTAGGTTATTTTAAGGGGGGTTTGGGTTAGATTAGGGGTATGTGGGTGGTGGGTTTTAATGTTGGGGGGGTTGTATTTTTCTTTTACAGGCAAAAGAGCTGAATTCTTTGGGGCATGCCCCCACAAAAGGCCCTTTTAAGGGCTGGTAAGGTAAAAGAGCTTTGAACTTTTTTAATTTAGAATAGGGTAGGGCATTTTGTTATTTTGGGGGGCTTTGTAATTTTATTAGGGGGCTTAGATTAGGTGTAAGTAGCTTAAAATTGTTGTAATATTTTTTAAATGTTTGTAACTTATTTTTTTTTATTTTTTGTAACAGCTTTTTTTTGTACTTTAGTTAGTTTATGTAATTGTATTTAATTGTAGTTATTTGTAGTTAATTTATTTAATTCATTTAAAGATAGTGTAGTGTTAGGTTTAATTGTAACTTAGGTTAGGATTTATTTTACAGGTAATTTTGTATTTCTTTTAGCTAGGTAGTTATTAAATAGTTAATAACTATTTAATAACTATTCTAACTAGCTAAAATAAATACAAAGTTACCTGTAAAATAAATATAAATCCTAAGATAGCTACAATGTAATTATTAATTACATTATAGCTATCTTAGGGTTTATTTTACAGGTAAGTATTTAGTTTTAAGTAGGATTCATTTATTTAAGTATAGTGTAGTGTTAGGTGTAATTGTAACTTAGGTTAGTTTTTATTTTACAGGTAAATTTCTCTTTATTTTAGCTAGGTAAGCTATTAAATAGTTAATAACTATTTAATAGCTATTGTACCTAGTTAAAATAAATAGAAATTTGCCTGTAAAATAAAAATAAATCCTAAGATAGCTACAATATAATTATTATTTATATTGTAGCTATATTAGGGTTAATTTTAAAGGTAAGTATTTAGTTTTAAATAGGATTAATTTAGTTCATAATAGAAATATTATTTAGATTTATTTAATTAATATTTAGGGTTAGTGTTAGACTTAGGTTTAGGGGTTAATAAATTTATTACAGTGGCGGCGGTGTAGTGGGGGGCAGGATAGGGGTTAATAAATGTATTATATGTGGCAACGTTGTAGAGGGGGCAGATTAGGGGTTAATAAATTTAATATAGGTTGCGGTGGGCTCCAGGAGCGGCGGTTTAGGGGTTAATATGTATAGAGTAGCTTGCGGTGGGCTCCGGGAGCGGTGGTTTAGGGGTTAATATGTATAGAGTAGCTTGCGGTGGGCTCCGGGAGCGGCGGTTTAGGGGTTAATAACTTTATTTAGTTGCAGCGGTGTAGGGGGGACAGATTAGTGGTGTTTAGACTCGGGGTACATGTTAGGGTGTTAGGTGCAGACATCTCCCATAGGAATCAATGGGATGTCTGTCAGCAGCAAAATTGTACTTTCGCTATGGTCAGACTCCCATTGATTCCAATGGGATCCACTGCCTCCAGGGTGACGGTTTGAAAACCAGGTACGCTGGGCCGTAAAAGTGCTGAGCGTACCTGCTAGTTTTTTGATAACTAGCAAAAGTAGTCAGATTGTGCCGCACTTGTGTGCGGAACATCTGGAGTGGCGGATCGAAGTTTACGTCACAAAATTCTACTTTTGCCGGTCTCTAGCCTTTGATAACTAAGGCGAATCAGCCTCGCCACAAATATGCTGCGGAATTCCAGTGTATTTGAGGTTGACGGCTTGATAACTAGGCCCCTCTGTCTATCCATATCCCTTATATCTTCATACACTCTTAGTATGGTATTAATGGGATATCCACATTGGGATAGACGAAGTTTAAAGTCTTCGCTTTCTTTGACAAAATCAGTAAGTTCAGAACAATTACGTTTTGTGCAAATAAATTGTCCTTTCGCAATGCCATATCTGCAATGTTTAGGGTGTAAACTTTTGGCATGAAGTAAGGTGTTAGAATTGATCGGTTTCCTGTATAAACTGGTCTTAATCTTGCACTTTTCAGGGTCACCAATCAATTAAAGGTCAAGATAAGGGATAGTGATGGGTTCCCAAGAGTATGTAAACTTAAGATTACAATAATTTTGATTTAAGTACTTCACAAAGGCAATGGCCTGCTTTGCAGTTCCGGACCAGACAAAAATAAAATCATCAATGTATCTTTTGTACATAGAAATATAAGACTTAAATAGATTTCCATCTCCAAAGACATGGGACAGCTCCCCATGAAGAGGTTGGCGTAGGAGGAGGCAAACTTGGCCCCATAGCTGTCCCCTGCCTCTGGAGATAGAAATCACCATTAAAGGGACAGTAAACACCAGAATTTTTGTTGTTTAAAAAAATAGATAATCCCTTTATTACCCAAAACCAACACTGTTATATTAATACACTTTTTATTTCAGTGACTAACTTGTATCTAAGAATCTTCTGTGTGACCCTGAATTTTAGTTTTAGCATTTTTAAGAATAGGTTTATGTATTGCTGGTGCAGGTATTATATTAGTAGTATCAGGTATGAAAGTGGAAAAAGCAGCTACAGTATCCAAACCATTGTCATCATCAGTTGAGTCATGGTCAGTATCAGAAAAAGAGACCTGTCTTTTATTATCAGTATGAGGTGACTTAGATCTATTCCTATGTCTATTACATCTGAAGGAATTCTGGTATCTTTTCTTTTCAAAAGTTGGCCAAGTATAAACATTTTTACTGGTATAGTCTTGGGTGTCCCAATCAAATTTATTAAGTTTCTAACCGCTAGATTTAGAGTTCTGCGTTAGCCGTCAAAACCAGCGTTAGGGGCTCCTAACGCTGGTTTTGGCCGCCCGCTGGAATTTAGAGTCAGTCATGAAAGGGTCTAAAGCTTACTTTGCAGCCGCGACTTTTCCATAATGCAGATCTCCCTACGCCATTTGTGTATCCTATCTTTTCAATGGGATCTGCCTAACGCTGGTATTTAGAGTCTTGGCTGAAGTGAGCGTTAGAACTCTAACGACAAGACTCCTGCCGCAGCAAAAAGCCAGGAGTTAAGTGCTTTCTGGGCTAACGCCGGTTCATAAAGCTCTTAACTACTGTGCTCTAAAGTACACTAACACCCATAAACTACCTATGTACCCCTAAACCGAGGTCCCCCACATCGCCACCACTCTATTACATTTTTTTAACATTCACATTCCGATATGGGATTAACAAGTGTGTGAAACTATAATACAGATGTAGCGTAGTCCTATGATACTACTCCGATTGGAGTCCCACTAATGCGGTTATCACAGTCTGTAATATATATTTAATCAAACTCCAAGTATAGAAGTAATTGGAACGGGCTTACCACTCCTGTAGCAGTGTAGAATGTAGACTTGAAAATGTCAACATAAACTCCTCAAATAGGAACTGCACTTAGTTCAGCGTCTAGTCACAGCATGTAACGCTGAAATCCACAGTGAAGCGTGGAGCCTCATTCCTGTGCCGACAATCCATCACTCAGCACAGCTAATCCAATGAGTACCTGGGGTTTCTCCACACCCCCACAGTAAATCGAAGAACAGCAAACTTGATACAAAGTAGCGGTCTCATCAGAAACAGAAGCCAGGAGAGAGGTGTAAGGTAAAAAATCCAATGTTTATTTCATATATTTAAAAGCGAAAAAAGACACAGTGAGCAGAGGACACAGCTGACGCGTTTCCTGCCTCAGGGGCAGTTCATCAGAGCTGGGAAACAAGCATCACTAGCAGCTGTTAAATCCTTACAGAAAGCAGCATATTCAACCAATCAACAGACACTAATCTATGGCACTTAAAATTTAACTAGTTCATTGCTTCTGTCAGGAAGTTTAAGTTCAAACAAACATAAAGAAATACAAAAAAAGTTATTCAACAACTACAGTGACAACTTATCTAAAAATTTATATATTATTTATACAAAGTTAATGAATTGGCAAACCTATAAATACATAGTACTTTTAGTGATGTATTATATGAATTCCATAGTAATAAGAGAGCAGTAATGCCAGCAGTTGTGACAAAATAAGTGTAAAATTACCAATATAAAAGTCAAATGCTATTTCAATAAATTTTATACACAATATCTGACACAACGCTGGCATCAAAGTAATCTCCCACTATAGAATTAATTCAGCTTATAAAAAAGAAAAAGAAAAACGCCAGAGAAGCCTACGTTTTTTAAATGTAAAAACTCAAATCATATTTATATAATAGTGTATTTCATTAATATCAACATTGAACCACATCAGTTTTTATCAATCCAATCAGCCAATCATATTGAGCTTGCATTCTATTGGCTGTTCCGATCAGCCAATAGAATGCAAGCTCAATATGATTGGCTGATTGGATCAGCCAATCGGATTGAACTTGAATCTGATTGGCTGATTCCATCAGCCAATCAGAATTTTCCTACCTTAATTCCGATTGGCTGATAGAATCCTATCAGCCAATCGGGATTCAAGGGACGCCATCTTGGATGACATCCCTTAAAGGAACCGTCATTCGTCGGGAAGTCGTCGACCAGGATGGATGTTCCGCGTCGGCGGGATGAAGATGGATCCGGAAGAAAGAAGATTGAAGATGCCGCTTGATAGAAGACTTCAGCCCGATGATGGACCTCTTCAGCGCCCGCTTGGATCAAGACTTCAGCCCGATGATGGACCTCTTCAGCGCCCACTTGGATCAAGACTTCAGCCCAATGATGGACCTCTTCAGCCCGATGATGGACCTCTTCAGCCCGATGATGGACTTCTTCAGCCCCCGCTTGGGCTTGGATGAAGACTTCAGAGGCTCCTCTGGACGGATCGGTGATACCGGGCGTGGTGAAGATAAGGTAGGGAGATCTTCAGGGGCTTAGTGTTAGGTTTATTTAAGGGGGGTTTGGGTTAGATTAGGGGTATGTGGGTGGTGGGTTGTAATGTTGGGGGGTGGTATTGTATGTTTTTTTTTACAGGCAAAAGAGCTGAATTCTTTGGGGCATGCCCCGCAAAAGGCCCTTTTAAGGGCTGGTAAGGTAAAAGAGCTTTTCTATTTTTATTTTAGAATAGGGTAGGGCATTTTTTTATTTTGGGGGGCTTTGTTATTTTATTAGGGGGCTTAGATTAGGTGTAATTAGCTTAAAATTGTTGTAATCTTTTTCTAATGTTTGTAAATTATTTTTTTATTTTTTGTAAAAGTTCTTTTTTTATTTTTTGTACTTTAGTTAGTTTATTTAATTGTATTTATTTGTAGGTATTTGTATGTAATTAATTTATTGATAGTGAAATGTTAGGTTTAATTGTAGATAATTGTAGGTAGTTTATTAAATTTATTTATTGATAGTGTAGTGTTAGGTTTAATTGTAACTTAGGTTAGGATTTATTTTACAGGTAATTTTGTAATTATTTTAACTAGGTAGCTATTAAATAGTTATTAACTATTTAATAGCTATTGTACCTGGTTAAATTAAATACAAAGTTGCCTGTAAAATAAATATTAATCCTAAAATAGCTACAATATAATTATTATTTATATTGTAGCTATATTAGGGTTTATTTTACAGGTAAGTATTTAGCTTTAAATAGGAATAATTTATTTAATAAGAGTTAATTTATTTTGTTAGATAAAAATTATATTTAATTTAGGTGGGTGTTAGGGTTAGGGTTAGACTTAGCTTTAGGGGTTAATAAATTTATTATAGTAGCGGTGAGGTCTGGTCGGCAGATTAGGGGGTAATACTTGAAGTTAGGTGTCAGCGATGTTAGGGAGGGCAGATTAGGGGTTAATACTATTTATTATAGGGTTAGTGAGGCGGATTAGGGGTTAATAACTTTATTATAGTAGCGGTGAGGTCCGGTCGGCAGATTAGGGGTTAATACTTGAAGTTAGGTGTCGGTGATGTTAGGGAGGGCAGTTTAGGGGTTAATACTATTTATTATAGGGTTATTGAGGCGGGAGTGAGGCGGTTTAGGGGTTAATATATTTATTATAATGGCGGCGAGGTCTGGTCGGCAGATTAGGGGTTAATAAGTGTAGGTAGGTAGCGGCGACGTTGGGGGCGGCAGATTAGGGGTTAATAAATATAATATAGGGGTCGGCGGTGTTAGGGGCAGCAGATTAGGGGTACATAGGGATAACGTAGGTTGCGGCGGTGTACAGAGCGGCAGATTAGGGGTTAAAAAAAATATGCAGGGGTCGGCAGATTAGGGGTTAATAAGTGTAAGGTTAGGGGTGTTTAGACTCAGGGTACATGTAAGGGTGTTAGGTGCAGACTTAGGAATTGTTTCCCCATAGCAAACAATGGGGCTAAGTTAGGAGCTGAACACTGCTTTTTTGCAGGTGTTAGGTTTTTTTTTCAGCTCAAACGGCCCCATTGTTTCCTATGGGGGAATTGTGCACGAGCACGTTTTTGAAGCTGGCCGTAAGCACCGCTGGTATTGAGAGTTGCAGTGGCGGTAAATTATTCTCTAAGGTCCCTTTTTGGAGCCTAACGCAGCCCTTCAGTGAACTCTAAATACCAGTGGTATTTAAAAGGTGGGGGAGAAAAAAAGCATGCGTAGCTAACGCACCCCTTTGGCTGCAGAACTCTAAATCTAGCGGTAAGTATTGATCTCAAGTTTGATCTTGGATATAGTAGTTTTTACTAGACCATCCAATTTAAGATATTCAGAGTGATCCACAAATTTGTTTAGATCTTTTTGTAACTCAACTATTTTTTGTCTCTGTGTATCTAATATATGAGTCTTGTGTTCAATTAGAAGTTTAATAAGTCTAATAGAGCAGTCGGTTAAAATTGCTTACCATCTCTGTGTAAAAGTAGGGTCATTAACGAAAAACGTTGGAAACTTTGGAAACGTTGGAAACATTGGAAACTTCTTGATATGCAGCCCCCTAGTTATCATGTTAACAGAAACTTATTTTTCTAGTAAATGTTTATCCCACCAGGTTTTGTATTCAGAGATGAGAATATTCTCAATTTTAAAGAAAATAGTGTATGACCTTAGATTAATATCAAATAGGTCCTCAAAATTTTCAATAGGCTGTAATGAAAAAAGAGAAGCATATGCTTCAGATGACTTCAGATATATGCTTAAGTATAGCAATGTTCCAGAGAATTTGATAATATTATTATTATATAATGCTGAGCTGATCACACTATAAACAGATTACAACTTTGAGTGCAAACTTAATATGATATAATCTGATAATATCAACAGTTGACGGGTGTCCAGCAAAAGGAAAGATGGTTAGTCATAACATATATACAAAAACAGCTGCACTCCAGAAACAATTGAAGGATATCATGCACAAACCACTTAGTTGAAAAGTATAGCATAATGTTAGAAACAATATACCACAAAATGTCCCTTGAGTCCTGAAAAAAATTAATTCACATAATATGTGTGTATGCCAAATGTCCACTTTTATAGAGGTCTTTATCACTTGTGGAGATCCTCAGGGAATCACAAACAGGGAACATTGAATACTGCAGCCACGTGGTATAATGTAACATAGTCAGTGTGAGTATAATAACGTGAAACACATGGTTCGTTTTTCCAAAAAGTACCTTGAATGAAATCCTGGATCGTAGGTGCTAGTTACTGCAAAGACATAAGAAGTAGTATGGTATCCAAAAAGTGGGAAAAGAGGTAGCGCTCCAAGCCCAAATGTAAAAAATCAAAACTTTATTCCAAATTCATAAAAACATACAATGTTAAAAGCGGTCAGCACAAAAATGTGCAAAAAACAGGTGAATGAACAGGTGCAAACAGCAAACGTTTCGTGCACTTGAGCACTTGGTCACTGCTAGTTTGTGCACCTGTTCATATCTCTATTTATAGCAAACATTCTTAAAGAGATATAATGATTGGAGGATATAATATGTCTTGGACTGAAAATACTAGAATTTCAAACTATTTGGCAAACAAATCTAGGTCCCTTCTCATATTGAGACCCAAAGGATAAGTAGTTTATAGATTAAACATCCAGAGAATTTCCCTTTTGTCAAGAGTCATTTTCCTGTCACCTCCCCTTCTCCAAAGGGGAACAAAATCTATTCCCTGGACTGTTAGAGCCGATGTGTCAGAGTTATGTAGTGTCTTGAAGTGTCTAGACACAGAGGTGTCTGAATGGTTATCTTCTATAGAGCGCAGGTGCTCCAGAAATCTCTCTTTCAAGGGTCTCTTAGTTTTCCCTGTATATTGTTTGGACCAGATTTTGCATGTGAGGAGATAAATCACATGTGTAGTTGCACAGTTAATATAATAATTAATTTTATAGTTCTTATTGGTAACTGTGGATGTGAATTCCTCTCCCTCACATACAAAATCGCATGTTGTACATATCGGGCGCCTGCATTTATGAAAACCTCTCCTTTGTTGTAACCAACATGTTGTTTTTTTGGGTTTTAAATCTGAAGGTGAAAGATAGTTAGCAAGGGTTTTGCCTCTTTTTGATACAAAATCACACCCATCTTTCAGGATGTCTTTCAAAATTGGGTCAGAATAAAGAATAGGTATTGAATCTTTGATAATGTTACATATTTTATTATATTGTAAACTATATGTGGTGTTGAATTTAATTTTTTGACTGTTTAATACACCTTTTTGTTTGTTTTTTTATTTAAGCAAATCCTGTCTTTGGGTTTGATCTACATTTTGTTTAGCTTGATTCAAAATTGTTTCAGTGTAACCTCTGTCCAGGAACCTTTTTGTTGCTTCTTGTGATTGTTTTTGATATTCAGCATTAGTTGTGCAATTTCTCTTTATTCTGGTGTATTCTCCTTTGGGGATACCCCTAACTACATGTCTTGGATGACTTAAATTGTATTTGAGAATTGTATTCCCTGCTGTCGGTTTTCTGTATATGGTAGTTTCAACAGTGTAATTGTCAGTACTTGTTAGTGTTATGTCAAGAAAATTAATCTGTTTATTACTCTGTTCACTGGTAAATGTTAAGTCACAATTGTTGTTATTGAGATATTTACAAAAGTCAGTTGCTTCATCCTCATCTCCCTAAAACACAAATAACAGATTATCAATATATCTGTAGAATTGAATAATCTTGTCTCTGTAAGTTTTAACAATATTGAAATACAAGTTCTCTCTAAAGGGTTACATTTTGTTCCTGATAATCATTTTAACATTTTTGAAACAATACTTGACATTAATAGGTTTGTTCGTAAGATAAAATTGTGCAAACACTATTTTGGATCCAATGAAGATCAGGAGCAAGATGTAACCAATTTTGTTGAAACCAATAACTCTGACTTAAAAAGGTTATGTAAATTTTCAGATTTGTGTAGCTTAACAGACTTAGAACAGCTACAACAGGAAGGACAAAAAAAAACACACAAGGCCTAATACAGTAATCAGATATTTCTCTTAGACATATAAAGAATAAGAGTTATTTTTATCCTATACACACAAGGCCTAAAGTCTTGGATATTTTTCAGAAAACAATAGAAGAAAAATTAAGACAATTGCAAACTTCACAAAAAAACAATAAGTTTCAATCTAATTTTACCAATAAAGAAAAGGAAACATTAAAAATATTTGCTGCAGATGACAGTCTAGTCATCAGGCAATCTGACAAGGGCGGCAACGTGGTTGTCCTTAATAAGGAGGATTACGTTGCTGAGTGTCTGAGACAACTTGGTGATATAGCAGTTTATACCAAACTGAGGGACAATCCCACAATGAAATACAGGAATGAACTGACTAATTTTGTTCTTTATGCAAGACATAATAATATCATTAACAAATCAATTCAAGAAAGGATTATTCCACAATTACCAGTCATTCCTGTATTCCATTATTTCCCAAAAACACACAAAAATTTACAATTTCCCCAAGGCAGACCAATCATAGCGGGCATAGACTCTTTGAATGAGCCTATGTCTGAGCTTATAGATTCCTTCTAACAACCTCTGGTCAGGGAATTACCGAGCTACATACAAGATACCACTGCTAGTTTGTGCACCTGTTCATATCTCTATTTATTGCAAACATTCTTAAAGAGATATAACGATTGAAATTTAAACCACCTGATCGTAGGTGCTAGTTACTGCAAAGACATAAGAAGTAGTATGGTATCCAAAAAGTGCACTTGCGCACTTGGTCACTGCTAGTTTGTACACCTGTTCATATCTCTATTTATAGCAAACATTCTTTTTTTTTTTTTTTTTTAATTTTTCAAATTTTTATTGATATTCACCAAGATGTACATATATACAAGTCGTTTACCTTGTGCGCCACGCAGGGCCCCCAATAGGTCAGAGACCTTGCAACAAAACAGATTATGCTTCATTATCCTTATAATTCTTTAGCATTATACAAGTCGTAGAAAAGAGAGGAAAAGAAAAGAAAAGAGAGAAAGGAAAAAAAAAAAAAAAAAAAAAAAGGGAAAATATACTCTCTCCCCTCTCCTCCACGCCCCCACATCCATGGCTTACTCTGGATCAGACTATGTCCTATCCTCATTGTCACAAATCCAGATATCTGGCAGATGTCCTGCTAGAACTTGAAGTTGCAGGTAAGACGAACTTTTAAATGGCCTAACTAGGGTCTTCTGTGTCTCCTCTGGAAAGGAAGTAATAAAATTTTTCCACTCATTAAAAAACCTAGCTAGCTGGGTATCAGTAGGATTCTGAAGACTAAGTTGCTCAGATATATAATGGGAGGTCAATGCATTCTTGAATTCTTTTAAACTTGGTGCTGACTTAGCCTTCCAGGTTCTTAATATTAAGTTACGTACAAGTAGTATAATTATATTGATCATTTTATGATTCGAAACCAGGTTTTGTGGTTTCACTAGAAAAAATATTTCTATAGGGCGTATAACGTATTCCACTTTAAGGGTTGTTTTCGTCCAGTATATTACCTTGGCCCAGAATTGGGCGATTTTGGGGCATGCCCAGAAACAATGCCACATATCTGCCTCAACTGAGCTGCATCTAGAACACTTAATCGTTGTCTTATACCATTTAGTTAATTTTGCCGGGGTTAGATATGTCATTAAAGCCACTTTAATCTGGGATTCTCTCCACGTAGTTTGCACCCAGCTTTTCTGTATTACCTTAAAAGCATTCTCTATAACTTCTTCGTCTATATGTGGAAAAACTTTTTCCCATATAGTCACAATATGCTTTATTTGAACTCTATCTGTCTCATTAGTAAGGAGGGCATAGAATGGGGCGATAGAATAGGTACCAATTTGAAAATTATTGATACTGTTTTGGAGCTCACATAAAGACCATTCAGTCCCGTGTTTTTTTTTGAGTTCATAGATAAAGTGTCTTATCTGTAAATACGCATAAAACTCTTTATTAGACAATCCAAATTGGTTACTAATTTCCCCAAACGTTAAAAGTTCTAAGTCTGAGTTCAAGATTTGCACTACATATTCTAGCCCTTTACTGGACCAAGTTCTGAATACCTCATCTGTAACTCCTGGCGTGAAAGTCAGATTCCCAGTAATAGGTAAGTATTTAGACACATGGGGCGAGATATCGAGGCAGACACACAATTTTTGCCAAGCTGTGATGATGTTTTTAAAAGTTTCTAACATGAAGATCTGTGTAGGTAACGCTGTGATTGGGCAATGTAAAATAGCATCTAGACGATAAGGGGCTATTAATGTGGCTTCCCATTCTAATGGAGATATCTGATCCTGTCTGGTTATCCAATCGATTGCCATTTTAACCCGTGCCGCTAAACTGTAAAATGATATGTTGGGGAGTGCCATACCCGCCGCTTCTATATTTTTCATCAGTCGTGCTACCGAGATTCTTGCTCTAGACCCTTGCCATAAAAATCCAGAGCAAGCCTTATTATATTGTATTATATCTTTTTTGTGCATAGGTAATGGGATATTCTGAATAAGGTAAAAAATTTTAGGAAACAAAATAGTTTTTATGAGGGTAACTTTAGCGGACAAGGAAATAGGGAGGTCTATCCAATCTTCCATTTTTTCCTTACATTCTGCGAAACATTTATTGTAGTTCAACTTATACCATTCTTGTGGATTTGGGTTCAATAGGATCCCTAAGTAAGTTATGTAAGCAGTTTCTCTGAATGGATGCTTTATCGTTCGGGCTTTTTTATTTAACCAGAGAAGTTCTGATTTGACTAAATTAATTTTAAAACCCGAAATCCTGCCAAAGATATCGACTATATCCAAGAATAACGGGAGGTTCTTGTTAATATTACTTAAACAGAGCAGAATATCGTCTGCATACATCAGTAGGACCAATTTCTGTGTCCCGATACGTATTCCGTCTAACTGTTGGCGCAGGAGAATTGCTAATGGTTCCAGTGAGATGTTAAAAAGTAACGGGGATAGGGGACATCCTTGTCGAGTGCCCCTAAATAGTTTCACTGGTTGTGATAGATCTCCGTTGATAAGCAATGTGGAGATCGGAGATGAATAGATGATACGTATCACTTCATGAATATGTCCCCTCAGACCGAACTGCCCTAAAGAAAAGAATAGGTGTTTCCATGAAACACGATCAAATGCTTTCTCCGCATCAATGGTTAAAAGCGCTAGATCTGTCATCGTGTTATTCCTAGTTATACTAAATTTGTACCAGAAGTAGTCAATTAATGTCATAATCTTACGTATGTTCCTGGTTGGGTTTCTCCCAGCCATAAAACCTGCTTGGTTCTCATGAATTATAAGACCGAGGTGGGGTTTTAGACGTTTTGCAAGAATCGATGTTAACAGTTTATAATCGCCATTCATGACCGATATAGGCCTATATGAGCCGGGCACCTCTGGGTCTTTGTTTTTTTTTGGGATCAGCGTAATTACTGCTGCTGCAAAATAGGGTGAGCACTTATTATGTTCAATAAAATAATAATTAAATAGTTTAACTAGAGATGGGGCAATATGTAGCTGCAAAATCTTGTAAAATTCAGAAGGTAAACAGTCGGGACCTGCAGCCTTATTATTCTTAGCACCTGCAATTGCTTCCAGAGTTTCCTCTATGGTAATTGGGGCATTAATTTCTGCTAAGCTCTCGGCGGGGATTTTAGGCACCTTAATTTTATCCCAAAAAACCTCCTTCATTGTGTCTTGTTCTTCTGCCCCATATAGTTCTGAAAAGAACTCATAAAAAACTTTGGCAATATCTTTGCTAGATGTAAATCTCTCGGTACCTTTTCTAATAGCACTTATTTTGTTTTTATTGTTAGGTTTAATCAGTCTTGCCACAAATTTAGCGGATCTACCCGCGAATCCACAATAAAGGGCTTTTTGACGTTGTGTTTCTGCTCTGGTTTCCTGTTTAATAAAAACATCTCGGGTGGATTTAGCGGAGATGTATTTCCGCCAGTGTAGGATCGAACGATCCGCAAGATATGTGCTATATGTGTTCTTGACATGCTGGGATAGTTGGATTTCTAAAGACCTAGCTTTCCTTTTCATTTTACATAGATACGCCTTTATTTTGCCTCTTAACACAGCTTTAGCTGCTTCCCAGAACACTTCAGGTTTAAATTCATAGTCTCGGTTATGCCTCACATAGTCTCGCCACTGTTCAATCAACCAGTTGTTAAATTTTAGATTATTTATTAAATATTTTGGGAAGCATATAGATTGATTCATTCCCCTATCTGTCCTTGGGGACTTACATAATAATGAGATTATAGCGTGATCTGAGATCACTATTTCCCCTATCTCTGCTTCCCAGTTTAGACCAGTCAAAGATTCAGCAATCAAAAAAAAATCAATCCTGGAAAGTGCCTGCTGACCTTTTGACATACATGTATAGGCTCTTAGGTCCGGGTTCTGTATCCGCCAAATGTCTATCAGCCCCAGTTGAAAACAAAATCTCTGAAGAATACGTGTCTTTTTATCAGGCTTAACGTTATTTGTTCTATTAAGCCTATCAAGAGAGGGATCTGCTATTATGTTAAAATCCCCTGCTATAATGAGGTTCTGACCTATAAATTTATGAAGGTAAGAGACAAGTTTGTCCCAGAATATTTTATCAGTATTATTAGGTCCATATATGTTACATAATACGTATCGTGTCTTATTATGTGTTAGTTCTATAATTATAAACCGCCCTTCTGGATCTGTGATATGGGCATCTATCTTATAGTCAAATCTTTTGTTCAATAGAATTGCTACTCCCCTTTTGCGTGCATTAAACGGGGAAGCGATCACTTCCCCAACCCAATTGGTCTGAAGTTTCGGGATTTCAGTAGCCATTAAATGTAGCTCCTGTACGAACGCAATATCTGTTCTAGTTTTAGCCAATTGTTTAATTATTGCTTTTCTTTTAATTGGGGAGGTGATACCTCCAACGTTCCAGGAGGTTAGCTTAAATGGTACAGCCATAATAGGGATATAAGATATATTGTACTCCTACAGGATATATACAGAGCATATTTATGGAAGGGAGGATTGGAGGGGGGTGTAGTTGGAGAGAGGAGGGAGGCGGAAAAGGGAAGGTGAGGAGAAAAAAAAAAAAAAAAAAAAAAAAAAGGAAACACCAAAAACAACCAACATAAAATTTTCTTCTGATTAAACAGTGCCATATGTCTCTGGCATTCTGGGTATAGACACATACAGAAAAAGAATCGGACATTAATATCATACAAAAAAAAACATTAAAAATAGTTTTTTTTGGCTCTCGCCATATCTCTAATACCCTGAAACCTAAGAGAGGAAAAAAAAAAAAACAAAAAAAAAAAAAAAAAAAAAAACCCCGCAACGACAACCACCAAAATATTTTCTTCTGGTTGGGCAGTGCCATGTGTCTCTGGCACTCTGGGTATAGACACATACAAAAAAGGAACCAGACATTAGTATCATACGAAAAAACAACATTGAAAATAATTCTTTTTGGCTCTCGCCATATCTCTAATAAAAAAAAAAAAAAAAAAAAAAAAAAACCCAATTAAAAATTTTTCCCGGGCAGTAGCCCGCGTAAATTTTCCTCCCTTTAAACAATGCCTCATATCTCTAGTACTCTGTGTGTAAACAAAAACAGGAAAAGAATCAAACAGTGAAATCATGCAGAAAAACAGTATTAACAATATTTCAGAATTAGCACTCTGTAGGTAAATAAAAACAAGAAAGGAATCGAACAGTGAAATCAAACAGAAAAACTGCATGAACATTATTTCAGAACAGCCCACCCCTGCCCATGGTTCAGTGCTAGGTTTAACATAAATCATCATTGTGTAGAAAGCTGTATTTACAGTAGGCTTGTCTAGTTCTTACTATTTAAGGGTCACATTATTCAAAGCTCTCTACCTAATGCCCGAGCTTCCTTACTATCGTTTGCTGTATAAGAGTGGCCTGCCTTAGAAATTAGAAGTTTGGCTGGGTAGACCAGTCTAACAGTGCACCCGGCTTCCGTAAATTTTGCAAAAAAAGGGGACATTATTTTCCTTTTGGCCATGGTCTCTGCCGAAAAATCTTGGAAGATCAGTATTTTGTTATTATCAATAAGGACAGATCTCATTTTCCTGTAATGCGTCAAGTACAAAACCTTATCCTGGAAATTCACAAACTTGAAAATAACAGTTCTAGCTTTTGGTGAGGTGTTACTGTCCTTAGGGGGGCCTATTCTGTGTGCTCTTTCGATCAGAAAAGGTGTAGGGGGAGGAGGAATCATAAGGGCCTGAGGGAGGGTGACAGAAACAAAATGAAGCAGATCTTGATATTCCACTGTTTCAGGGAGACCAATGACCCGAAGGTTATTGCGCCTCGACCTATCTTCAAGGTCTTCTAGGCGTTCTTGTAATTGTGCAATAGTTTTCCCTTGAACAGTAATATCAGAGCTATGGGTATTTATTCTGTCCTCCGCCTCTGAGACCCTGGTCTCCACCTCCGTTAACCTTGCCGTGAATTGTCTGAAGTCATCTTTTAAACTGAGAATCTCTGCTTTAATTTCAGCCTTAATTAGATCTAAATGAGGGGTCATCAGCTTTGCTACTTGTGCAGCAAATTCTGTCGTATCATTAATCCCCACATTAACCGCTCCTTGGTCTTGTGAGACCTCAAGCACATTTTCCATATTTTTAGCATTGCCCTTCTTATCTTTTTGTCTTGGTGGCATTTTAGGTGAAGAACCTTTTGGAAGTGTAATAAATCTGTCCATTCACCGTGATATTGTGTAAATGTGTAGTGAAGAAAGGGGAAGAAAAAAAAAAAAAAGAAAAAAAAAAGAGAAAGAAAGGAAGAATTCTGTGAGAGGGTGGCTGCGGGGCCACTTAATCTAAATCAGTGCAAGAGTGTAACTGTGAACACAAAAAATAAAAAGAACAACCAATTTTAAAAAAGTGTTATGGTGAGTGTCACTCACTAGTGTTAATATAAATGCCAGAAAGACAGGGAAAAAGAGAGAAAGAAAAAAGGGAAAAAAAGAAAGAAGTGAAAGCTGTGATAGAAAGACAGAGAAAATAGATAGACAGAAACGAAACAAAAAGAGAAAAGAACAACAAGAAGAGGTCTCAATTTACCGCTAAATACTCTGTGCCTCTAATTATCGTGTTCGGCTGTCTTACATTTCTAGATCCCCCTACAGCCCTTAATTTATACTGTTAAATTCCCACCGTTGCAGAAATTTGGTTAAGGTTGACACTTTATACAGATCTTAAAAAAAAAAAAAAAAAAAAAAGGGTCAATTCTAATACTTCTTATGGCTTGATCAGTTAAGATACATTCTTACATTACCAGCATGTATACTGTTGCAAATAATATCTGATCCTAGAGATGCAATAGAATATTCTTAATACTCTGGATAGGCGTCTCTTTTTTCCCCTTTCTTCCTTTGACTATAAGGTTGCCAAGGTTTCTGATAATAGGGGAAAAAACACAAGAAAAAACAGGAGAAAGGGCAACAAAAAATGGCAGTATCACATCACATTAAGTATTCTTTTTCTTTACTTTAAGTCTTTATATGGGCCGCCAATGACTCTATTTTATGCTTTGGCCCGCAGCAGGGATCCCTGTATAGTCGCTCTTTAAGAGGGGGCTCACTGACCCAATGTATCCACCAAAGAAAAGAGGTTAAAGAGTACCTGAGATGGGATCCACTTTGTCCTGTGGCACAGGTCCGCCTTTTGTTGCAGGTTTTCTCCCGTACCACTGTTTGCTCTCGGATAGGAGCCAAGAATATACGGCCGGCTAGACTTGTCGAAAGGGTATAACCAGGATTCTAAGCCAGCCAAAATTCAGCAATAGTGGTAGCAATAAGACTTGCTTTAGGCTTACATAAAGGTTTACTTCTGACTGTTTGGGGTCCTCTGGGGCCTCTGAGTCACGCAGGTGCCTCTTATTCGACCCTGTTTGTGTGAAAGCCGCCACCAGGTGCGGCCAGGTTCCAGAGAACACCGGGTCCTCAGTCTCCTTAGGTGCTGCCTGCAGTCCTGCAGGTTTAGGTGGATTCACTGCAATACGCTGTTTCCAAAGTTCCCAGTTCGAGCAAGAAGACCTGTAAGCAGCAGTCGCCCCGTGCAGGACACGGAGACACCTGCCCCTCAGTCCAAACAAACTCCCCGGGTGCTCGGGAGCCTCACGAGGGGTATCAGTGAGAAGAACCGTCAAACACTGCACTATGCCTTTGCCTTTGCTGCACTGGTCCGCAGCTTCTTTCTTTCCTTGGCGGCGATGCACCTCCCAAACTCCGAACGTGCTGCACCTGCAGAAAAGACCAGCCGTCTCTCCGTTCGTCCTCCAACCACTGCTGCAGGAGCCCAGGAGGAACAGGGCAGTCTATCCTCGGCGCCGTCTGTGCATCACCTGTCCACCTTGAGGCATCTGCCAAGAATGGCGCTTTGTTTCTGGTAAGTGATTTGGTATGGTATAGTTTGCCCGAGAAACAGGACAGCTTCTCCGGGTGCTCCTAGCCACAGAGCAATTGTGCCTTCTTAGTGACTTCCCATCCGGGATCCGCAGATCATTAGCCAGCCCGAATATCTTTCATTAGGGCAATGCTCATGTCGGAAGGCTGTAGCGTAGTGTAGTTCCTATCGTATAGGAGAATAGAGCCGTCAGTAGCAACCAGCACTCTACCTGCGTGCTACCTGTTGGCCCCACCCACAGCCGGAAGTCCTTAATTACATTTTCTAATTCAGTCAAAACGCAGGGCATAGCAAACATTCTTAAAGAGATATAACGATTGAAATTTAAACCACCTGTAATTTGTATATGTTTAAGGGAGCCTATGACAAGAAACTTGTTTAAATGGATTAAATACAGTAATGCCTAATTGATAATAGCCCATTTATGTGTTAAGAATATTTATACAAAATGGTATTTGTACCTATTTAGAAAGAATAATACAGGAAATAGTCATATAATAAATATAATAAATATACTACATATATGAAAATGTCCTGTAGATTTGAATACTCTATATTTTTATTTTTTATACATTTACCAGTGAACAGAGTAATAAACAGATTAATTTTCTTGACATAACACTAACAAGTACTGACAATTACACTGTTGAAACTACCATATACAGAAAACCGACAGCAGGGAATACAATTCTCAAATACAATTTAAGTCATCCAAGACATGTAGTTAGGGGTATCCCCAAAGGAGAATACACCAGAATAAAGAGAAATTGCACAACTAATGCTGAATATCAAAAACAATCACAAGAAGCAACAAAAAGGTTCCTGGACAGAGGTTACACTGAAAACAGGATTTGCTTAAATAAAAAAAAATAAAAAAAAAAGTGTATTAAACAGTCAAAAAAATTAATTCATCACCCCATATAGTTTACAATATAATAAAATATGTAACATTATCAAAGATTCAATACCTATTCTTTATTCTGACCCAATTTTGAAAGACATCCTGAAAGATGGGTGTGATTTTGTATCAAAAAGAGGCAAAACCCTTGTTAACTATCTTTCACCTTCAGATTTAAAACCCAAAAAAACAACATGTTGGTTATGGTTACAACAAAGGAGAGGTTTTCATAAATGCAGGCGCCCGATATGTACAACATGCGATTTTGTATGTGAGGGAGAGGAATTCACATCCACAGTTACCAATAAGAACTATAAAATTAATTATTATATTAACTGTGCAACTACACATGTGATTTATCTCCTCACATGCAAAATCTGTTCCAAACAATATACAGGGAAAACTAAGAGACCCTTGAAAGAGAGATTTCTGGAGCACCTGCGCTCTATAGAAGATGACCATTCAGACACCCCTGTGTCTAGACACTTCAATACACTACATAACTCTGACACATCAGCTCTAACAGTCCAGGGAATAGATTTTGTTCCCCTTTGGAGAAGGGGAGGTGACAGGAAAATGACTCTTGACAAAAGGGAAATTCTCTGGATGTTTAATCTACAAACTACTTATCCTTTGGGTCTCAATATGAGAAGGGACCTAGATTTGTTTGCCAAATAGTTTGAAATTCTAGTATTTTCAGTCCAAGACATATTATATCCTCCTGAAAAAATAAAAATATAGAGTATTCAAATCTACAGGGCATTTTCATATATGTAGTATATTTATTATATTTATTATATTACTATTTCCTGTATTATTCTCAATTCTAAATAGGTACAAATACCATTTTGTATAAATATTCTTAACACATAAATAGGCTATTATCAACTAGGCATTACTGTATTTAATCCATTTAAACAAGTTTCTTGTCATAGACTCCCTTAAACAAACACAAATTACAGGTGGTTTAAATTTCAATCGTTATATCTCTTTAAGAATGTTTGCTATAAATAGAGATATGAACAGGTGCACAAACTAGCAGTTACCAAGTGCGCAAGTGCACAAACGTTTGCTGTTTGCACCTGTTCATTCACCTGTTTTTTGCACATTTTTGTGCTGACCAATTTTAACATTGTATGTTTTTATGAATTTGGAATAAAGTTTTGATTTTTTACATTTGGGCTTGGAGCGCTATCTCTTTTCCCACTTTTTGGATACCATATCTGTAATGGGCGCATTTGCAGACGCACAGGGATAAGCAGTTGCCGCCTAAGTGTTTCACTTAAGAGGACATATTTTTCAGGGACATGGTCCCCTTACCCTCTCTCCATTTGTGCCTAATGAAGATCAATAAATTGTAATGAGAAGATCTCAGGAGCGCTCCGTTTGAGCAGGTTTCTACCACATAAGAAGTAGTACACTGGGAAAGACGCCAGATCAGCTGTAAACTATCCCATGTAACGCAAGTATACTGGTTCGCTGTCGTGGCAGGTAATATCCACAAATGCTGTTTCATGCGCTACACGCTCTCCTCCGTCGGGCCACAACGCCTCGTTCAGCAGGGAGTATACGTCACAGGTATGTACAAGGGACCCAGAGGGAGTTAATACTCAAATCCTGGAGACTTAATCAGTAAGGAACAAACAACCCTGGCAAACTACCACAGCAAGATCTCTCATATTGTCCAGAATCCACAAAAGAACGGCCAAGTGGGCACAGGGATGAACAAAGTTCCAATTTAAGGAAATTATCAGTAAAACAATGAAGAGCAGGTAAGAACAGGACGTCTTACGCGTTTCGGGCTGTCACTAGTCTTACTCACAAACGTATGCTGCACCTGTTACCTGCACAAAAATGTAAAGCTCTGAAAACAACCTGATAGGTTAATTGACACATACCACTTAAGTATTTAAAGGGACATGCATATAATAATGTCTGTAGTATCTATAATCAAAATACAATATGGGAAACCAAATTCTTGTTAGAATATAACAAAGGTTTGTTAGAAACATACGGCTAGATTACGAGCTTTGCGTTATTGTCACCGCTCACTTCCCTACAGCGCTGGTATTACAGGTTTATAAAAACCCGGCATTATCAGGCAAAAAGTGAACATAGAGCAAAATTGTGCTCCATACCGCACTCCAATACCAGCGCTGCTGAAAGCTGCGGTGAGCTGGTTTTAAATGCTTGTGCGTGATTTCCCCATAGACATCAATGGGGAGAGCCCGCTGAAAAAAAGTCTAACACCTGCAAAAAAAGCAGCGTAAAGCTCTGTAACGCAGCCCCATTGATTCATATGGGGAAACAAAATGTATGTTTACACTTAACACCCTAACATGAACTATCTGTCTATGAATAAGGCCTGACGGCCGAAACGCGTAAGGCACCTTGTTCTCTGCTGTAATTACGCTTTTTTACTTTATGTTTTTTCAATAAAGAACCATTTTGATTTTTAATCTGTGCTCTGAATGACTCGCTGGATTTCTTTTGCTATTGACCCTAACATGAACCCCGAGTGTAAACACCCCTAATCTTACACTTATTAACCCCTAATATGCCGCCCCTGACTTCGCAGACACCTACATTATACTTATTAACCCCTAATCTGCCGCTCCGGACATTGCCACCACTATAATAAACAATTTAACCCCTAAACCGCCGCACTCCTGCATCACAAACACTAGTTAATTATTATTAACCCCTAATCTGCTGTCCCTAACATCACCGCAACCTACATTACAGTTATTAACCCCTAATCTGCCGCCCCCAATGTCGCCGCCACTATACTAAATTTATTAACCTCTAAACCTAAGTCTAACACTAACACCCCCTAACTTAAATATATTTAAAATAAATCTAAATAAAACCTACTATCATTAACTAAATAATTCTTAATTAAAACTAAATACCTATAAAATAAACCCTAAGCTAGCTACAATATAACTAATAGTTACATTGTATCTAGCTTAGGTTTTATTTTTATTTTACAGGCAAGTTTGTATTTATTTTAACTAGGTAGAATAGTTTCAAAATAGTTATTAACTATTTACTAACTACCTAGCTAAAATAAATACAAATTTACCTGTAAAATAAAACCTAACCTGTCTTACACTAACATTTGGTTAAAGGATAGTGTGTTGTCTAGATTTTAGTGACTAGCACCTGGAATTAGTATACGAGCTGCACTATAAATAGACCCCCTAACTGGGTCCTACAAAAGAATTCAAACAGATGCAATATAGGAGCGCCAAAGGCTTAGGTATACACCAGGTTACAAACGTTAATATAAAATCATTATAGATACCAATAGGGTGCTAATTATCAATAGTAAATCCAACAAGTTAGATAATCATACATAAAAGTAAATGGATACCACCAAACATAAGGTTTAAAACGAAGGGGAATAGACAAGACCAAATGGATCTTGATCTATAGTTTCAAAGACTAATCAAGTTTAAAGGGATATAAAATATTTATTAGATACAATTAACAATACTGAACATTATGAAGATACATCAAGTTAAAAACAAGATAGTTACTCAGGATAAAAATATAAAAGACCTTAGATTAAATCTATCCTAAAGAGAATTCGGATAACAATTATATGACCATAATAAATAAGAATATATGTAATTATGTCAGAAAGCCATACAAAAAAAAGCAATAATAAAAATATAATAAAAATATAAATATCTATGAATCAATACCGGTATGATTGGGAGAAAAAAGTGTGTGTATAGTGTAAAAAAATGGTGCCAATAAAAATGGTGTCAATTAGCCAGTGTTAATACCAAATCAATCACAAAATCATAACCATGATATATACATTTATAAATATAATTTATAAATATATACATTTTTTCTATATATTTTTTCTTCATCTAGCAAACATATAGCTACTAATTTATCCTATCTAATTGGATAATAAGATAGGTCCATTATCTATTTTAAATCTATTTTTATTCTATAGATCCTTTATCAATTTACTATCCCCATTTTTTTCCCCTTTTAATATATTAACATTCTTGATATATTTATTGGTAAGATAACTAACTCTTATCCCCTGCCACTAGAGGCGGTATATGGTACACTAGGTTAGATAGTTCCCAATTTCCAAATGCCCATAACAAATATGACTTCTGAGTAACGGGAAATAGTTTAACCGGAATTACCGGACATGATGTCAATCAGTACAAACCAGAAGTGACGTGAGAATTTGCCGCGAGAGTGGCCGGAGCTCGGAATCTATTTGCGCAATTGTTTGGCGCCATTTACATAGGCCACCCCCTTCATCCTACTGTTATAAGGTCAGTAAACTTTGAGCCTCACTATGTCTTGAAAAAGGCCCTATCTAAGGGCTGAAACGCGTAGATGGAGTTCTAAGCAGGATTTGTGAGGCTCAATATTACCCCAGGACCACTTTATTTGGGTGAGTTAATTAACCAATAGACTCTACCCCAAATACAATTTGTATATCGCTTGTTTCTTTTTCTTTCTTTAGGTTATTGTTCATTTTGGTACTGAATTTGGACGCAGGATTCATATATGAAATTGTGACTTTCTATAATTCCATTTGGATCCCTGAAATACTTTGCATTTGACTCATTTGGACTTTGTATTACTCACCCAATTTGGATAAACTTGCATCAATTTGGATTATATTAATATTTTAACATTTTTTCATCTGCTTGGGATTGTCCTAATTAGGATTACCAGGCTGTTTTTTTTATATCCCTTGTTTTTTATATCACTTGTTTTTTATATCGCTTGTCATCTTTTTGAACTAATTAGGACTTAACCATCTGCCTTTACACATTACTTGTCCTTTTTTTTTGTATTATACATACTGGTTGCACACTGTTTTTATTTTCTATTTTTTATTTTGTAATACTTTGTTCACCAATCTTTTTGATTTTGTGATTTATTTGGTATTAACACTAGCTAACTGACACCATTTTATTGGCACCATTTTTTTTCACTATACACACACTTTTTTCTCCCAATCATACCAGTATTGATTCATAGATATTTATATTTTTATTATATTTTTATTATTGTTTTTTTTTTCTTTATGGCTTTCTGACAAAATTACATATATTCTTATTTATTATGGTCATATAACTGTTATCCGAATTCTCTTTAGGATAGATTTAATCTAAGGTCTTTTATATTTTTATCCTGAGTAACTATCTTGTTTTTAACTTGATGTATCTTCATAATGTTCAATATTGTTAATTGTATCTAATAAATATTTTATATCCCTTTAAACTTGATTAGTCTTTGAAACTATAGATCAAGATCCATTTGGTCTTGTCTATTCCCCTTTGTTTTAAACCTTATGGTTGGGGGTATCCATTTACTTTTATGTATAATTATCTAACTTGTTGGATTTACTATTGATGATAATTAGCACCCTATTGGTATCTATAATGATTTTATATTAACGTTTGTAACCTGGTGTATACCTAAACCTTTGGCGCTCCTACACCGCATCTGTTTGATTTCTGTCTTACACTAACACCTAACATTACACTACAATTAAATAAATTACCTACATTAAATACAATTACCTAAATTACAAAAACAAACAAACACTAAATTATACAAAATAAAAAAAGTAATGATCAGATCTTTAAACTAATTAAACCTAATCTAATAGCCCTATCAAAATAAAAAAGCCACCCAAAATAAAAAAAAAACCCTAGCCTAAACTAAACTACCAATACCCCTTAAAAGGGCCTTTTGCGGGGAATTGCCCGAAAGAAATCAGCTCTTGCCTGTAAATAAAAAACAACAACCCCCCAACAGTAAAACCCACCACCCACACAACCAACCCCCCAAATAAAAACCTAACTAAAAAGGGGGCGGAGCCAGCAGCCGAGGCAGCAAGCCGTGTTTCAACAGAGCTCCTGCTGATGGACTAAATAAATCATTATATTAACCTAGTCACGGAACCTTATTTTATGAAGTCTTTTTCTATTTGAGCCCTAATGTAAAGGACAATCGATACCAGCTACGAATTTAGAATACTGGACGCTGACGCAGCAGAAAAATCTTTTTGGCCTGAGGAGACGAGTGCAGAGGATAGACCGCCATCTTGGAAGACATTCGCGCTTTACAGCTACTTCCAGAAACATCTCTTGCTGTATACTAACTCAGTCTTACCTTACTCTATGGAGAACCAAGTTGCTGCTGCGATACGTAATCTCTCCCTCTCTCTAGACATACACTATTGCTCACTCCTCCGGGAGTTGAGAGCAACTAGACTACTGAAGAGAGATATACCGGCAGCATGTGGGAACGGAGAAGCATCTGGAACTTACAGATCCAGTTTACCGCAAAGTGGAGGAGCTGTGCTGTCTGACTTAGAGGAGGTAAGCAGAGTCGACGAGCAGAGTCCTGAGTCTGATGTGACCGCTCTAATAGATCACTCTGGACAATGTAAATTTCTACAGCCGGTTGAATCGGAGCAGAAACCTGTCAGGCAAACCCAGACTCGTTTAACATGGGCTTCTACAGCGGACCTGGAGATATACCCTGATTATGTGAAATGGGAGCCCAGAGAACCTAATGCTATAAATAGCCCTGATCTTGTTGTGCAGCGGTGCGATCCCTTACCAGTGTCTCAAATTGAGGCGGCTACCCTATTAGTAAGCGACGCCGATATCTCTATGGAGCTGGAGACTGACACTTATACCAGGGCAGTTCTGAAAGAGAGCGGTCATGCATCTTGTAATCTCATGACACTCAACTACCGGTTCTTATTAACCTGGGGTAGTACCAGTTCCCTGATGATGTTTAAAATTGACATCGGACAATGTTTGAAACACATTCCTTCATCAGCATACCACCGGTCTGGAGTGGGATAGAATGGAAACATTATATTAACAGGACGCATACTAAAGTTTTATTACCCCCCTGTGCTTGACTCCACCATCTTTGAGACTTTAGTGGCGTTATTAACCTAGTTTTCAACATGCTAAGTATGTTAGCTCACTGACGCTTTAAATCCATAAGCGGAGAACACTCTCTTATTACGTAGTAAATCCAGAATTGGCATTTTCCTCTTTTCACTTAATAAGCAGTTGTCCTAGGCCTCCCACTCTCCTAAAGGACACATATTTATGATAGCTTTTAGGCTTGAAGTCACAATGTACACACACAATGGTGGATAATTACTCTACAGATATGCTATAACATATATGCTCATTTGTATTGTGCTAGTTTTCTGAACCATATCTAAGGTGCCTATATATAAGAGGCAGTTTGTTATTTTCTCTTCTAAACAGGTTTATATACTCTCTAGTTGTTCCGTATCAATGCAATCTACACCTTATAATGTTGTCACATTCCTGCTCAGGTTATCTTGTACACTGCGGTCTCTGATATGCTGCCACATTCTACTTATAAATGTTTAGTGTCTACTTATATGCAGGAGACAGTTTACCTCCTTTTTCCTCCAATAGTATTATATCCTACCTCTCTGTTTAATTATAATATCAGTTGTGTTTTATAATGTTACAAGACACTTATTTAGCTCCTTATATTTACTGTGATTTCAGAACATTTTGGACGTGCTCTTATACTGGTTATAGTGGACTGCAGGCTAGTTAGCTGGTATTAGAGCACAACCTGCATCAGGGTATTACTGAATATTAAAGTATTGTAATATAGAATATATACTGATAGCACCACTGTCGGATATTACCTTTAACTATTTAAATAGCATGATCACACGTATACCTACTCCTCATTGTGCTATGCTTCCTGTGTCTAGCTATCTCAGAAAAGAAAAGGTTAATAGTCCTTTTAGACATAACCAAAGTATTTTTCTGATATTGCTGTTTGCTCCTTTTTTTTTTTTTTTTTTTTTTTAAGTAAAGGTACAGAGTAGTGTAGATTTCCTGTGAGCCTATGTAGGTAATTTTCAGGTTTGCTGATTATATATATGGAGCTGGATACAGATTAATACCTGTATAGCTGCATTATTTTTGTATTATGTTGATCTATCAAACATGCTCCCCCAGACAACTCCTACACGTTATGCTTCACTGTTTACTTGCCACTTAAGACACTATCTCTCGTCAGGGCCTCTGAACGTAAAGACTCTCACCTTCTACTTATACCTGGGTTATTTATCTATTAATGCTGGCCCCTGCTATATATAAAGGTTATGAAAGTTAATGGCTAGGGTTTATACCCCACTGAAGAACTATACGATATAGTTAATATTTATTTAGTTTATCATAGGCTGTAGCCCCACTATATTATCTAAACTGGTATATACTTATAGGCAGAGGTTTTAATTGCTAAAACTAAAATTACTTGCATGAAACATAGGCCGTTAAAGTAAGATTCTGGGTTTCTATCAAAGGAGTGATCTCCGTATTAGTGCACTAAGGTTTCTACACTATTCCCTATATGGGGTCCTTGTAATCCCGGATATAAGAGACATGGGATTAGTGACTTTTCCCTTCTCCTATCCAAGGAACTTGCTTGTTTCTTTAAAATCTGGAGCAGGGTAAACTGCAGCTCCTAATGCAGCGTTAGCAAATTCTTTACCTAAACATGTTTCAGTATATGTGTAAAATTGTGTTCACAGTTCTGTTAATGCTACTAGCTCCTTCTTGATTTATTTTGTTGTACTTGTTCTTATGTGGGTATGGGTACGTGTAAAATACTGGGAGTCACTTATACACCATTCTTATTTTATTGTACAGCCTATCTTATGTGAACTTTTAATAGGGATCTTAATTATCTAGTTATGCCAGTATTATTCCTATATTAGCATAACCATTATTAATGCTGGAGTTGTTGCATACACTTGCTTATATCTTATAACTGATGCATATATCTGATTCATAGTTATAATAGAATATTATTAGAGGCCATAGGCCCTACCTTATGGACCCCATTTCAAATCACCCCCATATATAATTGAGGGCTATCTAGCATTGTGTAAACAGTAGTCTTATAAGATATGTTGACTACAACATCTGTTACGTTCTCGTCACAAAATCTGCCCATAGTGTTTCTTTTATAGATCCACACTCACTAGATCCAATTCTGCACATCAGGTATATGATTGATCCCCAACACTTAAGCATGTGTTAGGCTAGCACTTCTGGTAAATCTTCACTATATTCTCTCAGAGATTTTTGAATATGCCTTTATTCTATTTGATCTGACCCTATTTTCATGCTCTATATGACTAAACACCTCACAAAAATTTTAAAGACAGAGAAGGTATCTCCCCTCACCCTTTCCCACTCTGTGTTTCAGGGTGGGTCATACCCACTATCCCTTTTCCGTCTGTGTCCAGTGGAGACAATCGTCCCCGAGGGCAGATACTGATTACATTTCTTACCCATAGTGGTCTTAACATTAATGCCATAAGCTGGTAAAATGAGTGACCCTTTATGTTTTCATATCTTGGTTGCGCCTATTTGTACAGTAGCTTATCGACTATGTTAATTACTAAACATTTTGTCTCTACCATTTAATGTTTGTGACAAATACCACTTTCTCCAGTATAACAATCTACATAGCTAACTTAGCTAAAAGTCACTAGACTTTTTATGCTGATTTAAAAATAATCTAATATTGCTTTTCATCTTAGAATATGCGACTATGTTTCTATGCTCCCTTTATTTGAGCGCAGAGGTTTTATCAAACAAGATTATGTTCATGTTAAGAAATAGTTATTCTGTTTTTGTTGGCTCTGCCCTCCCACTCCAATCCCTATTACCACACCCAGGCTTAGACCGGGGCTCATATTATTTAGTCTATATTAGCTTCATAATACCCCCCCCCCCATACTGTTTAGCTTAAACCTGTAATGACCTGGAACCCAGTCCTTCCAACTAGCATTTTCAACGTATTCTCTCAATGTAACTAAGCTCATTGTATGTTTGTCATAACTTTCTCTTTATATGGGCATAATTCTTTATTTAGATAATTATTCCGCTTTGATGGAGCTATGTCCATCCCAGTAGTCATGTAAATAACAAGCCCTCCCTGTGAAGTCCACCCTTATATCCATCCAATAAGGCTTTCCATACCTGCTCTCATGCCCTATTTGGCTCTGCCCCCCCATTCCCCTCCCCACTCCACTTTGAGCGGCTCTTGCCCGCTGCGCCCCTTCTCCCCCTCCCCGCTAAATTGGCCCATAAGTGGCCAAACACAAGCCAATCCATGTTTATCTTAACCTTACTAGTTTATATTATGCTACAAACGCTTTTCAGGATAATGTGGAGAATATACTCTATTTCCCCCCTCCCTCAACCCCCATAAAACCAACCCTTCCTTGTTTATATTTTCTAAATTGATAACTTATGGTGTATTTGTCCATCACAAGGTTGGATCACTTCTAGTCTACATACCATATAAAAAAATAAAAACTGAGGTCTCAATTTGGACAGTCCAAAATTTTTACTAATACCTTTAATAAACGGGATTTATATGCCCCGTCTGTTTAGAGTTATTGCCTAGTAAACCTCCATGCTCCTTCATAACACTAACTAGCTATAGCTACTACATTCTTTTACCACTCACCATAGAGTATTACTCTTTATATTCTTGAATCTATACAATGTGGGCATATCTAGTATTGTTTATCTGGCAAGATCATGGTATTAGTATTGTACTATTCTCCTTTGTTATTATTGTTGGACGTTTCATTATTGTTATATTTGTTTATGACTTCAATAAAAAACTATTTAAAAAAAAAAAAAAAAAAAAAAAAACCTAACTAAAAAAACCTAAGCTCACCATTGCCCTGAAAAGGGCATTTGGATGGGCATTGCCCTTAAAAGGGCATTTAGCTCTTTTTCTGCTCAAAAAATCTAAAAATAAAACCCACCAATAAACCCTTAAAAAAGCCTAACACTAACCCCCGAAGATCCACTTACAGTTTTTGAAGACCCGATATCCATCCTCAACAAGGCCGGCAGAAGTCTTCATCCAAGATCCGCAGAAGTCTTCATCCATCCGGCACGGAGCGGCTCCATCTTCAAGGCATCCGGCGCGGAGCATCCTCTTCAATCGAAGTCTTCTTGCAGAATGAAGGTTCCTTTAAATGACGTCATCCAAGATGGTGTCCCTTGAATTCCGATTGGCTGATAGAATTCTATCAGACAATTTGAATTAAAGGTGAAAAAATCCTATTGGCTGATGCAAGAATTCTATCAGCCAATCGGAATTCAAGGGACACCATCTTGGATGACGTCATTTAAAGGAACCTTCATTCTGCAAGAAGACTTCGATTGAAGAGGATGCTCCGCGCCGGATGTCTTGAAGATGGAGCCGGTCCGCGCCGGATGGCTGAAGATAGAAGATGCCGTCTGGATGAAGACTTCTGCGGGCTTGAATGAAGACTTCAGCCATATCTGGTTTCCCCCATCAACCTTAGGAAGACTTTCCCAGGGTCATAATACAAATATACACCCAGAGTGAGAAGCACTAAACCAGGAACAAACAACTGCTCAGTGACTTGTTCTCTGGTGGGTCACCACTTTAGTCCAGTTGTGCCTTTCACAGGGGAGAACTTTCCTAAAGAATATCTGTCTGATCTCACCTAAAAAGGACAATCCAGCCCCAAAATATCAGGCAATTCTCTTTTGAAGAAGGAAAATGGCAACCCCAGGCGATCATTTTGGCCTTTCTGGTTGAGAACTTCTCACTCTGGGCCTGATGATCAAAAGCTTACCAACATGGAGAGAAATCACACAACATTTTAAGGGACATTTTTGAGTATTTTATTTCAATCTATGTTTATCTCTTTTACATCGAGAACTAGGTATGGCTAAAAAGATCAAAAGCTAAAATGTGCATTTTTAATACAAAATTTGAATGACCTCGCAGTAGAAAATCTCACCAGAGCGGGAGCTTTAGATCATTAGGCCTCTGTGTATATTTCCCATTTAAAAGCCAATACAACTTAAAAATAACATACTTTAGAACAGGGGTGGGCAAGACATAGATCACGGTCTACCCGTGCACTGCAAGTGAATTTTGAGGTGACTGCCTGTAAGATTTCAAAATTCTGCATAATAAGAGAAAGATTTCTCACACATCTACGGTGGCGAGGCTCTTCACTCAGAATCTAGATAGAATATAGATTCTGAGTGAAAAGCCTCGCCACCATAGATGTGTGAGAAAAATTTTTCTTATGCAAACTTTTGAAATCAGTTATGACTCTGAGTCTATGATGGCGGTATGGGCACTGTACTTCAGCATGTGCGACGCGGCTGTAGCTGAACTTGCTGACCCAGCTTTTGTTACAGGACCTGCCCCCTAATCAACCTGACATGGCGTCCAGTCAATAAAATTACTTTGTAGAATGAGTCTCGAGTCGTCTTGATTATGAGACTACTTATCATACGCAGGCGCGGTACACAGATAAGGTTGCATGACGGTCCCAGCATGATGTAAAGAGAGAGCTCTCACAGTAAGTAAAGACAGAGGGGCCCATTTAACAAGCTCCGTAAGGAGCTTGTAGGCCTGTGTTTCTGGCGAGTCTTCAGACTCACCAGAAACAGCAGTTATGAAGAAGCGGTCACAAAGACTGCTGCACCATAACCCTGTCCGCCTGCTCTGAGCAGGCAGACAGGAATCGCCGGAATTCAACCCAATCGAGTACGATCGAGTTGATTGACACCCTCTGCTGGCGGCTGATTGGCCACAAGTCTGCAGGGGGCGGTGTTGCACCACCGGCGTTGCTGGTGCAATGCTGAATATGGAGAGCGTATTTCTCTCCACATTCAGCGAGGTCTTGCAGACCTGATCCGCAAGACCTTTAGTAAATAGGCCTCAATGTGCTGCTGTATTTGCTAAAAAGTGTGCTGATTTTTAAAGCTGTATTATTTGTGTCAAAAATACAATTTTCAGCCAGCAGGTTCTATTTGTGTCAAAAATAAAATTTTCAGCCAGCAGATCCTATTTGTGGCAAAAATACAATCTTCAGCCAGCAGGTCCTATTTGTAGCAAAAATAAAATTTTCAGCCAGCAGGTCCAATTTGTAGCAAAAATACAATCTTCAGCCAGCAGTTCCTATTTGTAGCGAAAATACAATGTTCAGCTAGCAGGTCCTATTTGTGGCAAAAATAAATTTTTCAGCGAGCAGATCCTATTTGAAGCAAAAATATAGTGTGTATTGGACTATACTTCTTTTTTTTTAATAAATACATTATTGTAATTATTATTATCAAGACTGGTGTTTTTTTTTATTTAGGTCACCACGTCACTTGGAATAAAATTAGAGGTAGCCCTTACCTTACAAAAGTCTGCCCACCCCTGATTTAGACCTTGCTTGGGCACAGCTTGAGAGCAGCATTCCAATGCACCTGAAAAGCTTTCCTCAGGATTTTTCAAATTCCACATCTTTGACCTCTTCAATCTCATTTTGACTTGTTTTATACTTTGGCTGTTTTGGGAGTTTTTTCTTTTATTTATTGCACATGCTTAACGAACATGTAAATAACACCATCTTTTTATGAAAATATTAAAATACTAAATTACCCTTTTGTAACTTATAAATGTTATACTCATATAAATCAGACAATTGATGTTTGCAATTAAGGGGCATATTTATCAAGCTCCGTATAGAGCTTGATGCCCGCTCTATAACCTGTCCGCCTGCTCTGAGGTGACGGACAGAAATCATCAGAAATCAACCTGATCGAATACGATCGGTTTTATTGACACCCCCTGCTAGCGACCAATTGTCCATGAATCTGCAGGGGGCAGTATTGCAGCAGCAGTTCACAAGAACTGCTGGTGCAATGATAAATGCCGAGAGTGTATGCTGTCGGCATTTATCGATGTGCAGCGGACATGATCCGCTATATCGGATCATGTCTGCTCGCACCATCATAAGTAGGCCCCAAAGTGTTTGGAAAAATCTTCATTATAAAATTATGAAATTGTTATTTATTATTGTATATTATATATTATTTATATTATTGGTTTAAAAGGATATATAAGTGCAAATAAATACATAAAGGGGCTTAACCCCTTCAATACTGGGACTTCCAGAGAAGAACTTACACAATATACCGGATAATTTTTAGCATTTTTACTATCACTCCATTTGAACAGAAATAGAGCATTGTTTTTTTATTTACCTGTCAAAATTGTATATATTTTTAAGCAGACAGCGCAAGGTAATGATATAGGAACATTTTGGTATATTTCATGCCATGATTTCACTGCTAAATGCGATCATATAAAAGAAAATTGTTAACTTTTTTCAGAACTTTGGGTTTCTCACTGAAATTATTTAGATACTGCTTGTGCAATCATAGCATAACCTGTTTTAAAGCTTCTCTAGGATTCCCTTTGTTTAGAAATAGCAGACATACATGGCTTTGCCATTTCCTTTTGGTAATTAGAAGTCTGTTAATTGCAGCTGCACACAACACGTCTGAAATTCCTGGCAGTGAAGGGGTTAATCAGGTTACTTGTAATATGAAAATTTAAGGTGATTTAAAAAAAAAAAATGTTTATTGTATTACATTTTCTGCAGTGTAGGATCCTCCATCCTCCCTGATCCCTCCCAAAAAGCTCTCTTACATACCCCCTCTAACTAGTTCCAGCCATCTTAGGTACTGGCAGCTGTATAAACCAATTTTTTTTATATGTTTACTATTTTATTAATGTTTTAAAAAAATGTTCTTTAGTGTAATGGTCCTCCCACTTTCCCCCTCCAGCGATCATTGGCTAGCGACACCTCCATTCCCCCACTCCACCATTTCCTTGTAGAGTAGCTAGCATACCTCCTTCTCCCTTTATTTTTTTTGTATTGTAGGGCCCTCCACTACCTCTTCCTCCTTCCCCCCTCTGCTGCTAGACCAAGCACTCACCTCCCAGATTCCCTCCCACACCTCCCGCTGGCACCAGCAGATTATTTTTACAGACGGTGATTTATACAGTGTCACCATCTGTAACGATCTGGCAACTGCCCTTATATGGAATCAGAGCACCGATCATGCACCTGTTGCAGATGCAGGCAGATGCCTAAAGCTCAGGAACCCTAGCTCTTGGCTGTAACTAAACAACCTTCCTGCAGCTCCGATGTATATACACATTATGCGGTACAATAAGCAAAGTACCGCACAACATATATAAACATCGCTTTGGGTTAAGAGGTTAAAATAGAAGTGAAAAAAAATGGAAGTTTATTGAAAAGTCTCTCAAAACTGCATGTTTTATCTTCAGATGGAGATCCTGTAGAAACAGAAGAGGAGGCGCCACATAGAACAGTATTGTCAAATCAACAATACAAGGACAACACACAATTGGCATATCACATAAGACGGGGCACTTGCAGTGCCATCAACAGCAGGCCAGAACCTCTTAGTCGCCCGAAAGTCTCAACCACGATATCCAAGGTCTGATCACGTGAGAGCGTCTCTCCAACCAGGTAGCAGAAAGCTCCCAACGCCTACGAATGTCAGCACTAATAGGCTGGTTCACAGGGGGAGGTGTGTGAGGAGCTCTACAAACCACTCATAGTATTAAGCGAACTCGGGAGGCTCCACAAAATCAATAGTGACTTGTTACACAGAGCAAGGGTGTAAGGATAAAACAAGTTTATTAAAACAAGTAGAACACAGCAACGCGTTTCTCTGCCATACAGTGCCGTTTCATCAGGGTGTAAAAAACAGTAAAACACCCTTGCTCTATATATACCTCCCTCTACCCAATCAGGGGCCAATACACATACACACACCCTTACCGGAGTGTATATCATTGGTGGTAAGTAAATTGACACTTAAAATAGTCAGTAAACATGATAATACAGTTTAAAAGCAACTCTCAAGTAATAAAAAAGCAATCTTACAATATAAAATATACACATGAATATGTAAAAAAATAACTATCAATACAATAAACTTAAGCCTAAAACTAAACAATATTTAAACACGTCCTATGTACCCCATAACAGCATAAGATCCAAATGTAGCTAACAAAAGGGTGGGGCGCTGACCGCTATTCTCTTACATAATATAGCGCCAATATTATAACAAAATACTAATAAGTAAGATATCTGTATTCTAATCTAAATGGTGTCAGAATAATTTGCTAACAATATACAACAATTCAAAGTCTATGTGCTCCACATTAATAGGAAGATCGTGTGGAAAAAACAAATAAATATTTAGATATTTTGATAGCCTAATAAGTATGCACAGAACATAATGACCCCATACATATACTTCTCCACCCCCTATAGTGTAGCAATTGATAAACTACATAAGCGGAAGACACTTTGACTCGAATAGGATTAAATCATAGGATGCATAGTATAAACGATACAACTGGGCACTAAATGTACCCGATAATGTAAAAATATATAGGTGTATACCTCCCAAACAACACACCTACACCAAAATGATCCCTTCCTATGTTAACACATAAACATGCATATATATATAAAAAGGGGGGCCAGTACCAACAATACGAAGACTAGCCTATCTTGATTCCATACTGATCTACAAACTGATCCCTAGGGATCATTGGAATGTCCAAGATCCACATTCATATTAAGACCATAAGGGTGTAGTGTCTTAAGTTTATGGATCCAATAAGTTTCCCTTTGTCTTAACCTGAAGAACCAATTATAGAGATGTGACTTGGGGATATATTCTATTGGTAAAATAGAAAAGCAATACATTTTACCATTATGTTTAGCATAACAATGTCTTGATACACTATGTAATTTGTAATTATTCTTTACATTACGATAATGTTTAGACCATCTAATACTGAGGCGCCTACACGTGCGTCCCACATATTTGATGCCAAAAAAAAAATAAACCACGTAGTTTGACGCAAAAGACATGTGACCAACTATAGGAAAAACCCTTTTGGTAGTGAAGGATAGAAAGGAGTGAGTATTATGTGCAATATGAACACACATTTTACATCTCTTTACATTGAATTTATTGCATCCAGTATTCGACCCCCTCTTTTTGGCTATTTAAGTCCTAGGCAAAATGGCTTTCTTATTTTTTTTTTATTTTTTTTTTTTTAATATTTATTTTTTTATTGAGGGAATGACAAATATCAAAACACAAAGCAGTTTGCCCAAACAAGCACAGGGCACCAAATATATAGTAATACAGATATTGTGTACATAAACAAATACATCAGAACACATTTGTGTATAGTTCCCTTATCATAACTTTCACGTAATGTTCCCAAATTGCGTTATGCCTTAAGTGAATAAAAGTTGGGGAGCAAACTGAGAATCGCCCTCTTTTCCCTCAAGAGAGCTGAGGCCTCTTTTGGACCTCAATAGATTAAAGGTACTAGTCAGAGGGTTTTTGGGTAGTATAGGCCCAATCAAGGCCCACACTATATAACCTACTTCCTAAGACAATTAGGACCGTGGGTTGGTCCGGAAAACTAATACTAAGATTGAAGGAGATGATAAAACTAAGTATAGAAATATTAAATACACCAGTTCTTAACACTGTGTCAGGGAAATAAAACTGTAGTGACTGCTTCTCACATAATTCTATATATTAGTGGGGAAAAAAGTATAGCTATTCACCTCAGGACAGCTGACATAAGGCGAGTAAGACTATGAATCTAAGGTTGCAAACTCAGAAAGGTGAGTAATCTAGCTAGAGAAAATATATGGGAATCTCATATATTAATCGCTCAAAAGCTTTGAACATCCTGTCAGCAGTTCTAACACATATATCAGACATATGAACAAGCTAACAGCAATATTAAAATTGTGATAACAAACAGTCTGTAGACATTAGACACATAAGAACAATCTTAACAAATCTATTCATAATAAACATCCAGAGAGCCCTTTTATTCACACTTATGTAGGTTCAGGATATGATAAGGACTCTGCGGACAGGGCAGAGACTACCTAACTCTGCCAAAAAGGGGTATGGAGGATAAGTTATTTATCCCTTCCCACACCGTTAAAAGAGGGGGAGGCGAAGGGGCAAGAGAAGGGAGAGGGAGGAGGGAAAAAAGAAGGGGGGAAGGAAATAGGAAGAAAAGGTTGGGGAGGGGAAAGGGGAAAGAGGGAATGGAAGAGGGAGGAAAGAGGGAGGCGGGGGAGGGAGGAAAGAAAGAGGGAGGGGGGGAGGGAGGGTGAAAGAGGGAGGGGGGGAAAAGAGGGAGGGGGGGAAGAGGGAGGGGGGGAAAAGAGGAAGGGAAGAAAGAGTGAGGGGGGGAGGAGAGGGAGAGGGGGAAGGAGAGAGAGGGGGAAGGAGAGGGAGGGGGGGAAAAAGAGGGGGGGGAGAGGGGGGGAAAGGGGGGGAAAGAGGGAGGGGGAAAAGGAGGGAGGGGGGAAGAAGGGGAAAAGAGGGAAGGGGGAAAAGAGGGAAGGGGGAAAAGAGGGAAGGGGGGAAAGAGAGAGGGGGGGAGAAGAGGGAGGGGAGGAAAGAGGGAGGGAAGGTAAGATGGAGGGGGGGAAAGAGGGAGCCTTGTTTTTAAACTAAATGATAGGCGTTGAGCATGTATTAAAGTTCTGAGTAGTGTTCCACAAAGAAAAAAAGCATAGGCGGCTGTAGTACTACACCTGAAGTAAGCTACTATCCAGAGTGGAGCAGATATAGGACCACGTTGCAAATCTATGTCTCAGGCCCTAGGGCCGTCATAATTAACTAAACTGTAATAAAATGTACATATGTTGTCACATAAGGATTAGTAACCTAGACATGGGCTTTCAGGCAAATATAGACAATGAAATATGAAAATATAAATACTAGGGTTACAGACATGGAGTCTACACATCATCACAAATGTACTTGTCATAGGCTTTTGAGATCAGTACAGTTGAGGGAAATGAAGTGTCCATGGTCAGCGATGTCATGTAAACAATGTTTACCCCACTCCACACACATTGAAGGAGTCTGTTAATATATAGAATGCCACAAGGAGAGTCCTGCCACGTGAAAACCTCCACCGGGAGCCCCAATCAGTACATGACTCCAAGGCCTTCCAGCTATTGAGATCAAGGTGTCCCATTGTATGTAATATACCTGTCTCCGTGGATACTTCATTACTTGAAGGCTCACCTACATAGATAGGATCTTCAGAGCAGTGCAGCGATACAGGCTGCTCCGGACAGTTCTCCGGTCCCAAACAGCAGATCTGAGGGCCAGCTATACTCCTCGCTGTAACCTCTATAGGAACCGCCGGGATTAGCTCCACCTCAATATCTGAGCAGCCCACCCCCATCTCCAGCGGACCGGCCGCATCCACCAGAGTAACAGCGGGCGTGGTATGCCAGCAGCTCCCGGCAACTTGGGTAGTGACCGGAAGGCCAGCGACTATGGTTGGTAATGGGAACTGACCGGTGCCCGTCGGCACATGGGTCAGTTGCGAGCTGAAGTCCGCTCTCCGTTCTTTTGTGCATAGGTCACCCTCTGAGATTTCCGTACCTCTGGGTCTAAGGGTTGATATAAGCCGGTCCATTCTGCTCATCAGCTTCCGGTCGTAATCCTCAAAGAGGGCCAGGATGGCCATGTGGAAATCTTCCATGATCACTATGGGAGCTTCAACCTATATAAATTATGCGTGATAACAGCCGACAAACCCGATTCATGAGATCAGCCTTCATCAATTGCTCAAAGTTACGCGGCCATCACTGCCCCTGCCAACTCGGCTTTGTAGGCCTCCAAATTCAAGTTCCGTCTCAGGCTTAGTATATACACATAAGGCATCAGAGAGACCAGGAGACTCAGAAGGGTCATAAGACCGTAGTCCCCCAACTGCAGTTTCTGCCAGCAACCATAAAATTCTAGTATGTTTATTGTTTCTCTGTGGAGCTCTAGTAAAACACGTCCATCCTCCTTGGCTGTTGGCTCCGCCCCCCGCCTTTCTTATTTTTAACTACTTTGCTTGGTGCCAGAATGGTCTTCAAATTAGGGGCCATTTTTAAAAACCACTACAGGTTTTGGTTCAATCAAATCACCCAATATTGGGTCCTTAGTGAGGATTCTCCAATGTTTACTGATTATTTTTTTTATCAGATTATGGTTACAGTTATACTGTGTATTAAACATTGAGCGATTTTTAGCATTATTTTCTATCTGTGTAGTATCCTTTTTTTTTTCAAAATATTTATTACACAAAGACATGCATCAATACATATGGGAAACACAGGGCTGGTATGTGAACAACAATAAAGTATAGCACTAACCTCTGCTTAAAAGGGACAGTTAACACCAGATTTTTTGTTGTTTTAAAAAAAAAAAGATAATCCCTTTATTACCCATTCCCCAGTTTTGTATAGCCAACACTGTTATAGAAATACACTTTTTACCTCTGTAATTACCTTGTATCTAAGCTTCTGCAAACTGCCCCCTTATTTCAGTTCTTTGACAGACTTGCATTTTAGCCAATCAGTGCTCACTCCAGGGTAACTTTACGTGCATGAGCTCAATGTTATCTATATGAAACACATGAACTAATGCCCTCTAGTGGTCAAAATGCATTAAGATTAGAATTAGAGGCTGTCTTCAAGGTCTAAGAAATTTGCATATTAACCTCCTAGGTTTAGCTTTCAACTAAGAATACCAAGAGAACAAAGCAAAATTGGTGATAAAAGTAAGTTGGAAAGTTGTTTAAAATTAAATTTCCTATTTAAATCATGACAGTTTTTTTTTACTTGACTGTCCCATTAACTGTAACCAGCACTCCCCTCAATATGAATTTTCTGAGTATTAAAGTCCCAAGTCATTCTACCTCAAAAATCTCTATTACCACTTGCATTCTGAAATCCCAGACAAAACAGGTAGACTGCAGTACATCACCCTCTCCTGCCAGATTCTGCCCTATATTGTAAAGACCTATACTACCTTATGGAAAAGATCAATGCGAGGTCAACTACACAAATTAATGGACTGGGTAACACTTTAGGGGTTGTTATAGAAATCATAAGATATATTCATTAAAAACCCGCTGAGCAGGGGGGACTTAGTCAAATTAGACATGACCTACCATCACAAATTAGTTTACGTTTTGTCCAGGCAGGTGGAGCTGAAGGGGGAGGGTTGAAGAGAATGGGGGGGAGGGCAAGGCTTGAGGAAATAGGGGAAAGGCAGACAAAGGAAAAGGTAGAAAAAGCCTCACACATGAGAAAAATTCACAGTTAAATGCCCATCAGCCAGGGAGATTCAACTATCTAGGGGCCAGCCTATAAGTCACCAGGAGATTTCTGTCTGTGGGCCCATATGTCCCATATTTTCCAGTATGACTCAATTTTGTTCAGGTGATAGTAGAATCCTCTTTCCATTGAGGCATAAGTTTCTAAAGTCTGTTGTACAACAGTCAAGTGGGGCGAGCCCGTCTGTCTCCACATTCTAGCAATTGAGACTTTGGTGGCAGCAAAAATGAAAATGGCAAGCTGTCTCTGATATTTGGGTATTTTCCGTGGGAAGATATTCAAAAGGGCCACCTTAGGCTCTTTCGGGAGAAATATCCCAGTCAATTCGCACAGCCGAAAGACCTCTCTCCACAGCTGCTCTAAAACTGGGCAGGACCACCAAATGTGTAGGTCTGTACCCACCTGACCACAATTTCTCCAGCACGAGGATGAATGGGACGGGGCCATCTGGGCCAATCTCAAAGGAGTGTAATGCCATCTAAGGCAGACCTTAACATATAGTTCTATTGAGTTGGCGCAGTGGAGAGTCTTTTTTGTGAGTAAGAACGTTTGTGCCCAAGTCTTTGCAGGGATTTGGATTCTTAGGTCCTGCTCCCAGGCCCTTAACTGCCAGACCTCTCCTGCACCTACGTGTTTCATAATTAACAAGTAATGCATAGATAGAGGCCTCGACAAAAGCGAACCCGATTTCCATTTCTGCTCCCAAGTGGTTAATTCCCTAAGATCTGATGACGGGACACCCCAGCTAGAAAGGAATTTGTGCAGTCTAAACCTTTCAAATTGGAACCACGGAGGAAGATGGAGATTTTCTCCCTGGAGTCCCGGGTCAGCCAACTGTAAAGTATTCTGCTGAGGAGTCCGGGAGGCCCCGCAGCAGACCAACAAGTGAATGGATTGGGGAAGGATGTGGAGCTATTTCAGAATAGTGTCTGATATTTTTCAAGCAGTGCAGAGTTTGTTTGACTATTGGATTCTGAATAAGTGTACTATCTATTTTATAGTCCGGTATCCAGGGTAAATCGATGAGAGTGACACCTGACGGTAGGGAGAACTGTTCGATCCTCTTCCAGCCTTGCGACATGTCTGTCGTACCCCAGTAAGATATGTGAGAAAGACGGGCTGCCTCATAATAGATGGCGATGTTGGGGTGAGAGGCTCCCCCCAAGTGGTGAGGCCTTTGCAGCGTTTTCCTAGAAATTCTTGGCTTTTTCCCCTGCCAAATATATCTGGTTATCAGGGCGTTAAACTTATCAAGGAGAACTGGGGGGAGATTCAGTGGGAGACAGCGAAAATAGTATAGTATCTTCGGTAAGATGGTCATTTTGACTGAAGCCATGCGTTCCATCCAGGACACTTCCTGGAAGGTCCATGAATTAAGCAACGCTCTAATCTCAATTAGGAGTTTGTCATAGTTCTTTGTCCGAATCACGTCAATGCTCGGGCCTAATTGAACTCCCAAATGGGTGATAGTTTACGATGCCCAGTGAAATTGGTAGGACTCCCGAAGAATCTCTAGTTCAAATTGTGGGATATGGATCACTAGCACTTCTGTTTTGGCGAGATTAAGTTTATAGAAGCTTAAGGAGCTGAATTGGGAGATAATCTCAAAAAGCGCCGGAAGGGATCCCAGGGGGTTTGTCAGAAAGAGGGTAATGTTGTCTGCAAACAGAGCAGTCTTTTCCCCTCCTCCTCCCATCTCCCCCTCCCAGTGACTCAGGGGGACACCTTGAATCAGGGTAGAATTCCTAATAGCCTGGGCCAACGGCTCGATTGCCAAGGCAAATACAATGGACGAGAGAGGACATCCCTGCCTCGTCCCATTAGTTATAGGACAACTCGAAGAGCAGAAGCCCAGACCTCTGACTTTGGCGCTTGGGGAACTATATAGAGCCTGGATGGCCAGAACTACCTCTCTGGGGAACCCAAAGCTCCCACACTGAGAAGGGTCTTTTTTGGGTTTTGGGATAGTAAGAATGATTGCTTCCAGGAGTTCACTTCTAAAGGATCCCCTCTCTCTGGCCTCCTCGAAGGTCTGGAGGAGCAAAGGCAAGAGGTCCAGCCGGAAAGGTCTTATAGAACATGGCTGGGAACCCATCTGGGCCCGGAGCCTTTCCATTCTGAAGTTGGGTAATCACTTCCTTCAACTAAGAGACAGAGAAAAGGGAGCAAGTCCACCTCTTTCTGGGACAGAGTGGGTAGGTTTAAGCCCACCAGGAAGGCTCAAATTTTATCATGAGAGGAGGTACATTCTTTTTCAGTTTTATGTAGGTTGTACAAGTTGGAGTAGAAAGCTGCAAAGACTTCCCATATGTCCCTGGGGGAGGTTACCTGATTGCTCCCATTATTTATGGACAAGATACGGGAGCTTGCAGCTCTACCCCTCAACTTCCGGGCCAAAATAGTAGACGCTTTATTTCCTTGATAATATAAAAGTTGCTTAAATCTGCGCACTGCCTCCTGAACTCGGGCCAACTCTATCTCCTTAATTTGGCTGCGCAGGGCCACTACCTCTGCCGCTAAATCAGGGGTTGGACCATCTTTGTTAAGTCTTTCTTTGGTACGAAGCTTGGCCACCAGGAGGCCCAAGGGGGCTCCCTTTAGTTTTTTAATAGAGACTTGTTTGTATATACAGACTCCTCTAATGTAGGCTTTGAGGGCCGCCCAGAACGTTTGGTGAGAGGGGGTGGAGTCTCTGTTGTGGGTCAGAAACTCCTTGATGGAGCTCTGAATCAAAGGCTGAAAGTTGGGGTTAGCCCAAAGTAAGTCTGGGAGTTTCCAACTCGGGCTCGGAGAGGAACCTATATCTGAGTCTAGGGATACCATGAGAGCATCATGATCTGACCAGGAGCAAGACCTAATCGAAGTGTCTTTAATTATATTTAATGTCCAAGTATCTGTGAAAAAATAGTCAAGTCTTGAGTATGAGTTGTGCGGTCTAGAGAAATACTTATAGTCTTTAGTGGTGGGATTGAAAGACCTCCAAACATCATACAAATTATGTTAGGAGATAAGATCCCTGAATTTTTTTAGCTGTGGTAAGAGAATATGAGTCGACAGCTTTGCCTTGGCTGACTCTTTTGTCTAGGGAAGGATCCCATATCATATTGAAGTCTCCTCCTAGAAGAAGTCTCCCTGTCTTTATTCTGCTTATGTTTGTAGCAGGGTCTTAAGAAACCTAGGCTGATTCTGGTTAGGAGCATACAAGTTAACCAACATGTATAATTGGCCATGTAGTTTACATATAAGGGTGAGGTATCTACCATCAGGGTCCAATTTGAGGTAAATTTTCTCATAGCTAACTAGTCTATGAATGAGAATAGCAACTCCTCTGGTCTTATCAGAGTGGGAGGCCGAAATATAATTGGTAAAATGTTGGAACTTAAATAGAGAGGATAGGTTGTTCAGCCAGTGAGTCTCCTGGGCAAACACAATCTTGACATTGTTGGCTTTCATGTAGATGCCCAGAAGACTGCGCTTAGAGGAGGAATTCAGTCCCTTGCAATTCAGGGATGCAAAAGTAAGGTTAACTGGAATATTCTTCATCCTTTAGGAGGAGGAAGGAGGGGAAAGATAGGAGCTGGACAAGAGAAACAGAAGAAAAAGGGACACAAGAAGGAGAGGGTCGGGAGACTAAACGCCACCTACCTGTACACTGACTCTCAGAATTGGCAATTGAAGGATGCCGGATTTCATGCCGTGTCTGCTATACGTACTGGAGCCAACTATAGAGTGACAGATAATATATTAGCTTGGGAAGCAGGCTCAGGGAAGAGCCCACTCAGTGAGCTAGTTCCTAGTCTAGGTAGGTGTACATACAAATGGTAAGGGATACAAAATGACAGCAATAGTATGGACTATTAATCTAGAATTAGACCTAGATATAATTTATACTAGGGGAACTTGGTGGCACTATTCACCGCCTAACAAGGAATCCACAAAGAAACCGAATGGGTATGTTAATTCCTTGATCTCATCAAGATGAGAAATTACAGAGTGGGGGGGAGGAGGATCCTAAATTAGATCCTGTTTCTGAGTAACAGATTAACTACCAACGGGGGGAGTACAGGGTGCATGGGGAGGTGTTTGGTGAGATTAACTATTGAGTCAGGAGACTCTACACTAAAGTGAAAATGAATATAAACCCATCATTAGTCAGAGAAGCGGTTCCCAACCTGGGTTACGTGTACCCCTGGGGGTACTTGGCAGGCCGGTTGGGGGTACGCAAAAATATTGTTTGTAATGGCGGAAGATGTGGAGGGAGGGTCGGGGGGGGCACTCTCAATGGGTCATCAACTAATAAGCATTGTGGAACTTTGGAAGGAAGGAGCATTTAGTCAGAAAGTGACAAATGAAGTCCTGGCCTGGCATATAGGCAGATGGGAGCCCCTGCACCTGAAATATGTGGACCGGGTGTGGATGACTCCGGTCCACATATTAATGATCACCCTGTGTCACCAGACAGCTTAGCCTCCTGCTCCACCCACCTCTGTCCCATGCACACAATTTTGACTGCAAGTGCACAAATAGAAGCGGCACTGCAGCAGCATAGCTACGTGGACACGTGTGATAGAGCCGTTGAGATTGCGAGTGACACAGGCGAGGCAGGTCTGCATCCCCAAATAAGTTATAGTCAGTGCCGGTAAGTAAAGTACTGCTTCTAGTGCTTGCTTGATTCAGACTGCTTCACTTCCAACTAAAAACGTTCATAGTGGCTGGGTGGTTAATATAGCACCAGCCACACAGCAGGACTCCTGAGAATAAGATCTGAGCTTTAATCCTGTTGATACATATGGTATGCAATTCAGGTATAGCTTACCTCCCCTATAAAAAAGTGCTTCCTTTATTTTGAGGGATGAGTGGGGGTAATGAAGAGAGGGGGTACTCATAAATGAAAAGCCTAATCAAGGGGTACAGGAGAGAAAAAAGGTTGGGAACCGCTGAGTCAGAGTATTAACTATACGAGCCGGTGGTACCTACTAATGAAGGGGAGCACCATCTAAGTACTATCTAACAAGTAATAATACATGTTGGTGTGAATAAAACAAACAACAGTAAACATAACAATACATCAACAATACTAATAAAACAAACATGGTCATCATCTTAATAGGTGAACATTATTAACCTTTCTCTTCCCAGTATATAAGCCCTAGGCAGTAAAACAAAGGGGGATGTGGAAAACAACCTGTAGGTTTTAGCAAACAGGGGGGGGGGGTGCTACGGAGCCAGAGGTTGTCTTGAGGGTTAGGGGATGAGTCGACTAAAAGAGTTACGAAGACTTCCTGAGCAGAACTGGACCTCTATTTAGGTTAGTAAATTATAGTGGAACTAGTCTTACAGGGAGATCAAGATAAAGCTCAACTGACTGTGGTGAGGAATCCATGGGGTGACTAGGAAGGGCCCTAACTCTTTTCCTAATTGGTTACAGTGCCTTGTGTAAGCTTAATTGGTTTTCTTACTACCTGAGGAGTAGACTTTTCCTAGACTGGGGTATCAAACATTAATGTCAAGACCTCTTCATATCCACTTAACCGCTAACTTAACTACTAAGGTTTGATAAAGCCTCAGAGGGTGGTATTAATAGCTGATTAGTAAATGGTGGGATTCCTCTATGTGTCAGAGGGAAGGGGATATCCAAGCATATTATATACATTCATAGTCAGTATGAACTCAGCTGGAAACTGGGAAGAGAGCACTAAAACATTTAGATTGCCTAAAACATAAGAGGGTACATAATATTGAACATTTCCTGTAGCTAGGCCCTGCAACCTAGCACAGATACTTCTTGTTACACGGTTTCCCCATTTGCTGATGTGGGTTTTACTGAGTCCAGAAACACATTATGTACAGGCGAGTCAAGTCATCTATGGCTTGGTTCTGAGGGGAAATTGAAGTATCTCCAGAGTTTCTCCCCAAGGTAGGCCACTGGGGGAGAGGGGCTCATTCTGGAGCTGACACTTGGAGTAGAGAGGAAGGAGGGTTCACCTCTATTGGATTATATGGAAATCTCTGTAGATCCCATTTTTTAAGAAGATCCATGCCATCATTAACAGTAGAGACCGTGTGTATGGTACCATTTCTATTGACAATTAGCTTAGTTGGGTATCCCCATTGATACTTTACATTATTTTACCTTAAGACTTGTGTAAAAGGAGTAAATGATCTACGTCTCTGGAGCGTAAATTGGGATAGGTCGGGAAACACCAAGATGGATTGGAATTTCTCTGGCAGGGAAGACTTATTTGCTAGTTCTCTTAGAATCCTTTCTTTGTGAGTGAAAAAAATGGATCCTGGCTAACACATCTCTGAGTTTGTCTGTAGAGATGTTGCAGGGTCTTGGGGTGCAATGGACCCTGTCTATGAGGAAGCTCGGGGAGTCCAAGTCAGCAAGAAATAGGACACAAAATTCATTGATAAAACTTTCAAGATCTCCAGTTGTGATGTCCTCAGATATTCCCCGGAATCGTAAGTTATTTCTTCTGGATCTGTCCTCCAGGTCTGAGAGTTTAAGCTCCAATGAAATTGGATTCTGCGAGTATGACAATAAATTTTCAAGGTCAACCGCTAGGTCTTCTTGCTTCCGCTCTAAGTCCTCAGTTCTTTCTCCGATCACTGCCATATCCCTGCGTAGTTCTGCCACAGACCCCTTGATGGCCTTAGTGAGGGTATCTTGTAGGTTATTCATGCGTTTTGAAAGAGTGTCCACTATGGTGGCCGCCATATTATCCAGAGGCGGGGTCTGGGCTGAATGTGTTTTAGACATGGTTACAGTGTCTTGATCGTCCAGGGTATAAGTATCTTCAGGGGAGGAGCTTCTATCTTCTCTAGGGGTAGCTTTAAAATGATTCTAGGATGGCCCACCTGTTTGGACTTCTTCTTATTAGATTGAGACATAATGGTAACTGGACGTCTGTAGCTTAATTCGCCTTTATTTCTTCACACTTTGTACACGGATTGTGAATATGTAGATGTAACTTTCAGCATCTCACCTCCCACTGGCCCCCTTCAACTCCCCTAGGCCATTGTGTAGCACGTCATACTCAGCAAGGGAACATCCGGTTTCAACTGTAAAGGGCCTCTCTCCCAGGGGAAGGTGTCATCTAATGACGATGTGGGGACAGGTAGAATGGATATGACCCACCAAGGGGACCTCAATGGGAAATGGTAGGAGAGAGGCTTTCGCTAACGCTGAGTTTGAGAAAGAGAAGAGATATTCCAACTAGTATTGAACTAAAGGGGCCTCAGAGGGTCCTGGGCCCTAGGGTGAGGAGGACCAAGAATGAGGGTGAGGGTGTAAATTCCCCCCAGCAAGCTTCAAAGGACCTGCTTAATTTCTGCCAGATGGGTTTATAGATAGGAATGTGTCAGTGAGTCTATTCAGGTAGGTACATGGTTCAGACACAGATTAGTGAAATGGATTTGGACCAGCCTGCCTAGTGGCTGATGAAAGCGTACCTTATTACTGCTGTGTCCAGTACCTGCAGGCTGTTATTCTCAGCCGTCTATTTTTAGGCAGTAAGTAAAAAGTCAATGAATGGGTGTGGGCATTAGAATTGCAGTCACCCACTGAGACCAAGAATCACTAGAAGGTTATCTCCAGTAGGTCAGTGTGCTCTGCCTTTTTCTTTTCTTTTTTTTTCTTTTGTTTTTCCCCTCTTTTTTTCTGTCCCCCCTAGGCCCAACAAGCCTTCTGTATGTGATAGTGGTTAATGGGGCAACACTAACAGCGTGTGTGTATAATGATCTCACCACAATCCAGGATGGAACATTTTCCCAGGCACCGACCGGGGTGGTGGTCTACTCTGTAGCTCTGGATCTGTGGCCGGTAGTTCGTTAGCAGTATACAAGAACAACCCAGAAACAGAAGGCCACCCCAGATGAGACGCTGCTCTGCCACATCTAGTAAGTACCTCAGCCTCACAGAAAGGAGACGGAATTAAGCAGCAGTTTGCCGGGGCAATTCAAGACTTGTTAGGCCACCCGAAAACAACCTCAGAGGAGGAGGTAAGATGGTGGCTTTTCGTGCCACTCTCTCTGCAGCAAGCTCACCCAGGGCCCTCAAGTAGGTCGAGATCAGGAGTCGTGTAGGGGTATCGGCCGATCTGTCCTCAATCTGTTACTTGGTCCCAGTTATCCAGAGGGAGGTTTGTCGGCGGTATGGATGTCCACTGGCTCTGATCAGAACTTAGGTAGTCACAAGTAGCGCACGTGTCAGGGGTCTACTTAATGGTCAGAGCTCGGTACCTGTTATGACAGCAGCCGCTGTTGCTCCGGCGTGGAGCCCCAACCCTCCGGAGGTGTTTCCAGGTAAATACGCTAGTCAGCCAAGTTGCAGGGCTGCAGAGGAGTAGTAAGACTCAGCCGCTCTCACGGCATAACAGCGTCTCAGTAAGAAGTGACCCTTAAGATCTCGTTTTTAGGGAAAGTCTGCCTTGAGTGAGTACCCCAATAGTTCAGGAACACAAAGCTGGGTATATAAGGTACAATGTCAAGTCTCTTTGCTGGTGTATTATAATTAATTCCCACTTTCTCTACGGAGCTCTTTCTTGCTGCGTCTAGTCAGATAGGCAGGTTAACTCTGCCCCCCCCCCCCTGTAATATCCTTTTACTTTTGAAAGTACAAATCCCTATCATCGAGCTTTGCTCTTCTATATCCTTTATCTATAATATGGGATGGGTATTTTTTCTTATGGAATCTTTCCTTCAGAATCTGACTTTGCACCTCATAATCTAAAAGATTACTGCAATTCCTACGTACCCGTTTAAATTGCCCATAGGGTACATTTCTTTTCCACGGGTATTAGTGATTGCTAGTGAAATCTAAGTAACTGTTACAATCCACCGCCTTGAAGTGGGTAGTACTTGTAACCTTCCCATCTTCAAAGTGGAGATTGAGATCCAAAAAAACAATAGTGGCATCATTGATGGAACTAGTAAATTTAAGACCCCTAATGTTGTTATTAAAGTGCTCTACAAAGGTATTTGCTGATGTTTGATCCCCTCTCCAAACAAAAATCAAATCATCAATAAAACGCCCCGTGTCCAGAGTTATAAATGTAATGTTGTTTGAAAGACCCCATAAAGAGATTGGCATAACTCGGTGCGAACCTGGTACCCATGGCAGTTCCCCTTGTCTGGAGATAAAATTCACCCTGGAACACAAAATAATTGTGTCGCAGGATGTACAAGATCAATTGTAAGATTAATTCTCTCTGTGGATCTGGTAGATAGATATCAGTTTCCAAATAACCAGAAACTGCTAGAATCCCCAAATTGTGGAGAATATTGGAGTAAAGGGCCTGGACATCACATGTGATCCATAATAGATCACGCATGATCTCCAGTGACTCAAGTTTCTTAATGAGATCTGAAGAATCTCAAATATAGGATTCTAGTCCCACAATATATTTCTGCAAAGGGTGGTCAACAAAGGAAGATGCGTTATCAATTAGACTCCCTATCCCAGCTATTATTGGGCAGCCCAGGGGACAAGTGGAGTTCTTATGTAGTTTCGGGAAATGGTAATAGAAGGAATGATTTGGCTCTTTAGGAACTAAATACTCTTCCTCATTCTTAGATAACATGCCTTCCATAAATGTATATTCCGCAAGGTTCTTAAGGATAGCCATATATTTAGAAGTGGGGTCAAAAGTTAATTGAGTATAGTATGATGTATCATGTAGGATCTTCCTGGTCTCCAAAAGGTGGTCAGTAGGATCCTGTAAAACTATACCATCACCCTTATCGGCCTGTCTAATCACCAACGACTGGTCATTTTTGAAGGATTCTAAGGCTCTTTTCTCATTACCATAGAGATTGCAGTTACACATAGTATTTTTTGGAATTTGATCAAAATCATCACGTACTAGTTGTTTGAAGATTTCTATATGAGCATTATTGCTAAGTTTAGGAACAAAATTAGATTTTTTGATTTTAAAATTAGTGTGAATAAATCCATTGCATAAATGATCGGCCAGAGAATCTGGTTCAAAAACAGGAATCTGTTGGTTTCTGAGCCTAGAGTCCATTGGTTCAGTAAATATAGGCAATCTAGAGTCATTTTTAAGCTTTTTTTCAGCAAAATACCTTTGCATAGAGAGTTTCTGGGTAAATCTATTCAGATCTACAAAAAGAGAGAAAATATTATGCTTATTAGTCGGACTGAAGGAAAGTCCCTTCTTTAAAACCCTAAATCTCATCATCTGTCAAAATGTGGGATGAAAGATTGAAAATGCATTTACCTAGTCCCTGTAGTCTTGCCTTTTTGAGGGCTGTACTACGTCCTCTGCACCCTCGTTTCCGTGGGGCCTTTATCCTTTGTAGGACAGTGTTAAAGAGGCTACAGGTTCCAGGTAACCCGCTATTTTCTTCTGTTTCCATGACTGTTGTCTTGGACGTGATTCTAAAAAATGTGATGAAGGGTGGGTGTTGGTGGCAGTATGGCCTGTGTGGGAATTGGAGGGCACGTTGTCATAATATTGGGGTGCAGTGTCCTTCAAAACACTATATCTATTGTGGGTATTACTACTTTTGCATAAAAGAGATGCGGTATCGACGGGGTGTGCATACCTATCCTGGGCATTAGTATTTAGTGGTACTCTTACATATGATGAATTGCCATAAGATTTGTGTGAGGTACTAGGCCAATGATTATTTTTATGTGATTGCGTATATTGATTTTATATATTGCCGTGTAGTTTCAGATGTCTGGTGATGAGAAACGCATTGGGAGCTTGCTGCTACCTGGTTGGCGAGACGCTCTCACGTGATCAGACCTTGAATATCGTGGTTGAGTCTGTCAGGCGACTAAGAGGTTCCGGCCTGCTGTTAATGGCACTACTAGTGCCCCGTCTTATGTGAGTTGCCAATTGTGTTTTGTCCTTGTATTGTTGATTAGACAATACTGTTCTATGTGGCACCTCCTCTTCTGTTTCTACAGGATCTCCATCTGACCTTATCGTTTGGGAGAGCAGCTGCCATCTTGAGTGTTTGTTAAACACTGCTTCTTGCCACTATCCACGTTCTCACGAGCGCACCTCTATACGGTTTCTTAGCCCTACTCTGTACACTATGTTTTATCTTCTAATCTAAACTATGGAAGTTTAATTTTGAACTTATGAGGCTGATTTATCATTGTGTGAGCGCTGTCGTCATTTATCATTGCACAAGCATTTTTCATGAAATGCTTGTGCAATGCTGCCTCCTGCACATTCATGACCAATCGGCTGCTAGCAGAGGGTTTCAATCAACCAGATCGTATCCAATCAGGCTGATTGCTGTCCGCCACCTCAGAGGTGGCGTACGAGTTAAGGAGCAGTGGTCTTAAGACCGCTGCTTCTTAACTTACATTTCTGGTGGGGATAGCACCATCCACTGCTTGTTAAATCTACCCCTATGTCCCTTTAAGTGACAAAAAAAGCACTAGGCAGCCAAAATTAATACTGAATTAATTAACCATTATGTTTCATTTTTTCTGCGTATCTTTTGCTTCTGTGAAGGTCTTTAATACCAATAGAAAAGCTTGTGATGTCAGGTTTTCATTTGTTTAACAATAGTTTTCCTGTTCTGTTGTATTCTAATTTGAGCAATTTTACAAATCTAAATGTCTGCTATTCTAATAATTTGGAATGGCTTAGTATAACATGTTTTTTTTAATTATATTCTATCTTTCTCTAAGTTTGACTTGGAATGAAAGCCTGTGTCTTTTATTCCTGTCAGTTTTTTTGTTTCATGGAAGGCTGTTTTCCTCAGAGTTCCATTCTGTTTACAAGTGTGAGTGTCTGTCTTTATATTCCATTCCTTTTGTTCTATAATCCGCTTGCCTGTAGTCTGATTTTCCTTGTTGAGAACCGTTATAACTCAGTTCTGTGATCCTGACACACAATGTGTTAAATTTCTTTCACTGTTGACATTTTCTGAAGCTTATTTGTAAAAGTCTCAAGGGATCTGTGTAAATAACTAAGTAAATAAGAAAATAATATGATTTTCATGGCCTGTGATTCTTCTCAGAGTCCCAACAGACACGGATAAAACAGAATTCTCATAAAGCGACACACAGAAAACCAATGACTAAAATCAATCAGTTGCTGGGAAATTATGGGGCTCCGAGCTAAAGTGAATTAAAAAAAACTATTTTCCTGCCACTAACAGTGAGATATGCAAAGCGTAAATCTATATATCTGAATTCACTTCCTGTTGTGTGTTCATGATCTTAAACAAGGACATAGATTGTGTTTGATTGTATTTACTTATGCATATATTTGTGTATGCATTTTTGTTTGTTGAAAAACAAACAAACTATACACTACTTATTGTAAACATATAAATACATACACATACACAACCCCTTTTTAAAGTAATGTTCCCTCATTTAAAGGGACACCATAGATAGAGATGAAAACAGTGCATTTGCATTTTTCATTAGAAGCATTGTCTGCAATACATTTCATAAATGAAGATTGCACCTGCTCAGTGCTGGTGATGCATTTTCATTTTAAATAGAATGTCCCTTTAACCACTTTGTTAAAGGGACATTCTGGTCAAAATTGAACTGCACATAGATGAATTAGATCTTTGGATAGGAACATATTTGCTATATACATGTATTGGCAAAAATGTTTCTAGTAAAAGTAATCACTGTTTTAGTGTTAACATTTTTCTCTGCATGTGCATGTGAAGCATAGCTAGATATTCTCAGTGCAGCAGCATTTTAAATACTGCAGTGGCTTAGAGCACCAGTGGTGCTTGTATAGTGCCAGAAATTAACAAACTGGTTCATTACCAGATGGTACAAACATCTTAGGCTCTCTGATCAAGTGTTGTGTTTAAAATGATGATGCCCAGTGCATACTTTAATACACTTTTGAAACAACTATAGCTTTTATTAGAAGTATTTTTAATATGTATATATTACCAACATGATTCTATTCAAAACTGAAATGCATCCAAATGAGAAGCTAAAGAGGTTACTTAGTGAATTTTGCTTACTGCTTCATAACACCACTGATAGCATCACAGGTATCTTAATTACTCTGGCAGCATAAAAAAAGGACCAAAAACTGATCAAACAAAAATATATCAGAAAGGCAGGTGGCTGAGGGCCTGATGACTAAACCTCTCCACTCTGGCGAGATGATCTACTACGTCTCATCAGTACCGCAATCTCCCTTAAAGAGTTTTAAAAAGGCCATTTTTTTCTTAAGAGTTCTTTATCTCTTTATGTGCACTTCTGGATGTGAAGGAAATAAATCTGCATTGCAAAATAATGCTAAAAAAAGTGAAGAAAAGAATAAAAAAAGGAAATACAGGGATAAAGAATAAAATATACAGTAAAAATAGCACAGTGTTGTGGATTAAAGAGAAAAGGAATAATAAAGACCAGTTTGGCTGTGAGTAGGATTGGGTGGATGTGTTCATATTCAAAATCGAATGTTAGAACCAATGTTATTGTAGAAATTTTATTTACATAATTGAATAATCTTAAAAATTCTGTAATCAAATGTTTTTTTACAGTTTTCGATTGTCTCTTTCTATTTCGACTGCTCATAATTAGATCAAATGTCCACATTCGAAATTTTGAATGTAACGCTTGATTTAACAAATACTATTCAGAAGTTCAATAGTTCATGTGGTAGGGAATTTAATAAATTGATACATAATAGATACAAATATATCAATTTGAATGTTTCTATTTAGAATATTGCATAATTTGTATATTACATTTAAAAAAAGCATTAGAAATACTTTTACAAACATATAAATTCGAATTCGCATATTGTATAATTTGAATCAAATTTTTTGAAAAATTCAAATTGAATAATACATTTAAAGAAAGCATTAGAAATACTATTACATTAAACAAATGTTAATATGTTGTGCAAACATTTACAATTTGAAACAAACTAACATATGTGTTAAAAACATAATTTATGCTTACCTGATAAATTTATTTCTCTTGTAGTGTATCCAGTCCACGGATCATCCATTACTTATGGAATATATTCTCCTTCCCAACAGGAAGTTGCAAGAGTCACCCACAGCAAAGCTGCTATATAGCTCCTCCCCTAACTGCCATATTCAGTCATTCGACCGAAAACATGCAGAGAAAGGAAACCATAGGGTGCAGTGGTGACTGTAGTTCAAGTGAAAAAATTACCTGCCTTAAAGTGACAGGGCGGGCCGTGGACTGGATACACTACAAGAGAAATAAATTTATCAGGTAAGCATAAATTATGTTTTCTCTTGTTAAGTGTATCCAGTCCACGGATCATCCATTACTTATGGAATACCCATACCAAAGCTAAAGTACACGGATGATGGGAGGGACAAGGCAGGTACTTAAACGGAAGTTACCACTGCCTGTAAAAAAAACCTTTCTCCCAAAAATAGCCTCCGAAGAAGCAAAGTATCAAATTTGTTAAATTTGAAAAAGTATGAAGCGCAGACCAAGACTCCGTCTTGTAAATCTGTTCAACAGAAGCCACATTTAAAAAAGGCCCAAGTGAAAACCACAGCTCTAGTAGAATGAGCTGCAATCCCTTCAGGAAGGCTGCTGACCAGCAGTCTCATAAGCTAAATGAATTATGCTTTTTAACCAAAAAGAACAGAGAGGCTACTGAAGTCTTTTGACCTCTCCTCTGTCCAGAATAGACAACAAACAAGGTGAACGTTTGATGAAAACTGTATTAGCTTGTAAGTAAGATTTTAAAGCACAAACCACGTCCAATATTGTGTAATAGACGTTCCTTCTTTGAGGAAGGATTAGGATACAAGCATGGAACAAATATCTCTTGAGTTATGTTCTTGTTGGATACCGCCTTAGGAAAAAACCCAGGTTGGTACGCAGGACTACCTTATCCATACGAAGGACCAGATAAGGAGAATCACATTGTAACACAGATAACTTGGAGACTCTACGAGTCGAGGAAATAGCTACCCAAAAAGAACTTTCCAAGATAAAGATTGATATCTATGGAACAAAAAAAAAAAAAAAGGTTCAAACGGAACTTCCTGAAGAACCTTAAGAACCAGGTTTAAGCTCCATGGCAGAGCAAAGCTGACAACCCTTTTCTCAAAAACATCTTGGAGAAAAGATAATATCCTGGGAATCCAGACTTTACTCCATGAGTAACCCTTGGATTCATAAAAATCAGATATTTACACCATATCTATGTTCATTTTCCTAGAGACAGGCTTACATGTCTGTATTAAGGTATCAATGACTGACTCGGAGAAGCCATGCTTTGATACCATCAAGCGTTCAGTCTCCAGACAGTCCATCTCAGATTGATTCTATTTAGATGGTTGAAAGGACCCTGAGGTAGGGGGACCTGTCTCAGAAGCAAAGACCGTGATGGAAAGGATGACATGTCCACCAGATCTGCATACCAGGTCCTGCGTGGCTACGCAGGCACTGTCAAAAACATCAAAGCCTTCTCCTGCTTGGTCTTGACCTCCGGAGGAAATCCCACTCCCCCGGAAGAAAAAGTCTGACGACTTAGAAAATCCACCTCCCAGTTCTCAACACCTGGGATATGGATAGCTGATAGACAAGAGTGAGTCTCTGTCCAGTGAATTATTGTAAGACTTCTAACCTCGCTAGGGAACTTCTGTTCCCCCTTGATGGCTGATGAAAGCCACAGTCGTGTATATTGTCCGACTGAGAAAGATGTACCTCAGAGTTGCTAACTGAGGCCAAGTCTGAAGAGCATGGAATATCACTCCCAATTCCAGAATATTTATTAGAAGGAGGGTCTCCTCCTAAGTCCCCTATCCCTGAGCCTTCAGGGAGATCCAGACTGCATCCCAACCTAAAAGGCTGGCATCTATTGTAACAATTGTCCCATCTGACCTGCGGGAGGTCATACCCTTGGACAGATGGACCCGACATAGTCACCAGAGAAGAGAATCTCTGGTCTCTTGGTCCAGGTTTAACAGGGGGACAAATCTGTGGAATCCCCGCTCCTCTGACTGAGCATGCATAGTTGCAGCGGTCTAAAATGTAGACGTGCAAACGGTACTATGTCCCTTGCCGCTACCATTAAGCCGATTTCATTCATGTACTGAGCCACCAAAGGGCGCGGATGGAATGAAAAACACGGCAGAAATTTAGAAACTTTGACAACCTGGACTCCGTCAGGTAAATTTTCATTTCAACAGAATCTATCAGAGTCCCTAGGAGGGAAACCCTTGAGATTGGGAATAGAGAACTCTTTCCTTGTTCACTTTCCACCCATGTAATCTCAGAAATGCCAGTACTACGTCCGTATGAGACTTGGCAATTTGGATGTTTGACGCCTGTATCAGGATGTCGTCTAAATAAAGGGCCACTTCTATGCCCCGCGGCCTAAGGACCGCCAAAGCAACCCTAGAACCTCCATAAAGATTCTTGGGGCTGTAGATATCCCAAAGGAAAGATCTACAAACTGGTAATGCCTGTCTAGAAAGGCAAACCTGAAAAACGATGGTGATCTTTATGCATCACAATGTGAGGATAAGCATCCTTCAAATCCATTGTAGTCCTCTATTGACTCTCCTGGATCATAGTTAAGATGGTACGAATAGTTTCCATCTTAAATGACGGAATTCTGAGGAATTTGTTTAAGATCTTTAGATCCAAAATAGGTCTGAAGGTTCCCTCTCCTTGGGAACCACAAACAGATTTGAGTAAAAACTCTGTCCCTGTTCCTCTCTTGGAACTGGATGGATCTCATACACAATGTAAGAATGCCTCCTTCTTTATCTGGTTTGCAGATAATTGTGAAAGGCGAAAACTCCCTTTTTTATTGGGGGGAAATCTTTGAAATCCAGAAGATATCTCTGGGATATAAATTCCAATGCCTAGGGATCCTGGGCATCTCTTGCCCACATGGGCGAAGAATGAAAGTCTGCCCCCTATAGGATCCGTTACCGGATAGGGGTCCGTTCCTTCATGCTGCCTTAGAGGCAGCAGCAGGCTCCTTGGCCTGCTTATCTTTGTTTCAGGTCCGATTGTCTCCAGACCGCCTTGGACTGAGCAAAAATTCCCTTTTGTTTTGCCTTAGAGGAAGTGGATGCCACCCTCCAGTGATATAAGCAATAATCTCCTTCAAACCAGGCCCGAATAGGGTCTGCCCCTTGAAGGGAAGTTAAATAGCTTATTTATTAAAGTCACGACAGCTGACCATGATATAAGCCATAGCGCTCTACGCGCCAGTATAGTAAAAAAACAGAATTCTTAGCCGTTAGTCTAGTCAAATGAACAAAGGCATCAGAAAACAAAGGAATTTGGCTAGCATAAGCTTGTCAATATATTCATCCAATGGAGTCGCTAACTATAAAGCCTCATCAAGAGACTCAACCCAGAACGCCGCAGCAGCAGTGACAGAAGCAATGTATGCAAGGGGCTGCAGGATAAAACCCTGTTGAATAAACATTTTTTATTCATTGGATCTAAAAAGCACAACTGTCCTTGCCAGAGGTAGTGGTATGCTTAGCTAGAGTAGAAACTCTTCTCTCCACCTTAGGAACTGTCTGCCAGAAGTCCCGTGTGGTGGTAACTATTAGAAAACATGCTTCTAAAAAAAATAGGAGGGGAAGAGAACAGCACACCTGGTCTATCCCATTCCTTATTAAAAAAATTTTTAGTAACTTCTTTAGGTATTGGAAAAACATCAGCACACACCGGCACTGCATATTATTTAACCAGTCTACACAATTTCTCTGGCCCTGTGATTGTACACATTCATTCAGAGCAGCCAAAGCCTCCCTGAGCAACAAGTGGAGGTTCTGAAGTATAAATTTTAAATGTAGAAATATGAGAATCAGGTTAAATCATCTACCCTGAGTCATTCACCCACAGACTAAGCATATTGTGAGATAGTATCATTCATGGTTCTTAAAGCGTCTGTATGCTCTGTATCTACCCCCAGAGCTATCTGCTTTCCTTTAATTTTAGGTAGCCTGACTAATACTGCTGCCAGAGTATTATTCACCACCTTTGTCACGTCTTGTAAAATAAACGCTATGGGCGCCCTTGATGTACTTGGCGCCATTTGAGCGTGAGTCCCTGAAGCGGGAGTCGAAGGGTCTGACACGTGGGGAGAGTTAGTCGGCATAACTTTCCCCTCGACAGAATCCCCTGGTAAAATAAACGCTATGGGTGCCCTTGATGTACTTGGCGCCATTTGAGCGTGAGTCCCTAAAGCGGGAGTCAAAAGATCTGACACGTGGGGAGAGTTAGTCGGCATAACTACCCCCACGACAGAATCCTCTGGTGATAATGTTTTCTTTTTTTTTTTTTTTTTTTTAAACAAAAAATGATCTTTATTGTTTAACATGAAATCAGTACATCTGGTACACATTCTAAGATGGGGTTCCACCATGGCTTTAAAACATAATGAACACAGAGCTTCCTCTATGTCAGACATGTTAGAACAGACTAATAAAGAGACTAGTAAGCTTGGAAAACACTTTAAATCAAGTTAACAAGCAAATATATAAAACGTTACTGTGCCTTTAAGAGAAACAAATTTTGTCAAAATTTGAAAAACAGTGAAAAAAGGCAGTAAAATAAACGAAATTTTTACAGTACATGTAATAAGGTAACAGAGCATTGCACCCACTTGCAAATGGATGATTAACCCCTTAATGCAAAAAACAGATCAAAAAAACGAGAGACGTTTTTAAAAACAGACACAAGAAAACTGCCACAGCAGAGCTGTGGATTACCTTCCCTATAAACGATTTTTGAAGTCTTTTTAGCCCTTTAGAAATGTCCTGTAGTATTCATGGGACTGCTGAGGGAATCTAGATGATTCATTTTGTAATTTTAACTGCGCCTCCCACTCATATTACAACAGTTGGAGGCTTCAGTTAACTGTTTCTATTCAAAATTTAAGCCAGCCATGTGGAAAAAACTTAGGCCCCAATAAGTTTTATCACCAAACATATGTTAAAAAACGATTAAACATGCCAGCAAACGTTTTAAAACACATTTTTACAAGAGTATGTATCTCTATTAATAAGCCTGATACCAGTCGCTTTTACTGCATTTAAGGCTATACCAACATTACAGTGTTATCACCAATGTTCGTTAAAAAACGATTAAACATGCCAGTAAACGTTTTAAAACACATTTTTATAAGAGTATGTATCTCTATTAATAAGCCTGATACCAGTCGCTATCGCTGCATTTAAGGCTTTACTTACATTACTTCGGAATCAGCAGTATTTTCTTAGTCAATTCCATTCCTAGAAAAATATTTTACTGCACATACCTTATCTGCAGGAAAACCTGCACGCCATTCCCCCTCTGAAGTACCTTACTCCTCAGAATGTGTGAGAACAGCAAATGGATCTTAGTTACGTCTGCTAAGATCATAGAAAAAAACGCAGGCAGATTCTTCTTCTAAATACTGCCTGAGATAAACAGCACACTCCGGTGCCATTTGAAAATAACAAACTTTTGATTGAAGAATAAACTAAGTATAAAGCACCACAGACTCTCACGACCTCCTATCTATGTTGAGGCTTGCAAGAGAATGACTGAATATGGCAGTTAGGGGAGGAGCTATATAGCAGCTTTGCTGTGGGTGACTCTTGCAACTTCCTGTTGGGAAGGAGAATATATTCCATAAGTAATGGATGATCCGTGGACTGGATACACTTAACAAGAGAAATTCGTTTTAATTTTCAAATGTTGCAAAACATTTACCCATCCCTAGTTGTGAGCTGTGTAACAGATACAAATCAGAAAGGAGAAAGTGGTGCTGCCATTTTAAAGGGACAGTCAAGTTCAAAAAAAAACTTTCATGATTTAAATAGGGAATGTAATTTTAAACAACTTTTCAATTTAATTTTATCACAAATGTTGCTTTGTTATCTTGGTATTCTTAGTTGAAAGCTAATTCTAGGAGGTTCATATGCAAATGTATTAGACATTGAAGACTGCCTCCAATCTGAATGCATTTTTATCACTAGAGGGCATTAGTTCATGTGTTTCATATAGATAACATTGAGATCATGCATGTGAAGTTACCCTGGAGTAAGCACTGATTGGCTAAAAAGCAAGTCTGTCAAAAGAACTGAAATAAGGGGGCAGTCTGCAGAGGCTTAGATACAAGGTAATCACAGAGGTAAAAAGTGTATTTATATAACTGTGTTGGTTATGCAAAACTGGGGAATGGGTAATAAAGGGGTTATCTTTCTTTTTAAACAACAACAATTCTGGTGTTGACTGTCCCTTTAAAGGAGAGCATGTTCCATCACTATTTAGCAAGTTAATTGGCTTCAGTAAGTCTGTACTCACATTTCTTGCTCAAAGGACCCAGCAATATGTTTGCAGTATATTATCTATGAGTTATATTTCAAATTTAGAAAAGAAAAAAAAGCGCCATTTAAAATAACAATTTAAGAGATATTCTAATGTAAAAAAAAGCTATTTTCAGTGGCCTAGATTTGGAGTTCGGCGGTAAAAGGGCTGTTAACGCTCCGCGGGCTTTTTTCTGGCCGCACCATAAATTTAACTCTGGTATCGAGAGTTAAAACAAATGCTGCGTTAGGCTCCAAAAAAGGAGCGTAGAGCATTTTTACCGCAAATGCAACTCTCGATACCAGAGTTGCTTACGGACGCGGCCGGCATCAAAAACGTGCTCGTGCACGATTCTCCCATAGGAAACAATGGGACTGTTTGAGCTGAAAAAAAACCTAACACCTGCAAAAAAGCAGCGTTCAGCTCCTAACGCAGCCCCATTGTTTCCTATGGGGAAACACTTCCTACGTCTGCACCTAACACTCTAACATGTACCCCGAGTCTAAACACCCCTAACCTTACACTTATTAACCCCTAATCTGCCGCCCCCGCTATCGCTGACCCCTGCATATTATTTTTAACCCCTAATCTGCCGCTCCGTAAACCGCCGCAACCTACGTTATCCCTATGTACCCCTAATCTGCTGCCCTAACATCGCCGACCCCTATGTTATATTTATTAACCCCTAATCTGCCCCCCACAACGTCGCCTCCACCTGCCTACACTTATTAACCCCTAATCTGCCGAGCGGACCTGAGCGCTACTATAATAAAGTTATTAACCCCTAATCCGTCTCACTAACCCTATCATAAATAGTATTAACCCCTAATCTGCCCTCCCTAACATCGCCGACACCTACCTTCAATTATTAACCCCTAATCTTCCGATCGGAGCTCACCGCTATTCTAATAAATGTATTAACCCCTAAAGCTAAGTCTAACCCTAACACTAACACCCCCCTAACTTAAATATAATTTACATCTAACGAAATAAATTAACTCTTATTAAATAACTTATTCCTATTTAAAGCTAAATACTTACCTGTAAAATAAACCCTAATATAGCTACAATATAAATTATAATTATATTTTAGCTATTTTAGGATTAATATTTATTTTACAGGCAACTTGGTATTTATTTTAACTAGGTACAATAGCTATTAAATAGTTAAGAACTATTTAATAGTTACCTAGTTAAAATAATAACAAAATTACCTGTAAAATAAATCCTAACCTAAGATATAATTAAACCTAACACTACCCTATCAATAAAATAATTAAATAAACTACCTACAATTACCTACAATTAACCTAACACTACACTATCAATAAATTAAATAAACACAATTGCTACAAATAAATACAATTAAATAAACTAGCTAAAGTACAAAAAATAAAAAAGAACTAAGTTACAGAAAATAATAAAATATTTACAAACATAAGAAAAATATTACAACAATTTTAAACTAATTACACCTACTCTAAGCCCCCTAATAAAATAACAAAGCCCCCCAAAATAAAAAATTCCCTACCCTATTCTAAATTAAAAAAGTTACAAGCTCTTTTACCTTACCAGCCCTGAACAGGGCCCTTTGCGGGGCATGCCCCAAGAAGTTCAGCTCTTTTGCCTGTAAAAGAAAACATACAATACCCCCCCCCCAACATTACAACCCACCACCCACATACCCCTAATCTAACCCAAACCACCCTTAAATAAACCTAACACTAAGCCCCTGAAGATCTTCCTACCTTGTCTTCACCATACCAGGTTCACCGATCCGTCCTGGCTCCAAGATCTTCATCCAACCCAAGCGGGGGTTGGCGATCCATAATCCGGTGCTGAAGAGGTCCAGAAGAGGCTCCAAAGTCTTCATCCTATCCGGCAAGAAGAGGACATCCGGACCGGCAAACATCTTCTCCAAGCCGCATCTTCTATCTTCTTGCATCCGGTGCGGGTCCATCTTGAAGCAGGCGACGCGGATCCATCCTCTTCTTCCGATGTCTCCCGACGAATGACGGTTCCTTTAAGGGACGTCATCCAAGATGGCGTCCCTCGAATTCCGATTGGCTGATAGGATTCTATCAGCCAATCGGAATTAAGGTAGGAATTTTCTGATTGGCTGATGGAATCAGCCAATCAGAATCAAGTTCAATCCGATTGGCTGATCCAATCAGCCAATCAGATTGAGCTTGCATTCTATTGGCTGTTCCGATCAGCCAATAGAATGCGAGCTCAATCTGATTGGCTGATTGGATCGGCCAATCGGATTGAACTAGATTCTGATTGGCTGATTCCATCAGCCAATCAGAAAATTCCTACCTTAATTCCGATTGGCTGATAGAATCCTATCAGCCAATCGGAATTCGAGGGACGCCATCTTGGATGACGTCCCTTAAAGGAACCGTCATTCTTCGGGAGACATCGGAAGAAGAGGATGGATCCGCGTCGCCTGCTTCAAGATGGACCCGCTCCGCACCGGATGCAAGAAGATAGAAGATGCGGCTTGGAGAAGATGTTTGCCGGTCCGGATGTCCTCTTCTTGCCGGATAGGATGAAGACTTTGGAGCCTCTTCTGGACCTCTTCAGCACCGGATTATGGATCGCCAACCCCCGCTTGGGTTGGATGAAGATCTTGGAGCCAGGACGGATCGGTGAACCTGGTATGGTGAAGACAAGGTAGGAAGATCTTCAGGGGCTTAGTGTTAGGTTTATTTAAGGGTGGTTTGGGTTAGATTAGGGGTATGTGGGTGGTGGGTTGTAATGTTGGGGGGGGGGTATTGTATGTTTTCTTTTACAGGCAAAAGAGCTGAACTTCTTGGGGCATGCCCCACAAAGGGCCCTGTTCAGGGCTGGTAAGGTAAAAGAGCTTGTAACTTTTTTAATTTAGAATAGGGTAGGGAATTTTTAATTTTGGGGGGCTTTGTTATTTTATTAGGGGGCTTAGAGTAGGTGTAATTAGTTTAAAATTGTTGTAATATTTTTCTTATGTTTGTAAATATTTTATTATTTTCTGTAACTTAGTTCTTTTTTATTTTTTGTACTTTAGCTAGTTTATTTAATTGTATTTATTTGTAGCAATTGTGTTTATTTAATTTATTGATAGTGTAGTGTTAGGTTAATTGTAGGTAATTGTAGGTAGTTTATTTAATTATTTTATTGATAGGGTAGTGTTAGGTTTAATTATATCTTAGGTTAGGATTTATTTTACAGGTAATTTTGTTATTATTTTAACTAGGTAACTATTAAATAGTTCTTAACTATTTAATAGCTATTGTACCTAGTTAAAATAAATACCAAGTTGCCTGTAAAATAAATATTAATCCTAAAATAGCTAAAATATAATTATAATTTATATTGTAGCTATATTAGGGTTTATTTTACAGGTAAGTATTTAGCTTTAAATAGGAATCATTTATTTAATAAGAGTTAATTTATTTCGTTATATGTAAATTATATTTAAGTTAGGGGGGTGTTAGTGTTAGGGTTAGACTTAGCTTTAGGGGTTAATACATTTATTAGAATAGCGGTGAGCTCCGATCGGAAGATTAGGGGTTAATAATTGAAGGTAGGTGTCGGCGATGTTAGGGAGGGCAGATTAGGGGTTAATACTATTTATGATAGGGTTAGTGAGACGGATTAGGGGTTAATAACTTTATTATAGTAGCGCTCAGGTCCGCTCGGCAGATTAGGGGTTAATAAGTGTAGGCAGGTGGAGGCGACGTTGTGGGGGGCAGATTAGGGGTTAATAAATATAATATAGGGGTCGGCGGTGTTAGGGGTAGCAGATTAGGGGTACATAGGGATAACGTAGTTGGCGGCGATTTGCGGTCGGAAGATTAGGGGTTAATTATTTTAAGTAGCTGGCGGCGATGTTGTGGGGGGCAGATTAGGGGTTAATAAATGTAATATAGGGGTCGGCGGGGTTAGGGGCAGCAGATTAGGGGTACATAAGTATAACGTAGGTGGCGGTCGGAAGATTAGGGGTTAAAATTTTTAATCGAGTGGCGACGATGTGGGGGGACCTCGGTTTAGGGGTACATAGGTAGTTTATGGGTGTTAGTGTACTTTAGGGTACAGTAGTTAAGAGCTTTATGAACCGGCGTTAGCCAGAAAGCTCTTAACTCCTGCTATTTTCAGGCGGCTGGAATTTTGTCGTTAGAGCTCTAACGCTCACTGCAGAAACGACTCTAAATACCGGCGTTAGGAAGATCCCATTGAAAAGATAGGCTACGCAAATGGCGTAGGGGGATCTGCGGTATGGAAAAGTCGCGGCTGTAAAGTGAGCGTTAGACCCTTTAATCACTGACTCCAAATACCAGCGGGCGGCCAAAACCAGCGTTAGGAGCCTCTAACGCTGGTTTTGACGGCTACCGCCGAACTCTAAATCTAGGCCAGTGTGTTTTGTCTATGAGCAAAACCAACGTTACATTCAAAAATGTCTTGGGATTTAAAAAAAAAAAAGGTTAAAGGGCCAATTAGAAATTTACCTTTACCTGTCAAAATTCAAAAAGGGAAAAATGATCCAGCAAATATGTTAAGGGGATATGAAACCCAAAAATGTATTTTTTGTGATTTAGACAGTTTAAAAAAGTTTTCTTGCAAATGGGTAAATATAGTACTCCAGATATGGGCTCCTGAGATTATGTCCTTGCTTTTCAACAAGAAAAAATTGATAATGAAGGAAAATTAGAAGGTTGTTTAAAATCTTATGCTCTATCTGAATCATGAAAGAACATTTTAGGGTTTTATATTGTGATTTTGGATTGCGATCACTTTGTAAATCCAGTAGCTAAATATTTATTTATATGTACACAATAAAAGTCACGCCTTAACCTTGTATATCCACTAATACTGCAAATAATGCTATTATGGCCTTTTATTCAGACAGAATATACAATTTTGAGCAATTTTCCAATTTACTTCTATTTTCAATTTCGCTTTTGCTTTGTTAGCAGCAATGTATTACTGGGAGCTAGCTGAACCCATCAGTAAGCTAATGATAAAAGGCATATATGTGCAGCCACCAATCAACAGCTCGTTCCCAGCTCCTCATCATACTCAGGTATGCTTTTCAACAAGGTATACCAAGAAAACTAATCAAATTGGATAATAGAAAAACATTGGAAAATGTAAAACTATATGCTCTGTCTAAAAGAAAAATTGTGTGTTTCTTGTCTCTTTAAAGTAAACGTCTAGGAGACGATTTATCAAAGGCTTCGCAAGCCTTTCGACCCCATACGACTACAGATTCTCACAAGAGAACCTGTATGCCGTATTTAACAAGCAGCAGTCATCAGACCTCTGCTTTCCTAACATTTCGCCATCAGCTCCTTCCTGCGCGTGATTGGCTGTGCTCGGGCAGGGGGCGGGATTGCACGCAAGCGCAAAATAACGCTCGTGTGCAATGCTGAATTCCGCATGGGGAATTCAGCCTGCCAGAGGCGAGCTGCGGCGAACAGGGGCACGTATGTTAGCCCCTGTCCGTCTCAGCTTGATAAATCGCCCCCCTAGTCAAAATTAAACTTTCATGATTCAGATAGAGCATGCAATTTTAAGCAAATTTCTTTTTTTACTCCTATTATCAATTTTGCTTCATTCTTTTGGTATCTTTATTTGAAAAAGCAAGAATGTAAGCATAGGAGCCAGCACAATTTTGGTTCAGCACCTGGGTAGCACTTTCTGATTTGTGTCTACATGTAGCTACCAATCAGCAAGCGCTACCCAGGTGCTAAACCAAATATGGGCTGGCTCCAAAGCTTACAGTCAAATAAAGATACCAAGAGAACGAAAAAAAATGATAATAGGAGTACATTAGAAAGTTGCTTAAAATTGCATATTTTGCCTTGAGAAGTCAGCAGGGTATTTTTAATAATTTGAGAACTTCAGTAGAAATTGCTTCATTTTCAGAGTTAAATAGCATGAAAAGGAGGCAAAATAAATAATGAAAATAGATTGCAAAGTTATTTCATTATGCATAACTAAACATTTTATGTAAAAATCTCACATTTTACTGTCCCTTTAAGTTTATGTTCTGTGTATCTCCACAAGTATGATCTTACTTCCTGACTAGTTTTTGGTTCTGTTAGAGCAAATAAATCCCTCTGTAAAATAAAAAATACAGTCAATATGTTTTTAGTTTAAAGTATTTTTAGTGCAAACACAAAACAAGTGGCCATTTTTAAAAACAGTGGTAATTATAAATGTGTGCTTAGAATGTCAGAGGTATATACAAATAAAACAGATTGGTTAGGCCAATACTATTAATAATGATTTGATCATCACTGAATATATTGTACACATAGATGTTTTTGCTGATGTTTTTCCGATGTAAACAAATTGAACTTATGCTATCATACATACGATTGCAAGATTTCAAAGATGGGATTGGGTCAGGGGGATGTCCCTATGATGCTAGGCACGCCCTCCAGGTCGCGATCCCATTCTGGAAGAGCCGTTGGCTTCAGTACAGCCAAACTGCTAGGATGTTCCATGCCGTCGTAACAGCGCTAAAGCTCAGCACAGTTAAGACAGCATGGAACGTCCTAATGTCGGGAAGAGGTTAACATAAAAATTGTTCTTATGTTTTCATGGATCTGTTAGATTCAATTTATGATCTAATACACAAGCTATATAACAGAGTCTATGATAGTGCATTGCAGCTACACAATGCAAAAAATTATTTGTGGATTATAAATTTTTTGTTCTAGATTACAATTGGCGTGCTAACTTTTGCGCGCAAGCAATATTGTTTTTGTTTACTTTTACGCACAGAAATAGTGCTCATATGATAAATTGAAAGTAAACTCAAAGGTATATGTTATATGACAAGGTGTTTCACTGCAAAGGACTATATTTTATGTATACAGTACATACATATACATGTCTAAATATGTGTATGTATGCATATATATATACACTATATATATATATATATATATATACTGTATATATATAATACAGGGCTCAAAATTTCAACTAGCCCACTAGCCATTGACGAGTGGAAATTTAGCAGTGGCAAGTGAAAGTAAGTGGATGTCTACAAATATTATCTAAAGGGATATTATATATCTATATAAGGGCAAGAATATTTTATTCCTCTAGGGCTATAAGGACCCCATTAATGCTTAGAATGTTACTTCTTAGAGGGTAAACAGGGGCAGAGAGAGATTGGAGAGGAAAAGTGAAAGTGGAGAAAAAGATAGTGTTAAGAAAGAGTGGAGAAAAAAAAGTGTGAAGTTTGAAGAGATTTGTGAGAGAAGAGCAAAAGTGTGTAATGAGAAGATATGGCCTGAGAGAGAAGGGAGGGAGTACAAAGAGAGATTGAAGAGAGGAGGGTCTGCTTTGACCTTACATTAATGTCAACACTCTCTGCTTTCTCTCAGTTCAACAACTTAATTTTTCTGTCCAGCTGTTGTCTTCCCCAGAACCCTAGTTGATGTTGCTAACTGCTATGCACTAATTCTTGTTAATTTATCACTTTATGTAGCATTATTTAATTTATGGTATAAAACAAAAACAATATTAAAAAATGACTGCACAATAAGGTGTTTCACATTGGCTAAACATGTACAAAGAGGGAGGGTTAGTGGGTGTAGTGTGGGCGTGATCAAAAGTGGCAAGTAATATTTTGGGCTGGCTAGTAGCTTAGGGCTTGAAATTTTGAGCCCTAAATAATATCTACAGTATATCTATCTATCTATCTATCTATCTATCTATCTATCTATCTATCTATCTATCTATATATATATATATATCTTCCAAAAATTAGATGATGGCAACAGCACAATCTTTAAAAAAACTTTTTCTTTATTTAGAACAACATCAGGATAAAAACATAGCGATGTTTCGAGCCTCTTGGGCCCTTCCACATGCTATGGATTAAAAACAGATTTCTCCCTTATATACCATCTGTGCATAGGGTGTGGCTCAGTTAATTGTAGTTAATTGTGCAAACAGTCAGCTAGATTTAGAGTTCTGCGGCCAAAGGGGTGCCTTAGCTATGCGTGCTTTTTTTCCCCCGCACCTTTTAAATACCGCTGGTATTTAGAGTTCACAGAATGGCTGCGTTAGGCTCCAAAAAGGGAGCGTAGAGCATAATTTACCGCCACTGCAACTCTCAATACCAGCGGTGCTTACGGACGCGGCCAGCTTGAAAAACGTGCTCGTGCACGATTCCCCCATAGGAAACAATGGGGCAGTTTGAGCTGAAAAAAAACCTAACACCTGCAAAAAAGCAGCGTTCAGCTCCTAACGCAGCCCCATTGTTTCCTATGGGGAAACACTTCCTAAGTCTGCACCTAACACCCTAACATGAACCCCGAGTCCCTAACACCGCCGACCCCTATATTATATTTATTAACCCCTAATCTGCCGCCCCCAATGTCGCCGCCACCTACCTACAATTATTAACCCCTAATCTGCCGACCGGACCTCACCGCTACTATAATAAAGTTATTAACCCCTAATCCGCCTCACTCCCGCCTCAAAAACCCTATAATACTGTAAATAGTATTAACCCCTAATCTGCCCTCCCTAACATCGCCGACACCTAACTTCAAGTATTAACCCCTAATCTGCCGACCGGACCTCGCCGCTACTCTAATAAATGTATTAACCCCTAAAGCTAAGTCTAACCGTAACACTAACACCCCCCTAAGTTAAATATAATTTAAATCTAATGAAATAAATTATTTCTTATTAAATAAATTAATCCTATTTAAAGCTAAATACTTACCTGTAAAATAAACCCTAATATAGCTACAATATAAATAATAATTATATTGTAGCTATTTTAGGATTAATATTTATTTTACAGGCAACTTTGTATTTATTTTAACCAGGTACAATAGCTATTAAATAGTTAATAACTATTTAATAGCTACCTAGTTAAAATAATTACAAAATTACCTGTAAAATAAATCCTAACCTAAGTTACAATTAAACCTAACACTACACTATCAATAAATAAATTACATACAAATACCTACAAATAAATACAATAAAATAAACTAACTAAAGTACAAAAAATAAAAAAAGAACTGTTACAAAAAATAAAAAAATAATTTACAAACATTATAAAAATATTACAACAATTTTAAGCTAATTACACCTACTCTAAGCCCCCTAATAAAATAACAAAGCCCCCCAAAATAAAAAAATGCCCTACCCTATTCTAAAATAAAAATTGAAAAGCTCTTTTACCTTACCAGCCCTTAAAAGGGCCTTTTGCGGGCATGCCCCAAAGAAAACAGCTCTTTTGCCTGTAAGAAAAAACATACAATACCCCCCCAACATTACAACCCACCACCCACATACCCCTAATCTAACCCAAACCCCCCTTAAATAAACCTAACACTAAGCCCCTGAAGATCTCCCTACCTTGTCTTCACCACGCCGGGTATCACCGATCCGTCCACAAGAGGCTCCGAAGACTTCATCCAAGCCAAAGCGGGGGCTGAAGAGGTCCATCATCCGGCTGAAGTCTTGATCCAAGCGGGGGCTGAAGAGGTCCATCATCCGGCTGAAGTCTTGATCCAAGCGGGGGCTGAAGAGGTCCATCATCCGGCTGAAGTCTTCTATCAAGCGGCATCTTCAATCTTCTTTCTTCCGGCTCCAACTTTATCCCGCCGATGTGGAACATCCATCCTGGCCGACGACTTCCTGACGAATGACGGTTCCTTTAAGGGACGTCATCCAAGATGGCATCCCTCGAATTCCGATTGGCTGATAGGATTCTATCAGCCAATCGGAATTAAGGTAGGAAAATTCTGATTGGCTGATGGAATGAGCCATTCAGATTCAAGTTCAATCCAATTGGCTGATCCAATCAGCCAATCAGATTGAGCTTGCATTCTATTGGCTTTAAGGGCTGGTAAGGTAAAAGAGCTTTTCAATTTTTATTTTAGAATAGGGTAGGGCATTTTTTTTATTTTGGGGGGCTTTGTTATTTTATTAGGGGGCTTAGAGTAGGTGTAATTAGCTTAAAATTGTTGTAATATTTTTGTAATGTTTGTAAATTATTTTTTTATTTTTTGTAACTTAGTTCTTTTTTTTTTTTTTTTTATAATTTTTTATTGAGGTACAATAAAAGTTTAACAATCATAGCCAAAACAGAAGGCCCAATAGAACACAATCTATATAGTCGGGCTATTTTAAGACATCAAATACATAGTTCTTAAGGCACCAAATAACATTTACTCATGGTAGAGTTGGCACAAAATATAAGAAATATACAAAACATAGCAATGAGAGTAAGAACATGAATAGATATATTGCAACCTCATTTTTTTTTTTTTATTTATATTTTCCCAGTTACGTAGAATACTTTCTTGCATGTGGAAATACAGGGAGTGCAGAATTATTAGGCAAGTTGTATTTTTGAGGATTAATTTTATTATTGAACAACAACCATGTTCTCAATGAACCCAAAAAACTCATTAATATCAAATTTTTGGAAGTAGTTTTTAGTTTGTTTTTAGTTTTAGCTATTTTAGGGGGATATCTGTGTGTGCAGGTGACTATTACTGTGCATATTTATTAGGCAACTTAACAAAAAACAAATATATACCAATTTCAATTATTTATTTTTACCAGTGAAACCAATATAACATCTCAACATTCACAAATATACATTTCTGACATTCAAAAACAAAACAAAAACAAATCAGTGACCAACATAGCCACCTTTCTTTGCAAGGACACGCAAAAGCCTGCCATCCATGGATTCTGTGAGTGTTTTGATCTGTTCACCATCAACATTGTGTGCAGCAGCAACCACAGCCTCCCAGACACTGTTCAGAGAGGTGTACTGTTTTCCCTCCTTGTAAATTTCACATTTGATGATGGACCACAGGTTCTCAATGGGGTTCAGATCAGGTGAACAAGGAGGCCATGTCATTAGATTTTCTTCTTTTATACCCTTTCTTGCCAGCCACGCTGTGGAGTACTTGGACGCGTGTGATGGAGCATTGTCCTGCATGAAAATCATGTTTTTCTTGAAGGATTCAGACTTCTTCCTGTACCACTGCTTGAAGAAGGTGTCTTCCAGAAACTGGCAGTAGGACTGGGAGTTGAGCTTAACTCCATCCTCAACCCGAAAAGGCCCCACAAGCTCATCTTTGATGATACCAGCCCAAACCAGTACTCCACCTCCACCTGGCGTCTGAGTCGGACTGGAGCTCTCTGCCCTTTACCAATCCAGCCATCCATCTGGCCCATCAAGACTCACTCTCATTTCATCAGTCCATAAAACCTTAGAAAAATCAGTCTTGAGATATTTCTTGGCCCAGTCTTGACGTTTCAGCTTGTGTGTCTTGTTCAGTGGTGGTCGTCTTTCAGCCTTTCTTACCTTGGCCATGTCTCTGAGTATTGCACACCTTGTGCTTTTGGCACTCCATTGATGTTGCAGCTCTGAAATATGGCCAAACTGGTGGCAAGTGGCATCTTGGCAGCTGCACGCTTGACTTTTCTCAGTTCATGGGCAGTTATTTTGCGCCTTGGTTTTTCCACACGCTTCTTGCGACCCTGTTGACTATTTTGAATGAAACGCTTGATTGTTCGATGATCACGCTTCAGAAGCTTTGCAATTTTAAGAGTGCTGCATCCCTCTGCAAGATATCTCACTATTTTTGACTTTTCTGAGCCTGTCAAGTCCTTCTTTTGACCCATTTTGCCAAAGGAAAGGAAGTTGCCTAATAATTATGCACACCTGATATAGGGTGTTGATGTCATTAGACCACACCCCTTCTCATTACAGAGATGCACATCACCTAATATGCTTAATTGGTAGTAGGCTTTCGAGCCTATACAGCTTGGAGTAAGACAACATGCATAAAGAGGATGATGTGGTCAAAATACTCATTTGCCTAATAATTCTGCACTCCCTGTATATATATATTCTAGTCTCAAATCATTCAGTGCAACCCATTCGCAACAATTGTTTCCAAATATTGAGGTCCAGTCTTATTTGCATTAATGAATAATGTGTTTCTCTGAGAAAGCAAACCTGCAAAGTTGGATTGAAATAGGGTGTATATAGACGAGAGTGTCAAGTACTCAGGGCATCAATTAGTAGCATAGTAGAGTGGGAGGGTGGAGGGAAAGAAAGGGAGAGAAGAGGAGAGAGAAAAAAAAAAAAGGGGAGGGGGGAGGAGGAAGTGAAAGGAGCAAGTCAGTCTGATCATTATTTATCAAAAGTCATATACTATATAATTTTATATGTCTATGCACAATGCATCTCATTCCATTTGCTCCAAATTTCCTGGTAAAGATCCAACTTATTTAAACATTTAAATGCAAATTCCTCCATCTTTCTAATATGATTGATTATTTCTAATATTTTTTTGGATGAAGGGCAAGAGGTTTGCTTCCAATCCCTGGCGATAGCTAACTTGGTGGCCATAAGGACATAAAGGGTAATATGTTTGTCTGCTTCAGACATAACTGGTAATTTCTGATGCAGGAGACCCACGGATGGTGTTGGACTCAAGGATATGCCAAGCGAGTTAAGAATGTTAAATGTAAATCCCCAAGCTTCCCTGACTATAGGGCAGTTCCACCATATATGGGCTTGTGTGCCCAGTTGTCCGCAGTTTCGCCAGCACAAGGGGGATGTCGTTTTATAGTATTTGTTCAATGTAACCGGAACAAAGTGCCACCGGGTGGTTATTTTATAGTATAGCTCCCATAGTGTTGCACTGTGTAGAATTTTCTTTGCTTTAACAAGCTCGCCGAGCCATATCCCAATCTCATTGTCAGTTTGAAGTTCCTGTTCCCAGGCTTTATATTGGCTGTGTTTTGTAGGTTGTAGAGGCATGATCATGAGATTATAGTGGAAAGAAAGAGAGCCCCTGAGCAATTTGCCCAAATTCCATCTCTGCTCCCATCTAGTAGGACTTCTCGTGGGTTGTCCCGATAGTCCCCAAGCTCTAAGGACACTCGCAAGTCTGATAAATTCAAACCCCAGAGTAGAAGGTATGGAGAATTTATTCTTAACCTCCTCAAATGACAGAAGTGAATCTTCTCTGTATAGAGAGGCAGTGGACATGTTGGCTACCTCAGACCAGCCCAGACATGGGTCTCAGGCATAGAGATCAGAATGTTTTGTACTTTCTAGAGGGGCGAGGGGCAATAGATTCCATGTTTTTTCTAGAATCCCAAAGCAACAATGTGTTTAGAATGACTGGGTGGTTAACCTGAAGAGTCGTACGTACATGCACCGGTATCCAGGGTAGGTCAGGAAGCAGGACACCCCCAGGGAGAAGGGACTGCTCCACCTCATACCATCTGGGTTGGTCAGCCCCCAGGCTCCAACACATAAGATGGGCCAGACGTGCAGCATCATGATAGATCAAAACGCTTGGGTAGGCCAAACCCCCTCTATCAATAGGTTGTTGAATGGTCGTGGTAGCAATTCTGGGCCTACTTCCCTTCCAGACATATCTCGAGATTAGGCTCTGTAATTCATTTAGTATTGGTCTCGGAACTGTAATGGTTATGCACCTAAAAAGGTATGTGATTTTAGGGAGGAGTGTCATTTTGACCGCAGCTATTCGCCCTGTCCACGAGAATTCTCTGAATTCCCAGCTTTCAAGTAGTTTCTTAAATTCCGACACACGGTCAGAGAAGTTTTTCTGAATTATAACATCAGGGTCCGGACTTAGGTGAATGCCCAAGTGTTTGATAGAAACAGCAGACCATTGGAAGTCATATTTTCTTTGTAGGAGTTTCAACTCTATGTTTGGGATATTAATATGTAGCACTTCAGTCTTTGTATAATTCAACTTATAGAAGTTACATTTGGAAAAGACCTCTAGACATTTGAAGACTGCTGGCAGAGATGTGGATGGTGACGTGAGTAGTAAAGTAACATCGTCTGCGAATAGCGCTATCTTGTGGGTTGACCCTCCAAAAGTAATGCCCGTTATATCAGAGTCTTTTCTGATGAGCTGAGCCAAAGGCTCTATAGCCAATGCAAATAGCATCGGGGACAGGGGGCATCCCTGTCTAGTTCCGTTCAGGATGTTAAAAGGGATAGCCAACTCCATTAATTTTTGCTGTAGGGGCTGAGTATAATACCTTTATCGCCCTGATAAACTAAGGGGGGATCTGAAATACTTCTAGAATGCACCAAAGGTAGTCCCACCTGACCCTGTCAAACGCCTTCTCAGCGTCTAAGGACAGGGCCAGAAGGGGAATCTTCCTATTTTTAGCCTCGTATAATATGCTGAATATTCTTCGGGTGTTATCAGGGCCCTCTCGGTTTGGAATAAATCCCACTTGGTCTGGATGGACCAAGGTACCTATGACCTTAGCTAATCTATTGGCAAGAATTTTAGAATATAGTTTTATATCTGAGTTGATCAAAGATATCGGTCTATAATTCTGACATAAAGTAGGGTTTTTACTTGGTTTTAAAATAGTGATGATATCTGCCTCTAGAAATTCACCGAGACACAGCCCTGTGTCCATAAAGGAGTTAAAGGTTCTGAGTAATACTGGTTCTAAGGTTTCACTAAAAGTTTTGTAAAAATGACCCGTATACCCATCTGGGCCCGGGGCTTTGTTTCTTTTAAGCTGAGCTATAGCAGTTTTCAGCTCTTCCAAAGAGATAGGAGAGCGCAACATTACCTCTACCTCTTCATTAATTTTAGGGAGTTGTAATGTACCTAGGAGAGCACTTATTTCTTCAGGGGAATAGACCTCCGTTGTGATCTCATTTGTTAAGCTATATAATTTGGTGTAAAAAGTTCGAAACAATTCTCCGATATCTCCCGGAGATGTTGCCGTTTTGCCCTCCAGTGTAATTGAGGATATAGTACGCTGCGCTTGTCTCAATCTAAGCTTAGATGCCAGCATAGTGTTGGCTTTGTTGCTGAGATAATAATAGGTTTGCTTAAGCCTAAATAGGGTTTTTTGTACCTTAATGAGTTCTAGTCTTTTAAGTTCCTCTTTCAGGAGTTTGAGCTGCTTTGCGCCTTGTACTGAGGGGTTTAACTTAGGAAGGAGGTTTGACGCCTAAACTCACACGTGAGCTCTGCCAGCGATCTACCCTGATTTTTCTTGGCTATAGCAGCTTTATTAATTAGAATCCCTCTTAGATAAGCTTTGAGAGAGGCCCATACATATTGAATGTCAGTTTGTTTTTCATCGTTATTCTGTATGAATTCTTGTAGATTATTTCTAGTTTCCTGAAGTGTTTGGGGATTTGATATCAACCACGCTTCATATCTCCATTTTTTAGATGTTGGAGAATGTGCGGAAGAGAAGGAAATGCTCACGGGGTCGTGATCAGACCAGGCGATTACATCTATTTTGGAAGAATGTATTTCATTAAGAGTGTGTGCCTCAACAAATATGTAGTCTAATCTAGAGAACATCCTATGAGCACTAGAATAAAAAGTAAAGTCATTGTCCGACGGATGCTTAGCTCTCCATGCATCATGTAGGTTGTATTGTGCCACCAGATTCCTAAATGCGTTTGATAGTGAATTGGTTGCCCTATCTGGAGTCGGTCTTATAGTCCCTTTTCTGTCTTTTAGGGATTCTAATACCAGGTTAAAATCCCCACCTATTATTAAGGTACCCTGTCTGAGCGAGGCAACTAGCTTAAAAACACGCTTTAGAAAAGGTATTTGTCTAGAGTTCGGGGCATAAAGATTCACCAAGGTATATTTTCATTCATTTATTTTACAAATAGAAATAATAAACCTAGCCTCTGGGTCTATCTCAATATGTATATTTTCCACTTGAAGAGTGTCCCTGAAGAGGATGGCAACTCCTCTAGACTTAGTAACATAGGAAGCCTCTAATTTATTTGAGAAATTTTTAAAGGAGAATGGGATACTCGGGGAACTGATCCAGTGGGTCTCCTGCAGAAAGACCACGTTAGCCTTAAGTTTTCTGATATTGGTATATAGCAGGCTTCTCTTGGTCGGAGAATTAAGGCCTTGTACATTATGGGTGATCACTTTCAATTCCATATTGGGGGAGGGTGGGGGAGAGTGGAAGAGAGAGGAAAGAGGAGGGAGAGAAAAAAAAAAAAAAAAAAGGATGGGTCTGAGGGGGAGGTAAGGGGAATCAAGGAAGAAAGGGGAAAGGGAGATGTACAGATGCACTGAAGCCTACACACAAATGTAGATAAATTTCATACGTGTATCTCTATAACATAATTCACTGTATCAAAGAAGCACTAGGCAGAGTTTTAGCAAATAAGACTACTTTATCAAAGTAGGGCTAGGGTTTTTATTTTTATTGAGACTGGGTGCACTAAAAGCTAAGAAGGGGAAAAGAATAATAATTATAACTTAAGGGGGGAATTGGGGGATATTCAGCGGGTAAGCACCGCTATGAGTAAGGGATTTTAATATGTAATATAATAATGCTTAAAACTATAAGTTATAATAGTAAAGCAATGGTCACCTCCCAAAACAAAGGGGGGGGGCGACCAATTTGTAACTCTTAACAGATAACAAAACTTCGGGCTCAGAGCTAACCATTCATAAACAAAAGTCTGGCTAGTTTCTGGCTCTAACTGCAATGCACTACAATAGAACTTTATAAATGTTAAATCATACCTCATCCAACGTAGACCTGGAATATGATTGAGATCAAGTTATTAACACATAAGATGAGAAAACAAAACAGCTTGCTAAAAAAAAAAATGGTGCAAGAGCGATCAGTCAAACACAATAATAATATCTTATATCTTATCGATCCCATTTTCTAATAGTATTCACATGAAATTTTAGTTGAAGATAGGGGTTCCCTACCTATATTTATATCTTTTAGTAATAGTTTAGAAGTTGTGAAGAACCCATGTTAGTTACTTAATTATTTAGGTAATTTCTATATATTTGTATACTTTGGGATAGGAGGGATATATAAATATAGGCGGTTAAATGTCAATGCGGTAGCTAATTTCAGTATCAATACTCTGTGGAGCATATCATATCATTATGTCTAGGTTACTGTAGACTGATACAGGGCTCACACTTATAGCAGTCTAAATAAATATAAGCCCTTTTAAAGAGTGGGTATGTTGCATCTGTGAATATAGTATAAAGCCTCTATATGAACATAAGACAAGCCCCACAGAGAAAGAACAACATTAGTAATAAACAATATGTTACAATCAGGAGGAAACATATAATCAATTTTTTGGGTAGATATACTTTCACAACTATAACATATAGCATTAATTCTCTATGTGAACATAAGGTAAACCCTATAAGGAAAGAATAGTATTAATAAAAATCAATATTTTACATTCAGGACGTTTGGATGAAGGGATCATCCTCTGCTAGTATAGCATGTGATTTTAGTAACATATACTCAGTGCCCACTAACTTTTAGGTTTTAGCTTTGCACAGTGTGTGCCGATCAGTAATGGCAATTACACATAAAGTCTCTATTTGAACATAAGACAAGTTCTGTAGGGAAAGAATAGTATTAGCAAAAATCAAAATTTTACACTTAGTTATAGGTATATAACCCATTCCCCTTTTTTTCCCTTCTTTTTTCTTTCTTTTCTCCCTTTTTTTTCTTTTGCAGATATTCCTTCACTATTATATTAAATAGCATAGAGTCTCTATTTGAACATAAGGCAAGCCCTGTAAGGAGAAGATGGGATTAGTAAAAACCGAAATTTTATATTTAGAACATTTGGATGGGATTCAAGATCATATATTGTAGGTGTTATCTTCTGTTAGTATAGCGTGTGCTTTTAGTAAACACACTCAGCACACATTGATTTTAAGTTTAGCACTGTGCGTGCCAATCAGTAATAACAGTTACAAAATTTATTGGGTAGTATTCCGCCTCTTAGAAACTGGTGAGGATCTTCTTGGTTTGGGGCTCCATTCTGATGCATCCGCCTGTAAGGGGGTAGATTCCAAATTTGTGGAGCTAGTAGTAGAGGAGTTGTTACGGGTAGGATTTAACTCTGAGCTTGTAGAGGGTATAGATTTGGAGTTTTGTAAAAGGTTTAGTTTGTTGAGAATCTCCATTCCCTGTTTTAGGTTAGAAACAGTGTAAGAGAGTCCATCAAGTTGAAAAAATAGTTGCACTGGAAATCCCCATCTATATTTGATAGAGTGTTTGCGAAGGCAATAGGTAACTGGCTGAAACGATCTCCTCTTTGACAGCGTGTGAGATGATAAGTCATGGAAGAACTGTAGATCTTTATAGGGGTCCGGCAAGTCCTTTTTCAGAAAGGCTGCCTTAAGGATTTTTTCTTTGAACGTGTAATGATGTAACTTCACAATTACATCCCTGGGCTGTGTCTGATTTGAATTTCTTGGCCTAATGGCTCTATGAGCTCTATCAATTTTTGCTTCTTGATCCTGTGGAGAGTCAACTAGCACTTCAAACAACTCTTTTAGGTATTTAAAGAGGTCAGCATTTGCAACACTTTCAGGAATGCCTTTAAGACGCACATTGCTGCGCCTGGACCTATCTTCCAGGTCTGCTAGTTTTACTTCTAGATCTGAAATCATTTCTGCCAGGGACTGAGAATATGCAAGGAGATTTGAATGATCTGTTGCCAGGTCCTCATGTTTATGTTCCAAAGTCTCAGTTCTATCTCCCAGAGAGGATATTTCCCTTTTAAGGTCGGCTACTGAAGTTCTGATTTCCTGTTTTATTGAGGTGTGATGGGAGTCCATCTTGGCTGATAGCGAATTTATAAGTTCTTTGAGAGAGGAGGACTCTGTATTAGGATTCTCCTTCTCCTTGTCCTGACGGAGAGTCTCTGGAGTCCTCATCTGATAGATCTCTTTCCACAAGGAATTTACTGTGAAAGTGATCTGCCACAGTTCTTTTAGGGCCTTCATTGTGTTTATTGGTGGTTTTCTTCCTATTAGAGTGAGACATTTTATTCACTTTAACGTCTCTTTATTGACAGCGAATTGCAAAATCAGTTCCACAGGATCTAGATAGAATGAGATATATATTTTGCACGCAACTTCCTCGGGGAAAAATGCCCTCACAGGGCGATCACGGAAAAAGGGAGAATGTGGTATGACCCACTGCCTCAAGAGACAGCAGGAAAGGGGAGAGGAGAGCGTACTTTTGATAAATATCTGGTAATGTTACCTCAAGGAGAGGAGATACCCTATTAATTCAGGGATCAACAGGGAGAGGAGGAAGTGAGTTTACTGTTTGCCAATAAACTATTGTCTGCAGGCGAAAACAAAATTGCCCCAATTGGTGCGCTGTCACAAGGGGAAGTGAAATTCAGGTAAATTATTATTGCCTCTGTAGATTCCGCACTGCAGGTTCCTAAGCCATCTAACTCTGATTGCAGGTATCTTAGGAGTGAGCCGCAGCGGCAGCTCTATGTGAAAGTTTTACAGTACCCTGCAAGAGAGATCTTTCTGCAAAGCAAAAACAAACAACAATATGTCCACCTCTATTATGTTGATATATGCAGCTGTAACTTAGGAAATCTCTCTGGGGTAAGCCAGACTCAGGAAATCTGACAGCTTCAGAGTTTAACACATTTGCATACTAATGTAGGGCTGTGGTTACTGCAACATGTGGGAGTGATACTGGATATAATTATAATTATGGACACAGGTTTGTGAAGAATAAAGGTGCTATGCAATCCACTTCTTCTATAATTAAAACACTTGAGAAAGTTCAGTCCTCATGGAGAGGAGATATCCTCTTGTCTCAGGACACAGCAGGGAAAGGAAGAAATAAGCTTACTATGTGCCAACAAAATTTTATCTGCAAGCGAGGATAGATTTGATCCAGTTAGTGAGTTGTCTCAGGGACTAGCAATATTCAGAAAGATTATTATTGCTTCTGGGGATTCTGCTCTGAAGGTTTCTTATCCTTCTATTATTTTTTGAAATTGCTTTAGGTGTATACCTGCAACAGTAGTTCTGTGTGGGAGTTTTATGCAAAACAGAAATAAACAGCAAAATGTCCAGCACTATGTCCACCCTAATTATGTTGATGAGAGCAACTGTGTATTAGGAGATTTATTCAGGATACCCCTGTCCCTGAGTTGCTGACAACTGTAAAGTTCAATACATTTACCCAGCAATGAAGGGCTGTGGTTGCTGCAACATAAAGATAGATACGTTTCTGGGTGATATTAAATTTGTGGTCACAGGTTTGCAAAGAGTGAGGGTGTTATGCTACTTAACGCTGCAATGCCTGAGATATTTGAGGAGTGTTAATCTTAAATTCTTTTATCAGCATTAATCCTCTTCGTTTAGTAGCGTGGAGCTGTGAGTGGAGTAAAGGTTGAGGAGTGCATTCTTACTTATATAGTCAAGTACATGTAGGTTGCATCACAATACAGCTTTTATAGCTTTTAGAGAGGATTACAGTTTGGTTCCTTACCTCTCCTCTATCTTCTAGGTTTAATGCTGAAGGAGGCTCCTGCCGCTGGGGCGCTGAATACGGAGTAGTGGAGATGCGGTGACCCCCTTATCAGGCACTTATCTCAGCCTGATCGTAGTTGCAGCCGGAGCTTCCCCCGATGTAGTCCGTAGTGAAGGTAAGAGCACAGAGTCACTCCATATAAAGACCCGAGTGCTGATGGCTAGAGCGCTACGCTGCCTCCCGGATCAAGTAGGTGTTACAGAGCTGCTGCACCGGAGCGGGGCCCCGACCCTCCGGGCAGCAGAGTTATGGGTCCGGGAGAGCAGCCAAGGACCAGTACAGGCTAAGTAGACAGGCGGAGGTGCGGCACTTACAGCTCGCCGGTGGGTCCGTACTTTCTCTTGAGCAGCACAATCAGGTTGGTAAGGGTAGTCTCTCCCACCTTGAATCCGGTGTCAGAAAAAGCTTCCAATTAGTCACTACTCCTATGCTCCTGACTTATATAGGGTATCCAGTATGGATTATAGCCTATGTAGGGTATTCTATATGTCTAATTTTTGGTCTGAATTACATGTTTATGAGAGAGCTCTTGCAAGGTGCGCCTCTCCTGTTTGACGGTTAGCTCCGCCCCCCAAACTTAGTTCTTTTTTTTATTTTTTGTACTTTAGTTAGTTTATTTAATTGTATTTATTTGTAGGTATTTGTATGTAATTTATTTTTTGATAGTGTAGTGTTAGGTTTAATTGTATCTTAGGTTAGGATTTATTTTACAGGTAATTTTGTAATTATTTTAACTAGGTAGCTATTAAATAGTTATTAACTATTTAATAGCTATTGTACATGGTTAAAATAAATACAAAGTTACAGGTAAAATAAATATTAATCCTAAAATAGCTACAATATAATTATTATTTATATTGTAGCTATATTAGGGTTTATTTTACAGGTAAGTATTTAGCTTTAATTATAGGATTAATTTATTTAATAAGAAATAATTTATTTCGTTAGATTTAAATTATATTTAATTTAGGGGGGTGTTAGTGTTACGGTTAGACTTAGCTTTAGGGGTTAATACATTTATTAGAGTAGCGGCGAGGTCCGGTCGGCAGATTAGGGGTTAATACTTGAAGTTAGGTGTCGGCGATGTTAGGGAGGGCAGATTAGGGGTTAATACTATTTATTATAGGGTTTTTGAGGCAGGAGTGAGGCGGATTAGGGGTTAATAACTTTATTATATTAGCGGTGAGGTCCGGTCGGCAGATTAGGGGTTAATAATTGTAGGTAGGTGGCGGCGACGTTGGGGGTGGCAGATTAGGGGTTAATAAATATAATATAAGGGTCGGCGGTGTTAGGGGCAGCAGATTAGGGGTACATAGGGATAATGTAGTTTGCGGCGGTGTGCGGTCGGCAGATTAGGGGTTAAAAAAAATTATTAGAGTGGCGGCGATGTGGGGGGCCTCGGTTTAGGGGTACATAGGTAGTTTATGGGTGTTAGTGTACTTTAGAGCACAGTAGTTAAGAGCTTTATGAACCGGCGTTAGCCCAGAAAGCTCTTAACTCCTGGCTTTTTGCTGCGGCTTGAGTTTTGTCTTTAGAGCTCTAACGCTCACTTCAGCCAAGACTCTAAATACCGGCGTTAGAAAAATATAATAATACATAGGGTAGGGCATTTTTTTATTTTGGGGGGCTTTGTTATTTTATTAGGGGGCTTAGAGTAGGTGTAATTAGTTTAAAATTGTTGTAATATTTTTCTTATGTTTGTAAATATTTTTTTATTTTTTGTAACTTAGTTCTTTTTTATTTTTTGTACTTTAGCAAGTTTATTTAATTGTATTTATTTGTAGGAATTGTATTTAATTAATTTATTGATAGTGTAGTGTTAGGTTAATTGTAGGTAATTGTAGGTATTTTATTTAATTAATTTATTGATAGCATAGTGTTAGGTTTAATTGTAACTTAGGTTAGGATTTCTTTTACAGGTAAATTTGTAATTATTTTAACTATTTTAGCTATTAAATAGTTCTTAACTATTTAATAGCTATTGTACCTGGTTAAAATAAATACAAAGTTACCTGTAAAATAAATATTAATCCTAAAATAGCTATAATATAATTATAATTTATATTGTAGCTATATTAGGATTTATTTTACAGGTAAGTATTTAGCTTTAAATAGGAATAATTTATTTAATAAGAGATAATTAATTTCGTTAGATTTAAATTATATTTAATTTAGGGGGGTGTTAGTGTTAGGGTTAGACTTAGCTTTAGGGGTTAATACATTTATTAGAACAGCGGCGAGATTGGGTCGGCAGATTAGGGGTTAATAATTGAAGTTAGGTGTCGGCGATGTTAGGGAGGGCAGATTAGGGGTTAATACTATTTATTATAGGGTTAGTGAGGCGGATTAGGGGTTAATAACTTTATTATAGTAGCGCTCAGGTCCGCTCGGCAGATTAGGGGTTAATAAGTGTAGGCAGATGGAGGCGACGTTGAGGGGGGCAGATTAGGGGTTAATAAATATAATACAGGGGTCGGCGGTGTTAGGGGCAGCAGATTAGGGGTACATAAGGATAACGTAGGTGGCGGCACTTTGCGGTCGGCAGATTAGGGGTTAATAAGTGTAGGTAGGTGGAGGCGACGTTGAGGGGGGCAGATTAGGGGTTACTAAATATAATACAGGGGTCGGCGGTGTTAGGGGCAGCAGATTAGGGGTACATAAGGATAACGTAGGTGGCGGTCGGCAGATTAGGGGTTAAAAAAATTTATTCGAGTGTCGGCGATGTGGGGGGGTCTCGGTTTAGGGGTACATAGGTAGTTTATGGGTGTTAGTGTACTTTAGAGTACAGTAGTTAAGAGCTTTATAAACCGGCGTTAGCCCAGAAAGCTCTTAACTACTGACTTTTTTCCTGCGGCTGGAGTTTTGTCGTTAGATGTCTAACGCTCACTTCAGAAACAACTCTAAATACCGGAGTTAGAAAGATCCCATTGAAAAGATAGGATACGCAATTTACGTAAGGGGATCTGCGGTATGGAAAAGTCGCGGCTGAAAAGTGAGCGTTAGACCCTATTTTGAGTGACTCCAAATACCGGCGGTAGCCTAAAACCAGCGTTAGGAGCCTCTAACGCTGGTTTTCACGGCTAACGCCAAACTCCAAATCTAGGTCAGAGTTTTCAAATTTTGTATCCACCAAACTTCTTTCTTTTTAAGAAGCAACTCTCTATTTCCTCCTCTTCTTTGCTTAGGGATATGGTCTTTGACCTGAAACCTTAACTGGCTAACTGTGTGGCCTGCAGTGATAAAGTGTGATGAGACAGGTAGTGTCATGTCTTTGCATCTTATTGAAGATTTGTGTGCACTTATTCTGTCTCTGATAGGGTTAATAATCTCCCCTACATAACCCCGCCCACATGGGCATTTCAATACATATACTACATAGTTGGTATCACAAGTAAAGAGACCATTAATTTCTCTCTTTTTTTGTATCATTAATTTGTGCTACATTTTTACCCTTTATCATAGAGTTACACTGAGCACAGTGCAAGCAGGGATAAGATCCCTTATTTGCAGTAGTTAAGTAATTGATTGTGTCTTTTTTATCACTACCAGTGTCTGCTTTAACTACTATTATAGGAGTTAATAGGGGGCTGTTGAAGCTCTTTAACATTAGGGTTTGTTCTTTCCAATAAATACCAGTGTTTTTTTATTATTTTCGAGATGTACTCACTGTATTGGTTATACTCTGAAGTAAAGACAATTTGATTTTTAGTTTTGTCTTTTTTTGTTTTTTTATGCCCTATTCTCTCATCTTTTACTGTTTGCTCACATTTCTCAATGACTGCAAGGGGGTAGCCTCTCTCTTGAAATTTCTTAGCCATTTGTCTTATTCTTTTCTCCTGTAGCTTTGGATCTTTCACATTTCTAACTGTCCTAAGGAACTGACTCTTGGGTATAGAGTTAAATACTCGTTCTGGATGAAAGCTATCATGGTGTTGTATTGTATTGCGATCCGTTGGTTTACAATACAAATCAGTAACCAAATTACCATTTTGTTTATATACCCATGTATCTAGATAACTAACTCTTGCATTGGAAAAACAGAGGGTAAATTTCAGACAGCCTATATTACAATTTAATTCTTCAACAAAAAGCTTAAAGGACTCCTCTGTGCCCCTCCATACGCCAAAGATATCATCTATAAATCTAAGCCACACCTTACAGTGCGTTGTATAATCAGTATTGGTGTATACAAACTTTTTTTCATATTGGCTCACAAAGATATTGGCGTATGAAGGGGCCACATTGGAGCCCATTGCCGTTCCTTTTTTTTGGATGTAGTACGTGTCTTGAAATAGGAAGTAATTTAGATATAGAATAATGCTAAGCATATCTACACTATGATAGCTTTCATCCAGAACGAGTATTTAACTCTATACCCAAGAGTCAGTTCCTTAGGACAGTTAGAAATGTGAAAGATCCAAAGCTACAGGAGAAAAGAATTAGACAAATGGCTAAGAAATTTCAAGAGAGAGGCTACCCCCTTGCAGTCATTGAGAAATGTGAGCAAACAGTAAAAGAGGAGAGAATAGGGCATAAAAAAAACAAAAAAAGACAAAACTAAAAATCAAATTGTCTTTACTTCAGGGTATAACCAATACAGTGAGAACATCTCGAAAATAATAAAAAAACACTGGTATTTATTGGAAAGAACAAACCCTAATGTTACAGCGTTTCAACAGCCACCTATTAACTCCTACAAAAGGGTAAAAATATTAGAGACTATGTAGTTAAAGCAGACACTGGTAGTGATAAAAAAGACACAATCAATTACTTAACTACTGCAAATAAGGGATCTTATGATTGCACTGTGCTCAGTGTAACTCTATGATAAAGGGTAAAAATGTAGCACAAATTAATGATACAAAAAAGAGAGAAATTAATGGTCTCTTTACTTGTGATACCAACTATGTAGTATATGTCTTGAAATGCCCATGTGGGCGGGGTTATGTAGGGGAGACTATTAACCCTATCAGAGACAGAATAAGTGCACACAAATCTTCAATAAGATCCAAAGACATGACACTACCTGTCTCATCACAATTTATCACTGCAGGCCACACAGTTAGCCAGTTAAGGTTTCAGGTCATAGACCATATCCCTAAGCAAAGAAGAGGAGGAAATAGAGAGTTGCTACGTAAAAAGAAAGAAGTTTGGTGGATACAAAATTTGAAAACTCTATATCCAAATGGATTAAACAAGGATTATGATCTGCATTTGTTTTTAATTATCTGTGTCATATAGTTTTTTCTCAAGTGATATAAAGATTAAACAGAATTAATAGGAATATTAAGGTTTTGATAAAAATGTTGGAAATATATGTAAGTTATTATGTTGGAACCTGACCGGTTGGGGGTACCAGCAAAAAAAATACTGTTTGCACAATTAACTACAATTAACTGAGCCACACCCTATGCACATATGGTATATAAGGGAGAAATCTGTTCTTAATCCATAGCATGAGGAAGGGCCCAAGAGGCTCGAAACGTCGCTATGTTTTTATCCTGATGTTGTTCTAAATAAAGAAGAAGTTTTTTTTAAAGATTGTGCTGTTGCCATCATCTATTTTTTGGAAACTATGTATGGGAGGATAGCAGGCCTCCAAGGCAAATGTGCACTCTAAGAGTAAAATTGCAAAAAGTGATACTCCTAGAGAGAGAGAAGGAAAATAGTGCTGGACTGTCTGCTAAATTTGTTATATATATATATATATATATATATATATATATATATATATATATATATATATAAAATCAAAGAGTCATGTGGATGTCTCTACCTGTAAAGCTAAACAAACCAACTTATGATGCCTTATACAGTCCGTCTGATACAATCCGTCCAATACAATCCATCTGGATGAACCCTTCACAAGGTGCAATCTGATTGCATAGCCCCAGGTGAGTGTACCTCAGTAACCAAACATATGTTCCAAAAAGATCTACAGCGCTTCAATGAGAAGGGGAGTACTCCACCCTCTGCTATTGGCATGCGAATATGCAAGTAACAAGAGAAACGGTACTCACTCTGGATCTCTTCAATGCTTACTTGCCGTGCCCATTCCTATCCGCTCGTAGCTGCTCATCCGCTGCGCCGTTCCTTGTATGTGGAAACTAGCGTTTCCCCTACTCAATGCAGGCAGGTAGGAAAAATTTGAATCTCCATCGCCAATTAACAGAACAAATCCAAAAGGGCAGGCAGGCTCAAAATCCAGAAAGTTTTATTGTGGTGACAGCATAAAAATAAAGAAAGGCACTTATGCACTTAGAAAAGATGGTAAGACTGCAGGCAGGTTGTCTGTCTTATGAGTTTCAGCTTCCAGCCTTAATCATATGATCACTATATATATATACTGTATATATAAATATATATATATATATATAAATATATATATATTAATATATATAGATGTGTGCACATATGTATTTATGTGTTCATGTGTTTTAGTGTATATTTATTGTACATATTTCACATTCCAATGTTCTTCACTTACAGGGAAATGTTATTTGTATTCTAAATAAATATTTCTATATATATATATAAGAAACACAGAGTTTCGGGTAGGATGCTCCAGCCTACGCTCACCATGGCATTCTTCTAAGCTATCACGTGATTGCTTTTGCATGGCCAGGACAGCGAATGTTTGCCTACATGTTTCCATTATCTGAGCATAAAACAGCAGATAAGACTAAATTAAAAAAACTAATTTCTCAGAGGCTGATAATAAGGCTTTACGCAAATTGTCATCCAATAAGGATTTAGTTTTCGTGAATCTGATAAAGGAGGCAATTTAGTAATTTTGAATAGATGTGATTATATATCAGAGGCTTTATACCAATTATCGGATAAAGATACATATCTTATTTTGCCATCTAATCCAACTAATGCATACAAATATATTCTTGTGGAAATAGTGAACTATGGATAATGGAATTAATACATCAAACATGTCTGAATATCTGGTGCCCAGCTGGCCTGTAGCAATCATTTTTCACTATTTACCAAAAATCCTCAAGAACCCTTTGAATCCCCCTGGCCGCCCTATCGTGGCTGGCATTGGGCCACTTAATGAACCTCTCTCAGAATTGTTTGATTCATTTTTGCAACCTCTTGTTGTGGCTCTTCCTAGCTATATTCAAGACACTACGTCCTTTATACAACAAATTCAGGGTATACCTTGGAAATCCAATTATACTCTTGTGTCTTTGGATGTATCCTCTCTATATACGTCTATCCCTTATGAGAAGGGATTACAAGCATTGGAATTTTTTCTAAGAAATAGGTCCAATTATGATGAAGCCACTATAGTCTTTTTACTTATGGTCACTGAATATCTACTTACTCACAATTATTTTTTGTTTGAGAATCGATTCTATCTCCAGAGATGTGGAACAGCTATGGGCACAAGATTTGCGCTGTCCGATGCCAACTTTTTTTTAGGTTGGTGGGAGCTTTTCCACATAGTAATCCTTTTCGTTATAATATTATTCATTATGGACGTTATATTGATGACTTGGTCCTTATCTGGGAGGGAGACAATGGGGCCTATCTATCAAGCTCCGAACGGAGCTTGACGGCCTGTGTTTCTGGCGAGTCTTCAGACTCGCCTGAAACATAAGTTATGGAGAAGCGGTCACAGACCGCTGCTCCATAACCCTGTCCACCTGCTCTGATGAGGCAGACAGAAATCTCTGGAATTCAACCCGATCGAGCACGATCGGGTTGATTGACACCCCCTGCCGGCGGGCCATTTGCCGCGAGTCTGCAGGGGGCAGCATTGCACCAGCAGCTCTTGTGAGCTGCTGGTGCAATGCTGAATACGGAGAGCGTATTGCTCTCCGCATTCAGCGATGTCTTAAGGACCTGATCCGTACTGTTGGATCAGGTCCGCAAGACATTTGATAAATAGGCCCCAATGAGTGCATTAATAATTTTCATCGGTATATACAGAGTAATAATTTTAATCTTTGCTTTACAATCGAACATAGTACTGAACATTTAAATTTTCTGGCAGTAACCATTAAAACACATGATTCCATTCATTATTTTATTAATTGTGATAGCACCCATGTGGTGTATCTTCTTACTTGTCAAGGCTGTAAAATTCAATATACTGGTCGTACGAAAAGGTCTCTTAAAGACCGTTACTTGGAACATCTTAGATCTATTGAGGATCCTGAGTCAAAAACACCTGTAGGTAAACATTTCAGATACCATCATAATTCTGATAGTTCATTACTCAGAGTGCAAGGCATTGATTTTATACCTAGGCATCCTAGAAGGGCTAATAGGGAAACTAAATTGGATGAAAGAGAGGTTTTTTGGATCCTCCACCTCAAAACTAGGGTGCCTTCAGGTTTAAATTCACGAATGGATGTCAATATGTTCATCAAAAATTAATGTGATTAGGAAAATTTCTGTGTTTATATATATATATATATTTATATATATATATATATATATATATATATATATATATATATATATATACTGTAAATATATCTGTTGACGCCTATACCTGTAAATCTATTTCTTTAGATACATAAGTATATATATATATATATATATATATTTTTTTTTTCATCAACATTACCAGATGTATTTAGAAATATATATTTAGGGAACCATGTACTAAGAGTCTGGCGGACAGTTTCTCAACTTGCGAAGCAGTCCGCCCACCTTCGCTACATACGGGCAGCGAATCAGTTCGTCCACTGTCCCGTATGTATCATTACACACTCATCGCAGTTTGTAATGCCCACCCCTTCATTTGCGCGACTGAAGGGGCTGTCAATCACCAAAGCAAGCAAGCTCTCTGTGATTTTCCCTCGCCACCTCAAAGGTGGCGTAATGTATAAGAAGCAGTGGTCTAATGCAGCAGTCACCAACCAGTGGTCCATGGACCACTGGTGGTCCAGGAGAAGATGTTGGTGGTCCTTGACACCATCAAGCAGAAATTAATCTCCACTAATGGTGTCACCCCCATCGCGCCGCAACTCCATACAGTGCCTGGCTAGACATCAGTGAAACCGAAGGAGGAGAAGTTAAATTACAATCTCCCTACGCAACTTGTGTAGCTAGATTGTATTTTTAACTCCTGCCTCCCAGTGCGCTGCTCAGAGAAAGATGCTTCCATTCTAAAGCCAGCAGAGGTTGGTATAGTCTTGGCTTAAAATAGTGGAATTAAAGTATATAAAAAAAGAAAATCTTAAAAAAAAAATTCTCTTATATGTCATTTATTTTCTTCCCTTTACCTGTCTCTTTGTAGTAGTTTTCCTATTTCCTTCAGATGGAATGATATCACTGTTTGTCTTCCTCCCCTCCATATTCTTTTTTTTTTTAATTAAATATTAATTATTTTTCATTCTAATAATTTTCCCGCGCACAAAGCCATTCCACCTGACTTCCAGTAATTGCCATCCAGCAGATCAGCCAAATCCCACCAGTATTATAGTAATTGCCAGTAACATCAGTCGTGGTTAGCTTACATCCATATTGAGAACTTTCTGATGAAAACTTAATTTATGACTCCAATGTTTGTCCATGATAAAAAAATAGTTTTGAATAATTCATAACTGGGGAGGTAACTTGGAAGTCTTGTTGTCCTTTTAAACATAATTCTTTTTTTCCTACCTTCTGCCTCTCTGTTTCCAGCTTAGAAGTTGGCACTCACCCTTCATCTGTCATTTTGGAGTATTCTCTCAGTTCTGTCATTCAGTTAGTTAATTCCAAAAAATAATTCTTAAAAATGTGTAAATATATACACTGGGGGGTAGTTATCAAGCCGTCAACCTCAAATACGCTGGAATTCCACAGCGTATTTGTGGCGAGGCTGATTCGCCTTAGTTGACAATTATGATAGGTGCTCTGAAAGAGTAACTACCAAATATACCCTAGGAACTGGAGTTTAATATTGAAGGCAAAAAAACACTAAAAACGGTGGTTTACCTCAGTAAAAAACCACCTGAAACTAAAAAATAGTTTTAGAACATGGGAGTATAATTTATTTTTGGTGCGCCTGGAGTAGCTCTGGATGAGAGAAACTCAGTCTAAATTTTGCCTAGTATTACAATATTTAAGTAAACTTATGTTATGAATATCGTTATTAAAGTTAACTTTGTTGTTAAAATAGAAGTGTAATAGTATATTTTCTAATTGAATAAATGACAAATATCTGATTGAATATATAATGGAATAATTTATTCTTAAATAAAATTAAAATAACACTTTACATACAACAAATACATTAAATAAGTATACATTAAATATAAAATTACAATGATGAGCAGATATTCAATTGATATTAAATCCTTTTTGGCGCCTATTTCAAATTAAACCGGATCCGGTAACTAGAGTGTTAAAAAATGAATAATAAAATCTATATGTAATATAAATAGTTGTTCTAAAATAATTGTTCTAAAATAATGTTACGTATTGTAGAGATATGGATGTTGTAAGTAATAAATATCATTAGCACTTGGTGTTTGTATATACAGAGCAATTGACGTGGAGACTAGTTGGCATAGAGACTAGTATTTTGTATAAGAACTCAATGTATGCATATACATATACCTTATCTATTTCAACCAACAGCTTTAAGGTAGAAAATAAATAGATGATGAAATATTTATAAAAAAGTGGAGAGAAATTTTGGAAGAAGCATCAATAAAATTAATGCAACTAATTAAAGAATTTAGAGGGGACACTTTAATTAAATTAGGAAACCAAATAAATGAATTAGAAACAAAACTAGAATTATATAAAAAAGACAAAGAGTTTCTTGAAAGAGAACAAATTATTAAAGATCTGCTAAAAACAACTAAAAAAGAACTAATAGAGATCAAAAAAAGAAAACTTGAAAGGGATAGAGATGACTATACCAACTTTAAAGGGAAAGAAGGAAATTTATGCTTCAGCACACACAATTGGAGATTTAATAAGTTTCATAATAAACCTTCAAACGATAATACTGACCCTAACATTAGAAAAGAAGGAAACGAACAAAGAGAGGAAAATCCTAATCTAACCTATAAAGACAAATTCAGGAAACAAGACCAGAAATATAATGTATATGTAAACTATGATAATGACACTAATTATAATAGACATCATCAAAACTATAACGATGGAACTAATTATAAAAGAAGGTTAAATGAAAATCAACATTGGGATAGATGGAATAAAGATAGCCACATAAATAGAGGATATCAAACACAAAATCGTTCCTATTATAATAGAGAAAGAGATAATGTTACAATCTTATATCATCATTCGTACGATTATAGACCAAATTAATATAATCAGAGATCAAATTATAATTGGAATAGACAAAATGAAAGACAAAATGGGAACCGGAGATATACAAGAAATGAGGGCAATTTTAAACGTAGGGATCATAACACAGCAATAGATTGCCAACAGAATTATAAAAGGAGTGATACTAACGAACACATTACCCATAATAGATTTAACCCCCTTTTAAATGTAGATGAAGATCACCAGAATACATCAAACTACAAAAGTGATTTTTTAGACATAGGCCAAATGAGAAGAGAGGAAATAATACCGGAACAAGAAGCCAGAAACATGAGAAAAAGGAAAGACTCCGAAAGAGAGGAAAGAGAGGAACTGGCTTATGTAAAGCCAAGAGACAAAAGAAAGAAATAGAGCAGTCAAATGAACCCACAAAAGGAATTTTTAATTTAAGTTCAGTTACCCTAAATAAAGAACAAGAGAGAATCCTAAATAAAGGTCTAACGTTCGCTCCAACGAATAAACTAAATAAATTCAATGCATATATAGACGTACAAAAATTTGTTAGAAACCTAACTTTGAAAAGATATTTTTCCAAAACACCACTTGAAAAACAAGCTATAGGTTAAAACACAAACAATACCAATGGCATATTACATTCTAACCTTAAGAACAAATCAACATTTTACCCAAAACATTAAAAAGGCTCAAGTATAGAAACTTTTGAGAAACTTGTAAATGAAGATCTAAGAAAACTCAAAATTGATAATAACTCTAAATTCAAAACAAACAACTTAACAAAAAAAGAAAGAGAAACAGAAAACATGGAAAAGGATCAAAATATTGTGATAAAGGCGGCAGACAAGGGTGGGGGGGGTTGTTGTTCTAAACAAAGAACATTACTTAAGAATATGTAACGAATTAATCCAAGATGAAAATACCTACAAGAAATGCATTAGAAACCCAACTAGCTTTTATAAATTAGAACTAAAAATGATACTAACAGATGCTTTAACAAAAGAAATACTAACAGAGAAAGAATTTGACTATCTATTACCAAAATTTCCTAAAATACCACTCTTTTACATTTTACCAAAAATCCATAAAAACATAAATAACCCACCAGGCCGCCCCATTGTATCAGGAATAAATTCCCTCACTTCTAACCTATCCGAATATGTTGATAAATACCTTCAGAAATACGTCATAAATCTAGAAAGCTACATAAAAGACTCCACACACATAATTAAATTAATAAAGGATATAATATGGACTGAAGAAATGTGGCTTATAACGTGTGATGTCTCTTCATTATACACTTGCATTAAACATATAGATGGATTACAAGCAGTTGATCAGTATCTGAGTAGTGATAAAGAAATGTCATCAATACAAAAAGATTTTATACTAGAAAGCATAAAATATATTTTAACACACAATTATTTTCACTTTGAAGGAAATTTCTATAATCAAATCTGCGGAACAGCAATGGGCACCAGGTTCGCTCCCAGTTACGCAAACTTATTTATGGGCTTGTGGGAAACAGAATTTCTTACCAATACACCATTGGGAGCAAACCTGGTGTGTTTCAAAAGATATATAGATGATATCTTAATGATATGGAAGGGGGACAAGTCAAGTTTTGAGGAATTCTATAATAAAATTAATAATAATGAAAGAAATTTAAAATTCACGTACGAAATCAGTAATGAAAAAATCATCTTCCTCGATTTAGAAATTTATATAGACAAAAACCAAATCAATAGTAGAACACACTTTAAAGCGGTAGACAACTATATTCATGCAGAAAGCTGCCATCACATTCAATGGAAAAATAATATCCCTAAGGACAATTATTAAGAATTAGAAAGAATTGTACAAAGGAAGAAGACTATATAGAACAATCAAAACTATTAAAAAAGAAATTTATAGAAAGAGGCTATAATAGTGAAATAATAGATAAACAAATAGAAGTAATAAAAAATAGAGATAGAAATGAAATAGTTTTCAAACAAAAAATTGGCGCAAAGAAAGAAAAACCAAAATTGCCATTTATAACCCAATATAATCAAGATCACAAGAAAATGGAAAAAATTATAAAAAACATTGGAGTATACTTAAACTAGATGACATATTGAAAGACCAAATAGGTGAAAAACCAGAAATTATCTATAGAAGGGCCAATAATTTAAAAACCAAACTAGCACCCACTGACCTAAAAAAGAAAAAGAAACCAGATAGAGACCTTAAAGGTAACAAAATAAAATGGTTTTTTTCATGTTTTGCCTGCAAGTCCTGCAGACATTCAGAAAAGAGAAAGAAATTTAAATCCAATGTCACCGGGAAAGAATATGACATAAAACACCAAATTCGATGTACAGACAAAAATATAATCTACCTGCTAGAATGTTTTTGTGGAAAACAGTACATAGGAGAGTCCACCAGACCTGTCAGGGAGCGAGTGAGGGAACATATACTCTCTATAGAAAATGCAGAAGAGGATAGAAATAAGGATCTCCCTGTACCACAACATTTCTTAAAATGCAACAATTGCAACTTAAAGAAATTTAAATATGTTGCAATAGATAAAATAAATCAAGACTGGAGAGGGGGTGATGTAGAGAACAAATTATTAAAATTAGAATACAAGTGGATCTATGAACTAGAAACAAAAGCACCCAAAGGACTAAATATTGATTTTAGCATTACACCTTTTCTAAAATACTAAGTTTAAATTCAAGCCATTCATTAAAATATCCACATATCATATTAGACATAAGACAACCAAATGCAATCAATTCATTTATTCAATTATTAATTTACTTAACCCAACAAAAAAACTTTTTTGATCAAATAAAAGCTAGAAGTGTAATAAAATGAATTTGATTAAATTAATTGATTTATCAAACTAAATTTATATTTAATCTGATTAATTCATACTATATATCAAACTAAAACCAATCTTTCATTATATACATATAATTGACAAATATCTATCTTTCTGTTATTTGCGGATAAACTGAAATAAATACAAAGACATTGTTTTGATTATCATATTAGTAAAAGCTATTTATCTACTTTAATGTACCAAAGCAAATGTATTAGATGATAATAAGGCTATAAAATATGAAACAGTGTTTCTACAAATATTTAATTGCATCAGAACGGATACAAAGACAACGAAAGTATCAACCAATAGAATAGGGATCTGGAGGTTTAAATAAGACCGCCAAATCCCAATGGAGCATTATGTATGAAAAAGGCTGCAGGTGACACCTGAAACGCGTCCAAACGTATTGCTCCAACAACTCAGGATCCAACTTACAGTTGCTTACATTGAACAGAAATATATCTAGCAGCCCTGCACTAAGGATATGACCAAAGAATTACACCTGGGATAACATCAAAGAAAAGAATACCAACAAAAGAGGACCGCTGACAAGAAAGAAGCCGAATACAAGTCAGGCCTTTGTTTTAGCGTGAATCCTCCAACAGCTTTTTTATCTTCTAACTGTCATATACGAAAAAGGAAATCACAAAACTATCTGTTTATTATACACCAAGTTTTTGACACTTGCTACAACATCTTGACGGATCTTCCAACAAAGATGAGAAAAGAACAAAGCCGTAAACGTCAAGCTAGAGAATTAGCAAGAAAACGGACCAATTGTATTTTGATAAATAAAATACATCTGCAAGACTCTAAGAGACCCCCTGGTGGGACCTCCAACAAAGGATATACAAGACCGTAACTCCTACACTCCAATACAAAGGATTACAACTAAAGGAACTGCTTGCTTCACATTGGACACAATCTTAGAGACCCCCTGGTGGGTTTCCAAGATCAATAAGATTGGTTCAACGGATACTATCAACAGAATAACTATACCGGTATAGTACACAAACTTGCGCTACCCTCCGCTATAAATTCATAGGTACCTTCTAATTTTTAAACAAGCCCCGGGCAATCAATTGTTCTTTTGCACACATATAAACTAAAAAATCTTTTCTACCTTAAAGCTGTTGGTTGAAATAGATAAGGTATATGTATATGCATACATTGAGTTCTTATACAAAATACTAGTCTCTATGCCAACTAGTCTCCACGTCAATTGCTCTGTATATACAAACACCAAGTTCTAATGATATTTATTACTTACAACATCCATATCTCTACAATACGTAACATTATTTTAGAACAATTATTTTAGAACAACTATTTATATTACATATAGATTTTATTATTCATTTTTTAACACTCTAGTTACCGGATCCGGTTTAATTTGAAATAGGCGCCCAAAAGGATTTAATATCAATTGAATATCTGCTCATCATTGTAATTTTATATTCAATGTATACTTATTTAATGTAATTGTTGTATGTAAAGTGTTATTTTAATTTTATTTAAGAATAAATTATTCCATTATATATTCAATCAGATATTTGTCATTTATTCAATTAGAAAAGATACTATTACACTTCTATTTTAACAACAAAGTTAACTTTAATACCGATATTCATAACATAGTTTACTTAAATATTGTAATACTAGGCAAAATTTAGACTGAGTTTCTCTCATCCAGAGCTACTCCAGGCGCACCAAAAATAAATTATACTCCCAGATTCGCCTTAGTTATCAAAGGCTAGAGACCGGCAAAAGTAGAATTTAGTGATGTAAGCTTCGATCCGCCGGACTCAGTCTGACACAGATCGATTCTTACGTCACTCCAGATGTTCCGCACACAAGTGCGGCACAATCTGACTACTTTTGCTAGTTATCAAAAAACTAGCAGGTACACTCGGCACTTTTCCGGCCCAGCGTACCTGGTTTTCAATCCGCCGCCCTGGAGGTGGCAGATCCCATAGGAATCAATGGGAGTCTGACCATAGCGAAAGTTCGAGTCTAAACACCCCTAATCTGCCCCCCCCTACACCGCCGCAACTAAATAAAGTTATTCCCACCTAAACCGATGCTCCCAGAGCCCACCGCCACTCTAATAAACTTATTACCCCCTAAATCGCCGCTCCCGGAGCCCACCGCAAGCTATAATAAACATGTTAACCCCTAAACCGCCGCTCCCTGACCCCGCCGCCACCTACATGATACCTATTAACCATTATCCTGCCCCCCCTACACCGTCGCCACCTATAATACATTTATTAACCCCTATCCTGCCCCCCCTATACCGTCGCCACCTATAATAAAGTTATTAACCCCTATCCTGCCGATCCCGGACCTCGCCGCAACTAAATAAATAGTTTAACCCCTAAACCGCCGCCCCCGGACCCCGCCGCAACCTATATTAAACTTATTAACCACTATCCTGCCCCCCCTACACCGTCGCCACCTATAATAAATTTATTAACCCCTATCCTGCCCCCACCTACACCGCTGCCACTGTAATAAAATTATTAACCCCTAAACCTAAGTCTAACACTAAACCTAACACCCCCTAACTTAAATATTAATTAAATACATATAAATAATATTTCTATTATTAACTAAATGAATCCTATTTAAAACTAAATACTTACCTATAAAATAAACCCTAATATAGCTACAATATAAATAATAATTATATTGTAGCTATCTTAGGATTTATTTTTATTTTACAGGCAAATTTCAATTTATTTTAACTAGGTACAATAGCTATTAAATAGTTATTAACTATTTAATAGCTACCTAGCTAAAATAAAGAGAAATGTACCTGTAAAATAAATCCTAACCTAAGTTACAATTACACCTAACACTACACTATACTTTACTAAATTATTCCTTTTTAAACTAAATACTTACCTGTAAAATAAACCCTAAGATAGCTACAATGTAATTAATAATTACATTGTAGCTATTTTAGGATTTATATTTATTTTACAGGTAACTTTGTATTTATTTTAGCTAGTTAGAATAGTTATTAAATAGTTATTAACTATTTAATAACTACCTAGCTAAAATAAATACAAAGTTACCTGTAAAATAAATCCTAACCTAAGTTACAATTAAACCTAACACTACACTATCATTAAATTAATTAAATAAATTACCTACAAATAACTACAATTAAATACAATTACATAAACTAACTAAAGTACAAAAAATAAAAAAAGCTAAGTTACAAAAAATAAAAAAAATAAGTTACAAACATTTTAAAAATATTACAACAATTTTAAGCTAATTACACCTAATCTAAGCCCCCTAATAAAATAACAAAGCCCACTAAAATAAAAAAAATGCCCTACCCTATTCTAAATGAAAAAAGTTCAAAGCTCTTTTACCTTACCAGCCCTTAAAAGGGCCTTTTGCGGGGCATGCCCCAAAGAAAACAGCTCTTTTGCCTGTAAAAGAAAAATACAACCCCCCCCAACGTTAAAACCCACCACCCACATACCCCTAATCTAACCAAACCCCCCTTAAATAAACCTAACACTACCCCCCTGAAGATCATCCTACCTTGAGTCGTCTTCACTCAGTGGAGCCACCGATGGAACCGAAGAGGAGATCCGGAGCGGCAGAAGTGATCTTCCAAGGGGCGCTGAAGAAGTCTTCCATCCGATGAAGTGATCCTCCAAGCGGCGCTGAAGAAGTCTTCCATCCGGGCGATGTCATCTTCCAAGCGGCGTTGAAGAAGTCTTCCATCAGGGCTATGTCATTTTCCAAGCGGGGTCTTCAGTCTTCTTTCTTCAGGATCCATCTTCATCCCGCCGACGCGGAACATCCTTCTTCCCCGACGGACTAACGATGAATGAAGGCTCCTTTAGGGACGACATCCAAGATGGCGTCCCTTCAATTCCGATTGGCTGATAGGATTCTATCAGCCAATCGGAATTAAGGTAGGAAAAATCTGATTGGCTGATTGAATCAGCCAATCAGATTGAGCTCGCATTCTATTGGCTGATCAGAACAGCCAATAGAATGCAAGCTCAATCTGATTGGCTGATTGGATCAGCCAATCAGATTTTTCCTACCTTAATTCCGATTGGCTGATAGAATCCTATCAGCCAATCAGAATTGAAGGGACGCCATCTTGGATGACATCCCTTAAAGGAGCCTTCATTCGTCGTTAGTCCATCATCATTCGTCGTTATTTGTCGTTATGTCATCTTCCAAGAATCCGCTTGGAAGATGACATCGCCAGGATGGAAGACTTCTTCAGCGCCGCTTGGAGGATCACTTCATCGGATGGAAGACTTCTTCAGCGCCGCTTGGAGGATCACTTCATCGGATGGAAGACTTCTTTAGCGCCCCTTGGAGGATCACTTCTGCCGCTCCGGATCTCCTCTTCGGTTCCATCGGTGGCTCGAGTGAAGACGACTCAAGGTAGGATGATCTTCAGGGGGGTAGTGTTAGGTTTATTTAAGGGGGGTTTGGGTTAGATTAGGGGTATGTGGGTGGTGGGTTTTAACGTTGGGGGGGTTGTATTTTTCTTTTACAGGCAAAAGAGCTGTTTTCTTTGGGGCATGCCCCGCAAAAGGCCCTTTTAAGGGCTGGTAAGGTAAAAGAGCTTTGAACTTTTTTCATTTAGAATAGGGTAGGGCATTTTTTTATTTTGGGGGGCTTTGTTATTTTATTAGGGGGCTTAGATTAGGTGTAATTAGCTTAAAATTCTTGTAATATTTTTAAAATGTTTGTAACTTATTTTTTTATTTTTTGTAACTTAGCTTTTTTTATTTTTTGTACTTTAGTTAGTTTATGTAATTGTATTTAATTGTAGTTATTTGTAGGTAATTTATTTAATTAATTTAATGATAGTGTAGTGTTAGGTTTAATTGTAACTTAGGTTAGGATTTATTTTACAGGTAATTCTGTATTTCTTTTAGCTAGGTAGTTATTAAATAGTTAATAGCTATTTAATAACTATTCTAACTAGCTAAAATAAATACAAAGTTACCTGTAAAATAAATATAAATCCTAAAATAGCTGCAATGTAATTATTAATTACATTGTAGCTATCTTAGGGTTTATTTTACAGGTAAGTATTTAGTTTTAAATAGGAATAATTTATTAAAGTATAGTGTAGTGTTAGGTGTAATTGTAACTTAGGTTAGGATTTATTTTACAGGTAAATTTCTCTTTATTTTAGCTAGGTAGCTATTAAATAGTTAATAACTATTTAATAGCTATTGTACCTAGTTAAAATAAATTGAAAGTTGCCTGTAAAATAAAAATAAATCCTAAGATAGCTACAATATAATTATTATTTATATTGTACCTATATTAGGGTTTATTTTAAAGGTAAGTATTTAGTTTTAAATAGGATTAATTTATTTAATAATAGAAATATTATTTAGATTTATTTAATTAATATTTAAGTTAGGGGGGTGTTAGGTTTAGTGTTAGAATTAGGTTTAGGGGTTAATAAATTTATTACAGTGGCGGCGGTGTAGGGGGGGCAGGATAGGGGTTAATACATTTATTATAGGTGGCGACAGTGTAGGGGGGGCAGGATAGGGGTTAATAAGTTTAATATAGGTTGCGGCGGGGTCCGGGAGCGGTGGTTTAGGGGTTAAACTATTTATTTAGTTGCGGCGGGGTCTGGGAGCGGCGGTTTAGGGGTTAAACTATTTATTTAGTTGCGGCGGGGTCCGGGATCAGCAGGATAGGGGTTAATAACTTTATTATAGAGGGCGGCGGTATAGGGGGGGCAGGATAGGGGTTAATAGGTATAATGTAGGTGGCGGTGGGCTCCGGGAGCGGTGGTTTAGGGGGTAATACATTTATAAGAGTTGCGGCGGGGTCTAGGAGCGGCGGTTTAGGAGTTAGTAACTTTATTGAGTTGCGGGGGGCTCCGGGGGCGCCGGTATAGGGGGTAGAACAGTGTAGCTAGTGTGGGTGCTTAGTGACAGGCTAGCAATAAAGCTGTAAAAAAGCCGAAGAGCAGCGAGATTGGATGAGTGATAACTATCACAATCCGTTGCTCATCGCCCCGTACTTGGTGCGTGGCTTTTTGACAGATTTATTGATAACTTAGGCAAAATTTTGCAGGTCCGCGGCGGCGATGGTAGGCGAGTTTAGGCTGGCGTATTGGGCCGGCGAAGGCAGGAAAGTTGACACGTTGATAACTAGAGGCCACTATGTAAACTTAGCTATGGTTATACTTGTTATGTACAGTGTGTGTGTGTGTATAAAAAAAATCATGTAAGTGGTCGACAGGATTCAAAATTGTGAGTTTAGTGGTCTTTGAGGTCCGAAAGGTTGGCGACCCCTGGTCTAATGACCGCTGCTTCTTACAATGCGGAAAGCAGGCTTGCTTGCTAAATGAAATGTCAAATATGCTTATTGCGCTTCACATTTTGCAATTTAGGTCTAACTTGATGTTGGGTTAGCCCACATGAAGAATCGCTAATCTCAAAGCATATTTTTGAAATATTAAATATATAAGTATTAAAAATATTAATAATAATTATTAAATGTATTATACATACTGTAGAATATCCCAAATAATCCATAGAATATATCCATGTTTTACAGTATGTATAATCATTTTTAATAATGATTAGACATATTTAGACATGTATATGTATGTATATATACAACATAGATATGTATACTTATATATCTATAGGAATAGATATACAGATTTAGGAGTGTATATATATATATATATATATATATATATATATATATATATATATATATATATAGCAAACGATAGAAGACAGCACTCTCTGGTCTTAAATACAAAGGTTGTTTTATTTGTAGTGACGTTTCGGGGAAAGCTTCCCCTTCCTCAGACCCTGAAGGGGCAGTCAATCACCAAAGCAAGCAAGCTCTCTGTGATTTTTCCCTCGCCACCTCAAAGGTGGCGTAATGTATAAGAAGCTTTCCCCGAAATGTCACTACAAATAAAACAACATTTGTATTTAAGACCAGAGAGTGCTGTCTTCTATCTTTTGCTATTATTACCCACATTCATGCACCCTGGCAAATCGTGATACTGTTCGTGAGAGTGCACTTGTCCTACTAACCTATATATATATATATATATATATATATATATATATATATATATATATATATTGCATTTACAATAAAAATAACATTGTTCTGTATGTGAAGAACATTGGAAGGTGAAATATGAATACGTTTTTCAAAGATGCGGATGGAAAATCTGCTAATTACATTTGTTGTGTTGAAAAAGGTAGAGAGTATAAAGTATCAACTTTTTTCTAAAAATAACAGTATATATGGTGCAGACCCATTAAATAATTATAATGTGCAGTAAAGAAGATTGAGGTGCTTTAAAATAAAAGTCACCTACTAAAGACTGGGAATTTAGCACTATTTTAAATTAAATAGTCAACACATCATAAATTTGAAGCAATGTTTTATTTATTCATACACCCTGTCTAGTTCAGGCTCAATAATTTTACCGTATCCAGATCATACTGGAATACACTAATATTGTGGTTACATATAAAAAGATTAAAAAGTGCAAATGCAACAAAGTTAAAACTATGGCTTCTAGGACCGGTCCAGGTGGGGTGACAAGCTGAATCGTAACTTAAATGTTATCTAATGTATACAGAGCTAAAATAGACCCTTCATTATGTTGTGAATGAATGAGTACAGTGATAGAAACCTCTATAGCAAAATTACAGACCCATTTGGGTTTTAATTCAACTGTTATCTATAAAAGAGGTTGATCAATTGCTGTACAAAGTCACATGTCTAAGTCAAACATGGAAACATTTATATCAAGTACAGTTTTTACCGCAACATACTTTCAATAAAGCGTATACATAAAGAAAAGCATATGTACAAGTTTCATATAAGTTTAGTAATAATTGCAATTCATGGTGTTGTGTGAAATATGAATAACTTCAGTCGGATTAGGGTGTAACAGGTGTTAGGTTTTTTTCTTCTGCGCTCTCTATTGAAGTCAATGAGAATAATACGTTAACAATATCGCAATATCGCAAAGTTCGGAAGTTATCACACGTTGGATTTTCTTTTTCTTACAACAAGCAAAACGATTACTTCTGTTGAACTTTACACTTGAGCGGGAGCGCTAAATAGTGTGCCACTTGTAATCTAGCCCTGTGTGTTTGTTTATGAGTTCAGGTTTATGTTTACTAGACTCTCAACAACATTGTTTTATATGTTTTAGTTTGCTACTATATTGCCTTTATAGTAAAGTGTTCTGTCTGTAGCCAGCAGTTACACTATATATTGTTTTATGCTTTTGTTACCAGTGATTTTTGTTCCCCAGAATGAAAACCTTGTTTGGAAGACAGTTCTTGGATTATAAGAGCAGAGGTTGCTTTTTCAGCTTTATATGGAACATGCCACACTGCAACCAAAACCCCTGCAATAATACCACATCTTTTTATAAGAAATAATAGTTTTAATTCCTCTTGCCACCTACAAATCTGGTCCGCCTCATTACTGGCCACAAACGTAGTGAATTTGACGAGGTGAGAGATAAGTCGTTATAAAGACAAAATAGGTACTTCCTGCTCTATATGTTATTTAGTAGATTCTGATTATTTTAAGTTTTTTTTTTCTCTGTAACATTACATGGAGCCACAGAGAAATGTGGAGAAATGTGGAGTGCGTACACAACGATACAACATTCCCTCATTGACACCAACTGTGACAGAGCCACACAGGAAAAGACATCTTGGAATTAGCCTGTCAGATCATAGATAATCTAGTGGGAATTTACACAAGCAGACAGTTGCTTGTAAGGCGCACAGAAGGAAGGAGCCAGGTGCTGCTTAACTTGTAAATAGAAGCTGTTTTTCACTTGGCTCCTGAAACAGAATGAATTAAATACGTGTTCTGTCATTTCAGTGCAATGTCACATCTGCAGTGAAACATATGCTAACAGAGAGACGTTATCTGGCAGCATCTCTGTGTTTAAACTGAATTTGTGTGTTGTATGTAAAACCAACTGGGTTCATATTTTCTGACTGTGTTTTTATACATTTTCAGTTTCTAATCTGAAATTAAACAGTCTCTCTAGCTTATCTGATTTTGTTTAAAGAACATTTTTTGTTTGTTTGTTTTTGTTGCTATATCTGTCTATCATCATTATTATAGAAATACATATTTAAACAGTGAGTGAGTTAAAGGATAGCTACATGACAAGATGTTAGATTGGGAAAGGTTCAATGGTGTGTGTAGTTGTTTGTATGTGTGCGCGTATGTTTATGTATTTATATATATATACTGTATATAATGGATGCCCACCTGCAGCTGTTATTGATCCTATGCTTGATTCCATATTTGCTTTCAACGCTGTCACTATATTTTGAATAAATTAAGTTGCTTTGAGTTTTTTCCCGTTTCCTCTTATCTTTTGAATTGCAATTTGGCGATGGAGATCACTTAAGGGGCTTAGCTTGGCATTTACTTTATTTCTGCATTTGCCGGTGGATGGAGGAATCTTTGGCCGCAATACGGAGCACGCCGCAAGTGTGACGTCATCAGGATTTGACCTAGGCATCTCACGGAGTAGAACGCTATCACACAAGGATCCCCCTTCGAAAGTGAAGAGCTTGAGTGTTTTCTGGAGGAGCGTGACAACCAGTGGCAGACTGGGTAAGAAGAGTTTGATATTCTCACCAAGACCTTTTGTTTTAACATTACTGTGGTAGAGGTTGCGATTAAGTCTGAGCTGACTTTGACTCCAGGATTGGATAAGCTCTTTTGCTATAGGATTTACCTTGTTATCAATATATTAAGGCTGACAGTTGTATTTGAATGTTTTCCGGTAGAGGCATAGCACAGTTTTAATCTTTCTGTGTACATATATATCAAAGTAACAGGAGTATTGCATTATATAGTGATACCTTTTTTCTTGCATTAAAATTACATAGTAAAAAACAAACTTTTGAGAAAGTGTCCTCTCTTCCTGTCCTGTGGTCTGAAGCATACTCTTGAAATCTTGTCTTTTACTATGTAATGTTAGTCCAATAAAAAGTTATCATGGCATACAGCAATACTCTTGTTATTTTGATATTTAACTACTGGATTAATACAGCTACTAACAATATATATATATATATATATATATATATATATATATATATATATATATATATATATATATATATATATAAATATATATATATATATATATATATATATAAATATATATATATATATATATATATATATATATATATAATGCAATTCTGAAGGTAAATCTGCCCTCCTGGGTCAGCAGCCTGGGTGCAAAAATGAAATGAATATGGAAGCAAACAAATGCACTCTAAGGTCTTGTTAATAGTGGGTCATAAACCAATGTATATTAAAAGTCTGAAAAAAGAAACACAGAGGCGCCCAATGGCCTAATACCACAATACCAAGGGACAAGCAAATTATGTAAGACTAATACTCAAAACGAATAGCACCAAAAAGTGCAAGGAAGCAGACTGGAACCTCACAGTTGCCCAGCAAACTGAATAGACGCAGAGATAATTCTGTAGTACTTCTTCACCAGTGAGGTCCTCCTGGTTCCTAAAGGGGAGGATATAGAGCCAACATAGCCCAGTACAGTTTGTACAAATATATGTGTATCCAAGGAATATGCACACTTACATGTAGCAAAGCACCTCCAGGTGCAATATACACAGACTGGGACTTCTCAGCCACCCAGCTGATTGTTTCAAAGGTTTCAGCAAATAAGAAAGCTCCCAAAACTGATGCAGGAGTATAGATGGATTCCCAGATAAAATCCAGCAGCAAGTGTATTAGTTAAAAAGAATATTTTTATTTTAAAAGCAACATGTTTCTCAGCCAACAACTGGCTGTTTCCTCAGGCTATGACAGAGAGCTGACCTTTGCAATCTTCTGGAGCTATTGTGACTTACAGGATATCATTTAGTTATTGGACTTAGTGTTGTTGTAAACATTATTGTTCTTATTACATTGGCCCATATTTATCAAGGTCTGTCGGACCTGATCCGACAGTGCGGATCAGGTTCGACAGACCTCGCTGAATACGGCAAGCAATACGCTCGCCGTATTCAGCATTGCACCAGCAGCTCACAAGAGCTGCTGGTGCAACACTGCCCCCTGCAGACTCGCGGCCAATCAGCCACCAGCAGGGAGGTGTCAATCAACCCGATCGTACTCGATCGGGTTGAATTGTGGCGATTCCTGTCCGTCTCATCAGAGCAGGCGGACAGGGTTATGGAGCTGCGGTCTCTAGACCGCTGCTCCATAACTTGTGTTTCTGGCGAGTCTGAAGGCTCGCCAGAAACACAGGCCCTCAAGCTCCATCTGGAGCTTGATAAATGGGCCTCCATGGGGCCTATCTATCAAGCTCTGAATGGAGCTTGAGGGCCCGTGTTTCTGGCGAGCCTTCAGACTCGCCAGAAACACAAGTTATGGAGCAGCGGTCACAAAGACCGCTGCTCCATAACCCTGTCTGCCTGCTCTGATGAGGCGGACAGGAATCGCCGGAATTCAACCTGATCGAGTACTATCGGTTGATTTACATCCCCTGCTGGTGGCTGATTGGCTGCGAGTCTGCAGAGGCAGCGTTGCACCAGTAGCTCACAAGAGCTGCTGGTGCAATGCTGAATACGTAGAGCGTATTGCTCTCCAAATTCAGTGATGTCTATCGGACCTGATCCGCACTGTCAGATCAGGTCTGACAGACATTTGTTAAATAGGCCTCTAAATATTTGATTGGTGCTTCAGTGGTGTGTGGCTCCACACTGGCATACTATTGGTTAGTGATGCGCAATGTACACAACACACTTGTTGGGAACTGAATCATCCTTAGACAGGATAGTGGCTACTTGTACATGATGACGAGGTACATCTTGTGGTTTACACTACCCCGGTATGAGATTGTGGTGGTGAGGATGAGTTCATTCAAGTTTACGCATGATCGATCTATATTCCTGTTGATTCACGATCGGTCTATTTTTCAGTTGTGGTTGGACAGAGCACAGTTAGGGTTTATATGAGTCCCATAAAGTCACCTTTCACTAATATGACAATTGGCAACTGATCGGTAGAAATCTTTTATGTAATGTGACACTGATAGTCACGGATAATATTGAGGTGGTGCTGAATGAGCTATGACTCATCTGACCATTTGATAGACAGATTGTCTGATTGGCCGATTTGGCTGCGAGCTTTGTGTTAATTAACGCCATTGGTTATTTTAGTTATGTAGTTTTATGCCACACGAGCCTCACATTATACTATGACTTACACCCATGGATGTTTCTATAAAGTTATTTATCATTTGCTGACCAAGGACGTTGTTTTTAATACACTTTTTTCACATATATATATACACCAATAGGCATACTTTTTTCCACTATTTTTCATCCTATCATCTTGTTTGACCTTTGGTCTCTATCCTATCAGGAGACTTGTTTCTCCTGTCTGAACATGCAGATTGCACTGATTGGTTTTGGACACAGGGGAGGGTTTTACTTACCTTTATAAGTTTGTCATTTTGTATTGTTGCTTGTCAGAGGAAGGGACTGTGTTTTTGTCACAAATAAAATTGTTTATAACACAGACGGCTGAAGTCCAGTGAGTGCTTATCCTATCTAAAACTATATATATATATATATATATATATATATATATATATATATATATATACTGTATAAAGTATAGGATATGTGTGTGTATACATGTATGTGTATGCTCGTATACCTTTTCTTTTGCTCTACATACATAATCTATCTGGTAATAGTAATTAATTTTATTTTCAACAATAACAAAATTGGGAATACTGCTCAGGATCTCCTCTTCGGTTCCATCGCTGCTCGGCTGAGTGAAGACGACTCAAGGTAGGATGATCTTCAGGGGGGTAGTGTTAGGTTTTTTTAAGGGGGGTTTGGGTTGGATTAGGGGTATGTGGGTGGTGGGTTTTAATGTGGGGGGTTGTATTTTTCTTTTACAGGCAAAAGAGCAGTTTTCTTTGGGGCATGCCCCGCAAAAGGCCCTTTTAAGGGCTGGTAAGGTAAAAGAGCTGTGAACTTTTTAAATTTAGAATAGGGTAGGGCATTTTTTTATTTTGGGGGGCTTTGTTATTTTATTAGGGGGCTTAGAGTAGGTGTAAGTAGCTTAAAATTGTTGTAATATTTTTTAAATGTTTGTAACTTATTTTTTTTGTTTTTTGTAACTTAGCTTTTTTATTTTTTGTACTTTAGTTAGTTTATGTAATTGTATTTAATTGTAGTTAATTTATTTAATTAATTTAATGATAGTGTAGTGTTAGGTTTAATTGTAACTTAGGTTAGGATTTATTTTACAGGTAATTTTGTATTTCTTTTAGCTAGGTAGTTATTAAATAGTTAATAACTATTTAATAACTATTCTAACTAGCTAAAATAAATACAAAGTTACCTGTAAAATTAATATAAATCCTAAGATAGCTACAATGTAATTATTAATTATATTGTAGCTATCTTAGGGTTTATTTTACAGGTAAGTATTTAGTTTTAAATAGGAATAATTTATTAAAGTATAGTGTAGTGTTAGGTGTAATTGTAACTTAGGTTAGGATTTATTTTACAGGTAATTTTCTCTTTATTTTAGCTAGGTAACTATTAAGTAGTTAATAACTATTTAATAGCTATTGTACCATTTTAAAATAAATTGAAATTTGCCTGTAAAATAAAAATAAATCCTAAGATAGGTACAATATATTTATTATTTATATTGTAGCTATATTAGGGTTTATTTTAAAGGTAAGTATTTAGTTTTAAATAGGATTAATTTATTTAATAAGAGAAATATTATTTAGATTTATTTAATTAATATTTAAGTTAGGGGGTGTTAGGGTTAGGGTTAGACTTAGGTTTAGGGGTTAATAATTTTATTACAGTGGCGGCTGTGTAGTGGGGGCAGGATAGGGGTTAATAAATGTATTATAGGTGGCAACGGTGTAGGGTGGGCAGATTAGGGGTTAATAAGTTTAATATAGGTTGTGGCGGGGTCCTGGAGCGGCGGTTTAAGGGTTAAACTATTTATTTAGTTGCGGTGAGGTGCGGGATCAGCAGGATAGGGGTTAATAACTTTATTATAGAGGGCGACGGTATAGGGGGGCAGGATAGGGGTTACTAGGTTTAATATAGGTTGCGGCGGTGTCCGGGAGCGGCGGTTTAGGGGTTAATACATTTATAAGAGTTGCGGTGGGGTCTAGGAGCGGCGGTTTAGGGGTTACTAACTTTATTTAGTTGCGGGGGGCTCCGGGGGCGCCGGTATAGGGGGTAGAACAGTGTAGTTTAGTGTGGGTGCTTAGTGACAGGCTAGCAAAAAAGCTGTAAAAAAGCCGAAGAGCAGCGAGATCGGATGAGTGATAACTCTCACAATCCGCTGCTCATCGCCCCGTACTTAGTGCACAGCTTTTTGACAGCTTTTTTGATAAATTAGGCAAATTTTTGCAGGTCCGCGGCGGCGATGTGAGGCGAGCTTAGGCGGGCGTATTGGGCCGGCGAAGGCAGGAAAAGTAGACGCGTTGATAACTACCCCCCTATATTACAAATTTATCATAATTTCATAATTTATGGTAATTTTAAACAACTTTCTAATTTATTTCTATTATCAAATTTTCTTCGTTCTCTTGGTATCTTTTGTTGAAAAGAAAGGACATATGATTAGGAGCTGGCCCATTTCTGGAGCACTACACTCACCCGACACTTTATTAGGTACACCCAGGGCCGGACTAGGAATAAAAAGCAGCCCTGGAAAATTTTTAAACCAGCCCTAAATTTCGCTGTGGCGTACCCATAGACACCGGATACTAATAATCCTGAAAGGGATTTAAGATTTTTTTTTTTTTACTGCCTGCTCTAAATTAAAATCATTCTTGCATCATAATAAAGAACATTTTCTCACAGAATATGAAGTATATATATTATATATATACTTCATATTCTGTGTGCTAATGTTCTTTATTATGCAGGAATGTTTAACTTAGAGCAGGCAGTAAAAAAAAAAAATCTTATATCTCTTTCAAGATTATTAGTATCCACACTCTGAGTAAGACTCTGTCCGGTGATCTCATCTGATCTGCCTGAATATAAATAATGCATACAAACCTCCTTACTTTATTCTAAAGACTGCCCCTCCTTGCAATAGATTCATATATATATATATATATATATATATATATATATATATATATATATATATATATATATATATATAAGAATGCCAAAACATTACAGTTATTAATTGAAAAATTTGATCAACCTACAGTGAGAGAAAACAACAACCTTGAGGCACCTTATGTCTAGTGCAGTGAGTTTTGTGCTGCCACTTTCATAGAGCTTATTGTCCCTTATGACTTCTGTATAAAAGTGCTGTAGCAACATAAGAGATGTATGCAAGAACAGAATGAGGGAGAGCTGACAGTACTTGCTGAGTACAGATGGCACACAGTAAATGAGAGTAGTAACAGCTAAAATGCTAAATTGTGCAAGAGGAATCTAGTCATTAGTGAATTCAGACAGGAAACTGCAAAGCCAGCGCTCATTGAGATTAGTCTGACCAGTCACTACATAGAAAGCACAGTGTAAATAGATTTCCCCCACTCTAAACTTTGAAGCACAATGACAGATAACAAAGTTATAGTGACTGCATATAGTAACACCAGCAAGCGTGTACACTATACTGTAAGTGATATTAAACTCACCTAGTCACACACCAAGTATACACTCAGATTGTATACTGTTACGAGAGTAGGTTACACACAGTTCAAGTCAAGATTAAGAACACAGACAGCACGACACAGACATGCCCAGAGTCAGGCACTGGGCCCCTCCTGCCAATCACTGCAGATCCCTCCCCAGCCTTAGCCAGCTCACTGTTCACATTCATTCATGCAGTTCACAGTTACCGGGAGGAGAACTGAACTTTGCAGGTAAGGTGTGTCCCGTCACCGTGGCCATCCGTCGTCTTCTGTCCCTCCCACACATGACTCCATGTGGCCTGCACATAAACTAGGCTCAGCTCGCTGGCGCTCCCAGGCTCCTTCCACTATGTCACGTAGACAGTCTGTCAGTGTGACGTTGGTAAGCCGAGCCGGTCCGGCCCACCCCTGCATTCCTCCCTGGCCTCATCCAGTCAGATTGAGCTGTGAGTGACAAACAGACACAGACTCAGTCTGATTGGCTTGCAGTAGTTTGTGTTGCGGGCACGGCCACTAGGGGTTATTATTAAACAGTCTCAGAGTCTAGTAGCGTAGCGTTCCTCACTGCCTCTTAGCCAGTTAGCCTAAGTGTATACTTTTAACGCAATATATAAATATCAGAGTTGCATGATGATGCATTAAAATATTTGTTAAATGCAGCAGCTGAGCCAGCCTGTCTGAGGCAGCCCAGCTGAGCTGCTGGCCGACGGCCCACCGGGATTTTTCCCGGTATCCCGGCTGCCTAATCCGGCCCTGTCTTTAAAATTAGCTATTTATCTATCATATCTATCTAACTATCAATTGTATCTATCAAAAGTTTATTGCATCTATTGATCTATGCAATTCGTATCTATCAAATGTATATTGCATCTATTGATCTATGCAATTCGTATCTATCAAATGTATATTGCATCTATTGATCTATGGAATTCGTATCTATCAAATGTATATTGCATCTATTGATCTATGCAATTCGTATCTATCAAATATATATTGCATGTATTGATCTATGGAATTCGTATCTATCAAATGTAAATTGCATCTATTGATCTATGTAATTCATATCTATCAAATGTATATTGCATCTTTTGATCTATATAATTCGTATCTATCAAATGTATATTGCATCTATTGATGTACTTCGTATCTATCAAATGTATATTGCATATTTTGATCTATGTAATTCGTATCTATCAAATGTAAATTGCATCTTTTGATCTATGTAATTTGTATCTATCAAATGTAAATTGCATCTTTTGATCTATGTAATTCGTATCTATCAAATGTATATTTCATCTTTTGATCTATGTAATTGGTATCTATAAAATGTATATTGCATCTATTGATCTATGTAATCTATGTATCTATCTATCTATCAAATCTATCGATCTCGTGGTTGTGCAAATGGACTGTTTGTGGTTGTTTGCGGTGAGTTAAACGGGGAGTTTGGTCTGTCACTGTGAAGCGGGCGTAACCCTTACACTACCTGATCGATACAACATCATACCTGATGTTTTAAAGCACGTTATTCAAAACAATTTAGGAATGTTAGGTGATTTATGCCCTTTATGGCTTAAAACCAGACTCTGCATCAACTATGTAATTTTCCATGGGCGTTTTGCCATGGATCCCCCTCCGGCATGCCACAGTCCAGGTGTTAGTCCCCTTGAAACAAATTTTCCATCACTATTGCGGCCAGAAAGAGTCCCTGTGGGTTTTAAAATTTGCCTGTCCATTGAAGTCAATGGCGGTTCGCCCGGTTCGCGAACATTTGCTGAAGTTCGCGATTGCCATTTGCGAATGCAAAATTTTAGGTTCGCGACATCACTAGTTAGCAGTGGAATACACCCCCAGGGAGCAACTCTTGGAGGAAGGAAAGAGTAGTACTAAGAAAACAGGAGGTTCCAAGTACAGAGTACAAACAGATTTGCCAAATTGTGAAAAAAAAAAATTCACTCTTAGCTGTGGATGACCATCTGGTCAGAGTAGTTGAAGAAGGTATTAAATGCTCGTATATGAGGACAAAAACTCTGGGCAGCATCCTGGCACCTACACAACTCAAAAAACGGCCAAATATCAACAGTTCTTGGTTAAGACATGTTGGAATGTACATATGTGGTAATACCAGTTGTAGGCCGTGTGAATATGTGCTTATCACTAAAGATTTTTTATCCATGGCCAATGGTAGACACTTTGACATTAAATCATGCCTTAATTGCACCTCATACTATGTTATTTATTTAATTACATGTTCTCTTTGTAGGTTACAGTATGTAGGTCTCACTTCAAGGGTTATGAGATCTATAATTAGGGTACATTTATCCACAATGAATGTTGGTAAGGCATCCACCCCACTAGTACAACACTTTTCAATTAAATATGGGGGTAATCTGAGTACCTTTAGATGGTGTGCAATTGAAAAGGTATCATTGCCCAAAAGGGGTGGAGACATTGACCAACTTCTGGCCAAAAGAGAAATTTTTGGGATTTTCACCCTTGACACTAGGGTACCAAAAGGTCTCAATTCTCGATATAATATGATAAATTACTGGGAATAATTTAAGATTGGACAGTTTGGTTCCGTGGTATCAAATATCTTTGAGGTCACACCTTTTTCTTGCTCATGTATTGCAATATTTTATGATTGTAATCATTATATGCCTTTAATATCATGGTTCCAGAGATGTCTGTATTGTTTAATTAAGGTCTAATTGGTACTATGCAATTGTTATTTGTTTATGCCTATTTGAGTTTATTATTATTTGTCAAAGATAAACAAGCAGAGCTATAGATATATAATTACATTACCCCAGTTTATTAGTATTATTATTATTTAATATCTCGCAATATATGAACTATATATATATATATATATCAGTTCATTGTGGAAAAAGTGTTTACCCAAATAGTCTATCTGCCATTATTTGCATGGTTTCTGAACAGTTATCGGAATAATATCTAATATCTATATGTACCACATAGGTTTATGTCTACAATTGAAATACAATTCTATCTTTTTGCTTTGTTTTATGACTTAGCTAGTCTCTGAGCTTAATAGCTTTGGAATCAAGCCCTGTCCAATATGGCCAGGTTATTATAGAGTTAAATAGTGGTAGGCATTGTTTATTTTTATTCAGTGGCGTCACTAGGGTTGGTGTCACCCGGTGCGGTATGTTATGGTGTCACCCCCCCCTCCCCCCAGAAAGCAGACACACACAAACACAAAAACACAGGCACACACACATACAAACACTCAGACACACTTAAAAACACACTCGGAGGCACACACAAACACTCGGAAACAGACTCAGACACAAGCACAAAAACACTCAGACACACGCACAAAAACACTCAGACACACACACAAAAACACTCAGGCACACACACAGAAACACTCAGACACACACACAAAAGCACTCAGACACACACACACATAAAAACACTCAGACACACACACATACAAAATATGTAAACTGCACTGCTTCAATTATAAAGCTCATGCCTAGAGATGCTCCCTGGCTCAGCAGAGCATCAAATAAAAGATAAACAGAGCACTCTAAAAATAAATCACTAAGGAAAAGGTTTAGGCGTGCAAACTATGAAAATTCTGCTCTCTGACTCTGTTCTAAGTCTGTCAGTGCACAGCCCCGGGCCGCGTGTCTACTGCTTCTTATGGCCAAGCACCTCTGCTCTCTGCCCAACCCCAGACCCCCGCCTGCCCTCCCCTCCTACCTCTTCAGTGTGAACTTAGTGTACCGTAACCGTACCGGTCTGGTGGGCATCATACGTGGCTCCTTCTCTTTAGAGACAGTGTCAGACAGTCATGCGGTCAGGTGCCAGGCATCCCCCTCATGATTTCCCAGTTCCCGTTTAGAGAGACAGCACAGCAGTGAGTGACTCCACTGCTCCACACGCCACTGAGCAGTGAGCACAGATAGGCAAGCAGGTTTAGGCTAGCAGCGCCACTTTGCAAGCCCCACTGCATGCCCACAACATTCATAGTGAAATAGGGCAGTGGAGGAGCAAAGTACAAACAAGCAAAAGCAGCCGGGAAAACTATTTGTGGAAATTGCAGCGCTGGCTCAAAAAAAGGAAGTGTCTAAAACTTCCCCAGTCCCACTATTGTTCACAAATGCTGGCCCCTCTAACAAAAAATATATGCATCTCTACATTGTATTTCTTTGAATTTCTTTTTTTGGTAGTGTCACCCACTGGAGGGTGTCACCCAGGTGTGGCCCGCACCCCCCTAGTGATGTCACTGTTTTTAATGATATTGTAACAGCCAATAGCTAAATGGTTTGTCTTTTAAAAAGTGAGTAATGGCACAGCACTAACAGGCTATGATTACGACTTGTCAGTCGAAATGCATGAGCCATAGTGCTGTGCTGTACCACTAATTGTGTTTTGCAAGCTTCATTTGTATTTTAAACTTGTTAATAAATTTGAATTTTTTAATCAATTGAGGAGCATACCGAATCTATATTAATTCATCACTGATCCAGAGTGTTTCCTCCCGTCTTGGAGGACCGTTATCCAACCTGATTGCTCCTATCCAACTCCTCCCCCAACGTTGATGTCACCCGGAGTGTGATGTGGATGGAAGCAGCTACATGTGCTGTGTTTGGCAGGAGCAGGACAGCAGACCGTTGTCTGTATCCTGTGGAGTTTGCGGGGCCGCTCAGGGCCATTAAAATCCAGGAGAACAGTACAAAACAGGAAGAAAAGGCACGGAGGATGGTAAGCCAAGACCTTAGCGTCTATACTTGGCTAGAATCTTATACAGAGCATTGGAAGAAGGGGGGTAGAGTATGTTTTGAGCACGGGTACCTTTGCTTCACACTATTGTTGGTAAAGACAGTTTGGGACTGATACACACACTTGTAACTGTATATGTAAATACATATTTACACATATAAATACATTAATATATATGAACACATATATAGACTGTTGCCACTGATGTTTTGCTGTGAACACTATTTTTAAGCTGACTGAATAAAACTTTGGATGTTTTAAAGAATTGTGCAGGCTAATCTTTTCTACGAGTATATATATATATATATATATATATATATATATATATTTATTTACAGTTGTATGCAAAAGTTTAGGCACCCCTGACAATTTCCATGATTTTCATTTATAAATAATTGGGTGTTTGGATCAGCAATTTAATTTTGATCTATCAAATAAGTAAAGGACACAGTACTAATTCAGTAGTGAAATTAGGTTTATTGGATTAACAAAAAATGTGCAATATGCATAAATTTGGGCACTCTTGTCATTTTGTTGATTTGAATACCTGTAACTACCTAGCACTAATTAATTGGAACACACAATTGGTTTGGTGAGCCCATTAAGTCTTGAACTTCATAGATGCATCCAATCATGAGAAAAGGTATTTAAGGTGGCCAATTGCAAGTTGTTGTTCTATTTGACACTCCTCTGAAGAGTGGCAACATGGGGGCCTCAAAACAACTCTCAAATTACCTGAAAACAAAGATTGTTCAACATTATGGTTTATGGGAAGGCTACAAAAAGCTATTGCAGAGATTTAAGCTGTCAGTGTCCACTGTGAGGAACATAGCGGGGAAATGGAAGACCACAGGCACAGTTTTTGTTAAGGGCAGAAGTGGCTTGCCAAGTAAAATATCAGAGAGGCAAAGGATGGTGAGAACAGTCAAAAACAGCCCACCTCCAAAGATCTACAACATAATCTTGCTGCAGATGGTGTCACTGTGCATCGTTCAACAATTCAGCGCACTTTGCACAAGGAGAGGCTGTATGGGAGAGTGACACAACCTTTTCTGCACACACGCCACAAACAGAGTTGCTTGAGGTATGCAAATGCACATTTGGACAAGCCAGCTTCATCTTGGAAGAAGGTGCTGTGGACTGATGAAACAAAGATTGAGTTCTTTGGTCATAACAAAGGGAGTTATTCATGGCGGCAAAATAACAAAGCATTCCAAGGCAAACACTTACTACCCACAGTAAAATCTGGTGGATGTTCCATCATGCTGTGGGGCTGTGTGGCCAGTGCCGGTACTTGGAACCTTGTTAAAGTTGAGGGTCGCATGGGTTCCACTCAATATCAGCAGATACTTGAGAATAATGTTGAGGCATCAGTCACAAAGTTAAAGTTACACCGGGGCTGGATATTTCAACAAGACAACAACCCAAAACACTGCTTAAAATCTACTTTGGCATTTCTGCAGAGGAACAAGTACAATGTTCTGGAATGTCCATCCCAATCCCCAGACCTGAATATCATTGAAAATCTGTGGGGTGATTTGAAGCGGGCTGTCCATGCTCGGCAACCATCAAACCTAACTGAACTGGAGATGTTTTGCAAGGAGGAATGGTCCAAAATACCTTCATCCAGAATCCAGACACTCCTTACAGGCTGAGGACAGTTCTAGCTGCCCTCCAATCATTGAGAGTGTTCTTAGCCATGTTGGAGATTAAACAATACAATGTGAGGACTCCCTACAGGCTATAGGATGCGTCTAGAGGCTGCTATTTCTGCTAAAGGAGGCTCCACTAAATATTGATGCAATATTTCTGTTAGGGTGCCCAAATGTATGCACCTCTCTAATTTTGTTTTGATGCATATTGCACATTTTCTGTTAATCCAATAAACCTCATTTCACTTCTGAAATATTACTGTGTCCTTCAGTTATTTGATAGATCAAAATGAAATAGCTAATCCAAACACCCAATTATTTATAAATGAAAATCATGGAAATTGTCAGGGGTGCCTAAACGTTTGCATACAGCTGTATATATATATATATATATATATATATATATATATATATATATATATATATATATATATATATATATTTAGATATGTGTATGTATATAAATGTTAAAGCCCTTCACAGCTTTTTTTCTCTAACACCCGAGATCTCGTATCTTTGAGCCCTCATAACGTTTGTGTGCAATATTTTTAAAAACAATTTATTATTAGACAGTGTTAATATGAGTGTAACTGTACTTTGCAATGTATTTTTGAAGTGTTTCGTGAAACTTTTTTGTTGCACAAAGCAGTTAACTACAGCTCTTCTAGCAATGGAAATTGATTTCGAAAAGACCACATTGTGTGCGGAAAAGTCATAACTTGCTACTTGTAATCTTGCCCTATGTAAGTTGTGCTAAACCAAACTTTATATATATATATATATATATATATATATATAAATAAATAAAATGCAAAAGGGACTGCACTCTCACTCTCACTTACTTATATAGCATCTACCAGGGTGTCAGTACAGGGTTACATAAATTATAAAAAGAGGACCGCACTCTAGATTTCAAACATAAGTAATTATTTAATTAAGTGACGTTTCACGGAAGGGGAGTAAGTCCCCGAAACATCACTTAATTAAATGGATAGTTATGTTTGAAATCCAGTGAGTGTGGTCCTCTTTTTATGATATATATATATATTTATATATATATATATATACACAGTATATGATTATTATTGTTTTCTTATTTTTTGTGTGTAGTAATGGTACTCTATGAATTTAGATTATGGTTTAATAGTTTATTCTGTACTCAGTTTCTCCATAAAGTGCACGATTGTGCCTGTAAGTGTCTCAGTTTCATATAAGAGAATGTAGTAAGGCAAGTTTCTATCATAATATGCATCAGGCTATTAAATAAAATAAAAAAACACACATGCATGTGAAACTAAGAATGAGTGCAAGTTAACTTAAAAACAGCATCATTTTATATGTATGTGCTTTATAAAAGCTTTTGCTTTCAGTGCCAGCCGCTCCATGTCACATTCACTTTCCCCTGTAATAATCTGCATCCTACACTGTCAGAAAAAAATTTGCAAAAATTGTACCTCAAGGGGTACAACAGCTTTTCACTGGGGCAGTACTCTGAAAGGTACAACCACTGTACCCTTTTACATGGGAGCATATTGGTACCCTTGCAGATTGTACCTTTCAAAGGCATATATGAACCTTTGGTGACTACATTGGACCTCAATGCTATGGTACCATAATGTATCCTTAAAAACGTGGTGCTAATTTAGCATTTTAAGGGTACTGCCCACTCAACACAGCATATTATAATAAATGCTGTTCCATTGAATTAATAATATGACATTCAAATATGCATTCCCCTAATGTGTACTCATGCAGACAGCATTACAATAGCCACACTGTAGTTTGATAAGTTTGGATAGTGTAGCCATATAGCAGGTACTAAGACTGCTACATGAATTACTTAAAGAACCAGGCAAAACAACCAGTTACAAAAGGAGCTATTCAAAATGCATTACAATAGCCACACAGCCCGGCCCGACCGCGCCATTACACTCAGTGCAGCTTGCTCCTGCTGTCAGACAGAGCAGGAGCGAGCTGCACTGAGTGTAATGGTATGGTCGGGCTGGGCTGTGACTATACAGCTGGCCAGATGCGCTCAGACCCGCTGAGTAGAGCACAGAGAGAGGGTCTGGGAAACACTCTAGGTTCTATAAATCTAGCACTAATATAATGTTATATAATTCTGAACTATGTGCAAAATTATATAACATTATTTTCTATGTTTACTGGCCCTTGTGCTTGTGTGCTATTTAGAACCAGCAACACAGTGTCATTGAAGATATGGGTTAAGTATTTTTTGTTGTCTTGCCCACTTCTTGCATATTACCAATAACCAATAACAGTTGGAAACATATTTGTACCTTATTTACCCCTAAATGGTACATATTAGTTCCTTAAGGTGTAATTATGATCCATTGAGGGTACAACCACAGCAGTTGTACCCTAAGTGTTCACAAACGGACCCCAACCATACCCTTTTTTCTGACAGTGTAGAGAGCTTCATTACTTTCTGTGGTGATAAACTCTAAACTCGCTGGGGATTCCTGGTTTAGCCACATTTCTTAGATCATTCCATGTGGTCTGCCCATGTTAGGGTCAGAGTGATATTTATCATAATGCTGACAAATTTGAAATCATCGAGCCCATTGTGAAAAACTAAGGTGCTAGAGACTAGGAGGGTCTGTGATACTCTCAATTACCACAGCCTACTTTTAAAACAAAAGCTTGTATTTTAGGGAACTACAGGGTGTTAAAGGGTTAAATAATTTTAGCCCATAATTTATGTGCAGATTAACATAATTGTCAAGTAACTAATCTAGTGTGAAACATGGCTTAATTAGCATTTATTTGAAATCAGTTATTTCCATATACAGTACATGACACATGCAAGTGAGTCAACTTGTATCAGACTTAATTAAAGAATGTTTAAAAATACTACACGTGGTGTAATCATGTCAAAGAGTGAGGTGTGCAGGTAGCTAATTAGCCATGTTATGTTTAGCACAAATCCATTTTAATTAGCTTAAATAGACTCGACCAATCAATCATCAAATATGGAGCTCCCATTGCCTCCAATGCCAATGTATAAGTCTCCTAATTATCCATTTTCTAATACCTCCAACCTTAACATTACCAAATTCTTCCCTTCCCAAAAAAACACAAATTTAAATCTTACCACTAGTCATGTCGTGAATAGTTCGTTGGCGAACATAGCATGTTCGCGTTCGCTGTGGCGGGCGAACATATGCGATGTTCGGTCTGCCCCCTATTCGTCATCATTGAGTAAACTTTGACCCTGTACCTCACAGTCAGCAGACACATTCCAGCCAATCAGCGGCAGACCCTCCTACCTCCTGGACAGCATCCATTTTAGATTCATTCAGAAGCTGTATTCTTAGTGAGAGGAGGGACAGTGTAGCTGCTGCTGATTTAATAGAGAAATCGATAGCTAGGCTAGTGTGTTCACTGTCCACTACAGTCCTGAAGGACTCATCTGATCTCTGCTGTAAGGACAGCTTCCCAAAAAGCCCTTTTTAGGGCTATAACATCAGTCTGCTTTTTTTTTTTTTCCTGTGTAATCTAATTGCAGTTGCCTGCCTGCCAGCGTGTGTGACAGGCTCACAGCGTATACTGTGCCCACTTGCCCAGTGCCACCACTCATATCTGGTGTAACAGTAGTGTACATTTAAAAAAAACAACACTTTTTTGACTGTGAAATAATAGCAGACAGCTGCCAGTACCCAAGATGGCCGACAATAAGGCAGATGGGGAGGGTTAGAGAGCTGTTTTGGGGGGATCAGGGACGTTGGGGGATAAGGGGGGATGCTACACCATAGCATATGTAAATATGCTAAAAAAATGTAAAAAAATTAAAAACCTTTTATTTTAGTACTGGCAGAGTTTCTGCCAGTACTTAAGATGGCGGGGACAATTGTGGGGTGGGGGAGGGAAGGGAGCTTTTTGGGAGGGATCAGGGGGTCTGATGTGTCAGGTGGGAGGCTGATCTCTACACTAAAGCTAAAATTAACCCTGCAAGCTCCCTACAAACTACATAATTAACCCCTTCACTGCTAGCCATAATACACGTGTGATGCGCAGCAGCATTTAGCGGCCTTCTAATTACCAGAAAGCAACGCCAAAGTCATATATGTGTGCTATTTCTGAACAAAGAGGATCCCAGAGAAGCATTTACAACCATTTGTGCCATAATGGCACAAGCTGTTTGTAAATAATTTCAGTGAGAAACCTAAAATTGCGAAAAAAATTAAGTTTTTTTTAAATTTGATCGCATTTGGTGGTGAAATGGTGGCATTAAATATACCAAAATGGGCCTAGATCAATACTTTGGGTTGTCTACTACACTTAAGCTAAAATTAACTCTACAAGCTCCCTACATGCTCCCTAATTAACCCCTTCACTGCTGGGCATAAAACACGTGTGGTGCGCAGTGGCATTTAGCAGCCTTCAAATTACCAAAAAGCAATGCCAAAGCCATATAAGTCTGCTATTTCTGAACAAAGGGGATCCCAGAGAAGCATTTACAACCATTTATGCCATAATTGCATAAGTTGTTTGTAAATAATTTCTGTGCGAAACCTAAAGTTTGTGAAAAAGTGAACAATTTTTTTTTATTTGATCGCATTTGGCGGTGAAATGGTGGCATGAAATATACCAAAATGGGCCTAGATCAATACTTTGGGATGTCTTCTAAAAAAAATTATAAACATATGAAAGGATATTCAGGTATTCCTGACAGATATCAGTGTTCCAATGTAACTAGCGCTCATTTTGAAAAAAAAAGTGGTTTTGAAATACCAAAGTGCTTCTTTTATTTATTTCCCTATAATAAATGGTTGTTTTTTGGTGGTTGTAGATGTGTAACAGATTTTGGGGGTCAAAGTTAGAAAAAGTGTGTTTTTTCCATTTTTTCCTCATATTTTATAATATTTTTAATAATAAATTATAAGATATGATGAAAATAATGGTATCTTTAGAAAGTCGATTTAGTGGCGAGAAAAACGGTATATAATATGTGTGAGTACAGTAAATGAGTAAGAGGAAAATTACAGCTAAACACAAACACCACAGAAATGTAAAAATAGCCTTGGTCCTTAAGGGAAAGAAATCGAAAAATGGCCTTGGTCATTAAGGGGTTAAAAAAAAACACTAGCACCACAGCCGCTTCACTTGATCTGTCAGAGGAGTTATTTACACATCAGTTGGAAGAAATGAGTGATGCGCAACCATTATTGCCAGAGGATGTAGATAACAGGGATATGTCTCAGTCAGGCAGCATTACACACATGGACGTATGGTGTGATGATGATGATGTTGTACCCCCTGCGGGAGTTTGGTCTGTCACTGTGAAGCGTGCGTAACCCTTACACTACCTGATCGATACAACATCATACCTGATGTTTTAAAGCACGTTATTCCAAACAATTTAGGAATGTTAGGTGATTTATGCCCTTTATGGATTAAAACCAGACTCTGCATCAACTATGTAATTTTCCATGGGAGTTTTGCCATGGATCCCCCTCCGGCATGCCACAGTCCAAGTGTTAGTCCCCTTGAAACAACTTTTCCATCACTATTGTGGCCAGAAAGAGTCCCTGTGGGTTTTAAAATTTGCCTGTCCATTGAAGTCTATGGCGGTTCGCCCGGTTCGCCCGTTCACAAACATTTTTGGAAGTTCGTGTTCGCCGTTCGCAAACGCAAATTTTTATGTTCGCGACATCACTACTTACCACCCATCTTTCAGTCCTAAAACTTTATCACCCCTCAAACCATCCCTAACAATAAGCTAGATTACGAGTTTAGCGTTAGAGGCTGTGTGGTGCTAACGAGCAGTTTTCTCTCACCACTCACTTACCTGGTATTACGGGTTTTTACAAACCCGTCGTTAAAAGACAAGAAGTGAGCGTTGAGCAAAATTTTGCTCATTAGCGCACTCCAATACCAGCGCTGCTTAAGTCAGCGGTCAGCTGGTCATACGCGCTTGTGTACGATTTCCCCATTGGAATCAACGGGGAGAGCCGACTGAAAAAAAGTCTAACACCTGCAAAAAAGCAGCGTAAAACTCACTAATGCAGCCCCATTGATTAATATGGGGAAATAAAATTTATGTTTAGACCTAACACCCTAACATGAACCCCGATTCTAAACACCCCTAATCTTACACTTATTAACCACTAATCTGCTGCCCCGATATCGCCGTCACTATAATAAACATATTAACCCCTAAACCCCCCACTCCCACCTCGCAAACATTAGTTAATTATTATTAACCCCTAATCTGCCGTCCCTAACATCGCCGCCACCTACCTACATTTATTAACCCCTAATTTTGCCACCCCCAACTTCGCTATATATAGAATTTTTCTACCTTAATTCCGATTGGCTGATAGAATTCTATCAGCCAATTGGAATCTAAGGGACACCATATTGGATGACGTCACTTAAAGGAACCTTCATTCGTCGTTAGTCCGTCGGAAGAAGAGGATGCTCCGTTTCGGATGTCTTGAAGATGGAGCCGCTCCGCATTGGATGGATGAAGATAGAAGATGCTGTCTGGATGAAGACTTCTGCCTGTCTGGAGGACCACTTCGCCCGGCTTGGATGAAGACTTCTCCTGGCTTCGTTGAGGACTTTGGCCCGGTTGGATGAAGACTTCTGCCGCTTCCTTGAGAATGGATGTCCGGTCTTCAGAACTGTAAGTCAATCTTCAGGGGTTTATTGTTAGGTTTTTTTAAGGGTGTATTGGGTGGGTTTTATTTTTAGGTTAGGGTTTGGGCCTGCAAAAGAGCTAACTGCCCTTTTAAGGGCAATGCCCATCCAAATGCCCTTTTCAGGGCAATGGGGATCTTAGGTTTTTTTTAGATAGTATTTTATTTGGGGGGTTGTTTGTGTGGGTGGTGGGTTTTACTGTTGGGGGGGTTGTTGTATTTTTTTTTACAGGTAAAAGAGCTGATCACTTTGAGGCAATGCCCCGTAAAAGGCCCTTTTAAGGGCTATTAGTAGTTTAGTTTAGGCTTGTTTTTTTTTTTTATTTTAGGGGGGCTTTTTAATTTTTAAAGGGCTATTAGATTAGGTGTAATTAGTTTAAATATCTGTAATTTGTTTATTATTTTCTATAATTTAGTTGTTGTTTTCTTTTGTACTTTAGCTAATTTAATTTAATTTATTTAATTGTATTTAATTTAGTTAATTTATTTAATTATAGTGTAGTGTTAGGTGTTATTGTAACTTAGGTTTGGTTTTATTTTACAGGTAAATTTGTATTTATTTTAGCTAGGTAGTTATTAAATAGTTATTCTACCTAGTTAAAATAAATACAAACTTGCCTGTAAAATAAAAATAAGCCCTAAGCTAGATACAATGTAACTATTAGTTATATTGTAGCTAGCTTAGGGTTTATTTTATAGGTAAGTATTTAGTTTTAAATAGGAATAATTTAGTTAATGATAGTAATTTTATTTATATTTATTGTAATTATATTTAAGTTAGGGGGTGTTAGGGTTAGGGTTAGACTTAGGTTTAGGGGTTAATAAATTTAGTATAGTGGCGGCGACATTGGGAGCAGCAGATTAGGGGTTAATAAATGTAGGTAGGTGACGGCGATGTTAGGGACAGCAGATTAGGGGTTAATAATATTTAACTAATGTTTGTGAGGCAGGAGTGCGGCGGTTTAGGGGTAAATATGTTTATTATAGTGGCGGCGACGTTGGGGTGGCAGATTAGGGGTTAATAAGTGTAGGTAGGTTGCGACGACATTGGGGTCGGCAGATTAGGGGTTAATAAATATAATGTAGGTGTCGGTGATGTTGGGGGCAGCAGATTAGGGGTTCATAAGTATAATGTAGTTGGCAGCTGTGTCTGAAGTGGCAGATTAGGGGTTAAAAAATGTATTTTAGTGTTTGTAATGTGGGAGGGCCTCAGTTTAGGGGTTAAAGGGATACTAAACCCATTTTTTTCATGATTCAGATAGAGCATGAGATTTTAAGCGCCTTTCTAATTTACTCATATTATCAATTTTCATTTGTTCTCATGCTATCTTGATTTGAAAAAACAGTACTGTAAGCTTTAGAGCCAGACCATTTTTTGTTCAGCATCTGGGTAGCACTTGCTGATTTTTCGCTAAATGTAGCAAACCAATCAGCAAGCTCTTCCAAGGCTCTGAACTAAAAATGGGCCGGCTCCTAACCTTTTATTACTGCTTTTTCAAATCAAGATAACAAGAGAACAGAGAAAAATTGATAATAGGAGTAAATTAGAAAGTTGCTTAAAATTGCATGCTCTATCTGAATAATGAAAGAAAAAAATGTAAGGTTAGTATCCCTTTAGTAGGTAGTTTATGGGTTTTAGTGTACTTTTTAGCACTTAAGTTATGAGTTTTATGCAACGGAGTTGTACCATAAAACTCTTAACTACTGACTTTAGAATACGTTAGGGATCTTGGAGGTAGAGGGTGTACCGCTCACTTTTTGGCCTCCCAGGGCAGACTCATAATATCAGAGCTATGGAAGTCCCATAGAAAAAAAAACTTTACGAAGTTTACGTAAGTCGTTTTGCGGTAAAGCCAAAGAAGTGTGCGGTGACCCTAAACCTTCAAGACTCGTAATACCAGCGGGCATAAAAAAGCAGTGTTAGGACCTCTTAACGCTGCTTTTTTACCCTAATGCACAACTCGTAATCTAGCCGAATATTATTCATCTTCTAGTGCCATCATTTCTCTATCTATTAGACATGTGGGGGAGGGGGGGGTTTCATTTGGCCCAAAATTTTATTTTGTTATAAATTAAATTTACGTTTTATGTAATTTTTGTTCATGATTGTATTCATTTAAAAAAAATTCATTTGAATTGTTTGTTATACCTTAAAAAAAGATGTTTAGAGCTACACTGCAGATTTTTGACATTTGAATCTAGCTTTAGTTTTGTCCTATGTAATTTAAAAAAAAAAATTCATTTATACATCTAATTTTTGTGCACTGCATTTTTGGTAAAACTAAAAATATTACTAAAAGGTACAGTAACTAAATACCATTTTAAACAACTTTCAAATTTACTTTTATTATCAAATATGCTTTTATTATCAAATATGCTTCTTTCTCATTGTTATCTTTTGCTGAAGGAACAGCACTGCACCACTGGCAGCTAGCACAACACATATAGTTAGCAAAATAGTCAATCACAAGAGACAAATGTATGTAGGCACCAATCGTCAGCTAGCTCCCACTTGCGTAGGATATGTGGCTATTCATTTTCAACAATGGATACCAAGGGAATAAAGCACAATTAAAAAATCTTAAGGCTATATTTAGAGTTTTGTCGGTAACGACCCGCGTAGCTAACACTGGCTTTTTTCTGGCCGCACCTTTAAAATAACTCTGGTATTGAGAGTCCACAGAATGGCTGCGTTAGGCTCCAAAAAAGGAGCGTACAGCATATTTAACGCCACTGCAACTCTCGATACCAGAGTTGCTTACGGACACGGCCAGCCTCAAAAGCGTGCTCGTGCACGATTCCCCCATAGAAAACAATGGGGCTGTTTGAGCTGAAAAAAAACCTAACACCTGCAAAAAAGCCGCGTTCAGCTCCTAACGCAGCCCCATTGTTTGCTATGGGGAAACACTTCCTAAGTCTGCACCTAACACCCTAACATGTACCCCGAGTCTAAACACCCCTAACCTTACACTTATTAACCCCTATTCTGCCGCCCCCACTATCGCTGACCCCTGTATATTATTTTTAACCCCTAATCTGCCGCTCCGTAAACCGCTGCTACTTACATTATCCCTATGTACCCCTAATCTGCTGCCCCTAACACCGCTGACCCCTATATGATATTTATTAACCCCTAATCTGCCCCCCACAATGTCGCCTCCACCTGCCTACACTTATTAACCCCCAATCTGCCGAGCGGACCACACCGCTATTATTATAAAGTTATTAACCCCTAATCCACCTCACTAACCCTATAATAAATAGTATTAACCCCTAATCTGCCCTCCCTAACATCGCCGACACCTAACTTCAAACATTAACCCCTAATCTGCCGACTGGAGCTCACTGTTATTCTAATAAATGTATTAACCCCTAAAGTTAAAACTAAAGTTTAACTTAAAGTTAAATATAATTTACATCTAACGAAATTAATTAACTCTTATTAAATAAATTATTCCTATTTAAAGCTAAATACTTACCTGTAAAATAAATCCTAATATAGCTACAATATAAATTATATTTATATTATAGCTATTTTAAGATTTATATTTATTTTACAGGTAACTTTGTATTTATTTTAACCAGGTACAATAGCTAAAATAGTTAAAATAATTACAAAATTACCTGTAAAATAAATCCTAACCTAAGTTACAATTAAACCTAACACTACACTATCAATAAATTAATTAAATAAAATACCTACAATTACCTACAATTAAACCTAACACTACACTATAAAAAAGAACTAAGTTACAAAAAATAAAAAAATATTTACAAACATCAGAAAAATATTACAACAATTTTAAACTAATTACACCTACTCTAAGCCCCTAATAAAATAACAAAGACCCCCAAAATAAAAAAAATGCCCTACCCTATTCTAAATTACTAAAGTTCAAAGCTCTTTTACCTTACCAGCCCTGAACAGGGCCCTTTGCGGGGCATGCCCCAAAGAATTCAGCTCTTTTGCCTGTAAAAAAAACACATACAATACCCCCCCCAACATTACAACCCACCACCCACATACCCCTAATCTAACCCAAACCCCCCTTAAATAAACCTAACACTAAGCCCCTGAAGATCTTCCTACCTTATCTTCACCATACCAGGTTCACCGATCGATCCAGAAGAGCTCCTCCGATGTCCTGATCCAAGCCCAAGCGGGGGGCTGAAGAGGTCCATGATCCGGCTGAAGTCATCATCCAAGCGGGAGCTGAAGAGGTCCATGATCCGGCTGAAGTCTTCATCCAAGTGGGAGCTGAAGAGGTCCATGATCCGGCTGAAGTCTTCTATCAACGGCATCTTCAATCTTCTTTCTTCGGGAGCCATCATTTTCCATCCGACGCGGAACATCTTCTTCTCCCGACGCCTACTCGCCGAATGACGGTTCCTTTAAATGACGTCATCAAAGATGGTGTCAGGGTTGAGCACTGTTTCTTTAAGAGACTCTGAAGTTTCTCCTAATTGATTGCTCCTCCTATAAAACAACACAGCACATTGCAATCAGTGCTTGGTATTGTGTTCCAGTATCCACTGAGTACTCCTTGTATTATGCTCTGGATTACAAGTTGTCTAAGCCTCTCTGCCTTATTTTCTAACAGGTTGAAATATCTGCTGGATTTCCTAAATACCGGATCCTACTCTCACTTACTTCCTCATTTGATGCCTCTGCAAGATTCCTCAGTGGGGTAAAGGAAGATTTATTACCTTCTCTCAGTGTCTCTCTGCTTCAGCAGCAGCCGCTGCTACATTCCAGGCTGTCAGCTCTGCCAGTGACTTCACAGGCTCACTTCCTCCTCATTTAGCATTCACACGCTGCCTGCCTGCTCCACATCAGACTTCTCAGCTCCTGCAGCATTTCAGGTACACTCTCTGCAAATACTACTACTGACTGCTTAGCTTGCTACCACTTACAAATATTGCAGTATTTGATTATACATATTTAGGTAGTATTACGCTCTCCATCCTGAAATTATTCTTTGAGTGTGAATCCAGGATCTGTGTACTTTTCTGCACGCTGAGCCAGAGTGTGTTCTGAATAACTTTACCTTACTTCTACCATAGCCCAGTCTTGCTTGCTTCATTTAACAACCTGTGAATCAGAGTTGTTATTAACAACCTGTTTTTACCATAAGGTGGTCTTATATTTCCCTGTCCAATACTTTAATTATTCTGTCAAAAGGTATACAGTGTGTGTTTATAAGATAAAGATATAGACTGTGTATATTTTGAAATAATAAAACACTTTATTTTTCAGAATCTGCTTGTCAGTAGTTGATTCAATAAATAAAGTGTAACAACCAAATTTTTACTACTGTTGTGTTCCATATAACAAACATTAATTGAGAGTAACATTATATAATACCAAGCCCAAAAAAAAAAAAAAAAAAAAAAAAAATATGGAACCAGTAGATCTTCCACAGGTTGTTTTTAATCTCACTCAAAGGGTTGATCAGTTAGCCCAGGGCTTACACGACTTACAAGTTGAAAATGTTGCACTAAGAAATATTATAAAAGAATCCATTGCACTGAAATCTAGTCAATTTGAGACTATGCTTGAACCACAGGTTTCCTTACCAGAGCATTTCTCAGGCAATAGAAAAATGTACAGGCAGTTTAAAAATGCCTGCCACTTACTCTTTTCCATGAAACCCAGGACTTACCCCACTGAGAGAGTGAAGGTTCTGACCACCATATCATTCCTCAGAGGGGAACCAAGAAACTGGGCTGACAAATTCTTTGAGACAGAGGATCCAATTTTAGGATCACTAGAAGCTTTCTTTGCATCCATGGATGCATTATTTCAAGATACAGATATCCAGCTCACAGCTGAATCCTCCATGAGAAGCCTCAAACAAGGCAAAAGACCCGTGGAGGAGTATATCACAGACTTTAAACAGTTTTCTGCTGATTCTCTTTGGAATCCCATAGCCTTGCGGAACCAATTCCGTATTGGTCTCTCTGAGGCTTTGAAAGACGAATTTGCTAGGATTGAACAACCAAAAACTCTAGACGCCTTTATGAGAATGGCTACTCAAATTGACCGCCGCCTCCGTGAGAGAAAAGCGGAAAAATCTGCAACAGATTTAAAACCTAAAATTTCATACTCTGCTACTACCAGTCCTTACTACGCCTCCGCTAAACCTCAGCCTGAGGCAATGGAGATAGGAATCCTCAGAGGACCACTCAGTCCTGAAGAGAAATTACGCCGTAGGATGAAGAATCTTTGTTTATACTGTGCCAGTCCTACTCACAATGTTCAAGACTGCACAGTCTTGTTAAAGTCTAAGAAATGTAAGTTTAAACTTATTAATTCATCTGTACATTCTCAGTTAAAGACATCTTATTGCACGCTGTCTCTTTCTCTACAGCTGGAACAAAGTCTACTGAAAATTGATGACGCTATCATTGATTCAGGGGCTACTGGTAACTACTTAGATCTTCACTATTGTCTTCAGAATCGTATCCCCTTGATCTGCAAGAAGACACCAGTCCCCATCAAAGTAATCGATGGATCACCCATGGTTTCTGGTCCCATAACCCATGAGACCATTCCTGTTTTTGTGAATATCTGTGGACATACAGAATTGATGTCCTTAGATGTCTTACCCTCTCCTCATTTCACTTTGGTTCTTGGGATGAAGTGGTTGCAACTTCATAACCCAACTATTGTTTGGTCCCCTTTTGAAATAAAGTTTAATTCAGATTATTGCAGAAATACTTGTCTCACTGGTCATTTATTAATGCAAACTCATACAACAATAGATAACCTACCCAATGAATATTCTGATTTTAAAGATGTGTTTAGTAAGACAGAGGCAGAGAACTTACCACCTCATAGGATATATGACTGTCCGATAGACCTTCAACCTGGTGCCAAGATCCCTTACGGTCATCTCTATCCTCTCAGCCCCCCTGAATTGGAGCATTTGAAAGAATATTTAGAGGAGAACTTAAGGAAAGGATTTATTAGAGCTTCCACTTCTCCAGCTGGAGCTGGGATATTCTTCGTGCGAAATAAAGATTCCAGTCTAAGACCCATTATTGATTACCGCGAACTCAATAAATGTACAATTAAGAATCGTTATCCATTACCCTTAATTCCAGAAATGATCGAAAGACTTTCTGATGCCACCATCTTCACCAAGTTGGATTTAAGAGGGGCATATAATTTAATAAGAATAAAGGAGGGCCATGAGTGGCTGACGGCATTCAGGACCAGGTATGGTCTTTTCGAATACCTGGTAATGCCTTTCGGCCTGTGTAATGCCCCCGCTACGTTCCAGCACTTTATCAACGATGTGTTCAGAGATCTGTTGGACGTATGTCTTGTAATATATTTGGATGACATTCTCATTTATTCTAGAACCAGAGAAGAACATGTAAAACATGTTCGTCAAGTTCTTTCCCGGCTTAGAGTGCATAGACTATATGCAAAGCCTGAAAAATGCATGTTCCACACAGATCAAGTATCCTTCTTGGGCTATAACATCTCCCCCTTAGGTATTCAAATGCAGACTGAAAAGGTAAACGCAGTTCTCGATTGGCCTCAACCTAAATCAAGGAAGGATGTACAGCGGTTTTTGGGTTTTTCAAACTACTATAGAAAATTCATCAAAAACTTCTCTTCTATAGTCAAGCCTTTAACACTTTTAACTGGCAGTACAACACCTTTCATCTGGAATGCTCAGGCAGAGAAAGCTTTCCAAATTTTAAAAAGAAAATTCACATCAGCTCCCATTTTGCATTTTCCCAAACCTCAGTACCAGTACACGTTAGAAGTCGATTCTTCGGATTATGCAATTGGAGCCGTTCTCTCTCAGCAAAGTTCTTTAAGTCAACCTCTACATCCCATCTCCTTTTACTCCAAATTAATGTCACCTGCTGAAAGAAACTACGCTATTGGAGACAAAGAACTCTTAGCAATCCGCTGATCCCTCGAACATTGGAGACATCTGCTCGAAGGAACTACCATACCTATTAACATCTTTACTGATCATAAAAATTTGCAGTATCTCCAAAGAAACAAAACTCTCTCAGCCCGACAGGTTCGTTGGAGCCTCTATTTTGATCGCTTTAACTTTTCCATCATTTACAGACCAGCAGATAAAAACGGAAAGGCTGATGCCTTATCCCGTTCACTCATAAAATCTGAAGAGCTCCCACTCAGATCCAGCATCATACCTCCTGATTGTTTTGTTGGACTGATAACTCCAATCATCTCTGAACTCAAAACTTACTGCAAAGATGTTCCAATACCTCCTAAACCAGAACTCCATAAGTCTGCCGGATTATATTACCACAGGAGTAAATTGTATCTTCCTCCTCATTTGCAGTTACAGATGATAAAAGCCTCTCATGATACCCCTCTTTCCGGACACCCTGGCATTCGTAGGACTATGGAACGCCTCTCACGAACCTTTTGGTGGCCAAAGATGAGGGAGACTATTCAAGAGTACATAAAGACCTGCAAGGTTTGTACCACCTCCAAACCAGATCGCAAAGCTCCTTATGGATTACTCATGCCTCTTCCTGTTCCCGAAAGACCCTGGTACCATGTCTCCATGGATTTCATTGTTGATTTGCCTCTTTCAAACAAACAAACTACAATATTTGTAGTCATTGACTTATTCACAAAGATGGCTCATTTCATCCCCTATCACAAACTCCCCACTTCCTCTGAAACAGCTCTTCTGTTTATTGATAATATAGTCAAGTTACATGGCATACCTCCTATATTAACTAGTGACAGAGGAACACAATTTACCTCAAAATTTTGGACCAAACTATGTGAAGTAACCCAGATCGATCACCGCTTTACTACAGCTTATCACCCCCAAACAAACGGGCAGGCAGAAAGACTGAATCAGTGGCTAGAACATTACTTAAGATGTTATTGTTCTTATCACCAATCAGATTGGATGAAATTCCTATCAATGGCTGAATATGCATACAATAATTCCTTGAACGCCTCCACCAAGATGACGCCCTTCTATGCGAATTATGCCTATCACCCTGACTTCACTTTTACTTCACACAACCCCTCTGATTCCCCATTGGTTGATGATATTGTCAATACAATACAAGAAAACTTTAAATTCATTCAAGACAATATTCTTTCAGCACAGAAGACACAGAAACACTACTACGACCTCAGAAGGAGACCATCTCCTGACTATGTTGTGGGTGATTTGGTCTGGTTATCCACAAAAAACTTAAAACTCCAAATACCCTCTAAAAAATTGGCAAGCTTGTTCATAGGTCCATTCCCAATAGAACGCATCATCAATAAGAATGCCATCCGATTACAACTTCCCAACAACATTAAGATTCATCCAACAGTTCACGTTTCCCTTCTAAAACCTTATGCCCGCACAAGGGATCAGCGAATTCTTCTACCACCTGTTGCTACCACCCTCGGTCAGGATGAATATGAAGTTGAATCCATTTTGGATTCCAGATTTTATAAGGGGGTCTTACAATATCTGGTTAGGTGGAAAAATTATTCACCTGACGAGGACACCTGGGAACCCATCACCAACTTGAATGCTCCTCTCCTTACGTCTCAATTTCATCGCAGGCATCCTGATCGACCCCGTCCTACCGCTGTGGAACAGCTTCCTTGAGCGGGGGGTCATGTCAGGGTTGAGCACTGTTTCTTTAAGAGACTCTGAAGTTTCTCCTAATTGATTGCTCCTCCTATAAAACAACACAGCACATTGCAATCAGTGCTTGGTATTGTGTTCCAGTATCCACTGAGTACTCCTTGTATTATGCTCTGGATTACAAGTTGTCTAAGCCTCTCTGCCTTATTTTCTAACAGGTTGAAATATCTGCTGGATTTCCTAAATACCGGATCCTACTCTCACTTACTTCCTCATTTGATGCCTCTGCAAGATTCCTCAGTGGGGTAAAGGAAGATTTATTACCTTCTCTCAGTGTCTCTCTGCTTCAGCAGCAGCCGCTGCTACATTCCAGGCTGTCAGCTCTGCCAGTGACTTCACAGGCTCACTTCCTCCTCATTTAGCATTCACACGCTGCCTGCCTGCTCCACATCAGACTTCTCAGCTCCTGCAGCATTTCAGGTACACTCTCTGCAAATACTACTACTGACTGCTTAGCTTGCTACCACTTACAAATATTGCAGTATTTGATTATACATATTTAGGTAGTATTACGCTCTCCATCCTGAAATTATTCTTTGAGTGTGAATCCAGGATCTGTGTACTTTTCTGCACGCTGAGCCAGAGTGTGTTCTGAATAACTTTACCTTACTTCTACCATAGCCCAGTCTTGCTTGCTTCATTTAACAACCTGTGAATCAGAGTTGTTATTAACAACCTGTTTTTACCATAAGGTGGTCTTATATTTCCCTGTCCAATACTTTAATTATTCTGTCAAAAGGTATACAGTGTGTGTTTATAAGATAAAGATATAGACTGTGTATATTTTGAAATAATAAAACACTTTATTTTTCAGAATCTGCTTGTCAGTAGTTGATTCAATAAATAAAGTGTAACAACCAAATTTTTACTACTGTTGTGTTCCATATAACAAACATTAATTGAGAGTAACATTATAGATGGCGTCCCTCGAATTCCGATTGGCTGATAGGATTCTATCAGCCAATCGGAATTAAGGTAGGAAAAATGTGATTGGCTGATTGAATCAGCCAATCAGATTGAGCTCGCATTCTATTGGCTGATCGGAACAGCCAATAGAATGCAAGCTCAATCTGATTGGCTGATTGGATCAGCCAATCGGATTGAACTTGATTCTGATTGGCTGATTCCATCAGCCAATCAGAATATTCCTACCTTAATTCCGATTGGCTGATAGAATCCTATCAGCCAATCGGAATTCGAGGGACGCCATCTTGGATGACGTCATTTAAAGGAACCGTCATTCGGCGAGTAGGCGTCAGGAGAAGAGGATGTTCCGCGTTGGATGGAAGATGATGGCTCCCGAAGAAAGAAGATTGAAGATGCCGTTGATAGAAGACTTCAGCCAGATCATGGACTTCTTCAGCTCCCGCTTGGATGAAGACTTCAGCCGGATCATGGACCTCTTCAGCTACCGCATGGATGATGACTTCAGCCGGATCATGGACCTCTTCAGCCCCCCGCTTTGGCTTGGATCAGGACATCGGAGGAGCTCTTCTGGATCGATCGGTGAACCTGGTATGGTGAAGATAAGGTAGGAAGATCTTCAGGGGCTTAGTGTTAGGTTTATTTAAGGGGGGTTTGGGTTAGATTAGGGGTATGTGGGTGGTGGGTTGTAATGTTGGGGGGGTATTGTATGTTTTTTTTTTTACAGGCAAAAGAGCTGAATTCTTTGGGGCATGCCCCGCAAAGGGCCCTGTTCAGGGCTGGTAAGGTAAAAGAGCTTTGAACTTTAGTAATTTAGAATAGGGTAGGGCATTTTTTTATTTTGGGGGTCTTTGTTATTTTATTAGGGGGCTTAGAGTAGGTGTAATTAGTTTAAAATTGTTGTAATATTTTTCTGATGTTTGTAAATATTTATTTATTTTTTGTAACTTAGTTCTTTTTTATTTTTTGTACTTTAGTTAGTTTATTTAATTGTATTTATTTGTAGATATTGTATTTAATTAATGTATTGATAGTGTAGTGTTAAGGTTTAATTGTAGGTAATTGTAGGTATTTTATTTAATTAATTTATTGATAGTGTAGTGTTAGGTTTAATTGTAACTTAGGTTAGGATTTATTTTACAGGTAATTTTGTAATTATTTTAACTATTTTAGCTATTGTACCTGGTTAAAATAAATACAAAATTACCTGTAAAATAAATATAAATCCTAAAATAGCTATAATATAATTATAATTTATATTGTAGCTATATTAGGGTTTATTTTACAGGTAAGTATTTAGCTTTAAATAGGAATAATTTATTTAATAAGAGTTAATTAATTTTGTTAGATTTAAATTATATTTAATTTAGGGGGGTGTTAGTGTTAGGGTTAGACTTAGCTTTAGGGGTTAATAAATTTATTAGAATAGCGGTGAGCTCCAGTCGGCAGATTAGGGGTTAATGTTTGAAGTTAGGTGTCGGCGATGTTAGGGAGGGCAGATTAGGGGTTAATACTATTTATTATAGGGTTAGTGAGGCGGATTAGGGGTTAATAACTTTATTATAATAGCGGTGCGGTCCGCTCGGCAGATTAGGGGTTAATAAGTGTAGTTAGGTGGAGGCGACGTTGAGGAAGGCAGGTTAGGGGTTAATATATATAATATAGGGGTCGGCGGTGTTAGGGGCAGCAGATTAGGGGTACATAGCTATAATGTAGCTGGCGGCGGCGTGCGGACGGCAGATTAGGGGTTAATAAGTGTAGGTAGCTGGCGGCGACGTTGTGGGGGGCAGATTAGGGGTTAATAAATATAATATAGGGGTCGGCGGTGTTAGGGGCAGCAGATTAGGGGTACATAAGGATAACGTAGGTGGCGGTCTGCAGATTAGGGGTTGAAAAAATTTAATCGAGTGTCGGCGATGTGGGGGGGGTGCTCGGTTTAGGGGTACATAGGTAGTTTATGGGTGTTAGTGTACTTTAGAGCACAGTAGTTAAGAGCTTTATGAACCGGCGTTAGCCCAAAAAGCTCTTAACTACTGACTTTTTTCTGCGGCTGGAGTTTTGTCGTTAGAATTCTAACGCTCACTTCAGACACGACTCTAAATACCGGAGTTAGGAAGATCCCATTGAAAAGATAGGATACGCAATTGACGTAAGGGGATCTGCGGTATGGAAAAGTCGCAGCTGAAAAGTGAGCGTTAGACCCTTTTCTGACTGACTCCAAATACCGGCGGTAGCCTAAAACCAGCGTTAGGAGCCTCTAACACTGGTTTTCACGGCTACCGCCAAACTCCAAATCTAGGCCTAAGTGATCTTAAAAGTGTCTTAAAATTGCATGCTCATTCTTGCAAGTTTAATTTTGACTTTCCTATCCCTTTAAACTTATTCTTTTATCATTTATACATCTAATTTTTGATAAAACTAAAAAGTTTGCTTAAAGGTACAGACTATACAGTGTCTATTGTTAAAGGGCCAGGAAACACTTTTTTTTCATTCATGCTTCAGATAGAGCATGGACTTTCAAAAAACTTTACAATGTGCTTATTTTATCCAATTTGCTTATTTTTCTTGGTATCCTTTGTTGAAAAGCATACCTACAGGTGGGCTGAGGCTCGGAAGCAGAAAGGGAGTTATCAGGTAAATGATGGCTGCACATATATGCCTCTTCTCTTTGGCTTAACATTTTAGTCAGCTAGCTCCTTCCAAGTAGTGCATCACTGCACGTTCAACAAAGGATACCAAGATAATGAAGCAAAATTGATCAAATAAATCAAATGAAAGGTTGCTTACAAATGTATGCTCTGGTTGCATTTCGCATGGCCTTCTCCACTGGGATCGTAATATTTTTGTTAAAGGGACATGGAACCCAAAATATTTATTTCATGATTCAGAGCAGGATTAAACAAATGTCCAATGTACTTCTATTAATTAATTGGCATAGTTCTTTTTGTATAAACAATAGGATTACATTTTATAGTATTGTGCTGGCCCCAAAAACCTGATATCACACCCTACTAAAAAATACACAACTTCCTCTAAAGTGTGTCAGTGGTTAAGTACAAAGAAGTTAGGGATATTTAGAGGGTGCTGCAGATGAGCTAAAGATATCTTAGAGTATAAGGGATGCTTCAAAATAATAGTTTTGTCTCTATATATGTACAACAGACCTTATATAAGATCAGATTCTCGTAGAAAAACTACATCTTTACAATAAAATATATACTCATCAATTATCACATACAAGTAAATTTAAAAAATGAGGGACGTCTGCCAAAATGGTTAAAAATCTTACAAAACTAATTGGTGTTTATGAACATTATTGTATACCCAAAGTAAAGCAAACTTGTGTGTTACAGATAACCAGCCTCACCAAACAATTAATGCTTCCTTTTATAAACAAGGGTTACAGGCTTAATACATATATAATGAGCAGCGATACTGTATAGCACCAGAGAGAGTCTCCTTATATGCCACTTGTGGATCTATATAGGTGAATACACGATAATTCACAGTCCACTTCAAAATTCAATTTTGTTTAACTTAAGGCGTATATGTGCAATTGAAAAAAATGCCCGCTTGCTGCACCATAACAGAAATACAGTCTTTTGGTTTAGAATTGCCCATATAATGAAGGTGCAGAAAAAACGGATTGTATTGGTAATGTATGTTTACCTTAGAGCAGAGAAAGACCGTCCCACAGGCTCAGTTACACTTTTTCACCTGCGTGAGCTGTATTACACGCTCCAGTTCCTTACCCCGGTTCTTTTCAAGGTGCTCCTGGTGTCTCACACCGATCAGCTTTTGGCGCTCACGTGACTTGTGCCTACGTCACTATACGGATCCTCTGTATAGCGGCTTGGCTTGCAGTTGGAGCAAATACAATGTTATCTTTTTGTTTCTTCTTCAGATATAGTAGCAAACTTCTGTTAACAAATAAAAGCAATTGAATCCACTTGCACTTAGTGCTAATAGCACGCAAATTATGGCTTTAATGCATAAGCAAAATAATCCGAGTTATTGTAAAGTTCTCAGTATCCTCTAAACACAAGACTCTTGAAACAAGTGTAAGATTAATATTCTATTCAAATAGGAATGGTGACAGATCAAGCTCTGAATTCAGGCCTTTAGGATATAGTGTGTCAAATTTGTATATCAATTCAGCCTCTTTAATTAACAGCTTTTTCTCAATATCTCCCCCTCTGCAGTTTTCCCTAACCTTATATATACCTCAATATTTTAGATCATTAATTTTACCCTTGTGTACCTCCTGAAAGTGTTTATATAAATGTGTTTTATCTATTTTGTTATCAATGCAACATAAGTGTTCCCTAATTCTATCTCTTAATAGTCTTTTCGTTTCTCCAATATATAATAAATTACATATGCATTGTAGTGCATAAACTATATTCTTATGTGTACATCTAATTAAATCTTTAATCGTGAACTCTTCATTTGTGTTTGGAATAGTGATACTTTTTTTCTTAACACTATGTTGACACGCCTTACACGTGTAACAGGGGTAAAAACTTGTGATTTTGTTCCATTTAAGGTCTTTATCTTTTATTACTTTCACCTTTTTATTTTGTTTAAGATCGGAGACAGGATTGACTTCAGATTTTGAGACCTTCTAAATACAAACTTCGGTTTAGGAGCTAGTAGGTCACCCAAAAGTGGGTCTGCTTTTAGTAGGTGCCAATGCTTTCTGACTATCCTCTTAATGATTCCATGGTCCACGATGAAATCTGTGATAAATGGAATTGTTATTTTATTGGCAATGTCTTTATTCAGAGTTAATTGCTCTTTTTTTCTCATATTCTAGAAGTGTCTTTCTGTCAGTTATTTTAGCTTTCGAAACTGCTCTGTTGATGTTTTCTTTCTTATACCCCCTTGCATTAAATTTCTCTATAAGAGAAATAGCTTGATCATCAAAATCTACCAATCTTGAGCAATTTTTTCTGATTCTTACGCATTGACCCATAGGTATATTTTCTTTCCAGCTGTTGAGGTGACAACTGTTTGCATGAATATAGTTGTTGGAGTCTACCTCCTTGAAATGTGTCTTTGTCTCTATTCTGTCCCCTACTATCATAATCTCTAGGTCTACGAACAATATCATTTCTTTAATGAAAGTATGGGTGAAAATAAGCCCTTTATCATTTGTATTCATATCAGTAAACATTTCTTCCAATTTATCCTCAGGACCTTTTCAGATTAACAGTAGGTCATCGATATACCTCTTGTAAAGGTTTGTAGAGGTTTGCACCATAGCTATTCCCAGAGAATAGCTATGTAGAGGTTTTCACCATAGCTATTCCCAGAGAAAAAATCCTCTTCTAAATCTCCCATAAAGAGATTGGCATAGCTAGGTGCAAACCTCATACCCATCACTGTTCCCTCTATTTGTAGGAAATATTTCCCTTCAAATGCAAAATAATTGTTTTCAAGAATAAAGCTAATACTTTTAAGTATAAATTCCATTTGTTCTTTAGACATTGCCTGATCTTTTTTAGAAATCTTTCTACTAATTTAAGTCCCTTTTTATGGTCTATGATGGTATAAAGTGACGTGACATCACAAGTTGCTATAATCATATATTTTCCCATGCCAGGTTTTTTATTAGGTTAAGAACTTGAGTAGAGTCTTTTAGATATGAATTTAATTTTTGTACATGTTTCCGAAGAAATTTATCCACATTCTGAGAGGTGTTCGCGGACATCGAATTTATACCAGATATAATGGGTCTCCCCGATGGATTATTAAGATTTTTATGTATTTTGGGTAGGAAATAGAAGATGGGAATTCTTGGAAAACATGGTGTAAGATACATGTGTTCTTTCTCATTAAGAATTTCCATCTTCTTTCCCTCTATTAATAGTTTGTTCAGTTTTGCTAAACATTTGTTGGTAGGATTTAAATCTAGTATTTTGTATGTTTTTTTGGTCACTGAGTAATTTATGTGCTTCATTTAGATATTGTTCTGTGTACATGACAACTATCCCCCCCCCCTTTATCAGCTGGTTTGATGGTTATACTCTCATTACTTTGTAAGTCTGTTATTATATTTCTCTCTTTTTTACTCAGATTATGTTTTATATATTTCAAGGGACAGCTTTTTTTAATATTATAAAGTACAAGTTTCTCGAAATTTTCTATATTGCTCCCTTTGGCAAAAGTTGGATTTAACCTTGATTTGGGTTTGAGATCTGTGTGTTGGTATTTATTCCCTTGATTGGAATTGACTTTTTCAATGGCTATCTGTCTCTCTATTGGTTGTTTAATGAAAAACATTTTAATTGCTAGAATTCTTACAATTTTTTTTACATTTATATGTGTGTGAAATTTACTCATCCTGGCATTGGGTGCAAATGAGATCCCTAAGGATAAAACTATTTCTTCCTTTTCTTTTAATTTTACTTTACTTATATTGAAATGCCTTGTGTGTGTGTCTTTTTTTTCCTCCATCTTTTTGAACCACTTTCTAATTCCTTTTCCTCTTGTGCACTTTTTCTTGTTTGGATAGGTTTTTTTTCTTTCCCATTCTTGCCTTATAAGATCTCTGGAGGTGCCCTCTCTTAGAGGGCTTTTCTCTAAAAAAAACTTTTTCCTTACTTTTGAGATTCTCTTGGTCATCATAATTGGCTAAAGGGTTAAATCTGTTCCTCACATGGGTATAGTTATCTTCCCTATCTTGATATGTGCATTTACTCCTCTGTCTACCCTGAAAGGGAAATTGTCCCTTATTTTGTGTTATCCAATGGGATTGATATTGCATATGTTGTCTATCATATTGATAACTAGATTGTCTTTCGTGTCTCTGACCTTGATAGTTCCTATTCCGGTAATTAGAATAACTGGGATTTGGGAAATAATTATGTGGATTAATATTCCTATCATAATTATAGTTATTATTATAGTAGCTGTTGTTATAGCCACACATACTATCCCCATTAAAGGGTCTATTATTCCTCTGATGTGTAATGAGAGTGTAACCATCAAACCAGCTTATAAATAGTTGTCATCGACACGGAACAATATCTAAATGAAGCACATAGATTACTCAGTGACTAAAAACATACAAAATACTAGATTTAAATCCTACCAACAAATTTTTTAGCAAAACTGAACAAACTATTAATAGAGGGAAAGAAGATGGGAATTCTTAATGAGAAAGAATACAGGTATCTTACACCATGTTTTCCAATAATTCCCATCTTCTATTTCCTACCCAAAATGCATAAAAATCTTAATAATCCACAGGGGAGACCCACTATATCTGGTATAAATTCAATGTCCGCAAACCTCTCTCAGTATATGGATACATTTCTTCAGAAACATGTAAAAAAAAAAAATTCATATCTAAAAGACTCTACTCAAGTTCTTAACCTAATAGAACACCTGGCATGGGAAAAAGATATGATTATAGCAACTTGTGAAGTCACGTCACTTTATACCATCATTGACCATAAAAAGGGACTTAAATCAGTAGATCAGTAACATTTCTAAAAAAATCAGGCAATGTCTAAAAAACAAATAGAATTTATACTTAAAAGTATTAGCTTTATTCTTGAAAACAATTATTTTGCATTTGAAGGGAAATATTTCCTGCAACTAGAGGGAACGGCGATGGGAAAGAGGTTTGCACCTAGCTATGCCAATCTCTTTATGGGAGATTGGGAAGAGGCTTTTTTCTCTGGGAATACCGATGGTGCAAACCTTGTACTCTACAAGAGGTATATCGATGACTTCTTGTTAATTTGGAAAGGTCCTGATGATAAATTGGAAGAAATGTTTACTGATATGAATACAAATGATAAAGGGCTGATTTTCCCCTGTACTTTCAGCAAAGAAATTCTATTGTTCTTAGACCTAGAGATTATGATAGATAATTTAGCTCTTGTACTAATTACCATGTTCCTGAAGCTGTACCTATCTAACATCCTGTGACAGTCTTACCAACAGTACCCGCTGGGTATCCCGTGTCTATTATACCATGTCTTAAGACTGCTGATTCTTAAAGGGCCAGTAAACCTAGGAAATAATGTTATATAATTCTGCACATAGTGCAGAATTATATAACATTAGCTTAGCTCCAGATTTCTAAAGTGAATAGTTAAATAGATATCACGCAAAGAAAACAGAACGCCGCTCCTGGCTGTACTGAGCGGGTCTGTTTTCTTCTGCATCGCAGGCACGCTGTCTATTCACAGCACGCCTGATCATGCTATTAAAATCAATGTAGCTCGCTCCCGCTCTGGTCTGGTAGCGGGAGAGAGCTACATTGATTTTAATAATGCGATTGGGCCAGCTGTGATTAGACAGCATGCCCAGATGCGCTTAGGAGAAGAAAACAGACCCGCTCAGTAGAGCCAAGAGCAGTGTTCTATTTTCTTTGTGTGATATCTTTTTAACTATTTACTTTAGAAATCTGGAGCTAAGCTAATGTTATATAATTCTGTACTATGTGCAGAATTATATAAAATTATTTCCTAGGTTTACTGGCCCTTTAACTCCTGTTTCCGGCGAGTGTGGAAACAGCTGTATTCAGCTTAATTCGAGCCTTGATAAATCAGCCTCAAGGTGTTAAGTGTTTAGAGGAGCATTATATGTGTATACAATGTTTAAATTATATGCATTTTCTTGTATTGTAAAGCTTTTAAAAAAGCTGTTTTTTCTTCTGTTTTTTAACATTAATATTTATTTTTCAAACTATAATTATGTTATCAAAGTCAGTAACAACAAAGTATAGAATAGAAGTTATGAAGCAACGGTCTAAAGACCGCTACTCCATAACCTGTCCGCCTGCTCTGAGGCTACAGACAGCAATCAACCCGATCCGATCGGGTTGATTGACATACCCTGCTAGCGGCCTATTAGCCGCAAATCTGCAGGGGTCGGCAATGCACCAGCAGTTCACCAGAACTGCTGGTGAAAAGCTGAATGCGGAGAGCGTATGTTGTCTGCATTCAGCGATGTCTGCTCATCGGATCATGTCTGACAGAGATTTGATAAATCGGCCCCTATGCAGTAATGTAACACTATAAAGTTTAGGCTACTGTCTTTTTTAACATAATTACATTTAGAAAAATAAATATTAATGTTTAAATTAAAAAATTAAAAATATGACATCAGCAACAGCCTATGGTGTGCAGAACGTTTCCCATGTAAATACAGCTACAAAAATATCTTCCTAGCTAAAAAGTGAGATCATCACCTTTAACACAGCCACAATCCTACACTTGGGCGTACAGAGAAGCATGTGCACTAGAATGTATAGGTCAGGCAGTATTTAAGAGCCTGCTATATATTTTTAGGTGTCAGAGAAATAAATAATTTTATGTAAATATATTCAATATAATCTAAAATGTTAGAAGCCAGGGATAAAATGTTAGGAGTTATTGCTTCCTGGCTCCTGGAATATTTCAAGTCTCGGCATAAACAATTTTCAAATTAAAAGACACAAGGAATTGTAGCAGTTCCATTATGTCTGCATGAAATGTGTTCTCTCTTCCCCTAACCTTCTTACAGCATCATTAATATGGTCACATGACCAAGCAAAACGGTTATTACTAATGACAACTATCTGAATGTAATTTACTTATGTGCAAGATTTTGTATCACTTACTATGCCATGAGTTGAACGGCAAACAAAAGTTATTCTTTATATGAATAATTTTACAGGGGATTGAAAATAAAGCTGTTACTAATAATATCGTAGCAATCTGATTAGCAGTAGTATAGGTAATGATTGCAAACGCTAAGTTTTTAAATTGAAGTTAAAATAAGCCAAAAAGAAAATATAGGACCATGCTCATGAACATTTGCTTGAAAAAAAAATATGCTTGTTTGAAACGCCAGTGCCACTTAGGGTGCAATCTCTTGTAACTAACTGTGCCTTTCACAGATGAGAAATATCCTGCAGTGTACCAGTCTTCCAAAAAAGATTTACCAGCTCCAAAATACTATACAATTGTCTTCTGAATGAGAAAAGGCAACAAACTGCAAACATTCATTTTTTTATTATATAGAAAAATAAATAAGTTTATACAGAATAAAACCAAGAAAACCACCACTAGAAATATAATCATGTATCAACTAAAGGAAAACTTTGGAATTTTATCCTTGCATGCTAACTGCTCTCAAAGTTAACGAGAGCAGTTAGCATGCAATTTGATATTAATGAGTTTTTTGGGTTCATTGAGAACATGGTTGTTGTTCAATAATAAAATTAATCCTCAAAAATACAACTTGCCTAATAATTCTGCACTCCCTGTACAGATATACAGGGAGTGCAGAATTATTAGGCAAGTTGTATTTTTGAGGATTAATTTTATTATTGAACAACAACCATGTTCTCAATGAACCCAAAAAACTCATTAATATCAAAGCTGAATAGTTTTGGAAGTAGTTTTTAGTTTGTTTTTAGTTATAGCTATTTTAGGGGGATATCTGTGTGTGCAGGTGACTATTACTGTGCATAATTATTAGGCAACTTAACAAAAAACAAATATATACCCATTTCAATTATTTATTTTTACCAGTGAAACCAATATAACATCTCAACATTCACAAATATACATTTCTGACATTCAAAAACAAAACAAAAACAAATCAGTGACCAATATAGCCACCTTTCTTTGCAAGGACACTCAAAAGCCTGCCATCCATGGATTCTGTCAGTGTTTTGATCTGTTCACCATCAACATTGCGTGCAGCAGCAACCACAGCCTCCCAGACACTGTTCAGAGAAGTGTACTGTTTTCCCTCCTTGTAAATCTCACATTTGATGATGGACCACAGGTTCTCAATGGGGTTCAGATCAGGTGAACAAGGAGGCCATGTCATTAGATTTTCTTCTTTTATACCCTTTCTTGCCAGCCACGCTGTGGAGTACTTGGACGCGTGTGATGGAGCATTGTCCTGCATGAAAATCATGTTTTTCTTGAAGGATGCAGACTTCTTCCTGTACCACTGCTTGAAGATGGTGTCTTCCAGAAACTGGCAGTAGGACTGGGAGTTGAGCTTGACTCCATCCTCAACCCGAAAAGGCCCCACAAGCTCATCTTTGATGATACCAGCCCAAACCAGTACTCCACCTCCACCTTGCTGTCGTCTGAGTCGGACTGGAGCTCTCTGCCCTTTACCAATCCAGCCACGGGCCCATCCATCTGGCCCATCAAGACTCACTCTCATTTCATCAGTCCATAAAACCTTAGAAAAATCAGTCTTGAGATATTTCTTGGCCCAGTCTTGACGTTTCAGCTTGTGTGTCTTGTTCAGTGGTGGTCGTCTTTCAGCCTTTCTTACCTTGGCCATGTCTCTGAGTATTGCACACCTTGTGCTTTTGGCCACTCCAGTGATGTTATATGGCCAAACTGGTGGCAAGTGGCATCTTGGCAGCTGCACGCCTGACTTTTCTCAGTTCATGGGCAGTTATTTTGCGCCTTGGTTTTTCCACACACTTCTTGCGATCCTGTTGACTGTTTTGAATGAAACGCTTGATTGTTCGATGATCACGCTTCAGAAGCTTTGCAATTTTAAGAGTGCTGCATCCCTCTGCAAGATATCTCACTATTTTTGACTTTTCTGAGCCTGTCAAGTCCTTCTTTTGACCCATTTTGCCAAAGGAAAGGAAGTTGCCTAAGAATTATGCACACCTGATATAGGGTTTTGATGTCATTAGACCACACCCCTTCTCATTACAGAGATGCACATCACCTAATATGCTTAATTGGTAGTAGGCTTTCGAGCCTATACAGCTTGGAGTAAGACAACATGCATAAAGATGATGATGTGGTCAAAATACTCATTTGCCTAATAATTCTGCACTCCCTGTATATATATATATATATATATATATATATATATATATATATAAAAATACAAAGAACATTTTCTTCTAAGTGAAGAACATTGGAATGTAAAAGATTTACAGCTCTTAAAGGGAAAGTCTACACCAGAATATTTATTGTTTTAAAAGATAGATAATCCCTTTATTACCCATTCCCCAGTTTTGCATAACCAACACAGTTATATTAATAGACTTTTTACCTCTGTGATTACATTGTATCTAAGAGGCCTATTTATCAAAGCGTCAACTGAAAATACGCTGGAATTCTGTTTCGTAATTGTCGCAAGATTGATCCGCCGTAGTTATAAAAGCGTCAAGATTGACAAATGTTGAAATTTGTGATGTAAAATACGATCCCTTGATCTCAATCCGATGCACATCAATGCGAGTTGAAAACCCATGGTATTCAAGTGGAATTGTGTTCATTCGCCCTCCTAATCGACATTATTTGAAGCTCTCACAAAGTTATAAAAAATTCTACAGTTACGCTCGCATCTTTTTCGACTCAGCGTTCCTAGTTTTCAATCCACCACCCTTGAGGTCGTGGATGACATAGAACTCAATGGGAGTCGGAAAACACAGAAAGCTTATGTTCGATGCTGCAAGAGAATGAAGTATATTACATAATAAAAGTAAATTAGAAACTTTATTAAATTTGTATACCCTTTCTAAATCAAACTATATCATTGCTACACATTTGGTGCACTAGTAGATATAGGGATAAAAATGAAAACTACATTACTACTTATGGATTTTGCTACAACTTTGTCTCTCATTACAATGCAAGGGGACAATATTATTTCTACATATTTGGTGCAAAGTTTTGCCCCAAACTTGTCACACTAATAGATATAGAGATAAACATGAAATAAATACACAACATAATATAGCTAACTTCCTTTTTATTTTTTTGGGAAAAATCTATGTGCACCATGTTTAACCCATTTAATACAAGTCCCACTCTTCACTTTGCCCCATATATGACTCAACACTTTTCGCACCGATTATGATGCAAACTCCTAAATAACTCACACACTAGTGAATTTTTCCACCACTTTTGATTAGAATATGCATAATCACATGATTTATGACCTCTGCCAATCTGATTCAAATACACATTATAAACTATCACTAATGAATCAAATTGCTTGATACTTGTGTCATTGATCACTCATCAGAACTTGTAAGTGACATTTGTTACTTAGGTCCATATTTATCAAGGTCTGGCGGACCTGATCCGACACTGCGGATCAGGTCCGCCAGACCTCGCTGAATACGGCGAGCAATACGCTCGCCTTATTCAGCATTGCACCAGCAGTTCACAAGAGCTGCTGGTGCAACGCCGCCCCCTGCAGACTCGCGGCCAATCAGCCGCCAGCAGGGGTGTCAATCAACCCGATCGTACTCGATCGGGTTGTATTGTGGCGATGTCTGTCCGCCTGCTCAGAGCAGGCTCAGAGCAGGCGGACAGGTTATAGGGCGGCGGTCTTTGTGACCGCTGCTTCATAACTGATGTTTCTGGTGAGCCTGCAGGCTCGCCAGAAACACGGGGCATCAAGCTCCATTCAGAGCTTGATACATATGCCCCATTGTATATTATACTTTGAAAGTATGTATATGTGAAATTAGTATTAAAGATAAACATTAATGCTGACATTAGTACACACAGTGTAATATTTTACACAAGGATTTTAAAATTCAAATTCATGTTTGATTCAATATATATATATGTACAAATTCTAACATTAATAATAATTTAAAAAATAAAAAATATGACTCCTAGAAATACAAATACACATTAATTTCTGTGAAAGTATCATATAACAAATCAATATAAAATAACTTTCTATGAGACATTGTTTGTTGAGGTATAAATCAATCTATTTCTTGGACATTAACATGTGAAAAATAAAATATTATCATTAGAGAAATGTGCTTGTTCATGGACATTAATGAAATAAATAGATTTTGGGAAACTTGCAATTGCCAAATGTCTCAGACGACCAATTACACATGTTAAATGCTCCCATTAAAGTAGAGGAAGTGACTAACGTAATACAAAATACTCCCCTTTGGAAAAACCCTGGACCAGATGGCATGCCAGATGAGTCAGCTTTATAGTATAAATAAAGTTGGGAAAAACCTGAATAGCCGTGACATCAATGACTGTTAGTTAACACCAGTCCGATGCTCTGCGCATCGTACTTGACGTGCGTGTTTTTGACGGCTTTTATGATAAGTAAGGAAATCGTATTCAGATCTGCAGCATTGTTTTGCGAGCGTATTGACGCCAGCGAATGCAACATAGTAGACGCTTTGATAAATAGGCCTCTATGCATCTTCTGACAGCCCCCTGATCACATGACTTTTTATTTATTATCTATTGACTTGCATTTTAGTCAATAAAGGTTGTGCTGTGCTGACTCTTAAAAAAAACCATGGGTGTGAGCACAATGTTGTCTATATGTCCCACATAAACTAGCAGTCTCCTGTTGTGAAAAGCAAATCAAAAACATGTGATAAGAGGCTGTCTGTAGTGGCTTAGAAAAAGGCAGGCATTTGGAGGTTTAAAGGTTATAAATTGTATTAATACTAGTGGGAAAGCCTGCCCAGAGGTATTTATGTGTAGTGTGATAGGAGCGCCTAAAGGTGGATTCCTGCTGCTAAAAAAGTTCTTCCCTCAAAGAGAACTAAATGGTGGATAAGAAGAAAAAATGGGGTTTATTTAGCAGCGCTAAAAAAAGCTAGGAAATGATGATACCAATCTAATTTATGTTTTATACAATCTATTTTATTTAAAAATTCTTATAACACATAAAAACAACAGCAAATGCTTTTCCTAATTAATAAAGGGACGTCTCCCTTATACAACACTTATAAAAACAGACTAGAACCATATAATCCTAGAATTTCAGGTATAAAGGAATTAATTCTATAGATAACATATGGCAAGCAACAAATTTCTAAGATAAATGGTGAATTAAATATTTAAAAGGCACAACTGTATCAATCCTAATAGCTTTACAGTTCTTCAGTAACAAATTCAGTTATAAAGTTACACAGTTACTTTCCTTGGACATATAATTGGCTCAGGTGTGCTGGATAGTTAAAAAGGCAAAAAACAGCCAATATTCTGATTTAGGTGCCAAAGCAATCGTGGTTAATGGAAATGGTTAATTTAACAGATGAATACCTTGATGTCTTTAAAGTTCAGTTTGCGTGTTTTAAAAAACGTAGTGCAAATTAGTGTAGAGGTACCTTAATCTGTCCTGGTTGCAACCGCTGATTATCTTCACTGTGAGGGATTCACAGACTGTTTGTTCCTGGTGCTTCTGATAAGTCACCTGACCTTCTCTTTGATTCAGAGGTCAGGGGTGATGATCCGTTCTGGTGATGTAGTTATCCTTTTTTTTGTTTTCCTTTCTTCTTATAGCCCAAATATTGTTTTCATCTGGGTTCCCTCAGACTTCTTAAGGTTTGAAGAAATCTTTGGTCAGTGTTTAGCAGTAACACCGTATTCCCTGAAGTTACCAAAGGTAGATTTTAACTTGCAGGGTCAGGAGAAAAGTTTAAAGTTGCAGGGTCACACAGCTTTGTGACAGTAGTAAATGAAGTTTAGTAGAGTGTAGCAGGTCCCATTCAACGCGTTTCACCCTTCTGGGCTTTATCAAGAATGCTTATCCTGCTAGCTTCTGGCTTTTTAAAGGTATGAATGTGTTTTGATTGGTTCCTTCATTTCCTTTTGATTTCTATCAACACCTGTGTGGCTTCCAATGTAAAGGTGGACTTTATTTAAGTTGGTAATGATTGTTTCTGTGTTGTTATTTAGCAGAAATGATAAGTTCTCTTCCTTGTGTATCATGTAACTAAATAACAACACAGAAACAATCATTACCAACTTAAATAAAGTCCACCTTTACATTGGAAGCCACACAGGTGTTGATAGAAATCAAAAGGAAATGAAGGAACCAATCAAAACACATTCATACCTTTAAAAAGCCAGAAGCTAGCAGGATAAGCATTCTTGATAAAGCCCAGAAGGGTGAAACGCGTTGAATGGGACCTGCTACACTCTACTAAACTTCATTTACTACTGTCACAAAGCTGTGTGACCCTGCAACTTTAAACTTTTCTCCTGACCCTGCAAGTTAAAATCTACCTTTGGTAACTTCAGGGAATACGGTGTTACTGCTAAACACTGACCAAAGATTTCTTCAAACCTTAAGAAGTCTGAGGGAACCCAGATGAAAACAATATTTGGGCTATAAGAAGAAAGGAAAACAAAAAAAGGATAACTACATCACCAGAACGGATCATCACCCCTGACCTCTGAATCAAAGAGAAGGTCAGGTGACTTATCAGAAGCACCAGGAACAAACAGTCTGTGAATCCCTCACAGTGAAGATAATCAGCGGTTGCAACCAGGACAGATTAAGGTACCTCTACACTAATTTGCACTACGTTTTTTAAAACACGCAAACTGAACTTTAAAGACATCAAGGTATTCATCTGTTAAATTAACCATTTCCATTAACCACGATTGCTTTGGCACCTAAATCAGAATATTGGCTGTTTTTTGCCTTTTTAACTATCCAGCACACCTGAGCCAATTATATGTCCAAGGAAAGTAACTGTGTAACTTTATAACTGAATTTGTTACTGAAGAACTGTAAAGCTATTAGGATTGATACATTTGTGCCTTTTAAATATTTAATTCACCATTTATCTTAGAAATTTGTTGCTTGCCATATGTTATCTATAGAATTAATTCCTTTATACCTGAAATTCTAGGATTATATGGTTCTAGTCTGTTTTTATAAGTGTTGTATAAGGGAGACGTCCCTTTATTAATTAGGAAAAGCATTTGCTGTTGTTTTTATGTGTTATAAGAATTTTTAAATAAAATAGATTGTATAAAACATAAATTAGATTGGTATCATCATTTCCTAGCTTTTTTTAGCGCTGCTAAATAAACCCCATTTTTTCTTCTAAAGCCTGCCCAGAGGTCAGTCTATTAGGTTTATTGCAATGTGTGGGTTTGCGGTTTAGGGGTTAATAGGTTAATTAGGTTTATTGTGATGAGTGGGTTTTGTGGTTTAGGGGTTAATAGGTTAATTAGGTTTATTGCAATGTCTGGATTTTGCGGTTTAGGGGTTAATAAGTTAATTAGGTTTATTGTGATGTGTGGGGTTTTCAGTTTAGAGCTTAATAGGGTGATAAGGTTTATTGCGATGTGTGGGTTTTGCAGGTTTAGGGGTTAATAGGGTATTTAGGTTTATTGCGATGTGGGTGGTTGATGGTTAAGGGATTAATTACTTTATTATTTTGCGATGTGTGGATTTGTGATGTATGTGTTAATACTTTGTGTGGGAGGTTCATTTTTTTTTTGTTATACATCGTGCGGGCGTTGTTTTTTTGTTGTTGTTGTAATGCTCCATTTGCCTTCGCTGCATCCCGGTGGATTCCAAAAATGAAAGAATCCACCTTAGCTGGATTCTTTCACCACCCTGCCATTTTCGGAATCAATCCGAAAATGACAGGGTGATGAAAGAATCCACCTTTGGTGGATTCTTTCACCACCCCACCTTCAGTGGATTCTTTAACCCTAATCTAATGCTAAACTACCAATAGGTATGAACTAGAGGAAAAGGTGACAGTACCTCAGCACTCAAAGAATTGCTTATTGTAAACAAAGAACAGTATCTGTAATCCGGTCACGGCCAGACCTTGGATGTGTGTTAAAACGTAACTTTTACTATACAACTGATAAAACGGTAATGTGTACCACATAGAATGTGTGTGTTGACAGACATTTAAAACTTAGAATATAAGTGATATGTACAGTATGTGTGAGATCCGAGGTAACAATATTAAGCAGGGATAATTACTTTCACACCGTCCTGCACAGAACTATCCAAAAATGCATGGATTGCAGTCAGGCTATCTACAAAAGGGGTTTGACCCCAACAACAATTATACTGTGCTATGCAATACTGGCATTAATAGGTCTGAGCTGGACTAAGTTATAGAAGACTCAAATATAGAACGGCAGAAGCCTGCTAGTAAATGATCAAATTATTATCCCATTAAAGTTCCAAATAGCGGTCTTACACGCACAGACAACGCCTGATGTGCATTTCGCCACTAGCACAGCTTTTTCAGAGGTCTCTGAAAAAGCCGTGCTAGCGGCGAAATGCGTTCTTTACACATTACTATTTTATCAGTGTATAGTAAAAGTTACGTTTTAACACACATCCAGGGTCTTGCCGTGACCGGATTACAGATACTGTTCTTTGTTTACAATAAGCAATTCTTTGAGTGCTGAGGTACTTTCACCTTTTCCTCTAGTTCATACCTCCATGTAACTGACAGTCAACCCCCTAAACAACAAATTGTTATAAAATAACCTTGTACATACAGTGCATTTGCACTGTCTGTTTTGACCATAAATTGCTCTTATGGGGTTTGAATTTGTTGTACTACACAAATTAACTTCATTTAAACCACCAATAGCCTTTAAAATAGCTTTTTTTAGGGCATTGCCCTAAGTTAAACAGCTCGTTTGCAGTTACCAAAAATTCTAAGTCCTCCCTAACAGTAAAACCTACCACCCACCAAACACCCCAGAGCTGTTTTTAAGGGCTACTGGTAGTTTTTTAGGGGGTGTTTTTTTTTAGGGGGTGTTTTTATTTTGAGAGGGGCTTTTTTATTTTCACAGGAATTAGGTTTAATTTTTGTAAATTTTGGTAATTTTTATTTTTTATGTTTTTTTTATTTTCTGCAATGTTAGCCTTTTTATTTTTGTAATCTTAGCTTTTTTTGTAACTTTAGTATTTTTTAGTTTAGTTAATTTGTGCTAATTTAGGAGGTGTTAGGTTAGGGGGTGTTAGGTTAGGGGGCTTAGGAATTTAATTAGTTATTTGCGTTGTGGGTTTTGGAGGTTTAAGGAGTTAATAGGTTAATTAGGTTTATTGTGATGTGAGGTTTTGCGGTTTAGGGGTTAATAGGTTAATTAGGTTTATTGCGATGTGTGGGTTTTGCGGTTTAGGGGTTAATAGGTTAATTAGGTTTATTGCAATGTGTGGGTAATAAGATTTATTGCGATGTGTGGATTTTGCAGGTTTAGTTGTTAATAGGGTAATTAGGTTTATTGCGATGTGGGTGGTTGATGGTTAAGGGGTTAATTACTTTATTATTTTGCGATGTGTGTGTGTTTGTGGTGTATGTGTTAATACTTTGTTTGGGAGGTTCGTTTTTTTGGTTATACTTCGTGCGGGCGGTATTTTTTTTGTTGTTGTAATCCTCCACTTGCCTTCGCTGCTTCCCGGTGGACTATTTTGTCTGCCTCACACTGCCAACATTCTGTTGGCTGCCTCACGCTGCCAACATTCTGTTAGCTGCCTCGCACTGCCAACACTCCATTGAGGATGCGTACGCAACTGCCGACGGCGTTGGACATTACAAACGCAATTATAGTGTAGCTAACAATGTTGGTTGTGCAAACCTGGGGAATGGGTTGTAAAGGCATTATCTATAAATAAGTATATATACATTATATATATATATGTATATACACATGTGTATATATGTGTTTATATGTGTATATATGCATGTATATATGTAATGTATATACACATATAAACACTTAAATACATAAATACACATAAACAAAACAAGCAGTTTCTGTATCTCACTCTTTCCACTATTAATCTTTCAATAGCATATAAATTTCAGCTGTGTCAGCATACTTCAGTGCAGATATGCAGGGCTTAAACAGACTCACTCCTCCTCCTCTCTGGACCTCTGATCCTTCTCCACCGGGCCACAGTGTATAGCTGCTCCTACTATGTGGATCCAAGCTGCTCGGCACTGTAGAGAACAAGACTCTTTCCTCCAGAGTCGTGACTGCGCCTCCACATGGTGCTACACGTCACATACGTTACTTACAATGTAGTCGGCTCTCATTTGTCCATGCAATTGTCAGTCTTCGTGTCCACCAATCCACTCAAGGAAATGCTGGGAGGCTTGTCTGAGGGGTGTATCACAGTGTGACTGTCAAAATTCACCTGGCCTATTATTTAAAAAAAAGTTGTTGGAGTGACGATGGGAGTAGCCAAAGGAACTAATTTTTGCAGGCGATCAAAACATTGCAATGAAACCATTACTAGACTGCGCTAAAAAAAGGGGAACCCAAAAGTACATATGGGGTAATTTCTAAATCCTTACATGAAGCAACTCTAATCGATGTTTGGAGTACGACATCCACATTTACATTTTATTCTAACCCTTGTAAATCTTAGTTGATTATTGACTACATCTACATTGATCAAAATAGCCTTCCTCTAACCCAATCCTCTGAAATCCTCCTAACTCCCTGGTCGGACCATTCTATAGTTTTTTGTCCCTAACCTGGTCAGATAAACCCCTCACCGTCCCCAGCTGGTGGGTTGATGAGAATCTATTTCTACAACCCTTTATAATGGAAAAACTCACACATACTCTCACAGACCATTTAAAACATAATACATCTGCATCCTTACCAAATAGTTTAATCTGGGAAGCTCATAGAACTGTGATCAGGGGTGAATTCATAAAGCAAAAGTCTATCCTCACAAAAAAAACACAACTACTACAATAATTTAATCCAACAACTCTGAAAATGGGAAGCCACACATATGCAGACACCTACAGATCAACATTGTACCACACAATTACTCAAAGTTAAAAGGGAATTAAATGAACTACTAAATAAAGAAGCGCATCGAAAGGCACTGCGCCTCAGGAAATTATACTTCTCAGAAGGTAACAAAGCGGGATCACTTCTTGCCAGAGCCATTAAGACTAGTATAAACAGTAATAATATTCGCAAAATAGCTTCTCCATTGGACCCCACAAAATACTTATATGATAGTAGGACTATTGCTGACACTTTTCAAACCTTTTATAATAACCTATATAATATACCCCCTCAGATGCTTTGGTAGATCATTCTGCAATAGACCAATATATTCACGAAACGGGCATACAAACGTTATCAGATGAAATAGCTAAACAACTAGACGAACTGATAACTACAGAAGAAGTTATTTTGGCAATAAAAACGCCCCCTTAAATAAAAGCCCAGGACCCGACGGGGTGTCAGCACTATATGACAAATGGTTCCAACATATTTTAGTCCCACATCTTACAAATCTATTTAATTCCATTGATGATAATGACCGCTTTTCGCCGAAATATTGCTCACCCTTATTCATGTGGACCGAGCAGGCTTTGTTCCATCAAGAGGCCAGAGACAGCACATTCCGATAAATCATCCAATTATTCTGATTCATCATCCAATAGAATGAGAGCTGCTCAAATCCTATTGGCTAATTTGAACAGCCAATAGGATTTTAGCAGCTCTAATTCCTATTGGCTGATTCAAATTTTAAAGCCAATAGGAATACAAGAGACGCCATTTTGAATCGCGTACCTTGCATTGAAGATTCACTGTACGGCGGCGACCGTATGAAGAGGATGCTCCGTGCCAGATGTCTTCAGGATGGACCCACTCCGTGCCACTGGAGATAGAAGATGCTGCCTGTATGAAGATTGAAGAGGCCACCTGGATGAAGACTTCTCGCTGCTTTGGTGAGGACTTCACCGCCGAGATGAAGATTAAAGAGGCCGTCTAGATGAAGACTTCTCGCTGCCTTGATGATGGCTTCTCTGCCAGGATGAAGATCATTCAAGCGGGACTTCAAAAACTGTAAGTGGATCGTCAGGGGTTAGTATTAGTTTTTTTTAAGGTTTTTTTTGGGTGGGTTTTATTTTTAGAATAGGGTTTGGGTAGCAAATGAGCTAAATGCCCTTTTTAAGGGCAATGCCCATACAAATGACTTTTTCAGGGCAATGGGTAGCTTAGTTTTTTTTAGATTTAGGTTTTTTATTTTGGGGGGATGGTTGGGGGGTGGGTTTTACTGTTGGGGGGTCTTTGTATTTTTTTTTTTTACAGGTAAAAGAGCTAATATCTTTGGTGAAAAGCCCCACAAAAGGCCCTTTTAAGGGTGATTGGTAGTTTATTGTAGGCTAGGGGTTTTTTTTTATTTTGGGTGGGCTATAAGATGAGGTGTAATTTTTTTTTATTTTTGATAATTTCGTTTGTTATTTTCCGCAATTTAGTGTTTGTTATTTTTTGTAATTTAGTCTTTTTTTTTTTTGTAATTAGATACTTTGTATTTTTTAGAGTAGTGTTAGGATTTTTTTAATGTGTAGTTTAGTTTATTTAATTGGTAGTTAATTTAATTTTAGTTTAATAATTATATTAGTTTAATTGATAGTTTAATCTTAGTTTTTTTAATTTGACAGTTAAGTTTAAATTTAATTTAAGCTAGGGAAATTGTAATTTTAATATAACGTTAGGGGGGGGCATTAGGTTTAGAGGTTACTAGTTTAGATTAGTTTATTGCGATGTTGAGGGCTTTTAGGGGTTAATAGTTAAATTTATTATATTTTGTTGTGGGGGCTTTTGGTTTAGGGGTTAATAGGTTTATTATAGTGGCAGCGGTGTAGGGCTTAATAACTTTAGTGTAGTGGGGGCGATGTGGACAGACGGCAGATTAGTGGTTAATAATATTTAAATAGTGTTTGCGATGCGGGAGGGCGGTGGTTTAGGGGTTAATAACTTTAGTATAGTGTTGATGGTTAATACATTTTTTTAGTGGCGGCGATGTCGGGAGCGGCAGATTAGGGGTTAATAAGTTTAATATAGTAATTGTGATGCAGGAGGGTCTCGGTTTAAGGGTTAATAGGTCATTTATGGGTGTTAGTGTACTTTGTAACACTTTAGTTATGAGTTTTATGTAACAGTTTTGTAGTGTAAAACTCATAATTACTGACATTAGATGGCGAAACAGATCTTTTCGTTTTAGAGTGTAACGCGGCGCTATGGGAATCCCATGAAAAAAAATCATTTTTACTAGTGCGGGACTGACGTTGTGTTACAGGTACACAGACAAGACTTGTAATGACAGCTATACCGACAAGACTTGTAACGACTGCGGTGCTGTTTTAACGCTGAAAATACCATATTTTCAGCATTAAGAGCCGCAACGCACAGCTCGTAATCTACCTGTATGAGCATTATGCAACCCCACTATGTCACAATATGATATTATAGATAGGAGTGTCAATTGTGAGGATGCAATACACCTCCTGCTTGGATAAAATCCTCATCTTATTGCCCTTTCTATGTGGCATCTGAATCTTCTCAATTACTGACCAATCCAGCTATGTACTGATCCAATATCAAGAGTTTTATGGTTTTTCTATGTATTCATATGTCAGTGTAAATCCAGAGAGCACAGTCTCACGTTTTCAGCTTGGATTTAAATGTATATTTGTATATATATATATTATGTATTCTTATTCATTTTCTATGCATTTGCATTAATAACATTATCCTTCTTTGTCAACATCAGATACTATCTTTCAATTTCTTTTTACAATATATATATATATATATATATATATCTTATTGTAGAGTTTATTAATGTATGGATTAACCTTTCTAAATCAGTGCTATTGAAGGAGTTAACAGGGCTGGCCTTCACTAATTTTAATTGACAAATAAGCAGAATGTAGTGGGTTTTTAAATGAAGGGAAGTGAACAGGAGTTAGGATCTATTATTATGGCCAGCAGCCGATACGCGTAAGATCTCCTATGGCAGTCCCTGGGCCTATTTTGTTTTGTTGCCATTCTGTTTTTAACATTGGCTAATAAAGTTTGAACTTTTATACAAGGATCCGTTTTCCACTTTTTTTTTTTTTATTATTATTTTCCAAAAAACAGAAAACAAACAAAAGACAAACAAAATATATCCAAGTTACAACATCTCCACAAGTGAGCATACCTACACGGCATTCAACCAAGGATATATTAACAGATATAGGGTACATAGAGAAGAAAACATCAAATACAGAATTAATGTCCTTCTGTAATCTGCAGTAGAATGTCTCTTATAGAGGGGGTGAACCCTTGCATCATCTCTCGGCTGCTGTCCGTATGATATCCTAAATGGAGATTAAGATCTAACCCCCTCTGCATTGAGATGTGCGTTTAACTTGGACACAAAACACTAATGGGAGAGGGGGGGGGGGTAGAAGGATAAAGGAAAGAAAAAACAAAAGAAAAAGGGAATGATAAACATAGCACATAACTTCCCAAGTTGTGTAAACAATCTACACCAGGTTCAAGATGTATATATATTTCAATTTTCTGTACAGTATCTGCATCTATATCACAATCACAATCCACCCTCCCGCCCCATCCTTGATTTCCTAAACATTAGTTATCTCACACCAATTCCATCTTATAAAGCACAGTGATATTGCTCCCATAAAAACCTCATATCTTGGTAGAGGCTCATTTGCCCAATTTTAACATAGTGAAGTCTCTCCAAGACTAAGGTGTTCTGAGCTAGGGCAATCCAATTGGAGAGGGAGGGTACCCGAGGTTGATTCCAATAAGAGGGAATCAAACGTTTAGCTGTGTTTATTAAGAACTGATATAATTTTTTTCTAATTTTACATGGGATAAGTATCCTCTCAGGAGATAGATCCAATTGTGCGCCTATGACTTTACAAGCTTGTTCATGTATTTGAATCCAAAAGGGACGTAAAATCTCACAGCTCCACCAGATATGGTACATAGTGCCTCTCTGCCCGCATCCCCTCCAACATCTGTCACTAGCACTTACAAACGTGTTTTAATTTGCTAGGGATTAAATACCACCTATTGATAAGTTTTGTATTAGTTTCTAATACCGTGGCAGAGTGTGCAGATTTGGCTGTCGCCTTGAACAATCCCGACCATTGTTTATGTAATATGGTTCTATTCATGTCTTTTTCCCATTGAAGTGTATAATTAGGTTTGTTCAGGTATTGGGATTGCAGAAGGTCCCTGTACATTAAGGATATAACTTTTTTAGGGGGGATTGCGCTAGGCAGCATGTTTCAAATACGGTGGGGCGTTTTAGCATATAATTTTTTGATATGTTTGTAAGAAGAAAATTCCTAACCTGGTGATAAAATAACCATGATTTGAATTGGTATATACCGCTTTCTATCAACACCGACCTCTGAGCCAAATGTCCATCATTTAATAATGAGTGTTTCGGCATATGTTTCAGTATTGATATCACTTCACCAGTGACAGACTTCTCTCCACTTTTGTAGAGGATGAAATGAGGGTGTAATACACACCAGTGTGTATTACTGCCCTTAAGGGGCGCCTCCTATAGCCTATCAACTAGACAAATATTGAAGCAATAGCAAATAACTAAATTAATACTTATAAGGTATATATATATATATATATATATATATATATATATATATATATATATATATACAGAAACATACATATATATAAAAAAATGTACCAGTAAAAAGTCCAATAAGTGATAATGATATTAGTATAGTCCCAATCAGTAGTGAGTCCAAAACACGGTAGGCAGCTCTCAGCCTTAGGATGGTCTTCCTGATAGATGGGTAACTGGAAAAAGAGAAAACACAGAGGCGCCAAACATGGCCTAGTTTAGCCAGAAACCAGATAAAACAATTCACAGGGTAACAATTGAATACTCACAAAGGAGATGCACCCATTGGTGCTAATGAAGCAGACTGGAGCCTCTCAGTGGTCCAGCTCACTGATGTACTTCATGTATCAGTTGTGGTCCTTGGTGGTGGTGATTAGCAGGTTCCTGAGTGAACACAAAATATGCAAACCATAGCCCAGTAACGTTTAAACAAATGAGTGGTAATCTGAGCAATCCTACTTACAAGATCCAAAGCACCTGCAGGTGTAAGGTGATGGTATAGGTACCATAATACTTGCACCCGAACCCCTTTGTTCTAGCCCTATAGCCAGGGCCATTGTCAGGTATAGAGAGTTCTTTTATTTTAACACTATATTCTGGTATGAGAGAGTCCGTCCATATCTCTTCGTATTTTGTAGTATGTTATTCACACACCACGTAGATAATATCACTATTAGAAGTGCCCGTTGGATTGGGCCATCACTCACATTGTTGCACAGCACATCACATTCTCCCGTAGCATGCACTACACACCATTCACAGTAGAACACACACTAACACCATACACATTACACTTACTATATTTATTTTGAATGATTTAACACTTCCCTTGCCAACCACACATTAACATTACACACGTCTCACTTACAACTATGATGATGGCAGATCATCACAGTACAATTCTGCATATCACCCTATCTCACATCACTTATTTCACTATATTATCGCATTATGGATAAACACAATATGATATCTAAATATCGGCATATGATTACAAAGTATGGATACATTCTATATAATAATACTATATGTATTGATTAGAGCCGAGTGCTTACAAGATGCCTTTTACAGTTTTATTTTTTGCGCACAGAGTTGTGACATAACGCTCTGTTTATGAGTGCAGGCTTCCCAGACATACATTGGATTTAACATCCCCTGCTAAATAAATAGGATCGCATATGTTACTTGAACTGTCATTCACGAAGTTTGCGTGGGCTGACATCTCTACACGCAAGTTTGAGGTTGTACACATGACACACAGTATGCTGACGTTGTTAGGTTAGCCAATCCCATCTGCACACGCCTATGCAATCATTGGTACAAGTTTATACGCTATAGAAATAGTTTACACCCATCTACACTTGCCAATGCAGTCATTGGTGTAGGATTTTACGTTATACAAATAGTTTACACCCTAATGTTTAGTCTATACCGCATACAGCGATAAACCCGGTCAAACACTGACAAGTCACCGGACTAGTGGGAAACACACTGACCCACAAGGATCGCACATATGATAGCCTTATACCCAGTGGCTGCTAAATATACACCTGTCATTAAGGTCTAACAAGATGTTCGTCAAACACAAACCACCCTTTTATTTTTTCAGCTATTGTGCTATTTGACATCAGGAAGCAGGAGTCTAATCAACGAACACTTAGGTTTGCAACATTAGTTTGACAATAAGTTTGACAGTATTGCTTTGCCTGCTCTTAACTTTATATCAAGTTGCATATTTAATTTAACATTTCATAAGAGTAAGGTAAGGCCGAAATCATAAGATATATAAGACAATATATAGAGTACGTTTTATGTAGACTGAATAGGAATGGGAAACATATCAGTATATGTATTAGTTTGTTTATTTATATTTTATGAAGTATAATTTTATAGGAAATATGTGTCCTGTTCATAACAGTGTTAGGCCTATGTCTATTATTATCAATACACAATGATGATTTGATTTTATGCACACAAACGATTATTCTGCCATTAGTATGGTCTGCTGAAGTTTGGTTTTGCACTAAATTATGTTTGGGCTGTTGGTTGCCATACCAACCTTTTAGCAGACAGGTGCTAACACTTAATGACTATCAAGGTTGGAGCAATCTGATTGGCCAATTAGTAGGTTTAGTTTTGTATAAAGCAAGTGTATTCTGTATGTGTTTTTACAATTTTTTAGCCTGATGAAACAGCTTGTTATAGCTGAGAAACACGTCGCATTTTAATAAAGATTTTTACAGAAATACACTTGCTTTTTGGACATCTTTTTTACCATTTGTATGCTGCTAACATTTTGAGTGGCACCCGCGAGTTATTATGCTTTCACCTGGAGGGATCAGTCTACTGGGCGACTGTTTGGTTCCAGTTTGCAGTGTATGCACCTGCAGGTGCTTTGGATCTTGTAAGTAGGATTGCTCAGATTACCACTCATTTGTTTAAACGTTACTGGGCTATGGTTTGCATATTTTGTGTTCACTCAGGAACCTGCTAATCACCACCACCAAGGACCACAACTGATACGTGAAGTACATCAGTGAGCTGGACCACTGAGAGGCTCCAGTCTGCTTCATTAGCACCAATGGGTGCATCTCCTTTGTGAGTATTCAATTGTTACCCTGTGAATTGTTTTATCTGGTTTCTGGCTATACTAGGCCATGTTTGGCGCCTCTGTGTTTTCTCTTTTTCCAGTTCTCTCCACTTTTCCCCGCTGGGAACTCTTTATTAGGTTTAAGTATTGTTAATGGCGAGTAAGGTGTTGAAATGATGTGGCGTTTATTACGAATCATTATCCAATCTGACCATGTTTCCCTAAAGATTGGGTACTTGGAGATTGTTTCCAGAATAGGTTTTTGTGGGGCCCAGCATATACCTCCTATCTGGGGGGATCCTATCAGTTGTGATTCTAGGTGTACATTCCTTTTATAAGAGTCATCACCCTGCCTACACCAATCTATTATTCTGTTCAAGGATATTGCCAGTTTGTATAAGTGAAGGTTAGGAACTCCCAGCCCTCCTTCTTCCCTCTTTATATATAGTGTGGATTTTGCTAGTCTTGGGGGCCTGCAATGTTAAATGTATGTATCAATTATTGCTTGTAATTTACGGAGATCTACACTGGCTCCTGGGATCGGAAGGGCCTGCATAACATATAAGGCTTTCGGTAACAGCGTCATTTTAGCTGCAGCAATCCTCCCTAGCCAAGAAATATTTTTAGGAAGCCAGGAGGAGGACAGATATGCGAACTCCTCTAGTAGGCGTCCATAGTTTAACTTACGTAGGTCCTCCGGCTTAGCCATGAGAAATATTCCCAAGTACTTCAGGGCTTTTAATTGGACCTTGAAAGGATATTGTTGCTTGATACTCGTGAGGTCACTATTTGGTAAGTTAATTGGATACAACTCTGATTTACTAGTGTTTACCAAAAAGTTGGATACAGCACCATATAATTCCAGCTCATGTTGAACATGTGGGAGGGATTGTAAGGGGGAGGTTAGTGTCATGAGGGTATCGTTGGCAAACATTGCCAATTTGTATATTTGGTCTTGTATTTTAATCCCCTGTATATTAGAGTTGTTATGAATTTTTATTGCAAGGGGCTCGAGAGAGAGTACAAATAAAATGAGGGCTAGAGGGCATCCCTGTCTTCTCCCGTTGCGGATTTCAAAGCTTTCAGAGAGAACTCTGTTTACTCTGACCTGTGCCGACGGGTTAGAATATAGTGCCATAATTTGTTGTATAGATTTTATGGGGTGGACTGCAAGAAGGTCCAATCTAGCCCATCAAATGCTTTTTCAGTGTCTGTTGATATGTATATGGAGGGGGTATTTAAATGCTTTATATATTCCATTAAATTTAGTACCTTGCCAATATTATCTTTGGCCTCTCTCAGGGGAACAAAGCCAACCTGGTCCCGCTTTCACTTTTTTATTACATAAATACACAATATATATTTACACACAAATGCACATATTTAGACATATATATTGACCTTAGCAGAGATGGTAATATACGAAATGCAAAACAATGGAGAGTTTGTTAACATAATGACCATGGCTAGCCTTGCCCAATCCAGTCGGGATTGGCATTACTGCATAAGACAAGTGGTGGATAGAATTTGGCCATTGAAAAACAATTGCAGCAAAACAATGTGATTATGTATTAAAAACATTTTCAAACTTACCCTGTATGCTAGTCTAATGTAAAACTGTAACTCTTATAATTACAAGGTTTTTATTGTCCCTTTAATACTGTGCGAAGTCTTCTGAAATTTACTTGACATTCTAGTTTTTAATTAATTTCTAATGGAGAGAAAATGCCTTGAGTTTGAAAACCTAAGTAAAAGCTATGCAAGACCCTTCAAACGCCTCTACTGTATTGGATTAGACTCCTATATAAGATAAATGAAAAGGAAAACATATACTTTAATTTTTAATCATCATCTCCCAATATACTTCATAAAAGCTTATATCTAGGTTAATAAAAAGGGTTTTATTTCTGCAAAATAGCCATAGAAAAACTTTTATAGCTCTACACAGTTATGTATGCTGCAGATTACGGCATTAGGCCTCCTACTTACTGTAATATTATTGTCTGGAGATTACCATCTGCTTCTAACGCACACCTGCCCAATAAGTGGCTAAATGCTCCCTTTGAGAAGTCAAACAGTAAATTATAATTCAGTATGTTTACATTAGAGTGTATTCATACAAGATAATTAAGTTACACAGCTGGGTGAAGGGATGGTAATAACATTTATACACATGACACTGATTGTATATTTGGTAGTAATACCTCATATGAATAAATGCCATAAATACATTTTTACTGCTTGGCTTTTAAATATTATTTCAGTGCATTAGTTGGATATACAGGAGCTTGACATAAAAACTGCTGTATTGTAACTAGAAAGGAAATATGTTCATGAATGTGGTTTAATAATAGCATTTCTACAAAACAATTCCATAGATGGCTATAGCGAGTCTTTTTGTTTGCAACACAGTGCATCAAATGTGATATAGAAAGAAAATGGCCGCCTCAAGTATGACTGCTAGGTGAATGTAAATAAAGTTAACATAGTAAGACAAATGTAATCACTCCTACACTGATCTAACAAAGTTAACTATACATAATGTAAGGTCTGGATATACTGCTACACCATTTCCCCAAGATTATAATGTTTTCTTGTAAATATCTAGTACTTAACCATCAGTAGCCCTATCAATATCTCATTGGCCTTTTCCATTGTTTTCATGTAATCATCCCGTTCTCTAAAATCTGCCATCACTTGCTAAATCTTCACTTCTCCCTGTATTTCTCTGTTGTTCCTCTGTATGTTTCTAGTTTGGGCTTGACCTCTATTACAGATGAGTTCTTGCAGAAATTGACTTGCATTTGTGAGGGAGAAGCATTATAAAGCAAATGATGGGAAGGTGACCAGAGATGCATCATCAGCCCTAATGGGTCATTGCAGATTCTGACAACTTATAAATCTCTCATCCTAAGTATCTGAGCTGACAGCTTGACAGATATTCATGGTCGCTTGTGCAAAGGCAGCATATAATGGATTATGATCAGGCAGGTAATAAAGCCGCTCAGTGCATCATGTCAATAAGAACAAAAAGTAATGAATGTCCTCTGTGCAGACAAATTACCTGAGAGAAAAGGGAGGGCAGGAATTTGACTTACATTTTTCTTGCCTTCCAGAACAATGCAAAAAAATGCTGTCTATCTAATCGTCTCCAGCGACGTGTTCTATGTGCGGATATAGGTTGCCTGTTATTGTTGGACTCCTGGTTGTAGTCATGCCTTATGTTATACCCTTCTGTGTTTAGTTTGTCACTGAGTTCGGGGAGTTTTCTTATGGTATTATTTATAATCACTTTCTTGATCGCTATTGAGAAGAGATTCATGTAATTAATACGGCTCAGTATATACCACATTGTCAATGTTGTACCCAGTGCCTGTATCATAGTCCAGGTTATATCCATGATACTACGGATGACATTTACAAAAGAAGAACATACCTTTGGAGTGTCAGGTTGTTGCATGATCAGCTTATTTTCAATTTAATTCCTATCCTGTGTAAAATGCCTGTGAAGGTGACAAAGTAATGGGAATATCTGGAATTTGACACAGTAAAATACTTTGAAAAGATTGAAAAAGTTAATTATTGTTACAGAGACACAGGGAGGTTAGTTCACTGCAATAAATCTAACAAGATAACGGAATTGCTGTTATTTTAGTTTATATTAATTTTTAAAAGCATTGGGATTTTTTTACTTCCGATCAACAGTTCTTAAAAAAAAAGAAGTGAAGTTCACAGGCTACAGTTTAAAAGGTAAAGACATCTTTATTCATATCCAAAAACAAACATGAAACAGTGTTGGCTAAAACCTCCCCTGCTTGAAGTGTTTTATTTGTATTAAAACCGACTTCCTTAGAGACTGATCACTTGTTTGTTGTACCAAGAACAAGGTATAAAGGATCAGGTGCACAGACGAACCAATGGGCTCCGTTAGCCTCTTTCAATATTTACAGTTTCTCTTAATCTCGATCATTAATCTCCCTATTATTTACAAACTGCACCAACAAAGAAACTCAACATCACTTTAAAACAATTAGTGGTTGGTCACAATCTTTTGGATTTTTTTTTTACAGGATTGTGATCAACCCCATGAACTAATATTTTTTGTCTGTCTTCTCAGTTCTTTTAGTGGACAGATATCGGACTGGCAATCTAGATTAACCTACAAAGCATTAAAGGAATATAGTGTGGGCTAGGAGTTAAAGGGATACTGAATCCACATTTTTTGTTTGATGATTCAGATAGAGCAGGCAATATTAAGAAACCTTCTAATTTACTCCTATTATCAATTTTTCTTTGTGCTCTTGATATCTTTTTTTGAAAAAGCAGGAATGAAAGCACAGGAAAAAAATTAGTTTCATCCAAAACTTTTGTTTTGTTAAAATAAAATTTTCGTTTTAACAAAAATGTTTGTTTTGAGCTACAGTGCAGGTTTTATAATCAGTTTTAATAGCTTTAGTTTTGTCATTCTATGTAATTATTAAACTTATTCTTTTATTTATATATCTAATTTTTGTGCATTGTATTTTTGGTAAAACTAAAACATTTACTTAAAGGTACAGTAAATAAGCAGGCAGCCAGGACAGATGACAAGGACAGAGGACAAGCTTTCATGTCGTGTGCTTCTTCTTTTCCCCCTGAACCTATGATGAAAAAGAAAATATGGATGTAATTGGTTGTGCACATGGCCAGGGCCACCATCAGGGGGTGACAGTGGTGACTCCTGTCAGGGGCCCACTGGGCCAGGGGGCCCCATGAGGCAAGCACAACTATTATTAAAAAAAAGGAGTAAAGCATTAGCATTTAAGAGGATTTCTGAGTGTGCACTAAACCACTATGCACAGTTTGAGACAGACTTGGCACTTCAGTTTGTACAGTGTGTGCCTAAGTCAGAGGGCAGATCACTTTCATTTGCAGAGGAGGTAGGACTTACTTAGTAAATGTTTTTTATTTCCTTGTGCAATTTTAGATTGTAACTTCAGTGTGGTAGTAGTTGTATGGTGGGGCCAAGGGTCCATAAAACCACTTTTTTTTTAGCAATATGCAGCAGTGTATTTATGATTATTTGACAATGCTATAGAAATTCTATATTTAAAACCATGAAGAAATGTTTCCTCCTCAATACACAAATGGTAGGTGCCCTTTTGGCAGATATGAGTTATTTTATTTATATATATATATAATTAGCACGTGTTCCAGCACTCCAGCTTCAACTAATAATGAAGCACCTGGGTGCAATCCTCAATGGATTGTAGATAAGAGCTAGGAAAGGGAGGGCACTCTCAGGATTTATATACATCAAAGTTAGTTTATTGTTTATAACAACAACGTTAGAAAGTCATAAGGATAGGTCGAAGTTTCGGCTTACATAGAAGCCTTCATCAAGACAGATGAACAACTGTTAAACAAAGAAAAAATAACAGATTTAAAAACACAAAACACAGCATCAATACGTAATCCCACCACCAAATTGTTTGCAGGCAGAAAAATAAACCCACAAATAATGAAAATAAACATAGAAAAAATACAAATAAAAATAAGGCAAACCCATACACATAGCGCTAGGAGATACAACAATACAGTCCCTCCAATACTCTCAATCTGCTTTGGATATACACTGGTGGGGTATATATTACAATCTTAGCAAGCAAACAAAGCGTATGTAACCCAATTGTAGGTGAAACACCATATGGCTGCACAGTTTATGTGTTATACAAAGTCCGGTATACGCTGGCCTGCTATATACATAAAAGACCCTTCAAAAGAGACTAGCAAGTCCCCATACTTCATTAGAAACCACCTCAGGCTCAGAGACCATATACAGTTGTTCTAATGTTTCAAAGCAGATAGGTGCACCATACATAGTTAAAAAAAAACATTTTTATACGCTGCTGCATACACCCTTAAAAGTGGTAAGCCAACCAGGCCCCACCCCTTAAGGAGACAAATCCCCATTATAAGTCAGTTAAAACAAGTGCCCTGCTACCCGATCCATCAAGCTGAACCGAGTTCTAAAGAGCCTTAGCCTGATAGTATCACACTATACGTACTTAGACGCAAGGAACAGACCATAGCACACACATTGTACCTTACCAGCATCTGACAGTAGTTACAACATTGCAAATCCACACTGTCGTTAATACGTGCCCCACATGGTATAAGCTCAATATATATTCTGACTTTCCAGTCCACGCATTAGACATGCAGCTGTCATGGGTGTGTAACACATTAGACATGCAGCTGTCATGGGATAATAATCTTGCTATAGTGCGGTCTGCTTATATATTGCCGAGTTTAATCTATATTTGTGGACTGGAAAGTTAGACTATATATTGAGCTTATACCATGTGTGGCACGTATTAACGGCAGTGTGGATTTGCAATGTTGTAACTACTGTCAGATGCTGGTAAGGTACATGCATATATACTTAGGGGGTACTAGTGCAATACTAAGGTGTGCACATGACTGTAGACCTAGTTGAGTCTTTTGAAAGTGTTATGAGTGCAATACTAAGATGTGCACATGCTTGTATACGTGGTTGTGGTTTTCTTTGAAGGTAGGGTCCAGCGTGACTACTGCCCGCAATGTCAGGTTGTCATATGCGAGATAAATGAGCATCAGGAATAGTGATATAGTGCCTTTTCGTTGCTAAATGTATAACCCTGATCTAAATGTTGTATAGGCAGGTTACTATAATGTTAGCCTTTGAAAATTGTGGATACAATCATTGTGTGTGCTATGGTCTGTTCCTTGCGTCTAAGTATGTATAGTGTGATACTATCAGGCTAAGGCTCTTTAGAACTCGGTTCAGCTTGATGGATCGGGTAGCAGGGCACTTGTTTTAACTGACTTATAATGGGGATTTGTCTCCTTAAGGGGTGGGGCCTGGTTGGCTTACCACTTTTAGGGGTGTATGCATCAGCATATAAAAATGGGTTTTTTAACTATGTATGGTGCACCTATCTGCTTTGAAACATTAGAACAACTGTATATGGTCTCTGAGCCTGAGGTGGTTTCTAATGAGGTATGGGGACTTGCTAGTCTCTTTTGAAGGGTCTTTTATGTATATAGCAGGCCAGCGTATACCGGACTTTGCATAACACATAAACTGTGCAGCCGTATGGTGTTTCACCTACAATTGGGTTACATACGCTTTGTTTGCTTGCTAAGATTGTAATATATACCCCACCAGTGTATACCCAGAGCAAATTGAGAGTATTGGAGGGACTGTATTGTTGTATCTCCTAGCGCTATGTGTATGGGTTTGCCTTATTTTTATTTTTATTTTTTCTATGTTTATTTTCATTATTTGTGGGTTTATTTTTCTGCCTGCAAACAATTTGGTGGTAGGATTACGTATTGATGCTGTGTTTTGTGTTTTTAAATCTGTTATTGATGAAGGCTTCTATGTAAGCCGAAACGTCGACCTATCCTTATGACTTTCTAACGTTGTTGTTATAAACAATAAACTAACTTTGATGTATATAAATCCTGAGAGTGCCCTCCCTTTCCTAGCTCATATATATATATATATATTTATATATATTATTATTATTATCAGGTATTTGTAGAGCGCCAACAGATTCCGCAGCGCTGCAAACATAGTCGGTGTACAGGATAGCTTTTGTAGGGGTCAAGTGGGTAGAGGGCCCTGCCGAGCGTTTCACTGTTGTAATCGGCTCTTATGAAGCGATCTTTAAACAGCTGGGCCCATAGGCTTACAATCTAAGGGATTCAAGGGGAAAGCAATGGCATTAGGAAAGGTTAGTATTGGTTGTATGCATCCCTGAATAGTAGAGTTTTTAGGGAGTGCTTGAAGCTGTTAAAACTAGGGGAGAGTCTTATGGAGCGAGGCAGGGAATTCCACAAGTTGGGAAACGATCTGGAGAAGTCCTGTAAACCTGAATGTGAGGAAGTAACAAGAGAGGAGGAGAGGAGAAGATCCTGAGCTGATTGAAGGGGACGGGAGGGAGAGTATCTAGAGACAAGTTCTAAGATGTAGGGGGAGCAGTGCAGTTGAGAGCTTTATATGTAAGGTGAGGATTTTATGTTTAATCCTAGAGGGCAAGAGGAAGCCAGTGAAGGGATTGGCAGAGAGGTGCAGCAGATGAAGAGCGACGAGTAAGGAAGATGAGCCTGGCAGAGGTATTCATAATGGATTGTAAAGGAGCTATGCGGCAGCTAGGTAGACCAGAGAGGATGGAATTGCAGTAGTCGAGGCGGGAAAAGATGAGAGAGTTGATTAAAATCTTGGTTGTATCTTGTGTAAGGAAATGTCTAATTTTAGCAATGTTTTTAAGGTGGAAGTGGCAGGCTTTAGCCAAGGACTGGATGTGAGGAGTGAAGGAAAGATCTGAGTCAAGTGTGACCCCAAGACATCGGGCGAGCGGGGTAGGGCTAATGATGGAATTATCAACAGTTATAGAAATTTTGAGGGTGGAGACATTGGAAGAAGGGGGAAAAATAAGGAGTTCAGTTTTGGAGAGATTTAGCTTAAGGTAGTGAGAAGACATCCAAGATGAGATGTGAGAAAGACAGTCAGTGACACGGGTTAGTAAGGAAAGAGGTAGGTCTGGTGCAGAGAGGTAGATTTGGGTGCCATCAGCATACAAATGGTATTGAAACCCATGGGACTTTATTAAGGAACCTAGTGACGATGTGTAGATTGAAAAGAGAAAGGGACCAAGGACAGAGCCTTGAGGTACCCCAACAGAAAGTGGTAATGGGGCAGAGGATGCTCCGGAGAAGGCTACACTAAATGTATGGTTAGTCAGATAGGAAGAGAACCACGAGAGAGCCGTGTCACAGATGCCGAAGGATTGGAGGGTTTGGAGCAGAAGAGGGTGGTCAACAGTGTCAAAGGCTGCAGACAGGTCAAGGAGGATAAGCAGAGAGAAGTGGCCTTTGGATATATATATATACATTTATATACATTTATTTATTTTTTACTTCATTCCAGTTTACTGCCCCTTAATGCAAGGACTTTCCAGATGCCAGGAGGCATTTTATCTAAGATTTTTACATGTGCATAAATTGTTATACTCTCAGTCTAAGATTGCTCAGTGTTTGAAATGAGACAGGTTAACTTAACACTGTTCAGTTTACACTACAGCTGACAAGTTTAAAATACATACAAACAAGCCTAAATCCTAAATTTAACCAGATCTAATGGTATGATACAGAGTACCACAGCTTATGGTTCCACCAATACCATATAGAGTACAGCATTTCCAAAATCCATAAGTATAGTTGACAGATGGGAACATTTGTACACCAAATTTGAAGTGGTGCTCTTGGTTGGGGAAAATGGGGGGAAACCCCCCAAACATATGTCAACCTTTCAAAGGTACTTTTCTTCAAGTATTTTTGCTTGCACATTTACAAATATGATTCTTTAAAAAGTGAACTCTTAATTTCTGCAATTTTATTTTATCATGCATGTCACACACTGTTGATTTAGGAAATGGCAATGTGCAGAAATTTTACCTCCTGTGGGTGTCTGTGTTTATGTGTTTGTGCTTTGTTGGTGTCTCTATGTGTGTGTATTTTTTCTGTGGGTCTCTCTGTGAGGATGTGTATGTCTGTCTTTGTGCATTTTATGTGGATGCTTCTATGAGGGTGTGTGTGTATGTCTTTGTGCATTTTCTGTGGCTGTCACTGTGGGGTGTGTGCATATGTCTTTGTGCATTTTCTATGGGTGTCTCTGTGAGGGTGTGTGTGTATGTATTTCTTTGTTTATTTTCTCTGGATGCCTCTGTGAGGGTGGGTGTGTATGCCTTTGTGTGTTTTCTGTGGATGTCTCTGTGATGGTGTGTGTGTGTATGTATATCTGTGATTTCTGTGGGTGTCTCTGTGAGGGTGTGTGCATATGTCTGTGTGTTTTCTGTGAGTGTCTCTTTGATGGTGTGTGCATATGTCTGTGTATTTTCTGTGGGTGTCTTTGTGAGTATGTGTGCATATGTCTGTGTGTTTTTTGTAGGTGTGTGTGTATGATTTTGTGTACTTTCTGTGGGGTTCTCTGTGAGAGTGTCTGTCTTTGTCTTTGTGTGTTTTCTGTGGATGTCTCAGTGAGCGTTTGTGTGTGTATGTATGTCTTTATGTATTTTCTGTGGATGCCTCTGTGAGGGTGGGTGTGTATGTCTTTGTGTGTTTTCTGTAGATGTCTCTGTGAGGGTGTGTGCGTATGTCTGTGTCTTTTCTGTGGGTGTCTCTGTGATGGTGTGTGCATATGTCTGTGTTTTTTCTGTGGGTGCCTCTGTGAGGGTGTGTGCATATGTCTGTGTATTTTCTGTGGGTGTCTCTGTGAAGATGTGTGCATATGTCTGTGTGTTTTCTGTGGGTGTGTCTGTGAGGGTGTGTTTATATCTTTGTGCACTTTCTGTGGGTGTCTCTGTAAGAGTGTGTGTGTGTATGTCTTTGTGTGTTTTCTGTGGATGTCTCAGTGAGGATGTGTTTGTGTGTGTTTTCTGTGGATGTTTTCTGTGGATGTCTCTGTGAGGGTGTGTGTGTGTGTGTGTGTATGTATGTCTGTGTTCTTGACTTGGCACAGCTCCAGAAGAACTACCAGAAGGAGGTGGTGATGGCTTAGAAAATGCAGTGTTTCTAGGCTCGTCTCCTGAACCCTCCTCTATTACAGACACCTCTGGATTTTCATAATCTAATTCCTCATCTTCTAAGGTGAAAGCTATTATTTGAACAGTCAATAGGATTTAAGCATCTCTAATTCCTATTGGCTGATTCGAATCAGCCAATAGGAATGAGATGTGCTTAAATCCTATTGGCTGATTTGAACAGCTAATAGGATGTTAGCAGCTCTAATTCCTATTGTCTAATAGGTTTAAATCCTCAGTGTGTGGCGAACCATCGCATGAATAGGACCTCCATGTCGGAACGATGGACCTCCGCCTTGGACCTCTGCTTGAACCTCTGCCTGGACCTCCGCCTCCCTGCATCGACCGCTCCGCCTCTGCAGGGATGAAGAAGATTCCGGTCCCTCTATGGATAAAAATGGAGCCATCTGGGATGAAGATCGTTCAAGCTGGACTTCAGCAACTGTGAGTACCTAAAGAGGTGTTAGTGTTAGGTTTGTTTACGTTTCTTTTGGGGTGTTTTTTTAGATTAGGGTTTGGGCTTGTCTTAAAAGAGCTAAATGCCCATTTAAGGGCAAGAAAAAGAGCTGAATGTCCTTTTAAGGGCAATGCCCATACAAATGCCCTTTTCAGGGCAATGGGTAGATTATGTTTTTTTTAGAGTTAGTTTTTTATATTTTGGGGGCTTGGTTGGGTGGTGCGTTTTACTGTTGGGGGGTCTTTGAATTTTTTTTTTACAGGGAAAAGAGCTGATTTCTTTAGGGCAATGCTCTACAAAAGGCCCTTTTAAGGGCTATTGGTAGTTTATTGTAGGCTATGGGGTTTTTTATTTTTGGGGGACTTTTTTTATTTTGATAGGGCTATTAGATAAGGTGTAATTGTTTGTATTTTGGATAATTTTGTTTGTTATTTTTTTGTAATTTAGTATTTTTTAATTTTTTTTATTTAGTATTTTTTATTTTTTGTAACTGTAGATTTAATTTTTTTAGTAGTGTTAGGTTTTTTAAATGATTAATTTAATGTATTTTATTGATAGCTATTTTAATTTATAGTTTAAAATTAGTTTTTTTTTTATTTCCCAGGTAGATTTTTATTCATTTTAAGATAGGGATCTTGTAATTTGTTAGGTTTAGGGGTTAATAGTTTCATTTAGTTTTTGGCGATGTGGGGGGCTGGCGGTTTAGGGGTTAATAGGTTTATTTAGTGGCAGTGATGTGGGAGGCCAGAGGTTTAGGGGCTAATAACTTTATTTAGTGGCGACGATGTCGGGGAGCGGCAGAATAGGGGTTAATATATTTTATTAGTGGCGGCGATGTCGGGAGCGGCATATTAGGGGTTAATAACATAAAAATAGTGTTTGCAATGCGGGAGGGCCTCGGTTTAGGGGTTAATAGGTAGTTTATGGGTGTTAGTGTACTTTGTAACACTTAAGTTATGTTTTATGTAACAGTTTTGTCTCAGGTGGCAGTACGGATCATGTCGGTATAGTCTGTAACGCAAGCTTTTTAGCCTCACTGCACAACTCGTAATGGCAGCGCTATGGGAATCCTACAAAAAAAAATCCTTTTTTCGTGTGCGGGACTGACGTTGCATTACAGACTAAAAGGCTTGCGGTACAGTGATACCGATATAAGACCCATAATGGCTGCTTTGCTGTTTTAACGCTGAAATGGCCATTTCGAATGCACAACTCGTAATCTACCTGCATGTCAGTATTCGTTTAAATTAAAGGGGTTAATACTTACCTTAATACGCTATGGAGAGCACACTAACACAATCTCTTCTCGCCAGAGCCCCGGCCAAACTTTTTACCTGCAGCTTTGACCATTTACATTAGTTTTAGCAAAAACACAATGTAAATGTTTAACTCAAATTCAGTATTTGTTTTTCATTTTAAACTAAACGAATACTGAATAGTGCAGCCAATGAATATTTGAGGAAACAAATTTCCCTGAATATTCAGTATTAAAATTTTTGACGAATCAAAAATTTCTAGGCTGCAAAAGTCGACGAATAAGATCAAGGAGTGAAAATGCCATCCTTATTCAGAAACATTAAACTTTTAGACTTAGATTAAAATAGTTTGCTGTGTTAAAATCAAGCTGTTTTATTTAATAAGGCCACCTAATGTCTGTGATAATTCTACATTACTCTGGTTAAATGTGTGATAGCCGATACATAGGAGGTATTTTACCATACTTTTCACAGGTGTACAGAACATGAAGTGAAAAAGTAATCTACTTAGGGCTCCATTTATCAAAGGCTGGGTGGACAATGTTCATTGTCCTTGTCTGCCCAGTCTCCTGGCGAGCTGGCAGCAGTATGCTGACCCCATTTAACTGTAGCTACTTAACTAGTGTTTTAGGCTAAAAGGGATAGGGCTAAATAAAAAGTTGCACGAAAAACAACATGAATACTTTGAAATAAAATGTTTATACACCATCTAATACAATTTATTAATATAAATATTAATACAAAAATATTTAAAAGGGTTAAAAGGTATACGGTATATGACAAGGTATTTGAATGGAAAGGGCTATAATAAATGTATATATACAACAAATAAATACTAAGAATAAATGTAGATATAAAGAGAGACTCAATTGAGTCAAATAACAAAAAACAAAGTTAAATAAGGATCCAGGTCCTCTATATCTTAGCTGATAATATGATCAGTCCATAGATGAAGCCCCAAGGCAGTTAGTCCTTAGGTGATTTATCCTGGTTTCCAATTCGGACTGATGGATAATCTCCAATGGACCACACCCGATGGGAGTCAGCTCCTTGTCAGGAATACAAACGGCCAACTTTAGCTGTGAAAAACAATCACAAGACAAGGGCGCCTCCTAGTGTAATATAGTAGATACAAATCAGGATATGATTATACAAAATGGATACTCACAAGTGGAGCAGCACCCAATTGTGCTAAGTAAGGCAGACTGGAAGATTACAGTGTCTCAGCTCTCTGACCCAGCATGAGTACCGGTATCCCAGGTGTCATCAGGGGGTGGATAAAAAGCTCAGACTTTCCAATATACTGGTTGTGTACAATTTAATTTAAAAGCATAAAAACACAGAGTTCAATAGAAATAACTCTGATATTAAAACACAGAAAGCAACGCATTTCTAAGATCTCTGTTTCATCAGACTTCTGTTGACTAAAAGAGAGTTCTGGCTTAAATACAAGAATAGACCAATCCCTAAACACCTGGGAGCCACACACCTTCTCCGGTGTAAATATGCGTAATTAATGTAATTAGTACTCACATGGTACTTACTCACCCAGAAGGGCCTGGTAAAATTTCACAACAGAATCAACAATTGTAATATATATGTCATTGCAATATTACATAATGAATCCAAATACCTTGATGTAAATATCATGTATCCATATGTATGTGCTATATCATTGTTATATTATTCCCAACTTCTAATTTTTATTATATATATACACAACTCAATAAAAGTTACCACACTTCATTAGGTCTGTCCTATAAACATATATATTCCTATCTCTTCCATTTATGTAGATCTATATGTATTTTATTAAATGTGAATCCTATTTGTGTTTATTTATATTAGTAATTTTGTTTCATATATTGTTAATTGAACCTTTTTTGATGTTCCATTATTTATGTCTAGTACTGGGGATCTATTTATCTTAAAGTACGCTTTAAGTATCTTAACCACTTACTTGTAGATATTGTCCCAAACTTTCTATAGCCTTAAATATAACTTTTGTACTCAATACACTCTCGAGTAAAGGCATATTTCTTTTTCCAGGAAGCGGTTATTTCCGCAATTGTCACAGAACGTATCAAATGGCTCATCATTTGTATTATCCATTCCGGTCTAGCTGTAGAGTCAAGCAATTCAATACATATATATCGGCCCCATTTTGAATCGTAAGTGTGATCCCAATAGTAAGGTCCAACACATTGAGGGGTAGTCAGCTAGTCAATTTATTGATAATCCGCCTGTATCATGTTGTGTTTTGACACGCTTGGGAGTAACAGGCTGTATGTCTCTATTGATCGCCGTTAGTTACTTCCACATACATCATACACTGAGTCATTTGACTCATAAATCAGCCTTATCCTATCACCACTATACGCATAGGTAGTGGGCGTACAAGTTTTCCCAATACCTACCCTACGCTGAGCCTATCCATGGAGAGCCCATGTCTGCGCATTAAAAATATATAAAATATGTGTATCTATAATAATGATCTAACAATCAACATAAACCAATAATATTATAATTATGTGATATCATGTGTTTAACCAATACAAGGTATACATTACTATATAGCTAATATAACTAATTAATATGCATGATAATACCAATAATTTTATAAATAATATGTGTTATCATGTGTTTAATCAATACAAGGTATACGCTACTATATTACTAATAACTAATTAATGTGCATGATAATATATGCAATATCACCTCAAGATGATACTATGTGATATGACTAAAAATTATTTATATATATATATATATATATATATATATATATTGTGTACTATTCTACTATTAGTGATATACTGTATGTGTAAATGGATGTTGTATCTCAATTCTATATCATTATGTGACATCCAAATAGGCCTATATAAATGTGCTGAATAAATAATAATGGTCTCATGGGTAATGATCTAAAGTGGTAAACAATAGTAATACTAAGGGAAATATAAGGCAAACTACCCAATTGTGAATCTACACTGTTGACACAAAAGGGGGTATTGGTGTAGGGACTTAAGGCACATATAAACAATATTAAAACTATATAACAGATCTTTGCCCATATGGCCCCATCTGATTATCACTGGGACTACAATGATATTAGTCTATCAACAAACGGGGGAGGGGGGATAATGACAACTATTAATATGGGGGGGATGATGCGACTATAACTAAATAATAAAGGTGTGTGCTAATCGGAGACATGATAAATACATACCAAGGTGTACAACAAATTAGTAGGTCCTCAGAGATTGTTGAATTTATAAATTCAGTAGGTTTCCCTCTGGCATAAGCTTTTCAACCTATTCGCACCTTGTTTGATAGAGATTTTTTTCCAGGGGGGGTTATACGAAACTGACATTTAGAGTCTTGGTGGCAGTGTACATGTCTAGAAACACTATGTTTTAGACTACCTTTATTGACGTTCCTAAAGTGTTCACCCCTTCTACTTCTTACTTTTCTGATGGTTCTACCTAAATATTGAGCTCCACAGGAACAGGTGAGAAGGTATATTACAAAGTTAGAGCTACAATCTAGTCTCTCTTTAAGTTGATATGTATATCCTGAGGTATTTGATGTAACACTGGTGACATTGGTGACCCCAGGGGTAATATACTATTACATCTTTTTATTCTACATCTATAAGCACCTTTAAGTTGATGATTGGTATAGCCATTAAAAGATTCTATTTTATTACTTCTTTTAGTCATAACCACTTTGCTGGGGGCCAGTTTTTGTTTAATCGTAGGGGCTCTTTAATATTTCTTTAAGAATAGGGTCCTTTTTTAAAAGATATCAATGTTTATTTAATATTTTACTTATAGCTCTATAATTGGAGTTATAGTTTGTAATGATACAGTGTTCTTCTTAGTGTTGTTCTTCGGAGTATATTTCACTGGGAGGTTGAGAATCGTCTCTCTTTCTAGTTTTCTTACTCTAAGGTAGCTGTCTTCTATGAGGTCTATGGGGCAACCTTTTTCTATAAATCTATTTTTAAGAATAATAGACTGTTCATCATATGTTTTTAGTAAAGTGCAGTTGCGTTTAATACGCATAAATTGGCTGTAAGGAATGTTCTTCTTCCAACTTTCCAGGTGTTTACTTTGGTAATCTAGGAAGCTATTACTGTCTACTAATTTGAAAAACTTTTTCCATTGGACTGAGTTGGTTTCATCCCAAGTCAATAATATATCCAAATAATCTATTTTATCTGGATGTATTTTGTATGTGAACAATAAACCAAAGATGTTATCGTTAAGTTTGGTGGCAAAATTAACAGCTGAATTGATAGACCCATTCCAAATTATGATCAGATCATCAATGTATCTGCCATAGAAGACCAGGTTCTTTCTCCAGTCCTGGCCATAGTTATATATATCTTCGAATTTTCCCATGACCAGATTAGCAAAACTGGGGGCGAACCTGGTCCCCATTGCAGTACCTTTTGTCTGTAGATAATAATTATCAAGATATTTAAAATAATTATGCTTCAGAATTGTCGATCAATTCAAGAAGATATTCTTTTTGAACTATTGGCATATATATATATCATCATACAAATAGTCTGACACATAGAGGCCTATTTATCAAGCCGTCAGCCACAAATACGCTGGAATTCCGCAGCATAATTGTGGCGAACTTGATTCGCCCTATTTATCAAAGCCTACAGACCGTCAAAAGTTGAAATCTGTGACGTAACATACGATCCGTTGATCTCAATCCGACACAGATCAATGCTTACGTCATTACAGAATACAAATTCGGGAATATCTGATGACTTTAGCAAATTATCAAACTTCTAACAGGTACGCTCACCACTATTCTGACCCAGTGTACCTGCTTGTCAATCCGCCACCCTGGAGGCCGGAGATGCCATTGGAATCAATGGGAGTTTGAAAGCCGCGAAAGCTCATGTTCGATACTGCCAGATATCCCATTGATTTCTATGGTAGAAAACCCACTAAAGTTTACACCTAACACCCTAACATAACCCCCGAGTCTAAACACCCCTAATCTGCCGCCCCGACATCACCGCAAACCTACATAAAATTATTAACCCCTATTCCGCCACTCCCGGACCCCGCTGCTACTAAAAAAAGTTATTAACCCCTATCCCGCCACTCTCAGACCCCTCCGCAACTAAATAAATGTATTAACCCCTAAACCCCTGGCCTCCCACATCACTACCACTTACTAAACCTATTAACCCCTAAACCGCCAGCCCCCCACATCGCCATAAACTAAATTAACCTATTAACCCATAAACATAACAACCCGCTAACTTTACATTAAAATTACCTCATCCCTATATTATAATAAATTTAAACTTACCTTTAGAATTAAATTAAACTATATTAAACTACTAATGAACCTACCCTAACTATTATACTAAAATTACATTAAACTATATTAAACTACTAATGAACCTACCCTAACTCTTATACTAAAATTACATTAAACTAACAATTAAATTATCTATATTACATATTTTTTTTTATAAATCAAAGTTTTTTATTGAGGTTATTAGCAATACATCATTCATTACGTGACAACATATATATATTAATTCTGTAGACATATGACACCATGGATGATCTCTGAAACACACAATGTACAGAAAATATCATGCCATTTCTAAAAATAGTTAAGTCTACATAAAAAAATAAAAGCACGAGAGAATATATACATAATAATGAAACCTCTTTTTCTTTAGCTATGTTCCTCAGCTGCTTGAAGTAATGCACTTGAACCTGTCAAGGCTAATGATAAAGGAAAGAGGAATGATAGTGATGACCATAGCTGTGAATAAAAGTATATTGGACATTCTTGTAGCATATACATCCTATAGTATGGTAAACTAAATATAACATACAGATGTAAGAAAAACTTATAACAGTATATCAGCAATTGCGGATAAACACCGCTGATTTGTTCACTTGCAATAAGGGTGAACCCTGATGGGAGGGGGGACGGAGCCATGTGGGATACCTGGATAGTGGCATGGTACAGGCAAGACCATTAGTATACTAGTTTCTGGTCATTGGTTTTCAGATTATAGGTGAGGAAAATGGCATAGCTGGCTGACTAATTAAAAGTTCTCCAGTAAGTCCATTAGTTTCATAGAGATGGGATAGCACTAGGTTATTACACTGAAATAATACTCCTGAACCTAAGCTGTTTTTGTATATGGTTAAAGAAGGAATGAGCATTAGCAGTACCATAAACCTAGGTGAGGTATAGTATAGATGTAGTAGAAACCGTTCTGCAGAGTTTTAGAACAAATGAGTAAGTAAACATCATGCTGACTTAAAGTAGATATTAAATGCTAGTAAATGATAAGCAGTTAGTAGTATGTCACTAGGGTTTAGTGTAGTTAGTATTAGACAGCTATATATTGAGATATATGTGGACACGGTTAACTGAACTTTTGTACCTGATATAAGACTAACATAGCGTCTAGATAATTATAAACTATGAAACTAGCCTGCACAACTTCTATAAAATGCACCATAGTAGAGGAGCTTATAAACTGCATGGTCTTTTATCCAGCTCCTGTTGCCAAAAAGCCCTAATTATATTTAATACTGAGCCATTTAAAGCATATCACTGAGAACTTTCTAATAGCAGCTCTTATGTGGGAAGGAGGGGATAATTTTAGTGTAATAAACACATCTAACATTAAAGGTAGATTGTGAGAAGTTTTACCCTGAATATAATGACAAACCAGTGCCCAGGTCATAACATATCATCATGTCCACTTATATAATTAGTGTATAGGAGAAACAATAATTGTTTACAGCCCATATCATAGTTAACTGCAGGATATATGCTTATCCATAAATTCGTCTGTATTGTACAACAGCAGTGTTAGGATTATTTTGCCCTCGTGGAATATATAAAGGGGAGTATATAGGAATGAGAGGGCGAGCATAGGTTTACCCCATACATATATAAAAAGGGCTTTATGTAAATATTCCTCTTTACTAGGATAATCTGGGAGAGATATATTATAAGTAGCTAACTTTAAAGTGCTAAAGGATTGAACCTCCATACCCCAACTTATACCACTATATTACACACCAACATGGTAATTCCACAACTACCCATAACTCCTCACTTTAAATAGGCGAATTGGAAAATATACAATACTATGCAACATTTTAGAAAATTGTGAACAATAGAATCTGGAAACAGTATAACATAAGGTTCTCAATCTAAAACCCAAAGCTTAAAGTGACACACCATTATCAGTAATTTAAATGCGGGTAGCATGGATAACAGGTTATAGGTATAATAAACAAGGATATGTCATATCCGCGAAAACAAGGAGCAAACTGTAAGTAATTTTAAACGGGCTATGCGCTGCCAAATTATATTGAAAATATGTAATGTTGCATCGGCAGCTAATGATATGACTGCAGCGTCCAGAGAACAGGGGGAAGTCAGCATCATACCCTAGCACCAAGTAAGTTCATGTCCCACAGTTAGAGCAAAGTCAGAGACAACAGACCAGAGAGCACTAACACAGTTCCGGGTACAGTATTAGGTTGGGCAAAACATCCTTTACAGAACAGGACAAATATTACCAGTATATGTAATTACAAGCAAGCGTGGGCTAAGTGAGCTAGGGCTAACTGCCCAGGTTTTCGGGGCCACGGATACAAATTTACCCCACTCCAACTTTTGCTTTCAGCTGCGCTCCTGTTGTTGGGGAGATCTGCCAATATACTGTGCTGCGGCAACAACACAGAGCACTCAGGAACAGCAAGCCGGCTCCAGTAACTTTCAAAGCGGCTAGAAGGACCATCTCAAGGTCCTTTCGCAACAGCAAAGGCAGTGATGTTGATGGGGAGCAAAGTACCTCTATTGACATGAGGAATGGATCAGGGTCTGACGACCGTCGCAGCTTCGCCCTCTGAGGAAATAGCCCCGATGCTCCGTTAGCGCTTGTTGTGACCGGCGAGCTATCAGGGCTTAACCTATCATATTGGCTCCATGGCGAGCATTCTCGGTCTCCTTCTGTGATGCGGAAAGGAGGAAGGTAGTGTCGCGCCGCTAATGCTCTTTCCCGCAGGGGTTCACTCCACAGGGTTTCGGCTTCTTCCAAGCCAGATGCGCTCGTGTTATTTCCATGTAGCGCTGATCTCAGGGTATTAGATAGATCCTCGAAACAACCAGTGAGCTGTCGGTTTAGCCCCTGCAACAGGGCAAGAAGTTCCTCCACAGGCTCCTCCATTTGCAATGTAGCTTTAGGTTCCTTTCCGTGTTGACCTAATCAAGGGTAGGTGTAGTCAGGCCTACATATGGCGCCATTTGCATTGCAACGGCTCCCTTTCAAGAGGGAGGTTAGAATCTGTAATAAGAGCAGCCGTTGATTCAAACAGAGTGTCCTTCCTTCATGTATTAGTAAAGAAGTGTCCACAATAAAACTTAGCTTGATTTTTATCTAGAATAAGTCACTTTATGTAAGCATGGTCCAGGAGCTTAAGCAAGACACATCTGCTCTCCTCGGCTGCTGGCTCCGCCCCCTATATTACATATTTAAAAACCTAACCCTACTCAAATTATTTAAATCTACTATTAAAAATTACTAAATTACAAAAAAAATAACAACAAAGTTACACAAAATAAAAAACACTACGTTACACCAAATAAAAAATAAATGTTCAAATATTTAAACTAATTACACCTAATCTAATAGCTCTATGAAAATAAAAAAGCCCCCCCCCAAAAAAAAAAAAAACCTAGCCTACAATAAACTACCAATGACCCTTAAAAGGACCTTTTGCAGGGCATTGCCCCAAAGATATCAGCTCTTTTACCTGTAAATAAAAATACAAATACCCCCCAACAGTAAAACCCACCACCCACACAACCAACCCCCCCAAATAAAAATCTAAAAACTTAAGCTCCCCATTGCTTTGAAAAGGGCATTTTTATGGGCATTGCCCTTAAAATGGCATTTAGCTCTTTTTCAGCCCAAACCCCTAATCTAAAATTAAAACCCACCCAATAAACCCTTATGAAAACCTAACACTAACCCCAAGATGATCCACTTACAGTTTTTGAAGACCCGACATCTGTCCTCAACGAAGCGGCAGAAGTCCTCAGTGAAGCCGGCAGAAGTCTTCATCCAAGCGGGCAGAAGTCTTCATCCAGACGGCATCTTCTATCTTCATCCATCAGGCACGGAGCGGCTCGATCTTCAAGACATCCGGAGCGGAGCATCCTCTTCTTCCAACATCTTCTGAACAATTAAGTTTCCCTTTAAATGACGTCATCCAAGATGGCGTCCCTTACATTCCAATTGGCTGATAGAATTCTATCAGTCAATAGGAATTAAGGTGGAAAAAATCCTATTGACTTTTGCAATCAGCCAATAGGATTGAGCTTTCATCCTATTGGCTGATCCAATCAGCCAATAGGATTGAGCTTGCATTCTATTGGCTGATTGCAACAGCCAATAGGATTTTTTCCACCTTAATTCCTATTGGCTGATAGAATTCTATCAGCCAATCAGAATGTAAGGGACGCCATCTTGGATGATGTCATTTAAAGGGAAACTTCATTCTTCGAAAGCCATCAGAAGAAGAGGATGCTCCGCGCCGGATGTCTTGAAGATGGAGCCGCTCCGTGCCAGATGGATGAAGATAGAAGATTCCGTCTGGATGAAGACTTCTGCCCGGTTAGATGAAGACTTCGGCCCGCTTGGATGAAGACTTCTGCTGGTTTTGCTGAGGATGGATGTCGGGTCTTCAAAAACTGTAAGTGGATCTTCAGATTTTACTGTTAGGTTTTTTTAAGGGTTTATTGGGTGGGTTTTAATTTTAGATTAGGGGTTTGGGCTGAAAAAGAGCTCAATGCCCATGCAAATGCCCTGTTCAGGGCAATGGGGAGCATAGGTTTTTTAGATAGGTCTTAATTTGGGGGTTGGTTGTGTGGGTGGTGGGTTTTACCATGGGGGGGTTGTTTGTATTTTTATTTACAGGTAAAAGAGCTGATTTATTTGGGACAATGCCCCACAAAAGGGCTTTGTTTATTTTCATAGGGTTATTAGATTAGGTGTAATTAGTTTCAATATTTGATCATTTATTTTTTATTTTGTGTAATTTAGTGTTTTTTTTGTAACTTACGCCTAGATTAAGAGTTTGGCGTTAGCTGTCAAAAGCAGCGTTAAGGGGTCCTAACACTGCTTTTTACCGCCCGCTGGTATTTAGAGTCAGCCAGGAAAGGGTCTATCGCTCACTTCCTTTCTGCGACTCCAGGCTACCGGAGATCCCCTTACATCAATTGCGTATCCTATCTTTTCAATGGGATTTGACTAACATTGGTATTTGGAGTCTTGGAAGAACTGAGCGTTAGAGCCTCTACTGGCAAGACTCCTACCGCCAAAAAATGTCAGTAGTTAAGAGCTTTATGGGCTAACGCCGGAATATAAAGCGCCTAACTACTGTGCTAAAAAGTACACTAACACCCATAAACTACCTATGTACCCCTAAACCGAGCCACCCCCACATCGCCAACTGTCTTTTAATTTGTTTAACCCCTAATCTGCCGACCGGACACCGCCGCCACCTACATTATAGCTATGAACCCCTAATCTGCTGCCCCTAACATCGCCGACACCTATATTATATTTATTACCCCCTAATCTGCCCCCCCAACGTCGCCGCTACCTTACCTACACTTATTAACCCCTAATCTGGCGACCGGACCTTGCCGCCACTATAATAAATGTATTAACCCCGCCGCACTCCCGCCTCGCAAACACTATAATACATTTTATTAACCCCTAATCTGCCCTCCCTAACATCGCCGCCACCTACCTACAATTATTAACCTCTAATCTCCCGCCCGCAACGTCGCCGCTACTATAATAAAGTTATTAACCCCTAAACCTAAGTCTATCCCTAACCCTAACACCCCCTAACTTAAATATAATTTAAATTAAATGAAATAATATTCCTATAATTAAATAAATTATTCCTATTTAAAACTAAATACTTACCTATAAAATAAACCCTAATATAGCTACAATATAACTAATAATTACATTGTAGCTATTTTAGGATTTATATTTATTTTACAGGCAACTTTGTATTTATTTTAACTAGGTGCAATAGCTATTAAATAGTTAATAACTATTTAATAGCTACCTAGTTAAAATAAGTACAAAATTACCTACCCTATTCTAAATTACAAAAGTAATCAGCTCTTTTACCAGCCCTTAAAAGGGCTTTTTGCGGGGCATTGCCCCAAAGTAATCAGCTCTTTTACCTGTAAAAAAAATACAACCCCCCCAACATTAAAACCCACAACCCATATACTTCTACTCTAACCCACCCAAAAACCCCTTAAAAAAACCTAACGGTAACCCCCTGAAGATCTCCCTACCTTGAGTCGTCTTCACCCAACCGGGCCGAAATCTTCATCCAAGGTGCGCAGAGAAGGTCCTTCATCCGGTAGAAGTCTTTATCCAGGCGGCGTCTTCAATCTTCATCCATCCGGAGCGGAGCCATCTTCAAATGAGCCAACGCGGAGCCATCCTCTTAAACCGACGACTGAACGACGAATGAAGGTTCCTTTAAGGGATGTCATCCAAGATGGCGTCCCTTCAATTCCGATTGGCTGATAGGATTCTATCCTAGATGCAAGATTAAGGACTTGTGTCCGAAACGTTGCTGATTTTTTTGATCTTGGCTCAATAAAGAAATTCATTAATTGCACTTGGTGGTGCGACTATCATCTTTTGCTATATTGACTGGGGGTATTGTGCAGTGCCCCCATGTTTGCACACCTTGGATCCCAGGTGCTGTACTCTTGGAACTTTTTAATATAGTTTAATGTAATTTTAGTACAATAGTTAGGGTAGGTTAATTAATAGTTTAATATAGTTTATTTTAATTCTAAAGGTAAGTTTAAATTTTTTATAAGATAAGGATGAGTTAATATTTAATGTAAAGTTAGCGGGTTGTTAGGTTTATGGGTTAATAGGTTAATTTAGTTTATGGTGATGTGGGGGGTGGCGGTTTAGGGGTTAATAGGTTTAGTAAGTGGTAGTGATGTGGGAGGCCAGGGGTTTAGGGGTTAATACATTTATTTAGTTGTGGTAGGGTCCGGGAGCGGCGGGATATGGGTTAATAACTTTATTTAGTTGCGGTGGGCTCCGGGAGCAGCGGGATAGGGGTTAATAACTTTATTTAGTTGCGGTGGGCTCCGGGAGCAGCGGGATAGGGGTTAATTACTTTATTTAGTTGCGGTGGGCTCCGGGAGCAGCGGGATAGGGGTTAATAGCTTTATTTTGTTAGGGTGGGGTACGGGAGTGGCGGGATAGGGGTTAAACATTTTATTATAGTGGCAGTGTTTAGTGACAGGGTATAAATAACGTTGGGAAAGAGCTGAATAGCAGCAAGATCAATGACTGTTAACAACAGTCTGCTGCTCATCACCCCGTACTTGGTGCGCAGCTTTTTGACAGCTTTTTTGATAAAAAAGGAGAGCGTATTCTGGTTCGCGGCCCGCAATGTTAGGCGATGTTAGGTGAGCGTATTGGTGCCGGCGAATGCAGCATAGTTGATGGCTTGATAATTCGGCCTCATTGCGTAAACCTATTTCATGTCAAATATTAGAATATAATGCATTAACGTCACATGTGATCCAAATACTGTATATTGATCTCTTCTTCTAATATTAGCTAATTTATGTAATAAGTCTGTTGTATCCCTAATAAATGAGGGGAGTTGTCTAACGTATTTCTGCAGGTAATGGTCTACATAATGCAATACAAAAGAAACAATGTACAGATATTGGAAGATGGTAAAAAACAACAATCTTTCAGTCTCTCCCCAGGGACTGTGGTTAAGATAGGATTGCATTAGTAGATGGGGCAGGTCTTTAGGAATTAGACTCAGGTTAGATATTTAATCCCTCTGATGATAAAGAGAAAAGGGCTTGGCGTGTGTAAAAGCCAATTGATAAGAGTGCAATATACTCACTCTATAAGTTGCATGGTATCCGCTTGTCTGAAGTGTGCCACTCAGATGTCTGGTAGCAGTGATCCACAGAGGTTTGGTAAACTGGGAGCAAGATAAAACTCCAGTGAAAAATATGCAAAATCTGTGATAATAAAATAAGTAGTAACTTACTCCATCAAAATTGGACTTCCGACACTGTCACTGCAAAAGAACGAAATGATGTTCCAATTTAGATAAAAAAATTATTTATTAGCTCAACGCGTTTCAACGTATGCAAACGTCTTTTTCATGAGCAAATATAAAACAAGTAAAAACAGTTGAAAAGTGAGAATTCCTTCTTCTAAACCGTAATTGATCAATAGAATTAATTGTTTCATAAATACCAGTGTGGGATCCTGGTCTAAAGGCCAATAATAATTAATATCTTTCAGAATTCTATCTGCCTTTTTGATGTAATCATGATAGTCCTGTATTACTATCCCCCCCCCCCCTTATCAGCCTGGCGTATGACTATGGATTAGTTTTGTGATAAATTAAAAAGGGCTTGTCTTTCATTTGGCCACAAATTCGAATTCCCCAAAATATGTTTAGGGATCCGGGATATATCTTCCAATACTAAGGTCTGAAATAAATCTATAAAAGATCCTTCTTCCCTCGGAGGCATGAATGTGGAAGGAGGACAAACATCAGAATGAATTTAACCATCAAATAGATTATCCACTACACTATCAATCTCATTATATATAGCTAAATTAAGGCCTATTTCATTCATTTGATCCGTCAGAATGGGCATACCCTCAATACCTTTATTTTTAAGTGCCTTTTTAGCGAAATATTTTTGTCATGAAAGTTTACGGGTGAACCTATTGATGTCTACAAATAAATTAAATGTATTGTGAGTATTGGTGGGACAGTATGATAAGCCCTTTCCCAAAACTCTAATCTCATCATCACTCAATTGATAACTGGATAAATTGAAGATACCCTTCTTCAATTTCTCCAATTTTTGGGTTTTTGTGGTTCCTCCTCTCTCTCTCCTGCCCCTTGGCCATACGTTCTTTTTATTCCTTGGTTTGGCTTTTGGGGCTGGTAGTGCACATCTTTCCTCCAGAGTGGCGCTAAATTCAAAGGGGGGTTGTCTAAAAAACCTTGTTGGTTGGTGCTATTCTCTGTGTAGTTACCAGGCGAAGAGGTGCCCTCTAAAGGGTTAGAGTGGAAAAATTGCCTATTATCATTTTCTTGTAAATTTCGTTCTCTCTCTTGAGGCTGTAAGGCTTTAAACCTATTGTGAGTAGGAATGGCCTGTAAATGATGATTGTAAGGTGACTTGGGAGTAGTAGTATTATATTTATTTTAATGATGAAATCTATTCTTATTATGATGATCTGTTCTATTATTACCATGATGGTGGTAATTATAATGTTGATTAGTATTATGTGAAGATTGACTATAGTGGTGATTGGGATTATGTGAGAGTTGGTTCTGATGGTGATAATTACTATTACCATTTGCTTGCTGATAATTCAGATTACTATAATTCCCCTTATCCAAATGGGAGGAGTTTTAATAATGCCTATTAAATGATCTATTAGGTACCCCTTTTTATTTGTACTATACGAGACCCTTTTCCATTCTTGATTTCGGTATCTATTGGTTTTATTGTGTCTATTAAAGGTGTACACTTCCCCTTTAGAATAATCCTCCTCATCCCTTATTCTTTTCTTTCTTATTGATGATCTCATTTTGATATTCTTCTATTGATGATGCAATAGAGGACAATCCAGTTAAACTTTTTAAAACTTTATTTTCTTCCAAAACACCAAGGTGACTTTAACAGCAGCATACAGTTTGTTCACAGGTAAGGCAAAGGAACAGATTCAATCTCTGCACAAGCTTCAAAAACAACTGCAGCAAGACTAATGTCCTTTACAGAATGCAACAGCAGACAGTAATCCAGCAAAACTTTTAGTACATAATATTTTTCACCACACAACACATTAGGCCTCTTGCCTGGCTGTAATCTACTTAGCTAGAGAAATGCTTCCATGTTAAACACTAGGAGCAGTAATCATGAGCCACACCTGAGTTTAATTGTCTTTAACAGCTGTAAGGTATTCACAACTAAAAAACACTAATCACTTCCCTGGGGTTTCTTAGCAAAATGGCAAAGTGAAATGTATTAAACTTGGTCTGATATATACTCCCTCTATCACCAAACCAGACTTTCTGTCACACTTCCTCGCCCAGCTCACACTTGGTGGAGTGAGCAACCATAGACATTAAAGAGTGTACCCTTGAAAGACCATCAGCATTGCCCTGGAAAAGACCTGCTCTGTGCTCAGCCATGAAATGAAAAGGCTGCAGACTAAGAAATTATCTACTCACTCTTGCATTCTTCTCCTTATTCTGACTCATCCATTTGAGAGGATCATGATCTTTAATCAACCTGAATTTCCTCCCCTAAAAATAGTACAGAAGAGACTCCAAAGCCCACTTAATAGCTAAACATTCTTTTTCAACAATAGAGCAATTTTTCTCTTGTTGGTTTAATTTTCTACTAATAAAAAATACAGGATGCTCCTCCCCTTGGTACACTTGGGAAAGAACAGCCCCCACACCAACATCAGAAGCATCAGTCTGCACTATAAAATCTTTACAAAAATCTGGAGTTACCAAAACTGGATAGGCACACAGGGCATATTTCAAATGCTTAAAAGCCTTATCTGCTTCTGTAGACCATTTAACCATCACTGGTGATTTTGCCTTCCGTAGCATACTCTTTAGGTTCTTGTTGAACCTCTCTACCAGCCCATCAGTTTGAGGGTGATATACTGAAGTTTTCAGATGCTTAATATGGAACAGTTAACATAATTCTTTTGTAACCTTAGAAATAAAAGGAGTCCCTTGATCTGTCAAAATTTCCTTGGGTATACCCACTCTACTAAACATAAGCATAAGTTCCTTTGCTATACATTTTGCAGAACTATTACGTAGGGGTACTGCCTCAGGATAGCAGGTTGCATAATCCAGGACAACCAGTATATACTGGTGTCCTCTAACTGACTTCGACAGTGGACCTATCAAGTCCATTGCAATTCTTTCGAATGGCACATCAATGATTGGTAAAGGCACTAATGGACTATGAAAATCCTTAGTGGGAGCAGTTAGCTGGCACTTTGGACATGAAGTGCAATAATTATTAACAGCCTTAAACACACCTGCTAGCAAAACCTTCTAAGGACCCTTTCTTTAGTCTTATCCATTCCCAGGTGCCCCGCTAGTATGTGACTATGTGCAAGATTTAACACTCTATTACCAACAACTGTTTAATAATACCTGTGCCCTCTTTGTCTACTCTGTATAGCAGGTTATTATTTACTTCAAAGTGAGGATAAGGTAATGGATTTTCTGGCTTTGAAATAACTCCACAATCTTATTAGTGGAGTTAACCTCTGGTTGCAGCCATTTCCTGGCAAGGTGAATGAGGTCAAACATCTGTGATCTTGCAGCTTTATCAGATGCATATCTCCAAGAGGAATCTTTAAACACGTACTGCAAACGTCACTCCTAGGCGTGCCAGGATCTCAGCCCTCAGCTTGTCATAGTCATTGGCTTGCGACGGCTCTAGGTCATAGTAGGCCTTTTGAGGTTCTCCACTTATAAAAGGTGCAAGTATGCTCACCCACTCAGCTGCTACCCATCCTTCTCTTTCCGCTGTTATTCTCAAAGGCAAGACGGTACGCCTCAACATTGTCCGCTGCAGACATCTTTTAAATATAGTGACTAGCTCATTTAACTTTAGTGCCTTGACAGCCACCTGCAGGATCAGAGTTCAGTCTCTCAGATATAGCTTGATTCTCTTGCCGCAAGGTGCATGTGGCATTCTACTGTTCCTCACAAACCTTCCTTAATGTTTCTGCTTGAAATACACTTCAATACTCTCTTTCTGTGTTTTTGCCATAATCAAAACGTTCTTCGTCTGTGCCAACACCAACTGTTGCAGAGCTGCACTGTTTTTAGCAGATTTTCTATTGACCTCCTGTTGCACAGTGGTAGACTGAATCAGTGCTTTAATAACTTCCTCCATGCTGCTTCCTCCATGTTAATAACTTCCCTCCAAAGAATTAACTTGAACCCGGTTTCTTCAATAGGGACGTTACCACTTTACTCAGAAAATTAACAGACGCAACAAAAGTGGCATTATTTAATCCCCTATAGCACTGCCATTACAAGTTTAAAAAAAAACAGGCTTGTGCGGGCGATATGGGGTTTTTAAGCTCCATACCGCACCAAAAACAAGTGCTGATTTGACGTGCTTGTGCACGCTTTCCCCATAGACATCAATGGGGAGAGCGGGTCAGAAAAAAATCACCTGCATCGCGGAAAGAAAAGATCTGTAACGCAGCCCCATTGATGTCTAATGGGAAAAAGAAAATACAATTTAAACCTAACACCCTAACATAAACCCAGAGTCTAAACACCCCTAATCTGCTGCCCCCGACATCGCCGATGCCTGCCTACAGTTATTAACCCCTAATCTGCCGCTCCCGATATCAACGCCACCTAAATAAAGCTATTAACCTCTAAACCTCTGGCCTCCCACATCGCAACAACCTAAATTAAACTATTAACCCCTACACCTACCCCTAAACCTAACCCTAAACCTAACACCCCCTAACTTTAACATAATTAAAATAGATCTAAATTAAAATTACAATTATTAACTAAATAATACCTATTTAAAAATAAATACATACTTACCTGTGAAATAAAACCTAAGCTTGCTACAATATACAGGGGCGTAACGACAGGGGGTGCAGGGGTTACCACTGCCTACACTGATATCATGTAAGTGCTTCACTAGTGTCTCTGACTACAGGGGGTTAGTGTTTCTGTTTAACCCATTGGTGTTTATGTGTGTGTGTATGTTTGTATGTGACTGTGTGTGTATTTATGCATGTATGTGTGTGTGTGTGTATGTTTGTGGAACCAGCAAATTACAGACCTTGTTACTACAGCATGGGGGGTAGGGGGTAAATAGTGTCACTATACAGTACCATTATATACAGTACAGGGGGCTGGACCATGCCACAGACTACTGTGGTCACTTTATAAAGTACTGGGGCGGGTAAGGTCAGGCCAGCCATCTCACCGGCAGATTACAGACTGTGTTACTAACTCACTATATACAATACTGGTGGTTTACAGTGTCACTATATACAGTAATAGGGGGTCAGACCATCTCACAGACTGTGGGTGCAGGGTACCTCCTTTTGCAGACATGTAATCTGATTCACATTTTTTTTTCTGTGTTAAATGTAATAATAATAAAAAATATATGTTATCAAATCCACCTTTTTTTTTGGGGGGGGGGCCTTCTTAGATTCTTGCACCTGGGCCCTGTGGTTTCTACTTACGCCTCTGACAATATAACTAATAGTTATATTGGAGCTAGCTTAGGTTTTATTTTTATTTCACAGGTAAGTTTGTATTTATTTTAACTAGGTAGACTAGTTAGTAAATAGTTATTAACTATTTACTAACTACCTAGTTAAAATAAATACAAACTTACCTGTCAAATAAAACCTAAGCTACCTTACACTAAAACCTAAAATTACAAAAAATAAAAAACCTACCTTTACAAAAAATAAAAAACCTACAATTACAAAAAAAACAAATGAAATTATCCAAAATAATAAAAATTATTCCTATTCTAATACCCTTAAAAAAAAAAAAAAAATTCTAATCTAAAATAAACTACCAAGGGAACTTAAAAGGGCTTTTTGGGGGCCCTTAAAATGACCTTTTGTAGGGCATTGCCCTAAGTTAAGCAGCTCTTTTGCTACAAAAAACAAACACCCTCTAAAAGTATTACAACCCCCCCAAACTACCAAGGGCCCTTAAAAGGGCCTTTTTTTGGGGGGGGGGGGGCTTAAAATGGCCTTTTGTAGGGCATTGCCCTAAGTTAAACAGCCCTTTTGCAACAACAAAAACAAACACCCCCCTGATTTGAACAGCCAATAGGATTTAAGCAACTCCCATTCTATTGGCTGGTTCATCATCCAATAGGATTAGAGCTGCTTAAATCCTAATTTCTGATTTGAACAACACATAGGATTTTAGCAGCTCTCATTCTATTGGCTGATTCAAATATTTCAGCCAATAGAAATGCAAGGCACGCTATTTTGAATCGCGTACCTTGCATTGAAGATTCAGTGTACGGCAGCGACCGTATGAAAAGGATGCTCCGCGCCGGATGTCTTAAAGAAGGACCCGCTCTGCACCATCGGGATCAAGATAGAAGATGCCACCTGGATGAAGATTGAAGAGGCCACCTGGATGAAGGCTTCTCTCTGCCTGGATGATGACTTCTCCGCTGAGATGAAGAACGTTCAAGCGGGACTGCAAAAACTGTAAGTGGGTTTTTAAGGGTTTTTTGGGTGGGTTTTATTTTTAGATTAGGGTTTGGGCAGTAAAAGAGCTAAATGCCCTTTTAAGGGCAATGCCCATACAAATGCCCTTTTCAGGGCAATGGGTAGCTTAGGTTTTTTTAGGTTTGATTTTTATTTTGGTGGGATGATTGGGTAGTGGTTTTTACTGTTTGGGGGTCTTTGTATTTTTTTTAAAGGTAAAAGAGCTATTATCTTTGGGGCAATAACTAACAAAAGGCCCTTTTAAGGGACATTGGTAGTTTATTGTAGGCTAGGTTTTTTTTGGGGGTTGCTTTTTTATTTTGATAGGGCTATTAGATTAGGTGTAATTCTTTTTTATCTTTGATACTTTCGTTTGTTATTTTCCATAATTTAGTGGGGTTTTTTTTTTTGTAATTTAGTTTTTTTTTTAATTAGATACTTTGCAATTTTTAGAGTAGTGTTAGGATTTTTTTTAATGTGTAGTTTAGTTTTATTTAATTGTTAGTTTATTTTTAGTTTAATAATTATATTAGTTTAATTGTTAGTTTAAACTTAGTTTTTTTTTTAATTTGTCAGGTAAATTTAACTGTTGATACTTCAGCAAACAATCACCATCCAAAAAATGTTTTTGGATGGTGATTGTTTGCTGAAGGATCAATAGTCACCAAGGGAGTTTGATTATTATTTAAACACTCTCCAGTAGAGTTCACTACTTCATTTTTTCCATCGAAGCCCCAGCACTTTCACGAACATTGAATTTAACTAACACATCAACTCTTCATGGAGTCTTTCTGGATCACATTGAAGTCTGTACACACAGTTTCTGGACACTAATTGTAGTGGTCTTGATTTTTTGGAACTTTTTAATTTATTACTTTTTCACTTTTTGGACTTTTTTGATTATCACATTTTTGATTATCACACCGATCCTCAACACCTCTTGTGTATATTTATCACAATTATCATTATTGTTTTTGTTAACATTCAGAGTCAACATATTGCACACACAGCTTATTTAAACATCAATTTGCAGTGATTGACCCCATTTTCTTTCATTTTTCTATTGTGTTTACCATTGGTAACTCTTTCTAAACACAGGTTAACACTACAAGTCTGTTTTTATTCAAGCATCTTGTACCTGTTTACATGCTCATAACATATGCTCACATGTATATTGTTTCAAAAATATTCTTATTGTGTTTGGAATATACTGATTTTAAAGCATTTTAAGACATTTTAAAATATTTTATTTTATTTAGTGCATTTATTTAATGCATGGATCCATGTGTTTATGGTTAATACACTGTTAATATACTGTTAAATCACCTTATATGTACTGTAATTTATGTTAATACATTTTACTACCTGAATAAATTCAAACATTTATTACTATCAAGTTGTTCACTTAGACCCAGCATTCGTTAAGTTAGGCGCTTTGGCTATACTCCCACCGTAACAAAAAGGTAAGCATTAAAAAAAACCCAGCGTGTTTGCAAAGTTTAATTAATTAAAGTGCCCCTGTTTTAAAGAGTATTTTTTTAATACTGGTTTTTAATTCCATACGGCTAGATTTAGAGTTTTGCGTTAGAAGGGGTGCGTTAGCTACGCGTGTTTTTTTTCCCCGCACCTTTTAAACAATGCTGGTATTTAGAGTTCTCTGAAGGGCTGCGTTAGGCTCCAAAAAGGGAGCGTAGAGCATAATTTACCGCCACTTCAACTCTAAATACCAGTGTTGCTTACGGACGCGGCCAGCTTCAAAAACGTGCTTGTGCACGATTCCCCCATAGGAAACAATGGGGCAGTTTGAGTTGAAAAAAAACCTAACACCTGCAAAAAAGCAGCGTTCAGCTCCTAACGCAGCCCCATTGTGTCCTATGGGGAAACACTTCCTATGTCTGCACCTAACACCCTAACATGTACCCCGAGTCTAAACACCCCTAACCTTACACTTATTAACCCCTAATCTGCCGCCCCCGCTATCGCTGACCCCTGCATTTTATTATTAACCCCTAATCTGCCGCTCCGTACACCACCGCAACCTACATTATAGCTATGTACCCCATATCTGCTGCCCCTAACATCGCCGACCCCTATATTATATTTATTAACCCCTAATCTGCCGCCCCCAATGTCGCCGCTACCTTACCTACACTTATTAACACCTAATCTGCCGACCGGACCTTGCCGCTGCTCTAATAAATGTATTAACCCCTAAAGCTAAGTCTAACCCTAACCCAAACACCCCCCTAAGTTAAATATAATTTAAATCTAATGAAATAAAATAAATCTTATTAAATAAATTATTCCTATTTAAAGCTAAATACTTACCTGTAAAATAAACCCTAATATAGCTACAATATAAATAATAATTACATTGTAGCTATTTTAGGATTTGTATTTATTTTACAGGCAACTTTGTATTTATTTTAACTAGGTACAATAGCTATTACATAGTTATTTACTATTTAATAGCTACCTAGTTAAAATAATTACAAAATTACCTGTAAAATAAATCCTAACCTAAGTTACAATTAAGCCTAACTCTACACTATCAATAAATTAATTGACTAAACTACCTACAAGTATCTACAATTAAATCAACTAAATTAAATAAAAAAAAAAAACACTAAATTACAAAAAATAAAAAAAAATTACAAGAATTTTAAACTAATTACACCTACTCTAAGCCCCCTAAAAAATAACAAAGCCCCCAAAATAAAAAAATGTCCTACCCTATTCTAAAATAAAAAGTTAACAGCTCTTTTACCTTACCAGCCCTTAAAAGGGCCTTTTACGGGGCATGCCCCAAAGTCATCAGCTCTTTTGCATTTAAAAAAAACATACAATACCCCCCCCAACATTACAACCCACCACCCACATACCCCTAATCTAACCCAAACCCCCCTTAAAAAACCTAACACTAAGCCCCTGAAGATCTCCCTATCTTATCTTCAACACGCCGGGTATCACCGATCCGTCCAGAAGAGGGTCCGAAGTCTTCATCCTATCCGGCAAGAAGAGGTCCAGAAGAGGGTCCGAAGTCTTCATCCTATCCGGCAAGAAGAGGACATCCGGACCGGTAAACATCTTCATCCAGGCGGCGTCTTCTATCTTCATCCATCCGGGGCAGAGCGGGACCATCTTCAAGCAGCCGACGCGGATCCATCCTCTTCTTCCGGCGTCTCCCGACGAATAAATGTTCCTTTAAGTGATGTCATCCAAGATGGCGTCCCTTGAATTCCGATTGGCTGATAGGATTCTATCAGCCAATCGGAATTAAGGTAGGAAAAATCTGATTGGCTGATTGAATCAGCCAATCAGATTCAAGTTCAATCCGATTGGCTGATCCAATCAGCCAATCAGATTGAGCTCGCATTCTATTGGCTGATCGGAACAGCCAATCGAATGCAAGCTCAATCTGATTGGCTGATTGGATTAGCCAATCGGATTGAACTTGAATCTGATTGGCTGATTCAATCAGCCAATCAGACTTTTCCTACCTTAATTCCGATTGGCTGATAGAATCCTATCAGCCAATCAGAATTCGAGGGATGCCATCTTGGATGTCGTCACTTAAAGGAACCTTCATTCGTCGGGAGTCGCCGGAAGAAGAGGATGGATCCGCGTCGGCTGCTTCAAGATGGTCCCGCTCCTCGCCGGATGGATGAAGATAGAAGACGCCGCCTGGATGAAGATGTCTACCGGTCCGGATGTCCTCTTCTTGCCGGATAGGATGAAGACTTCGGAGCCTCTTCTGGACCTCTTCTTGCCGGATAGGATGAAGACTTCGGAGCCTCTTCTGGACCTCTTCTTGCCGGATAGGATGAAGACTTCAGACCTTCTTCTGGACGGATCGTTGATACCCGGCGTGTTGAAGATAAGGTAAGGTAAAAAAGCTGTTAACTTTTTATTTTAGAATAGGGTAGGGCATTTTTTTATTTTGGGGGCTTTGTTATTTTTTAGGGGCTTAGAGTAGGTGTAATTAGTTTAAAATTCTTGTAATCTTTTTTTATTTTTTGTAATTTTGTGGGGTTTTTTGTAATTTAGTTTAGTTGATTTAATTGTAGATAATTGTAGGTAGTTTAGTTAATTAATTTATTGATAGTGTAGTGTTAGGTTTAATTGTAACTTAGGTTAGGATTTATTTTACAGGTAATTTTGTAATTATTTTAACTAGGTAGCTATTAAATAGTAAATAACTATTTAATAGCTATTGTACCTAGTTAAAATAAATACAAAGTTGCCTGTAAAATAAATATAAATCCTAAAATAGCTACACTATAATTATTTGTTATATAGTAGCTATATTAGGGTTTATTTTACAGGTAAGTATTTAGCTTTAAATAGGATTAATTTATTTTATAAGATTTATTTTATTTCGTTAGATTTCAATTATATTTAACTTAGGGGGGTGTTAGGGTTAGACTTAGCTTTAGGGGTTAATACATTTATTAGAGTAGCGGCGAGGTCCGGTCGGCAGATTAGGGGTTAATAAGTATAGGTAGGTAGCGGCAACGTTGGGGGGGCAGATTAGGGATGAATAAATATTATGTAGGTGTCAGCGATGTTAGGGGAAGCAGATTAGGGGTACATAGGGATAATGTAGGTTGCGGCGGTGTGCGGTCGGCAGATTAGGGGTTAAAAAATTATTAGAGTGGAGGCGATGTGGGGGGGACCTCGGTTTAGGGGTGCATAGGTAGTTTATGGGTGTAGTTAAGAGCTTTATGAACCTGCGTTAGCCCATAAAGCTCTTAACTCCTGACTTTTTTCTGCGGCTGGAGTCTTGTCGTTAGAGTTCTAACGCTCACTTTAGCCAAGACTCTAAATACCAGCGTTAGAAAGATCCCATTGAAAAGATAGGTTACGCAATTGGCGTAAGGGGATCTGCGGTATGGAAAAGTCGTGACTGGAAAGTGAGCGTTAGACCCTTTCCTGACTGACTCTAAATACCAGCGGACGGTAAAAACCAGCGTTAGGAACCCTTAACGCTGGTTTGGACGGGTAACGCAGAACTCTAAATCTAGGCGTTATATTTTACAATCACTTTAATGTATAATAAATTCAAAGTATTTTAAACATAAGAGTGTGTTTGCAAGTTTTTTTTCTTCTTTTTGCCTAAATAAACATAAAGTCCTACACAACCATTTTTAAATGTGTTGCTTTGTTTATTTATTTAAAACCATTACTGGGAAATGCTTTTCTACAAATGTGAAAGGCTTCAAGTTTACACTATTTAATTTAATGTATTTTTCTGTTGATTGATTCCTGTATCAGCCAATAAGTGTGTCCACCCCTTTTGTTCTTGGCCAATCCTCACCCCATTAAAAAATAAAAAATAAAGATTTGTTTTGTGCTTCTATTTACTTCAAGTACTAACTACTACTTTAACTTTATTTAGGCTTAAGCTTCTGTCAATATGGCTCTCTGCTGCTTTGAAGACATTCTCCAAAGAAAAAAAGAGATTTTTGTAAGCAAAATAAATCTGGCCACACTTGGTCACACTGGAGAACTGGGCTCCTCTGTGATTAACAAGGAAAAGTCTTGTTGGTCCTCGGTTGTTAGGCAAATGATTAAAAATATGTATATTGAACAGAACACCATAAAATAAGATATTTTCCAGAAAATTTCCTTACTATAGTATTTTCCAACTTGGAAATCTTGATAAAGGCGCATGTTGAGTTATAGAAACTACTCGTGCATGATCTTTCAAATTGCACTGAGTCTCAAAGTGACTTTTAATGGGGAAATTTCACTGCAAACTAGGTTGCATATGTTCGATCCCTGGGGTAAATTTTATGGAAGTTGAAAATGTAGAAACTTCAAGGGAAAAAAAAGATCTTTTTTTCTTATTATCGGCTTTGAGATTTTACATGAACAGCTCATGAAATATTAAAGTTTTAATACATATTATTAACCTGGAAGTGCTATTCACTAACATCCATAAACCACTATAAAGTTTGTAAAATGGTCTCAATGGCTTGATAACTTTTTAGTTGAGAAATTAAATTTCCAAAGGGCAAATGGTACAACTCTGATTTTTGTTACAGCAGCTTAACTCTCTGTCATTATTATATTTCCTTAATGTAAGTAAAAAAAAGAGAAAAACATTTAAATAATAATAATAAAGTTAACAGATCTGCTTATAGTTGTAAAAGTTAAATTAGCAGAATATTAAATAGTTAACATTTCTAGTTGTCTTTTTGATTATTTTTATAACTACAATTAAATGGGCATAACATATTACATTAGAGCATTTTATTATTGCATTATTGCTCACTAACACCTAGATTACTAGTTTTGCGCTAAACAGGGTAAGTTTTTATTTATATTAATAGAGTTATATTGTAATTTTAATTTAAAGTTAGGGGGTGTTTGGTTTGAGGGTTAATTGTTTAATTTAGTGTTTTGCGATGTGGGGGGGGCGGTGGTTTAGGGGTTAATAGGTTTATTTAGTGGCGGAGATGTGGGAGGCTGGAGGTTTAGTGGTTAATAACTTTAGTGGTGCGATCTCGGGGAGCGATTGAATAGTGGTTAATAGCTTTATTATAGTGGCGGCGATGTCTGGGAGCGGCGGTTTAGGAGTAAATATATTTAAATAGTGTTGGCAATGTGGGTGGGCAGCAGATTAGGGGTTAATAGGTTTATTGAATAGTCACAATGTGGGTGGGTGGTCAGCAGATTAGAGGTTAATAGGTTTAATATAGTGGTTGCGATGTGGGAGGGTGGCGGTTTAGGGGTTAATAGGTAGTTTATGGGTGTTAGTGTACTTTGTAACACTTTAGTTATGAGTTTTGTGAAAAAAATTTGTTACACAAAACACATAACTACTGGTTTCAGATGGCGGTATGGATCGTGTCGGTATAGGCTGTAACACAAGCATTTTAGCCTTACCGCACAACCTGTAATACCGGCGCTATGGAAATCCCATGCAAAAACGTAATTTTTTTGAGTTCGGGATTGATGTTGTGTTACAGGCTAAAATGCTTGCGGTATAGCTATACCGACACAACTCCCAATAGTGCGTTCCTGCTTTTACGATGAAATTGCCATTTTTTAGCGTTAAAAGCCGCAACGCAAAACTCATAATCTAGGTGTTTGGAAAGTCAGCTCCAAAGAGACATTGCAATGCCAAATGTTGAGCTAAACACAAATAGTGACTAGAGCTACGCATTGACCCCAAATTAGGCATTCTATCCATTCAAATAAAACTACACACAAGAGAGTGGGGTGTAAAGGCTGCAGCCCAAATTTTATAAAATTTGCTTAATGAATATTATCATAACAAATAAATGATGCCATAGCTTATGAAACATAATATAAAACCAGAAGGTGCTTGCCACAAGAAATGTACCTTCCACTAGCTTACATGCCAGGTACATTCCCAAATCTCTCTCGCCCCTTTAGGGAGGTACCAATTCAGCACCCCCGCCATATCTGCAACATATATAATCAGCCAAAAATGAGGGAAGGAGGGAATTTCTTCTTGCGTTTGCAGATAGGCAAGAGGAAGCGGGAAAATTCCCGCTTTTCCTTAAAGGGACACTGAACCCAAATTTTTTATTTCGTGATTCAGATAGAGCATGCAATTTTAAGCAACTTTCTAATTTACTCCTATTATCGTTTTTCTTCGTTCTCTTGCTATCTTTATTTGAAAAAGAAGGCATCTAAGCTTATTTTTTGGTTCAGAAATCTGGATAACACTTTTTTATTGGTGGATGAATTTATCCACCAATCAGCAAGGACAACCCAGGTTGTTCACAAAAAATGGGCCGGCATCTAAACTTACATTCTTGCAATTCAAATAAAGATACCAAGAGAATGAAGAAAATTTGATAAAATATCATGCTCTATCTGAATCATGAAAGAAAACAATTGGGTTTAGTGTCCCTTTAAGAAGCCCTTTTCCCCTTTTCTTCCCCCTTTTTCAATCAAACCCACTTCATGGCTGTAATTGGTGTAAAAAAAAACCTACCTTCAATTAATTCATCCGGACTGTACTATATGCTGCCCCTAATTAGTGTAAATGTCCAACTGTGATCTAGAAGTGCATTGCCAGTCGAGACCTGAATGTATGGGCTCCATTTATGAAGCTACAGATGCCACTAGTCTCAAAGGGACAGTAAAGTCCAAAACAAACTTTCATTTTTCAAATAGGGCATTACATTTTAAACAACTTTCCAATTTTCTTTTCTCAACAATTTTGCTTTGTTCTCTTGGTATTCTAGTTGAAAGCAAACCTAGGAAGGCACATATGATCATTTATAAGCCCTTGAAGGCCGCCTCTATTTTATTTACTTTTCACAGCAGGGGAGAGCAAGCTCATGTAGGTCATATAGATAACATTGTAATCACGCCCGTGACTAGTGGCAGACACTGCACTAATTGGCTAAAATGCAAGTCAATAGAAAATAACTAAAAGTCATGTGATTAGGGGCGGTCAGAAGATGCTTAGATACAAGTAAGTCACAGAAGTAAAAAGTATATTAATATAACAGTGTTAGTTTTGCAAAACTGGGGAATGGGTAATAAAGGGATTATCTATCTTTTTAAACAACAAACATTCTGGTGTTGACTGTCCCTTTAACACTGCTGCTTTTTAATGTGTCCAACAACTCAGAGGTTGCGGATATCAAACATCCCAGACTCATTTGTCCGGGAAGATTCATAAGCCCTGTTCTCTCGCAACTAATTGTGCCAGAGCAGTAGGCAGGGCTGCCTAAGAAAATTCTTGTGCAATGTTAAATTCAAGCAGCAGATGCTGCATCTGAGGCCTGCTTGGGAACCGTGTTCACCCACACTTTCGTAAATGGGAGACTATTTGTCTAACCCCTTTACAAATATATATTTCTCTGAACAAGAGTGCAATAATAAAATGTTCTAATGCATTAGAGAGTATTTTGCACCTTTAAGTATCCCCAAGTGTGCAAATGGATGGTTGCTCTTGCTTATTTGCTTTTATTGTAGACATATTAATTGGTTTAATATAAATTACTATGATTACATTTGCCACAAATAATATTTTAGTAGGTTTGGTAAGCTTTAGCTACTAAACAAAGGAATGATAAATATTAGATGCCATCTGTATTATTTTTCAGCATTGATTTAAAATTAAAAAGTAATCTACACAGGTTTTTAAGGGGTTTTCAAATCTAAGATCATTCTAGTTCAATAAAAAAAATTCACAGTTTTTACATTTTTATTTCATATCCCACTGTGAAGACGTCAGGCACTTATAGATTAGTGATAATAGATTTCAGATCTATCACAAAACACCTGTCACGCACTCATATCACAAGTTCAAAGTAAAATGTTATCATTTGAGTGAAAGGTTAGGGCGCATTAACATCTGGATGTCGAGCTAAGTATCTCACATAATAGAGTTCTATGGGGGCACTGTAAAAACTAATTTAGGCTATCGCTAGCGCACTACTTGTGAATCCAAAATAATTATGTTTTAAAACCAATTCTCTATTACCTCCTGCCCTATGATTTCCTACACTACCTATTACTGGCCATCTCATTTGGCTTATGGGAGCATTAACATCTCTATGCCTTATGTTGGATCTGTGTTGACTCATCCTATCTTTTACCTTTCTAATCAGTTCACTAATGTAAATTCTAGAACATGGACATTTAGGGGCATATTTATCAATGTGCGAGCGGACATGATACGAAGTAGCGTATCATGCCTGCCGCACATTGATAAACATCAATAAATGCCGACAGCGTATGATGAACTTCTGGTGCAATGCCGACCCCTGCAGATTCGCGGCCAACCGGCCACTAGAAGGGGTGTCAATCAACCCGACCATATTTGATCGGGTTGATTTCTGTCCACCGCCTCAGAGCAGGTGGACAAGTTATGAAGCAGCGGTCATACTCAGCTTGATAAATATGCCCCTTAGGGACAGATAATGAGTGAAATGCAAATTTTGCGTGCGAGCGATAAGGGGTTTGTTTCGTATTATGAGTTGAAAGTAAACGCGATCACTTGAGCACAATCGCAATTGTACACTAGAATGATTAGCGTGACTTCAGAGCTCTGGTTAACTGTTTCACAAAACAAAAAAAATCACAAAACACATAAAAAATACATTAAAAAGTATAATTACACTCATAATAACACCATCTAGTAGAAATGAAATAAAATAATATTGCACACAAAAGTTATAAGGTCTCAAAGTTATATGGGGCTGATTTATTATTGTGCGGACGAACATGATCCGATATTGCGGATCATGTCCGCCGCACATCGATAAATGCAGACAGCATACGCTCTCAGCATTTATCATTGCACCAGCAGTTCTTGTGAACTGCTGGTACAATACCGCTCCCTGCAGATTCGCGGCCAGATTGGCCGCTAGCAGGGGGTGTCAATCAACCCGATCGTATCGGAACAGGTTGATTTCCGGCAATGTTTGTCCGCCGCCTCTTTAGACCGCTGCTTCATAACTTGTGTTATATGGAGCTTGATAAATAGGTCTCATGCTCTCAAGTGTTAAAAAAGGCAGCAATGGGCTTTAACATTGAGATACATACATATACACATGATGTATATGTATGTATATACAGGGAGTGCAGAATTATTAGGCAAGTTGTATTTTTGAGGATTAATTTTATTATTGAACAACAACCATGTTCTCAATGAACCCAAAAAACTCATTAATATCAAAGCTGAATATTTTTGGAAGTAGTTTTTAGTTTGTTTTTAGTTATAGCTATTTTAGGGGGATATCTGTGTGTGCAGGTGACTATTACTGTGCATAATTATTAGGCAACTTAACAAAAAACAAATATATACCCATTTCAATTATTTATTTTTACCAGTGAAACCAATATAACATCTCAACATTCACAAATATACATTTCTGACATTCAAAAACCAAACAAAAACAAATCAGTGACCAATATAGCCACCTTTCTTTGCAAGGACACTCAAAAGCCTGCCATCCATGGATTCTGTCAGTGTTTTGATCTGTTCACCATCAACATTGCGTGCAGCAGCAACCACAGCCTCCCAGACACTGTTCAGAGAGGTGTACTGTTTTCCCTCCTTGTAAATCTCACATTTGATGATGGACCACAGGTTCTCAATGGGGTTCAGATAAGTTGAACAAGGAGGCCATGTCATTAGATTTTCTTCTTTTATACCCTTTCTTGCCAGCCACGCTGTGGAGTACTTGGACGCGTGTGATGGAGCATTGTCCTGCATGAAAATCATGTTTTTCTTGAAGGATGCAGACTTCTTCCTGTACCACTGCTTGAAGAAGGTGTCTTCCAGAAACTGGCAGTAGGACTGGGAGTTAAGCTTGACTCCATCCTCAACCCGAAAAGGCCCCACAAGCTCATCTTTGATGATACCAGCCCAAACCAGTACTCCACCTCCACCTTGCTGGCGTCTGAGTCGGACTGGAGCTCTCTGCCCTTTACCAATCCAGCCACGGGCCCATCCATCTGGCCCATCAAGACTCACTCTAATTTCATCAGTCCATAAAACCTTAGAAAAATCAGTCTTGAGATATTTCTTGGCCCAGTCTTGACGTTTCAGCTTGTGTGTCTTGTTCAGTTGTGGTCGTCTTTCAGCCTTTCTTACCTTGGCCATGTCTCTGAGTATTGCACACCTTGTGCTTTTGGGCACTCCAGTGATGTTGCAGCTCTGAAATATGGCCAAACTGGTGGCAAGTGGCATCTTGGCAGCTGCACGCTTGACTTTTCTCAGTTCATGGGCAGTTATTTTGCGCCTTGGTTTTTCCACACGCTTCTTGCGACCCTGTTGACTATTTTGAATGAAACGCTTGATTGTTCGATGATCACGCTTCAGAAGCTTTGCAATTTTAAGAGTGCTGCATCCCTCTGCAAGATATCTCACTATTTTTGACTTTTCTGAGCCTGTCAAGTCCTTCTTTTGACCCATTTTGCCAAAGGAAAGGAAGTTGCCTAATAATTATGCACACCTGATATAGGGTGTTGATGTCATTAGACCACACCCCTTCTCATTACAGAGATGCACATCACCTAATATGCTTAATTGGTAGTAGGCTTTCGAGCCTATACAGCTTGGAGTAAGACAACATGCATAAAGAGGATGATGTGGTCAAAATACTCATTTGCCTAATAATTCTGCACTCCCTGTATGTATTGACAGACACATACACACACATAAATACATATGCACACACACACACAAATATATAAGTGCATTGGAGCCCTTTGCAGTTAAGTAGATTAAAACATGTAAAAGCATATTTATGCAATATTTATTTTTAATATAGATTTTCTTACTGTACTTTTGAAAATGTAATCAAATATTGTTTCCTACAAGATGGTTCTGTGAATGTCATGTATGTATGTGTGGATATCTGTATAGATAGATAATATGTTTGTATCTACATATGTGTATGTACATAAAACTGCACAGATACGAATACACACACAAACATCTTTGAGCCCTTCCCAGCCAACCCCTTGCCATGTACCATAACTGTTTATATCACTGTTAAAATTTTTATTTTACATTTAATATGTTTGTATATATACAGTATATATATATATATATATATATATATATATATATATATATATATATATATATATATATATATGTATATATATATATATATATATACAGTATATATATATATATATATATATATATATATAAATATATATATATATATATTTATATATTGTATGTGTGTGTTAAATACTTTATTAAAGTAAATTATATATGTGTTTTGTTATGCAAATATTCTAGCTTTAAGGGGACAGTATTTCACTTCAGGTCTCCAGGAGTGCTAAATCTTCAAGCGCCATGATGGGCTTGATTTATCAAGCCTTTCTCCTCCTTTTGACTGCTGTTTCACACAAGAGACCCTGCAGTCAGGATTTATCAAGCAGCGGTCATCAGATCGCTGCTTCCCTACCCTGTTCTCCACCTCTTAGGTGGAGAATTTCAATCTCCCCGGGGAGATTGACTACTCCTGTGCACGGGCAGGAGGCAGGTTTGCACACGAGAGCAAAGCAGCGCTTGTGTGCAATGTTAAGCTCAGGCGGACAGAGGCGAATATGTGCGCCCCTGTCCCCCTTGATTGATAAATTGAGCCTTATGTGTTAAGATTGAGAGCAACACATAGCTCCCCACTTTTAATATGAAAGATGATAGAGCACTATGAAATTATAGGGTGCACTAAAAATGTCAGCCACCTTAAGATTCTCTGGTAAATCTTTTTCAACATTTACTTGTAATACCAGATTTTGTAACACTGCCACTATACTAAAATGTTTAAATAATTTTTTGAATATTTTTTCTGTTTCAGATATTGACAAGAAGGAATATTTATTTTTTGAAGCAATGAAATATCCTTATATTTGTGTGGGTGACCCAAAGGAGGAGTTGGTATTCCTGAGGGCTCTTGTTATAGGGCTGTGGTTGTGGTGTCCCTTAGAAGTAGCATTATTAGGGTGGATATTTTCTTTGATGGAAGTCCTTATAGTGATTATTATGGTGGTTAGTAAGTCCTTTGGGTAGGGGAACCTTTAGGGTAGGAGAGCTCCCTTGTTTTCAGGTGGGTTAGGTAGTAAAGAGTAGGGAGGCCTTGTAGCAAACTAGCAATGATTTCTTTTGCAATGGTATTTGATGGAGGGTAAGTTATTATTATTATTATCATCGGGTATTTGTAGAGCGCCGAGAGCAATATGCTCTCCGTATTCTGCATTGCACCAGCAGCTCACAAGAGCTGCTGGTGCAACGCCACCCCCTGCAGACTCGCGGCCAATCAACCACCAGCAGGGGGTGTCAATCAACCCGATCGTACTCGATTGGGTTGAATTCCGGTGATTCCTGTCCGCCTGCTCAGAGCAGGCAGACAGGGTTATGGAGCAGCGGTCTTTGTGACACAGGCCCACAATCTCCGTTCGGAGTTGATAAATGGGCCCCTAAGTTACAAAAAAATAACAACTAAGTTACACAAAATAAAAAACACTAAGTTACACAAAATAAAAAATATTTAAACTAATTACTCCTAATCTAATAGCCCTATCAAAATTAAAAGCCCCCCAAAATAAAAAAACCCTAGTCTACAATAAACTACCAATGGCCCTTAAAAGGGACTTTTGCGGGGCATTGCCCCAAATAAATCGGCTCTTTTACCTGTAAAGTAAAATACAAACACCCCCCAACAGTAAAACCCACCACCCACACAACCAACCCCCCCAAATAAAAACCTATCTAAAAAACCTAAGCTCCCCATTGCCCTGAAAAGGACATTTGTATGGGCATTGCCCTTACAAGGGCATTTAGCTCTTTTTCAGCCCAAAGTCCCTAACCTAAAAATTAAACCCACCCAATAAACCCTTAAAAAAAACTAACACTAACCCCCGAAGATCCACTTACAGTTTTCGAAGACCGGACATCCATCTTCATCCAAGCGGCAGAAGTCCTTAGCGAAGCCAGCAGAAGTCTTCATCCAAGCGGGCCTAAATCTTCCTCCAAGCCGGCAGAAGTCTTCATCCAGACGACATCTTCTATCTTCATCCATCCGGTGCAGAGCGGCTCCATCTTCAAGACATCCGGCGCGGAGCATCCTCTTCTTCCAACGTCTGTTGCAGAATGGTTTCCCTTTAAATGACGTCATCCAAGATGGCGTCCCTTACATTCCAATTGACTGATAGAATTCTATCAGTCAATAGGAATTAAGGTGGAAAAAATCCTATTGGCTGTTGCAATCAGCAAATAGGATTGAGCTTTCATCCTATTGACAGATCCAATCAGCCAATAGAATGCAAGCTCAATCAAAATAGGATTTTTCCCCCCTTAATTCCTATAGAATTCTATCAGCCAATCGGAATGTAAGGGACGCCATCTTGGATGACGTAATTTAAAGGAAAACTTCATATATCTGGCAGCATCGAACATAAGCTTTCTCTGCTTTCAGACTCCCATTGATTCCTACGGCATCCACGGCCTCCAGGTTGGCTGATTGAAAAGCAGGTACGCTGGGCTGGAATAGTGGCGAGCGTACCTGTTAGATATTTGATAACTTGCAAAAGTTGTCAGATAGTGCTGAATGTGTATTCGGAACATCTGTAATGACGTAAGCATCGATCTTTGTCGGATTGAGACCGGCGGATCGTATGTTACGTCACAAATTTCAACTTTTGCCGGTCTGTAGGGTTTGATAAATGGGTCAAATCAGGCTTGCCACATTTGCGCTGCGGAATTCCAGCGTATTTGCGGTTGACGACTTGATAAATATCACTCAGTGAGAGGACATCCAGGATGAGATATGGGAAAGACAGTTAGTGACACAGGTTAGTAAGAAAGGAGGTAGGTCTGGTGCAGAGAGGTAGATATGGGTGTCATCGGCATACAAATAATATTGGAACCTGTGGGACTTTAGTTATTGCAGTGGGGATGGCTCTTGTGTAGGGTCATTGTATTTGGGAAATATTGGGTGAATTTGTAATTGGGCTTTTTAGCAGTGGGTATGTAATTGTGTTGAGGAAAGTGTTAGTGATATTGAAAGATTGTTTTGCATTGGTGAGGTTAAAAACCACATATATTTAACTCTTATGGCACTCTATCTATAATAGTACCAGTGTAATGTATACTATAACAACATTTTTACAAACAATTTTATTTTAAAAGCAAATAAAGGATTCAGAAGACTGGAAGTAGGAAACCCAGATGCTATGAACAATGTATTTAATGTGGCAGCAGAATGCAATGCATTACTATGTGAATAAATAATAAGTAGTGTCAAATACAACAAAAGTCTAAGCAACAATCCAAATCCTTAAGTTAATTTCCACTGATTATATGCAGATAAAAATCCAGCTGCTGCATTTATTGGTTTGTTCTCAAATGTTACAGAGAAATGTGTTATCTAAAATTAAACCTACAAATTGTGCAATATTATCTATCTTTGACAGTGGAAATTAATATAATCCACTGTCTTCTTGCACAATAGTGCTATCTGCTGGTTTTTAATGCAGCTCCTCTTTCTGTTTCTAGTCTCTTGAGGACTCCTTAATGGACATTTCACAGCATATAATTACTATGCTAGAATATGAATATGGTCCTTCATATATAACTCAAAGCCAGTAAAAGGAGGTAGAAAAACTGCATATGTTAATAGCGCCTACAACATTTGAAAAACAGTGTTAAATATACTGAAAGGCTCTTACAGAAAATTTGTTGAAACTTGATCCCTTTTGACAAGGGCATACTATAGTAGGCTCAGAGGGCATTATGTGGAAACAGTGTGTGTAGCAATGTACAAGCAACTATCTATAGAGGGAGGCTGCAGCAGGCAATGTTGGGTGTCATAAGGGAACACTCACAGCTCTATCTTAACTTACAATTACTCCCACTCTGTTTGTATATCTTCTATCCAAAGATAAATGCACTCTGTGTTTGTGTTCAGTGAGTCTGGTTTATTAAACAGAGCTTCTAGCTATAAACCTGCCATGTTTTACCATAGAAAGGTTGAAACTACTGCTCTATAAAGCTCCCTCTACAGGTTGCTTTTATAACATTACTACCCACTACTGTCATATAATGACCAAAATATTTGTGCATGCTCCTGATCCTAGGAGGGATCACACTGAGGAAAGCTGTCTCCAATCTCACTGATCAGTATCACTAAAGAGACAACAGTAAAAAGAGCAGCTCTAGATCAGAGAGCAATTACTCTGGTGAGTTGAACAAATTTTGAGAACCTTTTTGGGACACGATATTCTAATACATTCCACTGCTGTAGGAGATGTACCGGAGACCAGTCTGCTGGATTACTGTTTGACTTCAGCCTGCGATATTTGCACCAAGAGGAGTGCTTATCCAAATGTGAGTGAAACATTTCTTGTACATTTTTCACACAAGTACAAACAATACTGGGCTATGTGGCTCTTTTCCTCTCTTCTGCTGATCCTAATTTACCCCTTAATGACCAGCGTCGAGACCGCGATATTTTAGCATGCCTTCTAGAGGGAGGGTCTAATAGCGCGGTCTTGCCGCTTGCCGCAAGGCACACTCTATTATAGCCACACGATCCCTTAATGACCAGCGATGTATAGGGTATGTCATAGAGGCCTACTTATCAAGCCGTCAACTGTGCTGCATTCAACGGCACCAATACGCTCGCCTGACATCGCCTAACATTGCGGCCGCGGACCTGAATATGTTCTCCATATTTAACAAAAAACTGTCAAAAAGCCACGCACCAAGTACGGGGCGATGAGCAGCTGACTGTTGTTAACTAACAGTCATCGATCTCGCTGCTATTTGGCTTTTTCACAGCTTTATTTGTATACTGTCACTAAACACCGCCACTATACTAAACTGTTTAACCCCTATCCCACCGCTCCTGGACCCCACCACAATTAAATAAAGTTATTAACCCCTATCCCACTGCTCCCGGGCCCCGCCGCCACCTACATTATGTTTTTAACCCCTAATCTGCCGCCCCCTACTCTGCCGCCACCTACATTATGTTATTAACCCCTATCCTGCTGCTCACTAAATAAAGTTGTTAACCCCTAAACCGCCAGTCCCCCACATCGCCATAAACTAAATTAACCTATTAACCCCTAAACCTAACAACCCGCTAACTTTATATGAAATATTACCTCATCCCTATCTTATAATAAATTTAAACTTACCTTTAAAATTAAATTAAACTATATTAATCTAATAATTAATCTCCCCTAACTATTAGACTATATTACATTAAATTTCAAATTAAATTAACTATATTATATATTTAAAAACCTAACCCTACTCAAATAATTTAAATCTTCACTAAAAAATTACTAACTTACAAAAAATAACAAACACTAAGTTACAAAAAAATTTTTTATCAAAGATTTAAACTAATTATACCTAATCTAAGGGCCCTATGAAAATAAAAAAAGCCCTGACAAAATAAAAAAAAAACTAGCCTACAATAATCTACAAATAGCCCTTAAAAGGGCATTTTGCAGGGCATTGCCCCAAAGAAATCAGCTCTTTTACCTGTAAAAAAAATACAAACAATCCCCCCAACAGTAAAACCCACCACCCACACAACCAACCCCCCAAATAAAAACCAAACAAAAAAAAAACCTAAGCTCCCCATTGCCCTGAAAAGGGCATTTGTATGGGCATTGCCCTTAAAAGGGCATTTCGCTCTATTGCAGCCCAGACCCTAATCTAAAAATAAAACCCACCCAATACACCCTTAAAAAATCCTAACACTAACCCCTGAAGATTCACTTACAGTTTTGAAGATTCGACATCCATCCTCCAAGAAGCTGGCAGAAGTCTTCATCCAAGCCCGCAGAAGTCTTCACCCAGACGGCATCTTCTATCTTCATCCATATGGCGCGGAGCGGCTCCATATTCAAGACATCCGACGCGGAGCATCTTCTTTGTTCGACGTCTTCTTCCCACATGAAGGTTCCTTTAAATGACGTCAACCAAGATGGCGTCCCTTAGATTCCGATTGGCTGATAGAATTCTATCAGCCAATTGGAATTAAGGTTGAAAAATCCTATTGGCTGTTGCAATCAGCCAATAGGATTGAGCTTTCATCCTATTGGCTGATCCAATCAACCAATAGAATGCAAGCTCAATCCTATTGGCTGATTGGATCAGCCAATAGGATGAAAGCTCAATCCTATTGGCTGATTGCAACAGCCAATAGTATTTTTTCAACCTTAATTCCGATTGGCTGATAGAATTCTATCAGCCAATCGGAATCTAAGGGACGCCATCTTGGATGTCGTTATTTAAAGGAACCTTCATTCGGGAAGAAGACGTTGAACAAAGAGGATACTCTGCGTCGGATGTCTTGAAGATGGAGCCGCTCAGCGCCGGATGGATGAAGATAGAAGATGCCGTCTGTAGGAAGACTTCTGCGGGCTTGGATGAAGACCTCGGCCACTTGGATGAAGACTTCTGCCGGCTTCTTGGAGGATGGATGTCGGATCTTCAAAATTGTAAGTGAATCTTCAGGGGTTAGTGTTAGGATTTTTTAAGGGTGTATTGGGTGGGTTTTATTTTAGATTAGGGTTTGGGCTGCAATAGAGCTAAATGCCCTTTTAAGGGCAATGCCCATCCAAATGCCCTTTTCAGAACAATGGGGATCTTAGGTTTTTTTAGTTAGGTTTTTATTTGGGGGGGTTGGTTGTGTGGGTGGTGGGTTTTACTGCTGGGGGGGTTGTTTGTATTTTTTTTTTTACAGGTAAAAGAGCTGATTTCTTTGGGGCAATGCCCCACAAAAGGCCCTTTTAAGGGTTATTTGTAGTTTATTGCAGGCTAGGTTTTTTTTTATTTTGGGGAGCGCTTTTTTATTTTCATAGGGCACTTAGATTAGGTGTAATTAGTTTAAATCTTTGATCATTTTTTTTTTTTGTAACAGTGTTTATTTTTTTTTTTGTAACAGCGTTTGCTATTTTTTGTAACTTAGTTTTTTGTAACTTAGTAATCTTTTAGGGTAGATTTAGATTATTTGAGTAGGGTTAGGTTTTTAAATATATCATATAGTTAATTTAATTTTTAATGTAATTTAGTCTAATAGTTAGGGTAGATTAATTAGTAGATTAATATAGTTTAATTTAATTTTAGTATAACAGTTAGGGTAGATTAATGAATAGTTTAATGTAGTTTAATGTAATTTTAGTATAATAGTTAGGGTAGGTTAATTATTAGTTTAATATAGTTTAATTTAATTTTAAAGCTAAATTTAAATGTATTATAAGATAGGAATGAGGTAATATTTCATACAAAGTTAGCGGGTTGTTGGGTTTAGGGGTTAATAGGTTAATTTACTTTATGGCTATGTGGGGGGCTGGCGGTTTAGGGGTTAATAGGTTTAGTAAGTGCTAGTGATGTGGGAGGCCTGGGGTTTAGGGGTTAATACATTTATTTAGTTGCGGTGGGCTCCGGGAGCGGCGGGATAGGGGTTAATAACTTTATGTAGGTGGCGGTGGTGGCGGGGCAGCAGATTAGGGGTTAATAACATAATGTAGGTGGCGGCGGGGTCCGGGAGTGGCGGGATAGGGGTTAATAACATTATGTAGGTGGTGGCGATATCAGGGCGGATGATTAGGGGTTAATAAGTATAATGTAGGTGGCGGCGGTGTAGGGGGCGGCAGATTAGGGGTGTTTAGACTCGGGGTACATGTTAGGGTGTTTGGTGTAAACATAACTTTTATTCTCCCATAGAAATCAATGGGATATCTGTCAGCAGCAAACATGAGCTTTCGCTGCTTTCAGAATTTTAAAGCTTTTGTGACCCCTTTAGAGTTACATCTTTGACTTACCACACTAATCGGATGTCATCTAACAAATTTCACCAACACTTGGTGGCAGTTATGGAAACAGAGTGGAGGATGGTGCATAGTGCGGGAGGTGGAGCAGTCTTTAAGGATGTTCACTGGAAACACAAGTCCCTCGATGCAAGGTAGCACATCCGGGTGTACCGGAAGAGAAACTGAAAGAAGACCAAAAAATCACTCCAAGTCTGGAGTGCCGTAGCAGCGGTAGATCAAACAGGCTGTATTAGCCAGCAAGAGAATAAAGTGCCGGCACTACAGTAGTGCCTGCTCTTTGTTCTATTGCAGTCTTTAAGGATGTTATTTGTCACTATTATGAGCAGTGGAATATAAATGGGTGTGTGTCTGACAGTGTTCAAGAGATATATACTTGGCCCGATACTGATTTCTGATATGTCTGCAAAACATTACCTGAAATGGAAATTAGCAATCATGTTTCCTAAGATCCTATTGGCTTACGCATATTGATGGGCGTGTATAGCCTAGCGTATATATTGACCAATTGACCCCCTCCATGCTATCTTTGAAAAAGCGCCAGAACAGCGTGAAACGCGTCAGATGATGTAGTTGCTTGTTCCGGTATTACCTACACTCCTCTATCTTGTCCGGTGCAATGGTAAGTTTTAATCTAACTCCAAATAAATGTGAAGTTTTATCAGCACCACTATCAGAGTCAAGATTGTTGCTATTTCTAATGATTGTGCTTGTATGCTCGCGAGACATCGCTGATGCAGATCTGAATATGATCCCCTTATTTATCAAAAAAGCCATCAAACACACGCGAGTCAAGTACGGTGCGAAGAGCATCGGACTGGTGTTAACTAACAGTCATCGATGTTGCGGTTATTCAGGTTTTTCACAACTTTATTTATACCATTTCATTACTGTCCATGAACAAGCACATTTCTCTAAAGCTAATGTTTTATTTTTCATCTGTTAATTTCTAAGAAATAGATAGATTTATACCTGAACAAACAATATCTCATGGAAAGTTATTTTTTATATTTATTTGTTATACAAAAAAAATCTGTTATATGATACTTTCACATAAATTAATGTGTATTTGTATTTCTAGAAGTCATGATATGCTCTTATCTCATTTTTTTTTATAAATGATTATTAATGCTAGAATTTGTACATATATCTTTTCACATACTTTTATGTGTGTTATGTCAGAAATCTTTTGCAAACATATTTACATGTATCTAAATTCCTTTTTTTGTTCTAAACAATGTTGTCTTTCATATCTCTGTGTTTATACCACTATATGTATATAGTGTACATTTATTATTATTCTGAGCAGGAATAATTGCAAATTTAAAATGTAATCAGAGAGAAATTCAAAAGAAGGAAGAAATACACTGAAAATAGCATGACACTAAAGAGGTGATTTTAATTTCTGCTGTAGCTGAATCGTGACAATTTAATGTTAGGTGGGCTATCCCTTTAGAGCTATCAGTTTAAGATTATATTTATTCAAACATGATGTAGTTGCTTGTTCCGGTATTACCTACACTCCTCTATCTTGTCCGGTGCAATGGTAAGTTTTAATCTAACTGCAAATAAATGTGAAGTTTTATCAGCACCACTATCAGAGTCAAGATTGTTGCTATTTCTAATGATTGTGCTTGTATGCTTTCGTTCTCTGGAAACTTTTTCTTTTATGTTATGCATGCTCATGCACTGGAGTCTCTCAGACGCTATGTACATGCTAAGCCGGTGAAGCAACGGCTTTTCTCTGGAGACGGCAGCAAGTGAAGTGAGTGACCGTTTTCTACCCTCTATACAAATATTTTTGAAGAAGTATAATGAACTGAGTATGCAAGTGAGCATCTGAAATTGTGAGTAAGCATACTAATAGCAATTTATTTGTAAACCTGAAAAAGGAAAATATGTTGTAAATGTTGTAAATGTTATCAAAGTGTTATAATTACAGAATTGGAAATAAAGAAAATAAAGTGCCAGAATAACTGATTTTGCTTCTCATTGTTCTACAGTTACTGCCTCTCATTTATCCATCCATCGATTATCTTCACTTGGAGCAAAGCAAAGGAGGGTACGAATACATACTCGTCCTTGTAGATAATTTCACACGCATTGCATAAGCGTACCCAACAAAGAATAAATCAGGGAAAACAGTGGCAGGAAGATCTTTCAGGATTTCATACCACGTTTTGGATATCCGGAGAATCTCACAATCAAGGATGAGAATTTAAGAATAATCTCTTCCAGATGCTGCAACAACTGGCAGGAATTTCTCATTCATGGACTACCCCTTACCCCCCACAGGGTAATCCAGTTGAAAAACTGAACTGTATCTTGCTGCAGATGCTTCATTCGCAATGTCCATGACTAGTGTACTGTCCTTGTTGGTTTAACCCATATTTTAAATGTTACAATAAACCTTGCTTGCTTTTACATCTTGCATTAATCACTCACTAATAAATGTTATCATACAGCACCCAATACTGGCTTCTAACTGAACATGCACAATTAATGAACTCTTATGAGTCTTTTACATGTCAGTTTTAGTTAAAATTATATTGTTTAAACAGTTGTACACATCTGTAGAACAATGAGAAGCAAAAGCAGTTATTATTTTGCACTGTCTTTTCTTTATTTCCAATTCTGGCAGGAAAGTCACTCCCCCCCCCCCCCCCCCCATTACAGCATCATACGCCACCTACAGGCTGATTACAGAACACCTTTTGCAGGACTCAGAAACTTCAAACAGAAAGAAATTGTGTGGTGTATATTTTCTAATAATTTCCACAATCTAATTTCTGGTCCATCACACTCTCCCCTCCTTTTTGATGACTCCTGGCATCAATGCTCAGTCAGTCTATCGTCACATTAGGTCAGCCAATTTACAGACAAAGTCAAATTAACACAGTGCAAATTTACATAATCTCAGGCAGTCCAATGATTTACCAGGTAGTTAATGCATTTTCTTGGTGGCAACCAATACCTTGCTGGACTTGTTAGATGACTAACTAAGAGATGATAGACTGGCTGAGTATTGATGCCAGGAGTCATCAAAAAGAAGGAGGGGAGAGTGTGATGGACTGGAAATTAGATTGTCGAAATTATTAGAAAAATGAGTTACAACAGTGTATGTAGACAAATTGATGAGGGTCTGAAAGAACAATTCTCTGAATCTGAAACAGTGTTAAGGATGATCAAGCCAGGTAACTTTAAAGACATGTTGACTAACAAAGATCTCACTGATGCAGTGTAATATATATTTATTACAATGGTTTGAGATGTAAAAAACTGTTTTCTATGCTGTAATTAGCAGAACACATGCCTTTAGACACAGCAGTGTTTATTAAACTGAGTATACAAGTGAGCATCTGAAATTGTGAATAAGCATACTAATAGCAATGTATTTGTTAACCTGAAAAAGGAAAATATGCTGTTAATGTTGTAAATGTTATCAAAGTGTTATAATTACTTGGAGAATTGGAAATAAAGAAAAGAAAGTGCCAGAATAATAAATTATTTTTTGCTTCTCATTGTTCTACATTTACTGCCTCTCATTTTCCCATGTATGAGACCGCTAACATTTGCATCCTAAAGAAAAAGAACAGATAAGTTAATACATCTTCTCATACAGTAGATTATGACCAACTATGTAGTACATTGTGACTTCCAGGCTCCCCTAAAAAAGTTTAAAAACATACTTTGCATAATAATAGCCAATACCTTTTAAAAAAGAGCAATTGAAACTTTGAAAACTAGGGTAGAGTCTTGTGGAGTGAGGCAGAGAATTTAACAAGATGGGGGCCAATCTGGAGAAGTCCTGTAGATGGAATATAAAGAGGTAACAAGAGAGGAGGAGAGAAGGAGGTCATGAGCAGAGCAAATGGCATGGGAAGGAGAGTATCTGGAGACAAGGGGGTCAATTTATCAAAGCGTCAATCTCCATGCATTCGCCGGCGTCAATACGCTCGCGAGACATCGCTGATGCAGATCTGAATATGATCCCCTTATTTATCAAAAAAGCCATCAAACACACGCGAGTCAAGTACGGTGCGAAGAGCATCGGACTGGTGTTAACTAACAGTCATCGATGTTGCGGTTATTCAGGTTTTTCACAACTTTATTTATACCATTTCATTACTGTCCATGAACAAGCACATTTCTCTAAAGCTAATCTTTTATTTTTCATCTGTTAATTTCTAAGAAATAGATAGATTTATACCTGAACAAACAATATCTCATGGAAAGTTATTTTTTATATTTATTTGTTATACAAAAAAAAATCTGTTATATGATACTTTCACATAAATTAATGTGTATTTGTATTTCTAGAAGTCATGATATGCTCTTATCTCATTTTTTTTTATAAATGATTATTAATGCTAGAATTTGTACATATATCTTTTTCACATACTTTTATGTGTGTTATGTCAGAAATCTTTTGCAAACATATTTACATGTATCTAAATTCCTTTTTTTGTTCTAAACAATGTTGTCTTTCATATCTCTGTGTTTATACCACTATATGTATATAGTGTACATTTATTATTATTCTGAGCAGGAATAATTGCAAATTTAAAATGTAATCAGAGAGAAATTCAAGAGAAGGAAGAAATACACTGAAAATAGCATGACACTAAAGAGGTGATTTTAATTTCTGCTGTAGCTGAATCGTGACAATTTAATGTTAGGTGGGCTATCCCTTTAGAGCTATCAGTTTAAGATTATATTTATTCAAACATCAATTCAAAGTTTAAAATCCTTGTCTACAATATTACACTGGGTGTCCTAATATCAGCAGCAATGTTTATCTTTAATACTAAATTCACATATACATACTTTCAAACTATAATACACAATGTAACAAATGGCACTTACAAGTTCTGATGAGTGATCAATGACACAAGTATTTAACAATTTGATTAGTTAGTTATAGTTTGACATGTATATTTGAATCAGATTGGCTGATGTCATAAATCATGTGATAATGAATATTCCATTCAAAAGTTTTTGAAAAATTCACTAGTGTGTGGGCTGTTTAGGAGTTTGCGTTATAATTGGTGCGAAAAGTGTTGCATCAAAATTGGTGCAAAGTGGAGAGTGGGACTTGTATTACATGGCTTAAACATGGTGCACATAGATTTTACCAAAAAAATAAAAAGGAAGTTAGCTATATTATGTTGTGTATTTATTTAATTTGTATCTCTATATCTATTTGAGACAAAACTTTTCGACAAATTTGTAGAAATAATATTGTGCCCTTGCTTTGTAATGAGAGACAAAGTTGTAGCATAATCCATAAGTAGTAATGTATTTTTCATTTTTATCCCTAGATCTACTGGTGCACCAAATGTGGAGCAATAATAATGTTTGATTTAGAAAGGGTATACAATTTTAATAGTTTCTAATTTACTTATGGCTAGATTTAGAGTTTTGCGGCCAAAGGGGTGCGTTAGCTACGCGTGATTTTTTCCCCCGCACCTTTTAAATAACGCTTGTATTGAGAGTTCTCTGAAGGGCTGCGTTAGGCTCCAAAAAGTGAGCGTACAGGCATATTTACCGCCACTTCAACTCTCAATACCAGCGTTGCTTACGGACGCGGCCAGCTTCAAAAACGTGCTCGTGCACGATTCCCCCATAGGAAACAATGGGGCAGTTCGAGCTGCAAAAAAAACTAACACCTGCAAAAAAGCAGCTGTTCCGTTCAGCCAATAGAATGCAAGCTCAATCTGATTGGCTGATTGGATCAGCCAATCGGATTGAACTTGAATCTGATTGGCTGATTCAATCAGCCAATCAGATTTTTCCTACCTTAATTCCGATTGGCTGATAGAATCCTATCAGCCAATCAGAATTCGAGGGAAGCCATCTTGGATGACGTCACTTAAAGGAACCTTCATTCGTCGGGAGTCGCCGGAAGAAGAGGATGGATCCGCGTCGGCTGCTTCAAGATGGTCACGCTCCGCGCCGGATGGATGAAGATAGAAGACGCTGCCTGGATGAACATGTCTACCGGTCCGGATGTCCTCTTCTTGCCGGATAGGATGAAGACTTCGGACCCGCTTCTGGACCTCTTCTTGCCGGATAGGATGAAGACTTTGGACCTTCTTCTGGACCTCTTCTTGCCGGATAGGATGAAGACTTCCGACCCTCTTCTGGACGGATCGGTGATACCCGGCGTGGTGAAGATAAGGTAGGGAGATCTTCAGGGGCTTAGTGTTAGGTTTTTTAAGGGGGGTTTGGGTTAGATTAGGGGTATGTGGGTGGTGGGTTGTAATGTTGGGGGGGGGTTGTATGTTTTTTTTAATGCAAATTAGTTCATGACTTTGGGGCATGCCCCGCAAAAGGCCCTTTTAAGGGCTGGTAAGGTAAAAGAGCTGTAAACTTTTTATTTTAGAATAGGGTAGGACATTTTTTTTATTTTGGGTGGCTTTGTTATTTTTTAGGGGGCTTAGAGTAGGTGTAATTAGTTTAAAATTCTTGTATCTTTTTTTATTTTTTGCAATTTAGTGTTTGTTTTTTTTGTAATTTAGTTTAGTTGATTTAATTGTAGATAATTGTAGGTAGTTTAGTTAATTAATTTATTGATAGTGTAGTGTTAGGTTTAATTGTAACTTAGGTTAGGATTTATTTTACAGGTAATTTTGTAATTATTTTAAATAGGTAGCTATTAAATAGTAAATAACTATCTAATAGCTATTGTACCTAGTTTAAATAAATACAAAGTGGCCTGTAAAATAAATATAAATCCTAAAATAGCTACAATATAATTATTCGTTATATTGTAGCTATATTAGGGTTTATTTTACAGGTAAGTATTTAGCTTTAAATAGGATTAATTTATTTAATAAGATTTATTTTATTTTGTTAGATTTAAATTATATTTAACTTAGGGGGGTGTTAGTGTTAGGGTTAGACTTAGCTTTAGGGGTTAATACATTTATTAGAGTAGCGGCGAGGTCCAGTCGGCAGATTAGGGGTTAATAAGTGTAGGTAGGTAGCGGCGATGTTGGGGGGGGCAGATTAGGGGTTAATAAATATTATGTAGGTGTCGGCGATGTTAGGGGCAGCAGATTAGGGGTACATAGGGATAATGTAGGTTGCGGCAGTGTGCGGTCGGCAGATTAGGGGTTTAAAAATTAATTATAGTGGCGGCAATGTGGGGGGACCTCGGTTTAGGGGTGCATAGGTAGTTTATGGGTGTTAGTGTACTTTAGAGCACAGTAGTTAAGAGCTTTATGAACCGGCGTTAGCCCATAAAGCTCTTAACTCCTGACTTTTTCTGCGGCTGGAGTTTTGTCGTTAGAGTTCTAACGCTCACTTCAGCCAAGACTCTAAATACCAGCATTAGAAAGATCCCATTGAAAAGATAGGATATGCAATTGGCGTAAGGGGATCTGCGGTATGAAAAAGTCACGGCTGGAAAGTGAGCGTTTGACCCTTTCCTGACTGACTCTAAATACCAGCGGGCGGCCAAAACCAGCGTTAGGACCCCTTAACGCTGGTTTTGATGGCTAACGCAGAACTCTAAATCTAGGCGTTATATTATGTAATATACTTCATTCTCTTGCTGCATCGAACATAAGCTTTCTGTGTTTTCAGACTCCCATTGAGTTCTATGGTATCTGCGACCTCAAGGGTGGCGGATTAAAAACTAGATATGTTGGGTCGGAATAGACGCGAGCGTACCTTTTTAAATGTTTGATGAATTGGTAAAAGGCTCAAATAGAGTCAAATCTGAATTCGAAACATCTGTAATGACAAACGCATCGATCTGCATCGGATTGAGATTGCGGGATCGTATTTTACATTACAAATTTCAACGTTTGCCGATCTTGATGCTTTGATAACTACAGCTGATCAATCTCGCGACAAATACGACGTGAGATTCAAGCGTATTTTCAGTTGACGCTTTAATAAATTGACCCCAAGGTCTGATATAAAGGGTGGAGCATGATTATTGAGGCACTTCTACTCGTGTTTAATGCACACCACGCAGTAACACCCTGCAAATACAGTTTGCAGAAAGATTAATACAAATGGAAGGGATAAATACCTAGTTGACAACAGACAACTTTTTTTTTATCTTCTTTCATCAGCAATAATTGATGTGCGATCTCTCTTCCCGATATATGCAATCCTACACCAGCTGGTGAGGAGGATCTTTATGTGTATTCAAGTTCTTTTGCAGTTTTTAAGCAAAAGAATGCCTTTTAATTTGTGCAGAGAGACTCTTAGTTTTCGTATTCATTAATGTTCTTTTCAGCTACAAAACTAATGAAAACATTTGTAGATTTTCCAATTCTTTGTAGAGATGTTCTGAGGCAAGCTGACTGCAGGTTATCATTCTGCGGGCACAAAGCAGCTTGTGTTCAGCAGTAGTTATTTCATGCTGATCCAATAATTGGCATCATATCCTGGTAGTGAGACATCCCCAGGGAAATTGGAATGAGTGCTTACATTTGTTATTGTTGTGACTTGGATTTCATTGTATCTGTTGTAAAAATATTGTTTGCAGCATGAAAATCTTGATATAATATTGAGAACAAGTAAATGTCAGAAGCATGGATTTATGAATATGAACAATAATGAAAATGAAAAAACAAGCTTTTAATACTGTGATGCTAAATACCTTATATATGCTGTCTATTGAAGGGCCACAATAGATATTTTTACCCTTGTGGAAACCCTAGGAAGTAGTATCTCAGGAGCATTACTACCCTAAATGCCCTGTATGTTTACTTATTTGCCTGAAAAATGCTCCCCATAGATGCCAGCAGATCAAGGATCAGATGTCTAGTTTTGATTACTCGTAAATCCTTCCCTGTGCACCTGTTTTATTACACATATCCAGATTAAGAGTATACATATAGGAGATTTGTATCTCCCGTATCTCCACCAGTATACAAAGAATAAGTTTCAGATTTCCAGAGAGGTGAAATTAGGAATTTTTCAGCTATTTCTCAATTAATTGAGAACTTTGGCATTTAAAGGGACATAAAACTAATATGCTAAATCACTTGAAACTGATGCAGTATAACTGTAAAAAGCTGACAGGAAAATATCACCTGAGCATCTCAATGAAAAAGGAAGATATTTTACCTCACAATTTCTTGAGCTCACCAGAGTAAGTTCTGTTTAAAAAGTTATACTTAAGCTGCTGTACAGCTGCAGTTAAAAATAAATAAATGAAGAAATGAAATGCAGCCAATCAGCATCAACAGTGCTGAGGTCATAAACTCTTTTACTGTGATCACATGAGATTTGACTTTACTCTCATGAGATTTCATAGTAAACTTCCTTAAACTGAATAGGGAAATAATATGAGTGTGCACAAAGCTCACTCCCTTGACTGTTCCGGGACAGACATACTGATTTGCTGCTTAAAGTCCTTTGCAATGGGGTTTGAATACTTAGTACATTTTGAGGTAAAATATCTTTCTTTTTTACATATAGATGTTCAGCTGATATTTTCTAGACAGCTTTTTACAGCTATGCTGCATCACTTTCAAGTGTTTCAACATTTGGGTATCATGGACCTTTAATTTCCCCATTTTGTTAAAATACCCTTAAAAGGCACACTAAAGTCACAATTAAACTTACATGATTCAGATAGCACATGCAATTTTAAAGGGACATGAAACCCACACATTTTCTTTCATGATTCAGATAGAGCATGCAATTTTAAACAACTTTCATATTTATTTTATTTAATTTGCTTGATACTCTTGGTATCCATTGTTGAAAAGCATACCTAGGTAGGCTCAGTAGCTGGGAGTTAGCTGCTGATGGGTGGCTGCTCATATATGCCTCTTGGCTTACTTATGTGGTGTTTATCTAGCTTCCAGTAGTGCATTGCTGCTTCTTCAATAAAGGATACCAAGAGAAGGAAGCAACATTTAAAATAGAAGTAAACTGGAAAGTTGTTTAAAATCCCATGCTCTATCACAGTGTATAGCGTTTGCAATTTGGCAGTACTTTGAAGTAAATTTTATAAAGGGCTGGTGTTAGGATTTTTGGCTACACAGGCAAAGATGCATTTTGCCACCCCCCGACAATATTATTTACCCTGCCATTGCTACTTCTTAACAAAATGTTCTAATGATGTGTTTAACAGCATAGGGCCAGATTAAAAGTGTTGCGCTATTTAGCGCTTTTGCTTGTGCGTACATTTTGCTATCAGTAAGTGTTAAAAGTTAAAAGATTTGCACAAGCGAAACCCAACGCTTGCTATACAAATGACATAGAATATTGTGTTTGCGTTAACTTATGCTACCCATAGTCTTGAATGAAGAGCGCAGAGGAATAAAACCTAACACTTATCGCATGAGCTGTAACAGGTTTAGATATTTATTTTACATTTACATTATATATATATATATATATTATATACAGTTGTATGCAAAAGTTTAGGCATCACTGACAATTTCCATGATTTTCATTTATAAATAATTGGGTGTTTGGATCAGCAGTTTCATTTTTATCTAATGGACACAGTAATATTTCAGTAGTGAAATTAGGTTTATTAGATTAACAGAAAATGTGCAATATGCATCAAAACAAAATTAGACAGGTGCACAAATTTGGGCACCCCAACAGATATATTGCATCAATATTTAGTAGAGCCTCCTTTAGCAGAAATAATAGCCTCTAGACGCTTCCTATAGCCTGTAATGAGTGTCTGGATTCTGGGTGAAGGTATTTTAGACCATTCCTCCTTGCAAAACACTCCAGCTCAGTTAGGTTTGATGGTTGCCGAGCATGGACAGCCCGCTTCAAATCACCCCACAGATTTTCAATGATATTCAGCTCTGGGTACTGGGATGGCAATTCCAGAACATTGTACTTGTTCCTCTGCATAAATGCCAGAGTAGATTTTGAGCAGTGTTTTGGGTTGTCTTGTTGAAATATCCAGCTCTGGCGTAACTTCAACTTTGTGACTGATTCCTCAACATTATTCTCAAGTATCTGCTGATATTGAATGGAATCCATGCGACCCTCAACTTTAACAAGATTCCCAGTACTGGCACTGGCCACACAGCCTCACAGCATGATGGAACATCCACCAGATTTTACTGTGGCTAGCAAGTGTTTGTATTGGTACGCTGTGTTCTTTTGCCACCATCCATAACACCCTTTGTTATGACCAAATAACTCAATGTTTGTTTCATCAGTCCAAAGCATCTTCTTCCAAAATGAAGCTGGCTTGTCCAAATGTGTATTTGCATACCTCAAGCTACTCTGTTTCTGGTGTGTGTGCAGAAAAGGCTTCTTCCACTCACTCTCCCATACGCTAAATTGTTGAACGATGCACAGTGACACCATCTGCAGCAAGATGATGTTGTAGGTCTTTGGAGGTGGTCTGTGGGCTGTTTTTGACCGTTCTCACCATCCTTTGCCTTTGTCTCTCTGATATTTTACTTCTGGCCTTAACAAGAACTTTGCCTGTGATCTTCCATTTCTTCACTATTGTCAGGGTTTTTAACCTGTTGTGTTTGCCATGTGCTGCTGGCAGCCATTTTACTCACCTCTCTTCCTGACTATGGTGCATTGTGGGGGATGCTGCTCATTTCCTGCACTTCCTTTTATGACCAGACTGGTGTGCATCATCCATGTGAGACAGGATGCAGTCTCAGAATTGTGATGTCATCACTTATTATTTAAAGGGCCTCTGTTCAGTATGCTTTGCCTTTGCGTTGTCTCAGACCTGTTTGTGAGAGTTCCTGCATATTACCTGGTTGCCTGAAGTCCTTCCTGGTTCTTGATCCCTGGCTTGTTCCTGACTCTGCTGTTTTCCTTGTTCCTGATTCCGGCTCGTCTGACTATTCGCTTTGGCTCCTGACTCGGCTCATCTGACTACCAGCTCTGGTTTTGACTCCTGGCTTGTTATTTGACTTGTGGACTTTTTATTATTTTTTGCTATTAATAAAGGTGTGATTATTTTTGCACTTCTCGTCTCAGTCTGATTCCTGGCACCCTGACATTACGCAAAGGCCATGAATCCTGATGGTGCTAAAAATCCACCTTTACCTGCTATCATTTCCAGGATGGATGAACAGGATCACTGCTTGGATCAATTTGCACTAGCCCTGCAAACCCTGCTGACTCGCACTGCACATTTGGACCAAAGTGTCCCGCAAGTTATGGCTGCTCCTGTTTCCGCTGCTGCACCTATGCCTACCAGGAGCATGTCCTGTTCTGCACCTCTACCTCAGCGATATGGAGGCGATCCTATTCAGTGCAGAGGGTTTTTGAACCAGATGGGCATTTACTTTGAGATGTTACCTCAGGCGTTTCCCTCTGACAGAGCTAAGGTGGGATTTCTCATCTCGTTACTCTCTGACACAGCTCTTGCCTGTGCTAATCCCTTGTGGGAGACTAATAAACCTGTGATTTCAAATTACCCTGAATTTGTGGCCTCCTTTCAAAGGGTATTTGATGTTCCAGCTCGCTCCTCTTCTGCTGCTAAATGACTCATGTCCATTCAGCAAGGTAGAAGAGCTTTTGCTCAGTATGCTATTGAGTTCCGTATGCTTGCCGCAGAGGTAGGTTAGAATAATGAAGCCCTTGTTGCCGCCTTCTTTCATGGGCTCTCTGATGCGATTAAAGACGAAGTTGCTGCCAGAGATTTACCAGAGGATCTCGAGGCATTATTGTCTTTTTTTATCCTAATTGACATCAGACTCAGAGAGAGGCTATCTTTCAAGGAACGCTTGCGGAAGCCTCCTGTTCCGTTGTCTCCTACGTGTTCATTACCACCCATGCCTCCCTCTCCTCCCATGCCTCCTGGTCCCGAGTCACCAGGTACTGCTGAGCCAATGCAGCTGGGATTCACGCGTCTTTCCGCGGTGGAGAGGGCCTTTAGGAGGAGGGAGAGGCTCTGCCTCTATTGTGGGTTACAGGGTCACCTTTTGAATTCTTGTCCTACACGGCCGGAAAACGCTCACACCTAAGGTCCTGTCGGGGGCAGACCTTGGATGGTTTATCCTCGTCCCCGGAACCGCTTAAGGAGAAACCTTTGGTCATGGTTGTCCTTTCCTGGGTGGACTCCTCCATAGTCACTCAGGCTCTTGTTGACTCCGGTGCTGTGGGCTATTTCATTGACAGTGCTTTTGTATCAAAGCACTCCATTCCTGCTTTGCCTCGGTCCGTTCTGCTTGCTATTGAGGCCATTGATGGCAGGCCCCTTCAGCCCGCACTCTTTACTCACAAAACTGCTCCGTTGTCCATGGCTGTTGGGGCTCTCCATTATGAAACCCTCCAGTTCCAGGTGATAAACTCTCTGCATTTTCCGGTTGTTCTGGGTTATCCCTGGCTCCAAAAGCACAAACCCAGTCTCGACTGGCGCAGGTCCGAAATGTTGTCGTGGTCCCCGCAATGTATTTCCACTTTTCTTCGGAAACCAGTTAAAGTCTTGTGCACTTCTTCGGTATCTCAATTGCCAGAGGAGTACCGAGAGTTCCTAGACGTGTTTGACAAGGTGCGTGCCGGTATGTTGCCTCCTCACCGGTCTTACGATTGTGCCATAGACCTGCAACCCGGAGCCATTCCTCCTCGGGGCCGGGTGTACCCTCTGTCTGTTGCAGAGAATTGTGCTATGGAGGAGTATGTTGCCTATGCTCTATCGCCGGGGATCATCCACAAATCCTGCTCTCCTGCAGGGGCTGGCTTCTTCTTTGTGAAGAAAAAGGGTGGCGAGTTAAGACCATGTATCGATTATAGGGGTCTTAATCATTTTACCATTAAGAATGCTTACCTTATTCTACTTATTATGGAACTCTTTGACCGCCTCAAGGGAGCTACGGTCTTTACTAAAATTGATTTGAGAGGAGCGTACAATCTCGTTAGGATTAAGGAGGGCCAAGAATGGAAAACAGCATTTAACACCAGGAGCGGGCATTATGAGTATCTTGTAATGCCATTTGGACTATGCAATGCTCCTGCTGTTTTTCAGGAATTTATTAATGATGTCCTATGGGATATGTTGCAACAGTGTGTTGTGGTGTACTTAGACGACATCCTCATACACTCACCCACAATTGAGGCTCATCTTTCTGATGTTACACGGGTTCTTCAGAGACTACGTAAGAACGGCCTGTTTTGTAAACTCGAGAAATGTGAGTTCCATAAGACTCAATTAACCTTCCTAGGTTATGTTATCTCTGTTACAGGGTTCTCCATGGATCCTGATAAGTTATCTGCAGTTCTGCAGTGGCCTCGCCCAGTTGGTCTTCGGTCTATTCAACGTTTTTTGAGGTTCGCCAATTACTATAGAAAGTTTATTAAAAACTTTTCTTCCTTGATCAAACCTATCACAGACATGACCCGTAAATAGAATGATCCACTCCATTGGTCACCTACTGCCATTTAGGCCTTTGATAGTCTTAAGACTGCCTTTGCTACCGCTCCAGTTCTGGCTAATCCTAACCCTGTCCTGCCTTTCATTCTTGAGGTAGATGCATCTGAGACTGGAGTAGGTGCCCTCTTGTCTCAACGTCCTATGCCTGATGGTTCCTTGCATCCGTGTGGTTTTTTTCTCTAAGAAATTGTCTCCAGCGGAGTGCAATTATGAAATATATTTTTCAAATTAATTAAACATTGGCCAGATTACGAGTTTTGCGTTATGAGGGGTGCGGTACTAACTTGCACATTATTCTCACCGCTCACTTTCCTACAGCGCTGGTATTACAGGTTTTCATAAACCTGGCATTAAAAGTCAAGAAGTGAGCATAGAGCAAAATTGAGCTCCATACCACACTCCAATACCAGCGCTGCTTAAGTCAGCGGTGAGCTGGTTGTATGTGCTCGTGCACGATTTCCCCATAGACATCAATGGGGCGAGCCGGCTGAGAAAAAGTCTAATACCTGCAATAAAGCAGCGTAAAGCTCAGTAACGCAGCCCCATTGATTCCTGTGGGGAAACTAAATTTATGTTTACACCTAACACCCTAACATGACCTCTGAGTCTAAACACGCCTAATGTTACACTTATTAACCTCTAATCTGCTGCCCCCAACATTGCCGACACCTACATTATACTTATTAAACCCTAATCTGCCGCTCCGGACATTGCCGCCTCTATAATAAACATATTAACCCCTAAACCGCTGCACTCCCGCATCACAAATGCTAGTTAAATATTATTAACCCCTAATCTGCCACCCCTAACATCGCCGCCCCACCTACATTTATTAACCCCTAATCTGCTGCCCCCAACATCGCCGCCACTATACTAAAGTTATTAACCACTAATCCTAAGTCTAACCCTAACCCCCCTAACTTAAATATAATTAAAATAAATCTAAATAAAACTTATTATTAATAACTAAATAAGTCCTATTTAAAAACTAAATACTTACCTGTAAAATAAACCCTAAGCTAGCTACAATAACTAATAGTTACATTGTATCTAGCTTAGGGTTTATTTGCATTTTACAGGCAAGTTAGTATTTATTTTAACTAGGTAGAATAGTTACTAAATAGTTATTAACTATTTACTAACTACCTAGATAAAATAAACACAAATTTACCTGTAAAATAAAACCTTACCTGCTTTACAATAAAACCTAACCTAACCCTACAATTAAATAAATTCCCTATATTAAATACAATTAACTAAATTCAATACAATTAGCTAAATTACAAAAAAAAAACCCACTAAATTACAGAAAATAAAAAACAAATTACAAGATCTTTAAACTAATTACACCTAATCTAATAGCCCTATCAAAATAAAAAAAGCCCACCCAAAATAAAAAAAACCCTATCCTAAACTAAACTACCAATAGCCCTTAAAAGGGCCTATTGCGGGGCATTGACCCAAAGAAATCAGCTCTTTTACCTTTTAAAAAAAATACAAACAACTCCCCAACAGTTAAACCCACCACCCACACAACCAACCCCCCCAAATAAAATCCTAAATAAAAAAAACTAATCTCCCCATTGCCCTGAAAAGGACATTTGGATGGGCATTGCCCTTAAAAGGGCATTTAGCTCTATTGCAGCCCAAACCCCTAATCTAAAAATAAAACCCACCCAATACACCCTTAAAAAATCCTAACACTAACCCCCGAAGATCCACTTACAATTTGTAAAAGCCGACATTCATCCTCAATGAAGCCGGGAGAAGTCTTCATCCAAGCAGCAAGAAGTCCTCAACGAAGCCGGCAGAAGTGGTCCTCCAGACGGGCAAAAGTCTTCACCCAGATGGCATCTTCTATCTTCATCCTTCCGACGCAGAGCGGCTCCATCTTCAAGACATCCGGTGCAAAGCATCCTCTTTAATCGACGGCTTCTTCTACAATGAAGGTTCCTTTAAATGACGTCATTCAAGATTCTATCAGCCAATCGGAATTAAGATTGAAAAAAATCCTATTGGCTGATGCAATCAGTCAATAGGATTGAACTTCAATCCTATTGGCTGATCCAATCAGCCAATAGGATTGAACTCGCATTCTATTGGCTGTTCAAATCCGCCAATAGAATGCGAGCTCAATCCTATAAGATTTTTCAACCTTAATTCGAAATTGGCTGATAGAATTCTATCAGCCAATCGGAATCTAAGGGACACCATCTTGGATGACGTTATTTATAAGGAACCTTCATTGTAGAAGAAGCCGTCGATTGAAGAGGATGCTCCGCGTCGGATGTCTTGAAGATGGAGCCAATCCACGTCGGAAGGATGAAGATAGAAGATGCCTTCTGGGTGAAGAATTCTGCCCGTCTGGAGGACCACTTCTGCCGGCTTCGTTGCGGACTTCTTGCTGCTTGGATGAAGACTTCTCCCGGCTTCATTGAGGATGGATGTTGGCTCTTCAAAACTGTAAGTGGATCTTCGGGGGTTAGTGTTAGGATTTTTTAAGGGTTTATTGGGTGGGTTTTATTTTCAGATTAGGGGTTTGGGCTGCAATAGAGCTAAATGCCCTTTTAAGGGCAATGCCCATCCAAATGCCCTTTTCAGGGCAATGGGGAGATTAAATTTTTTTATTTAGGATTTTATTTGGGGGGTTGGTTGTGTAGGTGGTGGGTTTTACTGTTGGGGGGTTGTTTGTATTTTTTTTTTAAAGGTAAAAGAGCTGATTTCTTTGGGGCAATGCACCGCAAAAGGCCCTTTTAAGGTCTAATGGTAGTTTAGTTTAGGCTAGGTTTTTTTTTTGGATGGGCTTTTTTTATTTTGATAGGGCTATTAGATTAGGTGTAATTAGTTTAAAGATCTTGTCATTTGTTTTTTTATTTTCTGTAATTTAGTGTTTGTTTTTTGTAACTTAGCTAATTGTATTGAATTTAGTTAATTGTATTTAATTTTGGGAATTTATTTAATTGTAGTGTAAGGTTAGGTGTTAGTATAACTCAGGTAAATTTGTATTTATTTTAGCTAGGTAGTTAGTAAATAGTTAATAACTATTTAGTAACTATTCTACCTAGTTAAAATAAATACAAACTTGCCTGTAAAATAAAAAGGATAAATAAAATAGGAATTATTTAGTTATTAATAGTAAGTTTTATTTAGATTTATTTTAATTATATTTAAGTTAGGGGGGTTAGGGGTTAATAACTTTAGTATAGTGGCGGCGACGTTGAGGGCGGCAGATTAGGGGTTAATAAATGTAGATAGGTGGTGGAGATGTTAGGGACAGCAGATTAGGGGTTAATAATATTTATCTAGTGTTTGCGATGTCCGGAGCGGCAGATTAGGGGTTAATAATTTTATTTTAGTGTTTGCGATGTGGGAGGGCCTCGGTTTAGGGGTTAATAGGTAGTTTATGGGTGTTAGTGTACATTGTAACACTTTAGTTATGAGTTTTATGCTACAGCTTTGTAACTACTGACTTTAGAATGCGTTACAAATCTTGACAGGATAGGGTGTACCGCTCACTTTTTGGCCTCCCAGAACAAGCTTGTAATACCGGCGCTATTACAATCCCATTGAAAAAAGACTATACGCAATTTGCGTAAATTGATTTGTGGTAAGGCCAAAAATGTGTGCGGTGCCCCTAAATCTGCAAGACTCGTAATACCAGCGGTAATGAAAAAGCAGCGTTATAACCTGATAACGCTGCTTTTTCACTATAACGCAAAACTTGTAATCTAGCCGTATGTGTGTAATTCACATTTACAATAAACTTCTGATGTCTATGATTTTGCAACAATGTTTAAATGGGGCAGTAGAAAGACTTTGTATGGCTTTGGTTAATAATGACATAAACAGTATATATCAAAACATAATAACAATTATACTTCAATAAAGATAAAAAAAGGATAAATTTTTCTCCCACACAATGGTGTTATCCACAAGTAGGTGGCGGAAGCTATGTCCAATAAATCCACCATTATCTCACAGAGTAGGGTAAAAATCTATATACAAGGGAGCTAGGAAGTGCACAAAAGCACCTACAAAATGCAGATCAATTTATTCAATAAAAGCACACAGCATATACAATATATAAAAAACTCCCCTGCAGGGTGTCTACTCACAGAAAGTGACCTCAAACAATATGAGGTATGTAAAAGCATAAAAGGTCCCAGACAGTAGAAAATAGTAACTTGCAGTCTGCTGTTAGGGCCGATGGTCACAGTCCCTCTAATCAAGGAGAAATGGAATCCTACCGAACGTCCAGTTCACCAATGAGGCTGAATGTAGTCATTACCTCCAAATCCGAGGGTAAATGTCTATAAGGAATCGTTCAATCATCCAAAATACAGGTTTGGATACAAAGTATAACTCACACAGAGGCAAACAGATACAGCTGATCGCTAAATGTAAGGTGGGCGTGGCTTTACAGGTTTTGCGGTGCATCACCGATACGTCAAATTAAATTTTCTTTAATGTGAAGAACATGGTAATGTAAACTATGCATAATGCACTTCGGGTACTGAACCCAAATTTTTGGGGGAATTTTTAGATCTATTATTCATATTCAGAATATTTCATTGTTCCTTATGTAAACCGCACATCGCCGACACTAACTCTAAATAATTAAATAAAGCTATTAACCCCTACATCGCCGTTCCCCGACATCGCCAACACTAACTAAACCTATTAACCCCTAAATTGCACCCCCACACATTGCCAACACTAACTAAATCTATTAACCCCTAAACCGCACTTCCCCAACATCGCCCACACTAGCTAAACCCATTACCCCTAAAATGCTGTTCTGAAACATCGTCGACACAAACTAAACATATTAACCCCTAAACCACCGTTCCCAAACATCACTGACTTGAACTACACCTATTAACCCTTAAACCACAGTACCCCAACATCGCCGACACTACCTAAACCTATTAACCCCTAAACCGCCCCCCACATCGCCAACACTAACTAAACCTGTTAACCCCTAAACCGCAGCTCCCCGACATTGCCGACACTAACTAAACCTATTAACCGATAAACCGCCATTCCCAAACATCGTTGACACTAACTAAACCTATTAACCCCTAAATTGCAGTTACTAAACATCATCGACACTAACTAAACCTATTAAACCCCACACCGCCGTTCCCAAACAATTATTAACTAAATAATACCTATTTAAAAATAAATACAAATTTATCTGTGAAATTGTTTGTATTTATTTTAACTAGGTAGACTAGTTAGCAAATAGTTATTAACTATTTACTAACTACCTAGTTAAAAAAAAAAAAAACTTACCTGTGAAATAAAAGTAAAACCTAAGCTGCCTTACACTAAAACCTAACATTACAAAAAAACAACTAACATTACAAAAAAACCCCACTAATATTAAAAAAAAACTACCATTACAAAAAATAACAAACGAAATTATCCAAAACAATAAAAATTATTCCTATTCTAATATCCTGTTTAAAAAAAAATCAGCCAATAGGAATGAGAGCTGCTTAAATTCAAATCATTCAATAGGAATGAGAGCTGCTTAAATCCTATTGGCTGATTTGAACAGCCAATAGGATTTAAGCAGCTCTAATTCCTATTGGCTGATTTAAAATTTTCAGCCAATAGGAATGCAATGGTACCCCCAGTATAAAAGGAGTACCTTGCATTTGAATCCTCAGTGTGCGGCGGACGATCGCATGAAATGGCCCTCCACGTCGGATCGATGGTCCTCCGCCTGGACCTCCGCCTCTGCAGGGATGAAGAAGATGCCGGTCCCTCGATGGATGAAGATGGAGCCACCTGGATGAAGATGGACCTCCGCCTCCGCGCATCGACCGCTCCGTCTCTGCAGGGATGAAGAAGATGCCGGTCCCTCGATGGATGCAGTGTTAATTTTGATGGCAAATTTCGATTTAGTCTTAGTTTTATTCTTTTGACTAAAATGCACTTTTAGTTTTTAGTCGTATTTTAGTCATCTGAATTGTTTTAGTTTTAGTCTAGTTTTAGTTGACTGAATCTCCAGTAGATTTTAGCCGACTAAATCTCCAGTAGATTTTAGTCGACTAAAATTTAAGGGGTTTAGATCAAGTGTAATGCATTATTTAAGCATTTGTCTATAATTTGCAAACTGATTATATACTCCACGAGTAAACATAACACTTGATAATATTTATGGTATTAAGGTTTAAACATGCAATACAGACACAAATTTATCTGTTGTGATATATAACATCTTTATTAAACTTAAAATGAAATAAAACCAAGTTTCATAAAAAAACAGAAGTGCAACTTTAAAATATAAAAAACAAAACTGTAAACTGTATTGGCTGTATTGTACATATTACCCAATATAAAAACTTTAACAGTTCTCTGTTAATAATTAAAACAAGTATCAAGTAACTCAACACAACAAAAAGTTTCTGCAGCTAGCACAGGCACAGCATAAGTGTGGGTTATGGTTTTTTCTATAGGAATATTCAATTGATTGTTCACAGATTCTAAAAATTTTCAGCAACGATATTAGCACAGCTCTAGAACTTCCAAACTCATTATATACTCCTGGAGTAAAGGTTTATTAACCTGTTTTTATTTATGGTATTAAGGTTTGAACATGCAATACAGATTTAACTGTTGTGGTATATATATCATATCTTTATCTTAAAATTTAATAAAATTAAGTTTCGTAAATGTGACAAAAGAGCAGTAATTGCATATGGATTGATTATAACACCTTGCATCAAATGTTTTTGTCAGCAAATTTTGATTTAGTTTTAGTCATAGTCTTTTGACTAAAATGTAATTTTGATTTCATTTTATTCAGTCTTTTGACTAAAATGTCATTTTAGTTTTAGTTGTATTTTAGTCATCAGAATTTCTTTAGTTTTATAGTCATTTTAGTCTAGTTTTAGTCGATGAAATTAACACTGGATGGATGAAGATGGAGCCGTCTGGATGAAGATGGAGCAACTGGGATGAAGATCGTTCAAGACTTCAGCAACTGCGAGTACCTTAAGAGGGGTTAGTGTTAGGTCTTTTAAGATTTTTTTGGGGTGGGTTTTTTTTAGATTAGGGCTAATGGGCAATTTTAGAAGAACTGAATGCCCTTTTAAGGGTAGTAAAAGAGCTGAATGACATTTTAAGGGCAACGAGCATACTAATGCCCTTTTCAGGGCAAGGGGTAGATTAGTTTTTTTAGTTAGGTTTTTTTATTTTGTGGATTTGGGGTGGGTGCGGGTTTGTAATGTTAGGGGGTGTTTGTTTTTATTTTGAAGCAAATGAGCTGTTAACTTTAGGACAATGCCCTACAAAAGGCCCTTTTAAGGGCTATTGGTAATTTATTATTGATTAGGGCTCTTTTATTTCAGGGTGTTTTTTTTTAAACGGTTTAGAATAGGAATAATTCTTATTATTTTGAATAATGCGTTTGTTATTTTGTGTAATGTTTTGTTTTTCTTTTTGGGGTGTTTTTTTTATTTTTAGAATAGACATTTTTTTATTTTTAATGGGCAGTAAAAGAGCTGAATGCCCTTAATGCCCATACAAATGCCCTTTTCAGGGCAATGGGTAGATTAGGTTTAACAACTTTATTTTTATTTTGTGGGTTTGGAGGGTGGGGGTTTGTATACATTTTTTTTCTAATGTTATGTTTTAGTGTAAGACAGCTTAGGTTTTACTTTTATTTCACAGGTAAGTTTGTATTTATTTTAACTAGGTAGTTAGTAAATAGTTAGTAGCTATTTACTAACTAGTCTACCTAGTTAAAATAAATACAAACTTACCTGTGAAATAAAAATAAAACCTAATCTAGCTACAATATAACTATTAGTTATATTGTAACTAGCTTAGGTTTTATTTTTATTTCACAGGTAAGTTTGTATTTATTTTTAAATAGGTATTCTATAGTTAATAATTGTAACTTTAATTTAGCTCTATTTTAATTATGTTAAAGTTAGGGGGTTTTAGGTTTAGGGTCAGGGTTTGGTTTAGGGTTAGGGGTTAATATAGCTTAATTTAGGTTGTTGTGATGTGGGGGTGTGATTTAGGGGTTAATAGGTTAGTGTCGGCGATGTCGGGGAACGGCGGTTTAGGGGCTAATCCTTTTTTTTTTTTTTTTTTTTTTAAACAAGCTTTATTGAAATAAAGAAAAAGCATACATCAATCCTGTTACAATCAGTCATACATTGTTTTAAAGATTTCAACAAATGTTAGGCAACTTAGGTAATACATCTGCAGAATAATGTATACTGTAATTCTATAACTGGGAATTAGGAACATAGAAGTTGAATGTTTATTAGTGTCCAAGTCTATCATAATGGGGATTTCCTTTCCCAGCCTTTGAGCTTGCATTTTTAAATGTTAGTTCTAACTTGTCTCCTCCCCTGTCTTTTTCCCTTCTCGTCTTCTCTCTTTCCCCCTTTGCTTTAGAGGTTTTATTGAGATTGAGGGAAACAGCTTATAAACATGACCAAACATAATACCTTTTGTAGGAACAATAACTCTGAGGAACAACAAATGTACAAAGAATAACTTTTTATGAGAGAGATGCAGCCATAGAAAAGGCATCCAATAATATGGTTTGGTGTAAACATGTGGATCCCAGCTATGGCACCTGGGTACACTATCCAGTTAGGAGGCACCCAATAGAGCTAACTCAGTTCACATCGAGCCTCCCACTCAATCCAGTTGGCCCCCCCTATTTCATCCTGGCTAGCGCTGAAAAAAAAAAAAAACCCGGGGGGGGGGGGGGCTCAAGAAGGACTTTTCCAGTCTTTCGGAGCATAGGGGTTGTATTCGTAACTGTGATGGGTTCCGAGGGGGACATTTTAGACCAGTATCACGTAATGATAGGAGGTATTAGAAGCAGTTCTATAGCTATGTGTATAGGACAGTAATTCCAAAGATATATATATGTTATCTCAGGTAGTGGAGCAGATGGGGAAAAAAAAAAAAAAAGGGGGAAAGATAAAAAAAAGGGGGGGGGAGGGTATGGGGGAAGGGTTAGATTAAAGGTAGGGTGGTAGACATACAATGGGGGGGGGAAGGAAAGGGGTGAGGTAGTATCTCTAGATCCCTAGTATCAATTTACTAACCAGCTTATCAGACCATACATCTCCCCTGACAATTCACTTACTACCCATGGGCACTTGTCTATGTACCCATAGGTCCCATATCTTCCAGTATGCCTCCATCTTGTCCAGGTGGAGGTAGAATCCCTTTTCCATTAGAGCATAGGTTTCCAATATCTGTTGGACCCCAGTCAGGGAGGGTGAACTTGCCTGCCTCCACATTCTGGCTATTGATAATTTTGTAGCCGCAAACACAAAGATAGCCAATTGTTTATGGGCTTTGGGCCATCTACTAGGAAAAATGTTCAAGAGGGCCGTCTTGGGAACTCTTGGAACGGACAGCCCTGCGGAGTCGCATAATTGGAAGACGCCGTCCCAGAATCTTTCCAGGACTGGACATGACCACCAAATATGGAAATCTGATCCGACCTGACCGCAGTCTCTCCAGCATAGGGATGACTGTGAGGTGCCCATCCGGGCTAGTCTCTGTGGAGTGTAGTGCCACCTGAGGCAAATTTTCACATAGAGTTCAAGTGAATTCGCACAATGCAAAGTTTTCTTCGTAAGGAAAATCGTGTGTTCCCAAATTTTGTCAGTGACTTGAATTCTTAAATCTCTCTCCCAAGCCTTCAGCTGCCACACCTCTCCTGCACAGATTTCCTTCATTATAAGCGAATAATGAGTGGATAAGGACCTCTGTAAGGATGTCCCAGATTTGCTTTTCTGCTCCCATGGGGTAAGATCTCTTAAGCCCGTCATAGGAAAGCCCCAACTTGCCAAGAATTTATGAAATCTAAATCTTTCAAATTGGAACCAAGGGGGGATGTGAGTAATATTTTCTCGATCATCGAGGTTGGCTGGCTGGAGAATGTTTCTCTGATAGAGATCAGACACACGTAGAAGGTTCCATCGCCTCTATTGAGGACCATGCGAGTTCGGAAGACCTCTGAGCAGACCGGGTATCGAATGTATTGGAGATGGGTGAGGGGCGACATTTACATAATGTCTAACTGTTTTCCAACAAACAATGGCTTGTTTAACCATTGGGTTGGATATAATCGTACTATCCGCTTTATAATCTGGGATCCATAATAGATCTCTGAGGGTGATATCCTGTGGAATAGAGAATTGTTCGACCCTCTTCCAACCCTGTGTTATATCGCTCATCTCCCATTGGGAGATATGGGTCAGTCTCGCTGCCTCATAATAGATAATGATGCTGGGGAGGGAGACTCCTCCCAGGTGATATGGTCTCTGTAGCGTCCTTCTGGCAATTCTAGGTTTTTTGCCCTGCCAGACATGCCTGGCTATCAGTGCATCAAATTTTTCCAGGAGAGTGCGTGGGAGATTCAATGGGAGACATCGGAAATAGTACAATATTTTGGGCAGAATGGTCATTTTGACGGAGGCAATTCGCCCCATCCATGAGACCTCTCTGAATGACCATGAATTAAGGAGTTCTCGGATGTCAGAGAGGAGTTTATCATAATTTTTAGTCTTGACCACTTCAAGATCAGGGCCTATCTGAATTCCCAGGTGGGTGATCGTATCCGCCGCCCATTGGAAATTGTAGGTTTCTCTGAGAATCTCCTGTTCAAAGTGTGGAATATGGATTGCAAGAGCTTCAGTCTTGGCCACATTGAGCTTATAAAAGCTCAGGGTACCAAATTGGGAGAGGAGTTCAAATAAGACTGGTAGGGAACCCAATGGGTTGGTCAGAAAAAGGGTAACATCATCAGCAAATAATTCTATCTTTTCCCCCCCTCCACCAACTTCCTCCACTCTACTGCTCACTGGGACACCTCTGATTAATGGGGAGTTTCTGATTGCCTGGGCCAGCGGTTCAATCGCTAGGGCAAACACGATGGGCGAGAGAGGGCAGCCTTGTCTCGTGCCATTGGTGATGGGGAAACTCGAGGAACAAAAGCCCAAGCCTCGGACCTTGGCACTTGGCGAGCTATACAGAGCTTGTATCGCCAATACTATGTACTTGGGAAACCCAAAGCAGAGTAAAACCTCCCATAAGTACTCCCATCTGACCCTGTCGAACGCTTTTTCCGCGTCTAATGACAGGGCCAGCATGGGAACCTGCCGTCTGTATGCCTCAGAGAAGATATTCAATATACATCTGGTATTATCTGGCCCTTCTCTGCCCAACGTGAATCCCACCTGGTCTGGGTGTAGAAGATTAGGGGTGATGGAACGAAGTCTATTTGCCCACAATTTCGAATATAGTTTTACATCTATATTAATGAGGAAAATGGGGCGATAGCTCCCACACTGAGAAGGATCCTTATTTGGTTTGGGAATGGTCAAGATAGTTGCCTCTAGTAGTTCCCCCCTGAATACACCTTTCTCTCTAGCCTCACCAAAAGTCTGGAGAAGTAGAGGAAATAGCTCCAGCCGAAAGGTTTTATAAAACCTGGCTGGAAAGCCGTCCGGAACTGGGGCTTTCCTGTTTTGGAGTTGAGTGATTGCAAATTTCAATTCCACGTTTGAAAATGGGGCCTGTACCCTGTCTATTTCTTTTTGAGACATGACAGGTAAATGTAGGTCTTTTAAAAAGGCTCTAATTTGGTCCCGGGAGGGGGCATGTTCCCCTTCCGTATGGTGGAGATTGTATAGGTTTGAGTAAAAGGCTGCAAAGGTCTCTCCAATATCCTTAGGGGAGGTCACGCGTGTGTTCTCCCTTTTTATGAAGAGAATGCGGGATGCGGCCGCTCTACCTCTCAGTTTGTTTGCTAGTATGGTAGAGGCCTTGTTGCCCTGATAATATAAGAGAGTTTTGAACCTGCCGATCGCCTCCTGAATCCTATTTAATTCTATTGCTTTAAGTTGGCTACGGATGGTATCTATCTCAACCACCAGTTCCGGCGAGGGATTCAATTTATTGAGGCTTTCCTTAGTTCTAAGTTTAGCTACTACCAGGCCAAAGGGTGCCCCCCTTTGTTTCCTGATAGCTGCCTGTCTATGTATACAGACCCCTCTGATATAGGCCTTAAGAGCAGCCCAAAGTGTTTGATGGGAGGAGACCGAACTCAAGTTATGAGTTAGGAATTCACTTAAAGAGTTGCGTATTAGGGGAAGGAACTCCGGATCGGACCACAATGAGTCTGGGAGTTTCCAACTGGGACACGCCGAGGAGTTCGCGCCAGAATCCAATGTCACCAAAATCGCATCATGGTCGGACCAGGCACATGTTTTAATCCTGGAATGTATAGTAACATTAAGTGTCCATGTGTCTGTAAAAAAATAATCAAGCCTTGAATAAGAGTGATGGGGTTTGGAGAAGTATGTGTAATCTTTAGTAGTGGGGTGACAGGATCTCCAGATGTCAAACAAATTATGGTGAGAGATAAGTTCTCTAAATTTCTTGGCTGTGGAAACCGAGTATGGGTCTATATCCTTACCCACCCGGACTCTTTTATCAAAGAGTGGGTCCCATACCATATTAAAGTCGCCTCCTATCAGCAATCTACCCGTTCGGATCTTACATACATTCTGTAGTAGAGACTTTAAAAATTTCGGTTGATTCTGATTTGGGACATACAGATTAACTAGTGTATAAACCTGTCCGTCAAGTTTGCAAATTAAAATAAGGTACCTACCCTCTGGGTCTGTCTCTAAGTAGATTTTCTCATAGCCAACCTGGCCATGTATGAGGATAGCTACTCCCCTAGTTTTGTCTGAATGAGAGGCTTCAACGCAGTTGGAGTAGTGGTGCCATTTGAATTTGGACTGGCGGTTACTTATCCAGTGAGTCTCTTGGGCAAATACTATTTTTTTTTTTTTTTTTTTTATATATTTTTATTGAGGTTCTTTTTCAAGCATACAAATAGCAAGTGTTAACACACATTATAAAGGAAAATAAATTGTTGCAGCGTAGATTGCACATAGGTACACCATACAGAAAAATGACAAAGTACACATCAAATACAATCATTAAGCACTTTTCAAACAGTATACCCACAATGAGATCTATGCGGCCACTCTTGGGCCACAAATATGTTATCGACATACTGTAAGGTGGGTAAACAGTGATGTGACAGGGCCACTCATGGACCCCAAATGAAGAACCTCTTTTTAACTTTTTTAGAATTATAACTTCCTTGGAACAGATAGAGTGTTTAAAATATATCAAGTGTACATAAAACAATATAATATATAATATAACATCAGACTCCTATAGTAATAAGAAAAATCTATAATGAGAGATCGGAACAAGCACCTCAATAGAGGCAACCCAAAGCTATGTTGAAAGTATATGTATAGGTGGCAGGTGAGAATAATCCGTCCTGCTGTTTTAGGTGGTCATACAGATTCAATGTTTTGGTATTATGTAGGAGTGAAAATTTAGGAAGTAATAAAATAATAGTAACTAGGATGCGGTATATACGAGACAAACCGCCTATTGAGCCCCTCTAGAATGGAGGGTACATTATGGGGGGGGGGGAGGTGGTGGTTTAGTTATGTTAAGTTTAGGCAAGTCACAAGAAGGTACAGTAAGGTGAGGGGGAGGCGATGGAATAGTAATGGTAATCAAGATATATTGGTATGGTGCTAAATCTGTGGTGAGAGTTTCAAGGGCACGTGGATTGTTGGAAGACAAACAGGAACACGTCAATTATATAATGGGTCTATGCTATCTCTTGCATAAGAAGTTTAAGGAACCTAAGGTTATAGCTTCAACACTGGGTAAGCCGTTATTTTATAGTACTGTTGAGGGAGAGACTATACATATAAGCACAGTTTAGAGGAGGCCTATATTATATGGGGGTGTGAGTGGTTATTTAAACGTGAGAAGTAGCATGCACCGATAGTGGCACTTCCATATAGAAACAAGACGGCCCAATATATCATGGATAATATTAGATAACACTTGCACAGGTCCAGCCTGCGCCAGAGCCGAATGATACTAGAGTATATAAGTAAACACAACATTTAGTGAGATACTTGGTCCGAGTAGCTACAAACATGGCAATCTCACTGTTGTGTCATTAGTTGAATAATACTAAAAATGTGAAGATGAAATGCGCATAAGGAAGGTCTATCCTGTCAGAGAAAATAAGATCATGTGTGAAAACCATTAGGCATGTATTAAGATCGCCACATCTATCGCCCACCAGTTCTCTTCCAGACAACCACTCTCAAAAATATAAAATAGTCACTGCAAGCGCCAATAACAGTCAGTTTTAAGAGGGATTATCTAACAGTTTTTACACAAGCACCTGGGAGTGTAATCATAGCCTGTATATATAGTTTATGTATGCTCCCCAACTATAGTAAAGAGGCTGCAGTTTTCCTACTGGTATAGCTAAACCTTGCTGGCCAGGTAGGGCCCTATACCTAGCTCAAGTTCAGCATATCAATAAATAGATAGCCTCTGGCTAATGGAGAAAAGCAAACAGCATAATCTATACGGGTCAAGTGGAGTTAAATGTATAAAGGATTATGATACAGGCGTCTCCTATATAAACAGTATAAGGGTAAAAAAAATGAGTATGATCCCAGTTGCAGTGAAACAGTTGCAAGTATGGTTATGAAGCTCTCATGTGCTTTTGCTTTCTAGGCATGACAATCTATGTAGAGCACTCTCCTCTAGTAAAACATAGATAAGGCCTAATGAGACCTAAAATAGGGACAGGGTAACACACCAATAAGGAAAATATATAGTTCCCAGCTCAATTAACCTGTAGCCTCTAGTGATGTATCCAGATATTATATAGATCCTCATCAGTACATGCAAGATAAACTTTTTTATCAGCCTCATATTAACCTAGACAGTGTTTGTATAGTCTCCAAAAAATTAAAACATATAAATGGAACTTAGAACTAGGAATAGAGAAGCAAATCATATATAAGATGGCAAAGAGAGCACCACTAAAATGAGAATTACTGGCTCCCATATTTAGGCCTCATAGTAAATACAAGGATGACATTATGTTTGCCAAGAGCCAGAGTTCTGAGTAAATGAGGATCCTTGTAGTGCTGTCATCCCGAAGGAGCAGGGTAGAAAGGATAGAACAGGTCTAATTGGAGGTGCAGCAACAAAGTCAACTTATGGACTGCGTGAGGCACAATCCGACGCCATATTAGGCCCTCTCAAGTCCTATAGATGCTCAGAGATCTAACCTTCACCCTTTTTTAATGTTTGCAGTGCAGCGGTGTATATCCTCAGGATGTTAGCGAGTCGGCTGAAAGTTACCTTTGGATAGCCTGTTGATCTGTTACTCAGCTTGATTTCACACGATCGCGGCTTTCCTCCCCGATATGATGCCTTCCAGACTCGCTCAGGCTATATATTGAGACTCGCAGCCGATATGTGCACCGGAATACACAGGCTTATAGGGGACGCCATGCTTTTTTCTCTCTGCTCCTGTTGTCTATCATATACAGCCGCATCGGCCATAGTCTGCTGCTGCTGCGGGTCCCAGTCAGAAACGATTTCCCTCAGTGTAGCTGCACTTACAGTCTGCGTAGGCTCGGATTGAGCTGATTCAGCCATTCCCAAGTGTATCAGTCCTTCCTTAAGTTTTAAGTCTGGAGCGGCTTCCAACCCCATCGGTAAGGTGTGCTGTGCATCGTGCTGCCTATCAGATCTCACCGTACCTTCCCACACCATCAATAAGCTCTTTTCAAGCCTGTCAAAGTGATCTTTCAATAGGCTGCGCACTGCCTCTAGAAAAGTAAGACTCAGAGGTTCTGTTGTTGGCCTGATTTGTTCCGCCAGGTTACTTGCCGCCATTCTGAGAAGGTTCGCTATCCTGGAGTGCCCTCAAGACTTGGGGCTCTCCAGCTGTATTACTTAAGTCTTTGGTCGCCTTATTTTTTAAATTTGAACTGAACCAAGCGGTCAATTATATGTTCATTAATAAGAAATAGCCGGAGCTATACAAGCTTGCGACCGCTCAGTTTCAGTGCTGGCTCCGCCCCCCCTGGGCAAATACTATTTTAACCTTATTATTAGACATAAAGTTGTCTAGCAGACTACGTTTAAAGGGAGAATTTAATCCCTTACAATTTAAGGACGCAAAGGTCAAAGAGGCTGAAGAGCCCTTCATGTTAGGGTGGGTAAGGGGGAGAAATACACTGGGGTTAGGTGGTAAAAAACAAATCCAAAAATAGGTAAGGAGAAGGGGAAAGGCACAATCTGCTCCACTAACCTGATGGGTGGAACTTCGACACGATGGTCCTATGAGGAAAGTTCGCATGGTTCGACCAACTACAGCCGTAATACCAGTTGTATCGCAAGGAGCCGTTTATCCACCTGAGGAAGAATTTGGAGAGTAAAAAAAAAAAAAGGGGTGGGGGGAAACTGAAACTCTAGAGGTGCTCCTCTACTATAGGGGGGGAGTTGGGATATAGAGGCTAGAGACAGGGGTTGTCTCGGACTTGGGGAAAGATCAGTTTAGATAAGCTCCGGGAAGAGTCAATCTAAAACAAAATTAGAACTTGACGGCACTATTCACCGTCTAACCAAGAAATTACCAATGCACCCAATGGGTGTGCTAATTCCGAGGGCTCATCAAAATGAGCAGTTGTGGAGTGGGGGGGGGGGGTAAAAAGAGGATCTATTCCAGACTTTAGTCTATAAATAACAGATTCTCTACTGCCAGGAGGAATAGAGGGGGGCAGTGGGAGGTATTTGGTGAGAACACAATTCTAGAGTCTAACGACTCTTATACTATAAATCTACTACAGGCACTCCCTTCCCGCAGCCTGATCAACCGATATACAAGATTCAGTAGATCAGCCACCTAAAAGAGATAGCGCCCAAAGATTAATTAACCTATAGCATACAAATTTTCGATACTAAAACAAAGAGCTTTAAACATAGCACTACATCAGCATTGACATCAACAGTGAGCAACACAGATTATCATAACAGTACTCAAAGATCTTATCATTACAACTTTAACTTGCAGATCGGGTTAGCTTCAGCTGCAAAATAAGGTAAGGACCTCCTACCCTATGTAAGCTCACCCAGTAATTGTCATTTAAATCGGAAATAGATCTTATAACTGGACTATATACTCCACCCCGATCTTTATACTCTACAGTTTTGTATGTCCATGTATAGAATCACCAGCTATTTCACAGGTGTGTACATATCCTATTTCCCACTAAGGGCTGTGATTAGGGATTTAAGGGTGGTGAGGGCTTCGTCTATAGTTATCAATGTGAGGGCCCAGGTATCACTCTTTACAGTGTACTTTATATAACTTAGGGGTGAGCTTTCTACCTGTTGATCTAAGAGTAGAAAAGTCCATCATGGGCTAGAGAACTATAAGTAGATTCCCAGGGGTCTTGGAGACTCTCCGCTCACTCTAGGGGGGGTGTCTTACAACTATGTCTCTGGTGTTTGTTTACCATACTACAGTTTCTAATAGTCTGGTGGTGTGGAACTGAGATTACCCCTGCCTATTTTATTGTGTGATTTCACAAATATAGAGTAACATTGACAGGGTCTATTAGACTAATGACCGAAGAAAGAAACAGGTTAATACTTGTAACATGGTTATAGCATGGGACGTAAGGGCAAGAACCATATCTACCTTGCTATGAAAATCTTGTAACCTGTGACAAAATAAACCATCAATATACAAGTAATAGACAGAGCAATATTATCTAGCACAAAGACCAGATCCTTTCAACTTTTACCTGTAAATTAGGTTACTTTCGGGTACAGAGAGTAGCAAGATCACCTAACATATAATCAGACTCATCAGGTCGATATCATGTAAGGCACTCATGCAAATATTGGGTGACCACTGATGAGTTCAGATACTCCATTAACCTGGAAAAGCAAAGGGTTAATACAGGTAACAAGTCCAGTCATGAAGTATACTAGAGAGAAACAGAATGATTACTCTCTCAAGGGACTTATAACCAGGGATATGGGTACTACTTTCACTTCTTATCACACTGCTGATGTAGAATCAAGTTCAACATATCAGAGATTCTGAGTACACAGGTCAAGCTGTTTTATCTGGGGTACAGTCTCTGGGAGGTGTTGGGGTATCCCCCGAGCTACTTCGTAGGGGGGCCTCTGAGGGAGAGGGGCCCATTCTGGTGCAGTAGCCTGGAGTTGAGATGTGGAGGGGTCAGTCTCCGTTGGTTTAAATGGAAGTCTCTGGAGGTCCCATTTTTTAAGGAGATCCATTCCCTCAGTAATGGAGACTACTGTATGTATGGATCCATTTCTGTTCACAATCAGTTTAGTTGGGTAGCCCCATCTGTACTTGACATTGTGTTGCCTGAGGATCTGTGTGAAGGGGCCAAAATATCTGCGTTTCTGCAGTGTAAATTGAGAGAGGTCGGGGAAGACCTGGATAGATTTAAATTTCTCCGGCATTGAAGGTTTGTTTGCCAATTCTCTAAGGATCTTTTCCTTGTGTGTAAAATAAAATTCTGGCTAAAACATCTCTGGGTTTGTCCGCAGAAATATTCCGTGGTCTTGGGGTACGATGAACTCTATCTATGAGGAAGCTTGGTGTGTCTAGATCTGCCAAGAACAGGAGACAAAATTCTTTGATGAAATTTTCCAAATCAGTGGGCGGGATATCCTCTGAAACTCCTCTGAACCTCAGATTATTCCTTCTGGATCTGTCCTCCAGGTCAGAAAGCTTGAGTTCCAGATCAGAAATTTGTATGGCCAGATTTTGGGAGTATGCCAGTAGATTTTCATGGTCTACAGAAAGACCTTCCTGCTTTCGCTCCAAAGCATCCGTTCTTTCCCCTATAATAGCCATATCTCTCCTTAATTCCGCAGCTGACCCTTTTATAGCTTTAGTGAGGGTATCTTGCAGTGAGTTCATACGTTTTGATAGAGTGTCCACAATAGTGGATGCCATGTTGTCAAGGGGCGGGGTATGTGATAGGTGTGATTGAGACATGAATTCATTATCCTGACCATCTAGGGATTGGGTGTCTTCTGGGGAGGAGCTCCTCTCTTCCCTAGGGGTAGCTTTGAAATGGTCGACTACTGTTCTTCGGAGCTGAGTAGTCTGCTTCAGCTTCTTCCTCTGAGACTGAGACATGGTAAAGACTGTACCTTCCTAGTCAGAGACAACAACGTGACCTTGTAGTGTAGCTCTTTGTTAGAATGATATCAATTCAAGTATGTATCCATCAACTTCTCACCTCCCACTAGCCCCTCAGCACATTCCTAGGCCAATGCGCACCACATCTTACTTAGTAAAATGGTGAGTGATGAATTTCGTTGTGGACCTCTCTCCCAGGGGCATTTGTCATCTAATGACGATGTGGGGATGGGAAAAAGGGATATGACCCTCTGAGAAAAACTCAGAGGGAAATGGCAGGAGAGAGGTACTACTATACTGAAACTTGATAGACAGGAGCCTATATCAGGTGGGTGAAGAGGGATCCTCTTGCTTAGGGCAGCTGAAATCCAATGCGATAGAAAGAGTCAAAATATACAAACATCTGTATGTCAGTGAGTGTAGTACCATGAACTCTTCACCTGGGGAGTAGTTGGCTGTCCACTCAGGCTTTTGTATAGACAGTGGATGAGCTACTGGGGTATTTCTAGAGGCCTTTTCAGTAATTTTGGCTTGTGATGCAGGCCTAATCGGAATCTAGTCAGAAGCAGGCCCAATAGGAGATACAGACCACTCCTTGTACTTTCAATTCTTGTGGCGATGTTTTAAAGTAGACTGTCTTATGTTTGACTCTGCTAGGCGGCAACTGAGAGGCCTCCCTGCAAGCCTGGAGTCCTTACACAACTCGCTCCTGCCTGGGCCTAGTTATATCCCTATAAGGCCTCTGTCTGAGTGGGACCGGCTGGGCTGAAATAGCGTGCAGGGACACCGCAGTCTATATGGGTAAGGATCTTACAGGCTGGAGTAGTTACAAGTGCCCTTCTAAGTGGCGAGTGTCTTTAGAGCTGGTAAATACCTCCCGTAATCTGTGAAGTTAACTGTATGCAACTGTATTTTTTCGCGCCTTTACAGGCTCGAGTGTGGGTATACGTGACTCTGCGTATCTGAAGGCCTTCGGCCTGCTTACCCAGGGAGCCTCCGGTTCAGATCTCGGCAGTCGGCAGATCACCAGGCTTGCAGTTTGCAGATTCCTCTCACTCCGGTAAGTGCGGCTGCTCACTCCACTTTGTATATGTTGTGTTCTTCGTCTGGAGCGGAGCCCCGGCCCTCCAGATCAGCACGCCTGCTCTCTCCAGGCTCCGATCTTCGCTGCTTTATAAGGCTGTCCGCGTGGTTCAACTGCCTGTCTCTTGTGCTGCACCGTTAGGACAGCGAGTGATGCACTGGGATCAGGATGCTGGCACTAAGTAGGATTCTCTGTTTGACACTTCAGTTGTCGGAGCGGAGCCCCGACCCTCCGGCGACCGTCACAAGTGCCTGACTCTGAGCTCTTGATTTTCTTTATCCCCTATCAGCTTTTCCCCGTCCAAAGGGCAAAATGAACTGTCTATGTGATCTGGGGTATATAACAGTATCACTTGTGGGGAAGAATCTGGTAGTTAAATCAACTTTTATAAAACTTGCTAATAGAACTGGGACAGAGCTCTCATGAGATGCGTCTATCCAGCTCGGCATTTAGCTCCGCCCCCCTGGGGCTAATACTTTATTTAGTGATTTAGTTAGTGTTGGCGATGTTTGGGAACGGCGATTTAGGGGTTAATAGTTATAGGTAGTGTTGGCTATGTGGGGGGGTGCGGTTTAGGGGTTAATAGGTTTAGTTAGTCTCGGCGATGTTGGGGAACGGCGCTTTAGGGGTTAATAACTTTATTTAGTGATTTAGTTAGTGTCAGCGATGTGGGGGGGCTGCGGTTTAGGGATTAATAGGTTTAGGTAGTTTTGGCTATGTGGGGGGACGGGCGCTTTAGGCATAAGTGGCGGTTTTACATAATTTTGTTTCGGCATTCGCTGGCACATTAGTTACGTTAAATTAAATTGTTTTTTCGGATCCTTTCATTTTTTTCTCATCCATTCTTTATTCATATGCATTATTCTATAACTTAGTTCAAAATAGAACAATGCATATAAAATAAGAATGGATCCGAAAAAATGAATGGATTCGAAAAAACAAACGGATCCAAAAAAAACGAACGGATCCAAAACTTATTTAATGTAACTAATTTGCCAAAACAAATTTTTTTTGTTAACTTAACTAAACTAATTTGCCGAAATGATTTTTTTTTTTTTTTAACTAATTGAAAACGAAACAAAACAAATTTTTCAGCAGCGCACATGTCTAATACATAATAGATACAAATATATCAATTTGCATGTTTCTATTTTGAATATTGCATGATTTGAATATTACATTTAAAGAGAACATTAGAAATACTATTACAAATATATAGATTCGAAAAAAATAATAATTTGAATATTGCATAATTAGAATATTACATGTAAAGAGAGCTTTAGAAATACTATTACAAATATATAGATTTGAAAAAAAAAATGATTTGAATATTGCATAATTAGAATATTACATTTAAAGAGAGCTTTAGAAATACTATTACAAATATATAGATTTGAATTTTTCGAATTTGAATATTACATTTCAAGAGAGCATTAGAAATACTATTAAAAATATACGGCTAGATTATGAGTTTTTCATTTTGAGCTGTGCGGTGCTAACGAGCAGTATTGTCTCACCGCTCACTTTCCTGCAGCGCTGGTATTACGGGTTTTTACAAACCTGGCGTTAAAAGACAAGAAATGAGCGTAGAGCAAAATTGTGCTCCTTACCGCACTCCAATACCAGCGCTGCTTAAGTCAACGGTGAGCTGGTCGTACGTGCTCATGCACAATTTCCCCATAGGAATCAAAGGGGAGAGCCGGCTGAGAAAAAGTCTAACAACTGCAAAAGATCAGCGTAAAGCTCCCTAACGCAGCACCATTGATTCCTAGGGGAAAATAAAATTTATGTCTACACTTAACACTAACATGAACCCAGAGTCTAAACACCCCTAATCTTACACTTATTAACCCTAAACTGCCACCCCCGACATCGTCGACACCTGCATTACATTTATTAATCCCTAATCTGCCGCTCCGGACACCGCCGCCACCTACATTATAGTTATGAACCCCTAATCTGCTGCCCCCAACATCGCCGACACCTACATTATATTTATTGACCCCTAATCTTCTGCCCCAATGTCGCCGCAACCTACCTACATTTATTAACCCCTAACCTGCTGCCCCAAACGTCGCCGCCACTATAATAAACATATTAACCCCTAAACCTCCGCACTCCCGTCTTGCAAATATTAGTTACATTTTATTAACCCCTAATCTGCCATCCCTAACATCGCCGCCACCTACCTACATTTATTAACCCCTAATCTGCCGCCACCACTACACTAAATGTATTAACCCCTAAACCTAACCCTAACACCCCCTAACTTAAATATAATTAAAATAAATCTAACTAAAAATTCCTATCAACTAAAGAATTCCTATTTAAAACTAAAAACTTACCTGTAAAATAAACCCTAAGATAGCTACAATATAACTAATAGTTACATTGTAGGTATCTTAGGGTTTATTTTATTTTACAGGCAAGTTTGTATTTATTTTAACTAGGTAGAATAGTTATTAAATAGTTATTAACTATTTAATAACTACCTAGCTAAAATAAATACCAAAGTACCTGTAAAATAAAACCTAACCTAAGTTACAATAACACCTAACACTACACTATAATTAAATAAATTAACTAAATTAACAACAATTAAATAAATTAAATTAAATTAGCTAAAGTACAAAAAACCCACTAAATTACAGAAAATAATAAACAAATTACAAGATATTTAAACTAATTACACCTAATCTAATAACTTAAGCTCCCCATTGCCCTGAAAAGGGCATTTGGATAGGCATTGCCTTTAAAAGGGCAGTTAGCTCTTTTGCGGCACAAACCCTAATCTAAAAAAATAAAACCCACCCAATACACCCTTAAAAAAGCCTAACACTAACCCCCTGAAGATCGACTTACAGTTCTGAAGACCGGACATCCTTCCTCAAGGAAGCGGTAGAAGTCTTCATCCAACCGGGCCGAAGTCCTCAACGAAGCTGGGAGAAGTCTTCATCCAAGCCGGGCGCAGTGGTCCTCCAGACAGGCAGAAGTCTTCATCCAGACGGCATCTTCTATCTTCATCCATTTGACGAGGAGCGGCTCCATCTTCAAGACATCCGGCGCGGAGCATCCTCTTCTTCCGACGACTACCTGACGAATGAAGGTTCCTTTAAGTGACATCATCCAAGATGGCTTCCCTTAGATTCTGATTTGCTGATAGAATTCAGCCAATTGGAATTAAGGAAAAAAAATCCTATTAGCTGATGCAATCAGCCAATAGGATTGAGCCCACATTCTATTGGCTGTTCCAATCAGCCAATAGAATGCAAGCTCAATCCTATTGGCTGATTGAATCAGCCAATAGGATTGAACTTCAATCCTATTGGCTGATTGCATCAGCCAATAGGATGTTTTCTATTTTAATTCCGATTGGCTGATAGAATTCTATCAGCCAATCGGAATCTAAGGGATGCCATCTTGGATGACGTCACTTAAAGGAACCTTCATTCGTCGGGTAGTCATCGGAAGAAGAGGATGCTCCACGCCGGATGTCTTGAAGATGGAGCCGCTCCGCGTCGGATGGTCGCAAAAGAGCTAACTGCCCTTTTAAGGGCAATGCCCATCCAAATGCCCTTTTCAGGGTAATGGGGAGCTTAGGTTTTTTTAGATAGTATTTTATTTGGGGGGTTGGTTGTGTGGGTGGTGGGTTTTACTGTTGGGGGGGTTGTTTGTATTTTTTTTTTACAGGTAAAAGAGCTGAGTACCCCGCAAAAGGCCCTTTTAAGGGCTATTGATAGTCTAATTTAGGCTAGTTTTTTTTTGGGGGGGGGCTTTTTTTATTTTGATAGGGCTATTAGATTAGGTGTAATTAGTTTAAATATCTTGTAATTTGTTTATTATTTTCTGTAATTTAGTGGGGGGGTTTGTACTTTAGCTAATTTAATTTAATTCATTTAATTGTTGTTAATTTAGTTAATTTATTTAATTATAGTGCAGTGTTAGGTGTTATTGTAACTTAGGTTTAGGTTTTTTTTTTACAGGTACTTTTGTATTTATTTTAGCTAGGTAGTTATTAAATAGTTAATAACTATTTAATAACTATTCTACCTACTTAAAATAAATACAAACTTGCCTGTTAAATAAAAATAAACCCTAAGATAGCTACAATGTAACTATTAGTTATATTGTAGCTAGCTTAGGGTTTATTTTACATGTAAGTATTTAGTTTTAAATAGGAATTATTTAGTTAATGATAGGAATTTTTAGTTAGATTTATTTTAATTATATTTCAATTAGGGGGTGTTAGGGTTAGGGTTAGACTTAAGTTTAGGGGTTAATACATTTAGTATAGTGGCGGCGACGTTGGGGACGGCAGATTAGGGGTTAATAAATGTAGGTAGGTGGCAGCAATGTTAGGGACGGCAGATTTGGGGTTAATAAAATTGAACTAATGTTTGTGAGGAGGGAGTGCAGCGGTTTAGGGGTTAATATGTTTATTATAGTGGCGGCGACGTTGGGGGCAGCAGATTAGGGGTTATTAAATGTAGGTAGGTTGCGGCAACATTGGAGCGGCATATTAGGGGTTAATAAATATAATGTAGGTGTCGGCGATGTTGGGGGCAGCAGATTAGGGGTTCATAAATATAATATAGGTGGTGGCGGTGTCCGGAGCAGCAGATTAGGGGTTACATTTTTTATTTTAGTGTTTGCGATGCAGGAGGGCCTCGGTTTAGGGGTTAATAGGTAGTTTATGGGTGTTAGTGTACTTTTTAGCACTTTAGTTATGAGTTTTATGTTACAGCGTTGTACCATAAAACTATTAACTACTGACTTTTAAATGCGTTAGGACTCTTGACGGGGTAGGGTGTACCGCTCACTTTTTGGCCTCCCAGGATAGACTCGTAATATCAGCGTTATGGAAGTCCCATGACTTTACGAAGTTTACGTAAGTCGTTTTGCGGTAAGGCCAAAAAAGTATGCGGTGCCTCTAAACCTGCAAGACTCGTAATAGCAGAGGGCGTAAAAAAGCAGCGTTAGGACCTCTTAACACTGCTTTTTAACCTTAACGCACAACTCGTAATCTAGCCGATAGATTTGAATTTTCGAGTTTGAATATTGCATTGATCACAAAAAACACGTCCGATGGGTACTCACACGTCTTCGTCAGCATAGTCTCTTTGCCAAATTGGAAAAGTGCATATTCCATTCATCTGTCATCACCTTCCTCGGATACACCAGCTCTCCCAGTGGTATTCAGATGGATGACTCTAAAGTAGATACAATCAAAAAGTGGCCTACTCCTACTTCCAAGAAGGACCTTCAATGATTTCTGGGTTTTTCCAACTACTACAGGAAATTTATTAGGTATTACTCCACTCTGACTAAACCCTTTACTGCTCTCACTAGTATCAACTCTCCATTCGTTTGGACCCCCAAAACACAAACAATCTTTAACCATCTAAAAGAAAGTTTTACTCAGGCACCAATATTATGCTATCCAGATCTGGATTCCCACTACGTTTTGCAGGTCGATGCATCGGACTATGCTCTCGGTTCTATCCCATCCCAACGTAAGTCTCCAGATGTACCTCTCCACCCTGTCGCTTTCTACTCCAGGGTAATGACACCAGCCGAATATAACTACCCCATCGGTGAAAAAGGAACTGTTGGTGATCAAGGTGTCCCTAGAACACTGGAGACATCTTCTAGAAGGAAGTAAACACCCTATACTGATCTTTACAGATCATAAGAACCTCAAATGCCAATTGACCAACCGAACGCTCTCAGCCAGACAATTAAGATGGAGCTTATTCCTTTCCAGATTTGATTTCCATATAACATACTGTCCAGGTAGTAAGAACGGGAAGGCTGATGCCCTGTCAAGGAAAGATTCAAGACCCACAATCTACAACGCTCCCGGGACTGTCATTCCAGTGGAAAAAATTATTGCCTTATCTCCAACTTATCCAGAAATCCTGGAAAAACTCCAGAAGGAAGATTCCGAAAAACCCTCAAGAGATCTTATCCAGGACAAGATGGTCTGTATTACCATAAGGGAAGGCTCTATGTTCCACCATCACTACGTGATAACTTGTTGAAGGAACATCATGACTCACCTATGACAGGACATCTGGGAATCAACAAAACTTTTAACCTACTCTCACGCACATATTGGTGGTCCTCTTTGAGATCGTCAATTCAATGTTGAGTTGTCATGTTTGTACAGTATCCAAAACCGATAAGAAACCTCCTTTTGGTCTACTACTACCTCTACAAATTCCAGAAAGACCTTGGCAAACCATAGGTATGGATTTTATAGTTGAACTTCCACTCTCAAATGGAAACAACACGATACTTGTGGTTGTTGACCATCTGACGAAGATGGCCCATTTCTTGCCTTACCATAAGCTACCCACCTCATCCGAAACAGCGATGCTCTTCTTAAACAACATTGTAAGGTTACATGGTTTGCCAGGTTCCGTTGTTACGGACAGGGGAACTCAATTCACCTCACGGTTCTGGAAACAGTTATGTGTAACCATGCAAGTGGAACTCCGTTTCTCATCTTCTTTCCACCCACAGTCAAACGAACAGATTGAGAGAGTAAACCAATGGCTGGAGCAGTACATAAGATGTTATTGCTCCAACCAGCAAACCCAATGGGCTTCCACTTTACCTATGGCAGAATACGCCTACAACAACTCAATCAGTTCCACGACTCATAAAACTAAATTTTTCGCTAATTATGGATTTCATCCTGCTTTCCAACTCCATCCTCAAATTGATACCACCTGTCCACAGGTGGACGATGTTACTAATACTCTTTTAAACCTTTTCCAGGAACTGAAGAATCATATAGCCGATGCTCAAACTCGACAAAGGCATTACTACAATCTACGACGACGCCAACCACCAGACTATAGAATTGGAGATTTGGTTTGGTTGTCTACCAAGAATATCAAACTTAAATCTCCTAGCAAAAAACTTAGTGCAGCATTTATTGGACAATTTCCTATAACCAAGGTTGTGAATGCAAACGCAGTTACCCTAGAATTGCCTCACGGCTACCGATTGCACCCAACTTTCCATGTCTCTTTATTGAAGCCACACCGGGATACCAGACGTATAGACTCATTACGTCCACTTGATAGTCTCCCGGACTCCGAGGAGGAATACGAGGTTGAATCCATCTTAGACTCAAGCATCTTCAAAGGAGTTTTTCAATATTTGATACACTGGAAGGGCTACAACAGTGGTGAAGACTCATGGGAACCATCCTTGAACGTCCATGCCCCCAGACTTGTCTCATTGTTCCACAGGAGGAATCTGGACCGGCCGAGGTTTGTAGCTACTGGGCAGCTACCCTGAGTGGGGGGGTATGTCATGGATTCCTGTTCCTTATGTCTACTGTTCCTTTAAATATCCAAGCTGTCAGCTTCCTAAGTTTGTTTAAGTCTGGTCACGCCTATTTCAATTTGCTTCAGTATTGTAGGTGTTTGTTCGTAGTAGGATTCCTATACCTCAGCTGAATACACTGAGCCTTTTCCAAGTACTTCCTTCAGCCTTTCCCAGGAATACAACATTGTGAACACAACTCAGAAACCTAAGACAATACCAAGCAGCCTTCACCATGACTAACCAAATCTGCTGTGATTACGCTCCCCTGCAATCTTACGCTGCCTTAGCCGGAAGAACCGCTCCACTGTACAGACGCAGCCTGTCACACCCCCCTGAGACCGGAGCTCCGTTTTGCTCTCTGAGCGTTCTACTCCGCTCTTCAAGCCATTCTCCTGCTGAAACAGTTCCCAACACCAACTGTAGTAAGGTACTTACCGGGTAACTTCCTCTGAGCCTCCAGTCCTCACGCTGTTTTCAGTGTTAGAGATTTCAGCAGCTTAAGAGCCTGTCAGCTCCGTGTGCATCAGAAGATTCAAATCATGCAGCACACGCTACACACTCAGCGTTTCAGTTCTACTGCAGCTCAGGTGCCTCTCAGCTCTGCTACAACTGCTGAGTTACAATCACAGCATTGGCATATCAAATCAAGCAAGCTCAATATAGCTAGGTGGACAAATCCTGTCAAGCCCAAGCAACTTAGATAAGAAGTTACAACAAGTAGCACCTGTGATCAAGCTATATTTTCACTATATCTTTAGGGTGAACTTAACCAATATATCAATTGAAACTACTTCACTTTAGTTTGAAGTTTATGCTGTTACTACTACTCCTTATTAGTCTCCCTGAATCAGATATACTGATCAGGAGTTTTCTTATTTTGAAGATTAACTCAATATTGCCTAGCAGGAACTACATTGTATTCTGTTACACTGTAACTAGCTGCAGAGACATACATCTATACCCTTACTCTGCAGTTGTGATCTATAACACAATTAACTCAGACCTAACAGCCGTCCTAATGACGTTAAAGCCCAGTGCGTTAGGACAGTGTCTAGGGGTTAAACAGCTTTCCAATTTACTTCTATGATCAATTTTACTTAATTTTATTGGTATCTTTTATTGAAAAAAAGAAGCAATGCACTACTGGGAGCTAGCTGAACATGTTGGTAAGCCAATGACAAGAAGCATATATATGTAGCCACCACTCAGCTGCTAGTTCCCAGTTTCTGAGCCTACCTAGGTATTATTTTCAATAAAGCAAGACAAGAGAACAAAGTAAATTAGATAATAGAAGTAAATTGGAAAGTTGTTTTAAAATTAAATCATGATAGAATTATTTTGGGGTCAAATGTCCCTTTAAACTCGACACCTAGCATGAATATGTAGAGCATCACTAACTGGCTATTGTAAGGAATTAAAATAAGAGAAAGGATCTGAAGAGAACTGCTAACACAGCGGGGAAAAAACAATAACAGTATCCATGCTAGTGTAGTATACCCAGCGGTTTTATGTCCCTTTAATCTTCCAGGGAGCCCTGGCAGGCTTCACTTGTTTGCAGGTGCAGGACGGTACTCTCCTTTCCTCTGTGTTAGACTGCAACACACCAGACCGAAAGCCTCACTCAGGATAATACAGATAAATTGGATGGTAACAAAACAATAATTATATATATCTATATATATACAGAGCTTTTGGTGGGGGTACTCACCGGTACTGAATACCCCCACCTCTGTCAACTCATACCAGGTAATCAATCTCCCAAAATAAAAAAAAACCTAAGTCTAAAAAACCTAAGCTACCCATTTGTCTTTTTACAAACATCTTTTTTGCACACATAATTGTTTTTAAAAAACCTTTATCTAAAAAAAAACACCCAAAAAACCCCCAAAACAAACCTAAGTCTAACCCCAAAATAGGTACTCACAGTTCCTGAAGTCCGGCAAAGGTCTTCCTCCAGACGGTGAAGGTCTTCATCCAGCGCGGGGATATCTATCTTCATCCGGAGCAAAGGCAGCGCAGAGTGGAGGTGACCGCGGAGGACCGGCATGGAGATTCCTCTTCATGCGGTTGCTGCCGCACACTGAAGATTGAATACAAGGTACCCCATTTATATTGGGGTACCTTGAATTCCTATTGACTGTAATTTTGAAATCAGCCAATAGGATGAGAGCTACTGAAATTCTATTGGCTGATTTGAACAGCCAATAGTGTTTCAGTAGCTCTCATACTATTGGCTGATTTAAAAATTTCAGCCAGTAGGAATGCAAGGTACCTAAATGGTGTATCTTGCATTCAATATTCAGTATGATATGGCTACTGCATGAATAGGATCCCCCAGGCTGGTCCTGCTCCGCGATGGCCGGTCCTGCTTCACAGTCATCTACGTTCCGTGCCGCCTTCGCTCCGGATAAATATAGAAGCTGTCCTCGTGCTGGATGAAGATCTTCACCGCCTAGAAGAAGACTTTCGCCGCCAGACTTCAGGAACTGTAAATACCAATTTCGGGGTTAGACTTAGGTTTCTGTTTTATTTTTTGGGTGGTTTTTTTTTTTTTTTTTAGACTAGGGATTTTTTTTTTATGGGTGCAAAAGAGCTGTTTGTAAAAGAGCTGATTGCCCTTTTAAGGGCAATGCCCATACAAATGCCCCTTTAGAGGCAATGGGTAGATTAGGTTTTTTTAGACTTAAGGCTCCATGTACGAAGCAGTGAAAGCTGCTCTGGAGCCCTTGCGGGGCATGCTCGCATATGCGAACCTGCTTCCTGCAATGTAAGAAGCAGGGATCATTAGACCACTGCTTCTTACACCCTACGCCACCTCTGAGGTGGCGAGGGAGAATCACAGTGAGCTCTCGGTGATTGACAGCCCCTTCAGTCGCGTGATTGGTTGCGCGAATGAAGGGGCGGGCATTACACACTCCGATGTGTAATGATACATACAGGCAAGCGGATCAACAGATCTGCTGCCCGTGTGTAGTGATGGCAGCAGGCTTATCGCCTACTATACATATATATATATATATATATATATATATATTAATTGAAAAAAATATTAAAAACAAAGGAACCCTGAAAAAGGATGTTCTATATAACCCAGTATATACAATGTTCCATCAGATGTTTTGTAAAGATCTTACTATTGGTCACCGACATTAATCCCTTAACTATAGCTAACATACCTTGTACGTCAGCTGTAGTATTAATCTAAAGGGTTAATTAGCATGTTTCTCAAGGTTCAGGGTATGTTGTGTAAGTTACTAAGGGGTTAAGCATATATACAGAATTATTTTGCTTTTAAATGGATATGAAACCCAACCTTTTTATTTGTTGTGGTTCAGACAGAGTCTACAGTTTAAAAAAATAATATAGTTTTATGATCAAATTTGCTTTGTATTGATTGTATTCTTTAGTAAAGAGCATACCTAGGTAGATAGTGTGCTTTGTGTTTGAGGCAGCAAACACTGCTGCCATATAGTGCTCCTCCAAATATATAACATTGTTAAAAGTATTCTAACAAAATTGCTGCCATAATAGTGCTCCAGACATGCTCACGTTCCTGAGTCTACCTACTTGCTTTTCAACAAAGGATATAAAGAAAACAAAGTAAATGTGATAGAATAAACTTGTATAAATTGTGTGCTTCTATACCAATCATGAATGAAAAGGTTTGGGTTTCATGTCCCTTTAATAATTATTTCTGTAAACACAGTTTATATTTTTATATCAACCCTGTCCCATTCATCTGTGTTATCCTAAGTGCAGAGGTTTTCAGTTTGGTATAATAAAAAGTGATAGGTGTGCCTATTACTGTGATCTGTCTCAGTTTATGAAATGCTGAAATATAGTGTGGATTCAGTTTGATTGATTGCAAGCCGCTATTAAAAATGACAGGGCTGTCAAACTGGTTGCTATCAAGGGCAATTAGCATAGAACCAAGTCCTACTATGGCACAGTAAGGAGTATTAAAACATGCTGTAATCTGCAACAAAATATACTAGACAAAGGGGAAAAAACACATGATATGCAGAAAAGATAAACTGTATACTAAACATTACAATGAAGGAATGCAAAACTCATTAAAATAAAGCGTATTGCAGAAACACAACACAGGCAGCTTTGAATAAACAAACACAGGCAAATGCTAAATGCATTAATAAATAAATGTGAACTAGTTTAAAGTTAAAGGGGCATTCCAGTCAAAATTTAAATGCACATAGATGAATTACATCTTTGAATAGAAACATAATTGCAATATACATGTATTAGCAAAATGCTTCTAGTAAAAGTTATCACTGTTTTAGTGTAAGTATTTTTTTCTGCACGTGCATGTGAAGCAAAACTAGATATTCCTAGTGCACCAGCATTTTAAATACTGCAGCTGCTCAGAGCGCAAAGTGGAGCTGGTATCATGTCAGCAATTAACAAATTTAGTCATTACCAGATTATATAAGCATCTTAGGCTTTCTCAGCAAGTGCTGTGTTTAAAATGCTGGTGTACGGTGCATACATAAATACACTTTTGAAACAGCTATAGCTTTTATTAGAAGCATTTTTGCTATTACATGTACAAAATGCTTCCATTCAAAACTGAAATGCATCGATTTTTAGATTCCAATTTTGGCTGGAATGTCCCTTTAAATTGAGTCTATAGGTATCTTAGGGGCCGAATTATCAAACTCCTTTAGGCTCACCGCTGCTATTATTATTATTATTATCAGGTATTTGTAGATACGCCAACAGATTCCGCAGCACTGTAAACATAGTCGGTGTACAGGATAGCTTTTGTAGGGGTCAAGTGGGTAGAGGGCCCTGCCGAGAGTTTCACTGTTGTCGTCGGCTCTTATGAAGCGATCTGTAAACAGCTGGGCCCATAGGCTTACAATCTAAGGGTCTCAAGGTGAAAGCAATGGCGTTACGAAAGGTTAGTGTTGGTTGTATGCATCCCTGAATAGTAGAGTTTTTAGGGAGTGCTTGAAGCTGTTAAAACTAGGGGAGAGTCTTATGGAGCAAGGCAGGGAATTCCACAAGATGGGGGCCAGTCTGGAGAAGTCCTGTAAATGGGAATGTGAGGAAGTAATAAGAGAGGAGGAGAGGAGGAGATCCTGAGCTGATCGAAGGGGACGGGAGGGAGAGTATCTAGAGACAAGTTCTGAGATGTAGGGGGGAGCAGTGCAATTGAGAGCTTTATATGTCAGAGTGAGGATTTTATGTTTAATCCTAGAGGCAAGAGGAAGCCAGTGAAGGGATTGGCAGAGAGGTGCTCCATAACTTGTCTGCCTGCTCTGAGGCTGCGGACATCAATCCGCCTTATCCTATAAGATCAGGCTAATTAACACCCCCTGCTAGTGGCCGATTGCACAAGCAGTTCATAAGATGTGTGGCGGGCATGATACGCTACATCGTATCATGTCTGTCCACACTTTAATAAATCGGCCTCTTAGTATGATAAATGTGAATTAAAAGCTCATAAGACTAAAACAGAATTTGGTGCAGAGGCAGCTGAATTCAAAATACCTGTCATCTTTATATAGATTTGTAAGACACAAAATAAAATGAGGCAAGAACACTGAAACGTTAACTGCTTCCTCTTTTTTTTTATGTTGACTTCCACTAAAGTTTACCCATCTGTCCATTCTTTAGTGAACGGGCCTCAATAGCATATAAACTGGTGGGGCTAGATAAGTCTTCTCAGTCTGAGGGGAAAGTATGAAGTAAAATTGAAATAAAACTTAAATAAATTGGATGAAACCAGACATTTTAAACAACTTTCTAATTAACTTCTATTATAAATTTTGATTGTTTTTTTGTGGAATCCTTTGTTAAAGAGCAATCCTAGGTGTGCACAGGAACAGTCATGCACGTGACTTAAGGCATCTGGCAGCAGTGTCTGCAACAATGTTTCTTGCAATATTTTGTACAGTTACAAACACTGCTGCCATAGAATGCTAAAGACATGAGCACTCTTCTAAGCTCCTATCAGCCTACCTAGCTTTAATCTTCCACAAAGGATACCAAAAGAACAAGACAAGTTGATAATAGAAGCAAATTTGAAAGGTATTTAAAATCACATGCTCTGCCTGAATCATGAATTTTCATTTTAAGTTTACTTTTCATTTGATCTGTATATGTAGTATTTGTGTCTCTAACATGCAAACATTACCACTGTGTCTTTTTCATTCACTAAAAGGTTGTTCATGCACGTACATGATGCCATTTACCCCCATAAACACCATTTTATGCAAGCTTTATATAGAATTATTGACACTGGCAAGCTACGCTCTGTGACAGTGCCTGAGGTATGGATATAAGCCTGACACTCAGATAAATACACAGAAAAATGTGCTTTAAACTATATGATAATTCTACAATAAAGCCTTTGGCCAGGCTGAAAGAGAGCAGCAAAGAATATTTAGGACTAATGTGTCAAAGTAGAGGAGATTATTTAAAGAGTATTCTCTGTGGGAAAGTCTTTGCCTCCTAGAGGTATGAAAATGGTAGGTAGCAGTTATTCCTGATGACTTCCTGCTGGGCAAGTTTAGAAATAATCTAGACTTGGAAGGACGAGCGGCAGGAAGCAAAGATCATGCTGGCTGCAAATTGGTAACTAAAATGAAGAGAGCTTGATGTTCCCGAATGCGAGTGTGAAAAGGCAGACAGTAAGATAAACCAGCAGACTCCTGCCAAGTACATGATAGGATGAGATCTGTTGTACTCTGTAAAATAAAAAGAACCATTAGAAGCCTTATCTTTTTACATGTATAACCTGCCAGTTCCTACACACAGGGACAAATGTGTTACTTGAGTTTCTGGCCAACAGATCTCAGCTGGAAGGGCAGACTAATGTGGCAAAGGAGACATTGACCTTGAGAGCTTGCAATCAGATCTAAGTGGAGAGAAAACAGTAATCAAATTATGTAAATGCAAAAAAAATAAGCTCTGTAGACTACTATTAAAAGGTCTAAAGCCAAAGATTACAAATGAGCTGACTACTTAAAATCAGAAATCATTATAAAGTGGATCCAGCAATATAAAAGGTTCAGATATTATCAGATCATGCTGTCAGTACGCTGTGTTTCACATACAGTGCAGTAACCTTGACTGAAAAATAAAGGTTACACCTCTTACCAGATTAAATGCACTTTAGGCAGAATTAAACAAAGACAATGCTAAATTCATTAGAAAAATACATCTATAAAACCCATTAGTTGCTCTTCCCAATGATACTCTGACCTTCTGACAGACTTTGCTTTGTATTGAAGTAATTGGTGACATTTTAAATGACACCTACAACATTACAGATACTTTGCTTTGAATCCTAGGAAGGCAACATCCTTGAGTTAATAGCATATGATAAGACCAAAAAACTGCAGTGATATTAAACTGAATATGACTACAGGTATAAAATGGGAATACCTGGCTGTAAGGGTTAATCTTCCAGTCACCTACTAACTCCACCCCTTCTACCTATATCAGCACCAGCACACCTGCAGACAAGTGCTTGGTAATTTGTTTTGCTACTGAATTGCACGCTGTGTATCTGAAATAACTTTGTTTGCTTCTAGCTACCTTATTTGGATTACAAATATAGGACGTCCTATTCTACAAATTCACTGTGCCTCAGAAACTAAGGAATCCGCTTCTAAGTTAACTATCCTAAACAAGTTGTATTATGTAAAGTTTGGTGCAGCTCACTACATCGAATGATCAGCTGTTACACCTCTCCTTCTCTACTGACTGTAGCCATTCATACTACGGAGCCTGAATCAGCTGGCAATTCCGAACACCGTATATTCTGTGTCACATCTAAACACTGTTACTCTCTCAGACTGAAGCTTCAAGAATTCAGTGACACTATACTCACCTCAATTAACTGAGCAACACTATAGCTGAAGCGTATTCCAAAGGATAACAAGCTGCGCACTCTGCACAGACACTGGAGCTGACGTCACCGCCTTCACGCAGGCAAGTGCTAACAGGCAGTTCCACTCAGAGCGCACAGAGATAGGAGCTGCACTCTCACAGCCTTCACGCTGACAACTGCTAACAGGCAGATTCACACAGTACACAGAGATAGGAGCTGCGCTCTGAATCTTCTGACTCTCCAGTAACCCCTACTGTGCTGGATTGCTTAAGGATCGCTAAACCTGTTTCTACCATAATCTCCTTGTATAGCTTGGTATCCAAAATCTTATTATCTCCCTCTATCTCCTTACTCAGTTGTTTATACCATATGACAAATATTCAGACCTGTGTATTAACCACCTATTATAAAATCACTTCTTAACCTGAGTGCACCTGAGCAATAGGTGCGCCCCTTAAAGAAGTGAAACAAGCACCACTATTCCAAAACAATTCTGCAGCTGAGGTCCACGAATCCAGTTCCATCCTCACTTATTAACAAGCCCAAAAAAAAAACCATGGACCCAGCAGAATTGCCACAAGTGGTGTATAACCTTTCCCAGAGAGTGGACCAGCTCTCACAAGGTCTCAGGGAGCTTCAAGTTGAGAACCAGACCTTAAGAGGGATAATTAGGGACTCCCTCACTCCAAAACCAAACACTACAGAGACTATTATAGAACCTCAAGTGTCGCTGCCTGATACCTTCTCAGGTAATTGCAAGTATTATAGACATTTCAAGAATGCTTGCACTCTGCTATTTCAATTGAAGCCAAAGACCTACAGTACTGATAAAATCAAAGTGTTAACTATGATATCATTCTTACGAGGGGAACCTAGGATGTGGGCAGATACGCTGTATGAGGCCAATGACCCAGTCTTATCCTCCCTCCCTCAGTTCCTCGCTACCATGGATGAATTTTACGTTGACTCAAACCTACAGTTATCTGCAGAATCCAATATGAGAGGCCTCAAACAAGGCCGACGTCAGGTTGAAGATTACATCACGGAGTTCAAACTGTATTCAACCGACTCGCAGTGGAATGCCATCGCACTAAAAAATCAATATAGGATTGGACTCTCAGATCCTATTAAGGATGAGTTAGCCCGAGTAGAGCTTCCCGATACCTTGGAAGGATTAATGAAGCTAACGATACAAATAGATCGAAGGCTGCGAGAAAGGAGAAATGAGAGGGGTACGCCAGAAAGCTCATATAACCCACGACTTATGTTAAACCAGCAACTACCAGCAGGAATACAGTCAAACCTATGGACATAGGTGTGATTAGAGGTCCTCTTACCTCAGAAGAACGCAACCGAAGGAGATTACAGTACCTCTGTATGTACTGTGCAAATCCCAGCCACACCGTAAAAGAGTGTCCAGTACTTCTTAAACCAAGAAAAAGTAAGTTCCATCACATTCACACTGCACATGCCTGTCAGAGCAATTCCACTTACTGTTATCTCTCTCTCCATTTACAGTGGGACCAAAACAGACTGACGACTAATGCCATAGTAGACAGTGGAGCCTATGGGAATTACATTGATAAAGATGTTGTAGCTGTCAATAAAATTCCTTTTGTGTGCAAGAAACAACATGTGTCTATTCGCCTTATTGATGGTACCAATATCTCCTCAGGACCCATTACACAGCAGACAATACCTTTACAGGTAAAAACACCATTAGGGCATTCCGAATATCTCACATTCGATATAATACCGTCACCTTTGTTCCCTATAATCTTAGGCTTAAGTTGGCTGCAACAACACCAGCCACATATTAATTGGAAGGACCTGTCGGTCGATCTCTCATCCAGTTATTTCAAGACCACCTGTTATCCACATCAGGGTATGGTTCTTCAACTTCAAGAAAAGGAACTCACACTACCTGTATAATATTCCAATTTCGTTGACGTATTCAGCAAAAAAGAGGCTGAGGCACTACCGCCACATCGAGTCTATGACTGCCCGATAGATCTCCAGCCCGGTGCAGTAGTTCCTTATGGTCATTTGTACCCTTTAAGTAAGCCAGAATTGGATTACTTGAAAACATACCTGGATGAAAACTTACATAAGGGCTTCATACGTCCTTCCTCCTCTCCAGCTGGAGCTGGAATTTTTTTTGTTAAAAACAAAGATTCATCTCTACGTCCCATAATAGACTATCGGAACTTAATAAGAGGACTATTAAAAATAGGTACCCTCTCCCGTTAATTCCCGAACTTATAGAAAGACTGCATCAAGCTACTATTTATACAAAGCTTGATCTGCGAGGAGCCTACAATTTGGTCCGCATTAGAGACGGTGATGAATGGCTCACCGCGTTCCGTACCAGGTACGGCCTCTACGAATATCTTGTGATGCCATTTGGGCTTTGCAATGCCCCAGCATCATTCCAATTTTTCATCAATGATATTTTTAGAGATCTTCTAGACGTATGTATCGTCATATATCTAGATGACATCTTAATCTACTCAAAAAATAAATCCGAGCATATTAAACATGTCCGGTGGGTCCTCTCCCGCTTACGAACACATCACTTGTACGCTAAGCCAGAGAAATGTGTGTTCCACACAAACCAAATATCATTCTTAGGATATCATATCTCTCCTGACGGAATTGAGATGGAAAAAAATAAAGTACAGACAGTCATTGATTGGAAAAAACCCACAACAAAAAAGGAGCTCCAACGTTTCTTAGGATTTTCCAATTATTATCGCAAATTTATTAAGAATTTCTCGAAAATTGCGAAACCTCTCTCAACACTAACCGGTTCTACGCAATTCCGCTGGAATCCTCAAGCAAACAATGCATTCCTAGAATTTAAGTCCCGTTTCACTTCAGCACCAATCTTGAAGTTTCCCAATCCTGATCTACCATACACTCTGGAGGTGGATTCTTCGGATTATGCCATCGGAGCTGTACTATCACAACGAGAGACACCTGCCACACCACTCCATCCAGTAGCTTACCTGTCCAAAGTCATGTCACCAGCTGAAAGAAACTATTCTATTGGTGACAAAAAACTCCTCGCAATAAAGAGATCTCTAGAACATTGGAGGCATCTTTTCGAGGGCACTCTCCATCCAGTGGTGATCTACACTGATCATAAAAACCTGGAGTATCTGCAGACCAACAAGACCCTTTCCGCAAGACAGGTGAGATGGAGCCTGTATTTCTCCAGGTTCAACTTTAATATAATCTATCGTCCAGCAAGCAAGAATGGCAAGGCAGATGCCTTGTCACGAAAAGAAGACAAAACCCCAGAAACCTCAACACAAAATTCTATGATACCACCAGAACGCTTCCTAGGAGTTATGTCTTCCTATTCAAAAGAAATCATGGAGGCACTGAAGACTGATACCACTCTTCCAAAGGATCAGGTCTCTCTACATTCCAATGGCTCTACTACCACAATGATAAATTGTATATCCCAGTCAGTCTTCGACAACAATTGATTCACTTGTTCCATCATACTCCTCTATCTGGACATCAGGGAGTGAGATGCACATCAAAAAGAATAACAAGAGAATTCTGGTGGCCTGGCTTAAAGGACTCAATAAAGGAACACATAAGTAGTTGTGTCATCTGCAAAACCTGTAAAAATGAAAATAAAAGTCCATTTAGTCTTCTGTTACCCTTACCCATACCAGATAAACCATGGCAACATGTTGGTTTAGATTTTATTGTAGAGCTACCGGTGTCGAATTTACAAACAACAATCCTAGTTGTCATAGATCATCTTACTAAGATGGCACACTTCGTACCCTATCATAAACTCCCTACAGCATCGGAGACAGCAGCTTTATTCATCAAGCATATAATCAAACTACATGGAATCCCTTCTACACTATATTCAGACAGAGGGACACAGTTCACATCCAACTTCTGGAGACATCTATGTAGAATTCTGCAGATCGATCATCGTTTCTCGTCTTCCTATCATCCACAGACGAACGGACAGGTGGAAAGAACGAACCAATGGCTTGAGCAGTACCTCCGGTGTTACTGTTCACAACATCAACATGATTGGGAGGAATACTTACCACTCGCCGAATATGCCTATAATGATGCAAGCAATGCCAGTACTAAGATGTCACCTATCTACGCCAATCATGGGTTCCATCCTACATTCTCCTTAGCCTCCGGAGTTGTCTCAGATTCCCCACTCATGGATAAGCAGACTAATTCCATGCTGGAGGTCTTCAAGACTCTACAAGATAACATCAAACAGGCCCAAGACTCTCAAAAGAAATATTATGACCAGAGGAGAAGACCATCTCCTGTATACTCTATCGGAGACCTCGTATGGCTCTCTACGAAAAATCTCAGTTTGAACATTCCTGCTAAGAAACTAGCCAGGAAGTTCATAGGGCCTTTTCCCATAACTAGATTGGTAAACGAAAATGCTGTCACTCTGGGTCTACCTGCTAGTTTGCACATCCACTACACATTCCATGTCTCTCTGATAAAACCTGCAAGACCGATGAGGGACACCACAATTGTTCTTCCTCCTGACCCAATTCGGGATTTACCAGACGAATTTGAAGTTGAAGCACTAGTAGATTCCAGACATCATAACGGAGGCATTCAGTATCTGGTTCGCTGGAAGGGCTACTCCAGCCAGGATGACTCTTGGGAACCTTCTGTAAACATCCATGCACCGAGATTGGTTGCCTTGTTCCATAGGCGACATCCGGATCGCCCCCGTTCGCAAGCCGTGGGACGGCTTGCCTGAGAGGGGGGTCCTGTAAGGGTTAATCTTCCAGTCACCTACTAACTCCACCCCTTCTACCTATATCAGAACCAGCACACAAGTGCTTGGTAATTTGTTTTGCTACTGAATTGCACGCTGTGTATCTGGAGTAACTTTGTTTGCTTCTATCTACCTTATTTGGATTACAAATATAGGACGTCCTATTCTACAAATTCAAATTCAAGTTAACTATCCTAAACAAGTTGTATTATGTAAAGTTTGGTGCAGCTCACTAGCTACATCGAATGATCAGCTGTTACACCTCTCCTTCTCTACTGACTGTAGCCACTCATACTACGGAGCCTGAATCAGCTGGCAATTCCTAACACCGTATATTCTGTGTCGCATCTAAACACTGTTACTCTCTCAGACTGAAGCTTCAAGAATTCAGTGACACTATACTCACCTCAATTAACTGAGCAACACTATAGCTGAAGCGTATTCCAAAGGATAACAAGCTGCGCACTCTGCACAGACTCTGGAGCTGACGTCACCGCCGTCACGCAGGCAAGTGCTAACAGGCAGTTCCACTCAGAGCACACAGAGATAGGAGCTGCGCTCTCACAGCCTTCATGCTGACAACTGCTAGCAGGCAGATTCACACAGTACACAGAGATAGGAGCTGCGCTCTGAATCTTCTGACTATCCAGTAACCCCTACTGTGCTGGATTGCTTAAGGATCGCTAAACCTGTTTCTACCATAATCTCCTTGTATAGCTTGGTATTCAAAATCTTATTATCTCCCTCTATCTCCTTACTCAGTTGTTTATACCATATGACAAATATTCAGACCTGTGTATTAACCACCTATTATAAAATCACTTCTTAACCTGAGTGCACCTGAGCAATAGGTGCGCCCCTTAAAGAAGTGAAACAAGCACCACTATTCCAAAACAATTCTGCAGCTGAGGTCCACAAATCCAGTTCCATCCTCACACTGGCATTCCATGGATGTCTAAACATGCTGGCCTATCGCATTACACAGTAATATCTAGCTACTGGCAATACTGTACTGCCATACCATATACAGATATACAAGATAATACAGCATAGTTATACAAACATACCCTAACTCTTTAGAAACTCGTATTTGAGCTCTGGAGGAACGAATTGCAACACTGCATGAAATTCAGACACATAAAGGGAAATGGATAGGACTGAGCTGGTTGTTAATGGTTCTAGCAGTGGGAATGGGAAGGATTCAGATGAGGAGACTCCAGGATCTAGCTGGGTCACAGTCAGAGGGTGAGGTAAATGGAAGCGGAAGAGACAGGCCAGTTCTAAGCTGGTACACCCCAACAGATTTGCAAGATTAAGTGAAGATGTTGGGGACATCAGTTCAGGGGTGTCAGTGTCAGAGAGGGCTGTGTTGCCTAGTATAGTGAACAGTCTTTTAGTCATAGAAGAGGGGCATACTATGGTGGACAGTCCTTCAGACATGGTAGAGGGGCATACTATAGTTAACAGTTCTTCAGTCATGGAAGAGGGGCATACAAGTCAGGGCCGCAGGCAGATGTTGGTGGTAGGAGACTCTGTTATTAGGAAGGTTGATAAGGTAATTTGTCATCCAGACCCTTTAAATAGAACAGTTTACTGTCTTCCAGGGTCTCATGTTAGGAATATTGTGGAGCGTATTGATAGATTGTTAGAGGGATGTGGGTGTGATCCTGCATTCATGGTACATATTGGTACTAATGAAGGAATCAGCGGGAGATGGAGATTCCTAAAAAAATTACTTCAGGGAGTTAGGTAGCAAGCTTAAAGCAAGGACCTCCAAAGTAATATTTTCGGAGATATTACCAGTGCCGTGTGCTAACTCAGTAAGGCTGAAGGAGCTAAGGTCTGTTAATTCATGGTTAAAAACATGGTGTAAAAATGAGGGGTTTGACTTTTTAGAGCACTGGGCTGACTTTTCACTTGGATACAATTTGTACAGTAAGGATGGATTGCACCTGAATGACATGGGTGCAGGTGTGTTGGGGAAAAGGATGGTAGCACGTTTAGAGAATCTTTTAAACTAGGCAAAGGGGGGGAGGGTCAGTTAGAACACAATAGAACAGAGAGACCAGTCTGTGAATATGTCACTCCTTTAATATCTCAAGGAAGGGATGACTTAAGAAATGTCACATTAGAAAGTATGAAGGAAAGCAAACCAAGTATCAGCAGAAAGCACATGAAAATTAAATGTATGACAACAAATGCTAGAAGCATGACAGATAAAATGGGGGAGCTGGAGCTCTTAGTTGCAGAAGAGGACTATGATGTTATCAGTATAACTGAAACTTGGTGGGATGATTCACATGACTGGGCAGTTAACACAGAGGGGTATACTTTATTTAGGAGGGACAGCAATAATAAAATTGGTGGAGGAATCTGCATGTATATTAAACCTAACCTTAAACCTACAATAAAGGAAGATATTTATGATACAGGTGACAATGTAGAGACCCTGTGGGTGGAAATAAAGAGTGGGGGAAAAATCCTAAAAAAATATTACTAGCAACATGCTACAAGACCCCCAATATTAGTGACCTGGATGAAACTTAACTACTAATGCAAATAGGTAAGGCTGCTAATAATAGTCCTGTAATTATGGGAGATTTTAACTACCCTGATATAAACTGGGCCAATGAAACTAGTAATTCAGCTAAGGGGGATAGATTTTTAAATGTTCTCAGGGATAACTTCTTGTCACAATTAATAGAGGAGCCAACTAGGAGTAAAGCTATATTGGATTTAGTGCTATCAAATATTACAGATATCATATCAAACACAGAAGTCAAAGAACATTTGGGTAACAGTAATCATAACATGGTCACATTTGAAATCTCTTTTCATAAGCAGTGTCTTAAAGGTTTAACCAAGACTTTTAATTTTAAGAAAGTAAAATTCAACGATTTAAGGAAATCATTAAATAACATAAATTGGGACAAAGTATTCTCTACTAAAAATACAGAGGATAAATGGATAACATTTAAAACTTTCTTAAATAAATATACATATAAACAAATACCATATGGTTATAAAAATAAAAAATCCAAGCCAATGTGGCTCAATAATAATGTGTTAAGAGAAATTAGGAAAAAAACGTAGGGCATTTAAATTATTCAAAGAAAATAGTACAGACTCAACATTCCATATTTATAATGAATGTAACAAAGCATGCAAAAAAACAATCAAATTAGCCAAAATTGATAATGAAAAATTAATTGCAAAGGATTCTAAGCCTAACCCTAAAAGGTTCTTTGAGTACATAAATAGCAAAAAAATCGAAGAAAGACAATATAGATACATTAAAATGTGTTGAGGGTAGCATAATTAACAGTGACAGGGAGAAGGCTGAGGTACTAAACCATTTTTTTTCTTCAGTATACACAAGAGAGGAATCATTGGATGATACTTCGGAACAAAATAGAACATGCCGGCCCATACCATTAACTGGGTTATGTATAGAGGATATCAGGAAAAAATTGGATAATATTAAGGTAAATAAAACTCCAGGCACAGATGGAATACAATACAAGGGTGTTAAGGGAATTTAGCACTGTTATAGACAAACCTCTTCTTTTAATTTTTCAAGACTCATTATCTTCAGGCATGGTACCCCAGGATTGGCGTAAAGCTGATGTGGTGCCACTCTTCAACAAAGGGAAGCAGGGATGATCCAGGAAGCTATAGACCAGTTAGTCTGACGTCAATAGTGGGGAAGATATTTGAAGGGATTATAAGGGATTAATTGATGAGCATATTCGTGTAAACAATATTATGAGTTCTAATCAGCATGGTTTTATGCGAAATAGATCATGTCAGACTAATCTAATTAGATTCTATGAGGAAGTAAATCAAAATATAGATAAAGGGGAAGCAGTTGATGTGATATACTTAGATTTTGCAAAGGCGTTTGATATAGTGCCATATGAGAGATTAATGCACAAAATTAAGGGAATGGGAATAGCTAAAAATGTTAGCTCATGGATAAATAACTGGATAAAAGATAGGGAGCAATGAGTAATAGTAAATGGATCATACTCAGATTGGACAAAGGTAATCAGTGGAGTCCCCCAGGGATCAGTACTGGGCCCTGTTTTTTTTTAATATTTTTATAAATGACTTGGAGCAAGGATTAAATAGTGACATATCTATTTTTGCAGATGATATTGAGTTAAGTAAGGTCATTAGGTCAGAGCAGGATGAACTTTCGTTGCACATTTTGGAAGTAAAAATAAGCAGGCAATGTATTATTTAAATGGGACAAGACTTAGCCAAACAGAGGAGGAAAGGGATTTGGGAGTAGTAATAGATAACAAGCTAAAGATGGGTGCACAATGCAGGGCAGTGGCTTCAAAGGCTAATAAGATACTAGCATGTATTAAAAGAGGCATTGATTCAAGGGAGGAAAGCATAATTCTGTCACTATATAAAGCCCTGGTAAGACCTCACCTTGAGTATGGAGTGCATTTCTGGGGACCAATCGCAAAAAAAGATATTGCAGAGTAAGAAAAAGTTCAGAGTAGGGCCACAAAGCTAATAAAGGGATTGGAGAATTTAAGCTATGAGGAGAGGCTAGACAAACTGGGTTTGTTTTCTTTAGAAAAGAGGCGCTTGAGAGGTGACATGATTACTTTACATAAATATATTCAAGGCCCATATACAGAGATGGCAGACGCTCTGTTTATTCCAAGAAAATTGTTTGTGACAAGAGGTCACAATTTAAGGTTGGAGGAAAGGAGATTTAATCTCCTGCAACGAAAATGTTTTTTCACTGTAAGAGCAATAAAATTGTGGAACTCATTACCAAAGGATGTAGTGAATACCAATACCCTAGATACATTTAAAAATTGTTTGGATACATTTCTGTCTATAAACAAAATTCATAGATATGATTGCTAGTATTAAATGGGTCACCTTTTAGTGGGATTATTTAAGTTTAACTGGAGCTTGTAAGTATTTTAGATTTGCATAGGTTGAACTTGATGGACTTCAGTCTTTTTTCTACTATGTTACTATGTTACATAGTGATCCCCAGCTAAACAGGATGTCTTTGACTACACAATACCTGACATTATACTAATTCAAACACAAAGGGATTCCTGACTTTATAGTAATAACTATTAATGACTAATAAAGGGGGGTACATTCCAGTCATAAAAGGAAACATAATTCAGGGACAATATTCCAGATTCCAGATTACTCAAGGGGATAATTAAGAGCACAAGGATATCTAATCACATGGGGACAATAAGTCATACATGGATAGTAATATAAACAAGGATAGTATGAAGGGATATTCATAAGCATTTTTGCAATATATTTGTATGCCCAAAATTGTTTCTAGTAAAAAAAAAAAAAAAAAATAGTGACCGTTTTAGCAGCATACACACATATACTATGCATACACCAATCCCTGGCAACACACAAATGCCCAGCTATAGGTAAAGCTTGAACATAATGTGACATCTGATCACATAAACACAAACACATAAAGGGATATGAGACCACACAATGAAACAGTTCATTCAGAGATATCCAGGGATGGAGTGATACCTGACTACAAATAGATATCTGAACATAGAGGTGTAACTAACTGCCTACGTAACACAATGGGATACCAGGACAAATTTGGTTTACCAACCACTCAATAATACTTGCATAAGCCAGACAATCAGATATCAGCATTATCTACTAATAAACATGGATACCAAAATACATATATTTTCCTGACAACAGGCAGACAACTCCATAGGAATAACTAACCATAAATTGATACTTATTAAAACAGGACCACATGCATACCACATAGTTCTTCTTATCTAAAAATGCATGCCAGATTATATAGTCAATGCATGGCCACTTGAACATTCCAGACTATACAGTCATACATGAAAAGGTATATCTGAAAAGGTAGAGATATCTACAGAGAGATACCCATATAGTTTTAGCCACATAAACAAATATAGCTGACAAAGCAGGGATGCCTGACCTTACAGTATACCCAACCATAGAGTAATACCAAATCACACATGTTTACATGACCAGACATGATGACACGATTTTAGGAATACTTGGCCATATGTTACTCAATATTAGGGAATTCTGACCATAGTAAGATAATCAATCAATCAGAGAAACCCAACTAACGTTTAATTAGCAGTGCTCTGGACAAAATATGGTATATGGCAGTGTTTGACTAGAAAGGGCTCCAATATATATGTCTAAATATGTGTATGTGAATATATATACAGTATCTCACAAAAGTGAGTACACCCCTCACATTTTTGTAAATATTTTATTATATCTATTCATGTGACAACACTGAAGAAATGACACTTTGCTACAATGTAAAGTAGTGAGTGTACAGCCTGTATAACAGTGTAAATTTGCTGCCCCCTCAAAATAACTCAACATACAGCCATTAATGTCTAAACCGTTGGCAACAAAAGTGAGTACACCCCTAAGTGGAAATGTCCAAATTGGGCCCAAAGTGTCAATATTTTGTGTGACCACCATTATTTTCCAGCACTGCCTTAATCCTCTTGGGCATGGAGTTCACCAGAGCTTCACAGGTTGCCACTGGAGTCCTCATCCACTTCTCCAGGATGACATCATGGAGCTGGTGGATGTTAGTCCCCCACCTTCTGTTTGAGGATGCCCCACAGAATACTCAATAGGGTTTAGGTCTGGAGACATGCTTGGCCAGTCCATCACCTTTACCCTCAGCTTCGTCTTGGAGGTGTGTTTGGGGTTGTTATCATGCTTGGAATACTGCCCTGCGGTCCAGTCTTTGATGCTCTTCTTCAGTATGTCACAGTACATGTTGGCATTCATGGTTCCCTCAATGAACTGTAGCTCCCCAGTGCCGGCAGCACTCATGCATGCCCAGACCATGACACTCCCACCACCATGCTTAACTGTAGGCAAGACACACTTGTCTTTGTACACCTCCCCTGGTTGAAGCCACACACGCTTGACATTATCTGAACCAAATAAGTTTATCTTGGTCTCATCGGACCACAGGACATGGTTCCAGTAATCCATGTCCTTAGTCTGTTTGTAGGCTTTCTTGTGCATCATCTTTAGAAGAGGCTTCCTTCTGGGACGACAGCCATGCAGTCAAATTTTATGCAGTGTGCGGTGTATGGTCTGAGCACTGACAGGCTGAACCCCCACCCCTTCAACCTCTGCAGCAATGCTGGCAGCACTCATACGTCTATTTCCCGAAGACAACCTTTAGATACGACGCTGAGCATGTGCGCTCAACTTCTTTGGTCGACCATGGCAAGGCTTGTTCTGAGTGGAACCTGTCCTGTGAAACTGCTGTATGTTCTTGCCCACCCAGTGGCATCACTAGGGGGGTGAGGGGGATGTGGGCCGCACCCCCCGCACACCATCCAGGGGGTGACACCACCAGAATTTTTTTTAATTTTTTTTAAATTTTTATTGAAATTCAAAGAAATACAATGTAGAAATGCATAGATTTTTTTATTAGAGGGGCCAGCATTTGTGAACATTAGTGGGACTGGGGAAGTTGTAGACACACTTAATTTTTTTTGCCTCTTGAGTCTGCACTGCAATTTCCACAAATAGTAGTTTTCCCGGCTGCCTTTGCTTGTTTGTACTTTTCTCCTGCCCTACCCAATTTAACTATGAATGTTGTGGGTTGCACTGCTAGCCTAAATTTGCCTGCCTATCTGTGCTCACTGCTCAGTGACGTGTGGAGCAGTGGAGTCACTCACTGATGTGCTGTCTCTCTAAACGGGAACCGGAAAATCGTGAGGGGGATGCCTGGCACCTGACCGCATGACTGTCTGACACTGTCTCTAAAGTGAAGGAGCCACGTATGATGCACACCAGTGTTTCTGTGTGTGTGCCTTAGTGTTTCTGTGTGTGTCTGAGTGTTTTTGTGTGTGTGTGTGTGTGTGTGTGTGTGTCTGAGTGTTTGTGTGTGTGTGTGTGTGTGTTTTTGTGTGTGTGTGTCAGAGTGTTTTTGTGTGTGTGTCTGAGTGTTTTTGTGTGTGTGTCTGAGTGTTTTTGTGTGTGTGTTTTTGAGTGTGTGTCTGAGTGTGTTTCCGAGTGCTTGTGTGTGCATCTGAGTGTGTTTTTAAGTGTGTCTGAGTGTGTGTGTCTAAGTGTTTGTATGTGTGTGTGCCTGTGTTTTTGTGTTTGTGTGTGTCTGCTTGCTGGGGGGTGGGGGGTTGACACCATAACTTACCGCACTAGTGTCACCAACCCTAGCGATGCCACTGTGCCCACCATGCTGCAGCTCAGTTTCAGGGTCTTGGCAGTCTTCTTATAGCCTTGGCTATCTTTATGCAGAGCAACAATTCTTTTTTTCAGATCCTCAGAGAGTTCTTTGCTATGAGGTGCCATGTTGAACTTCCAGTAACCAGTATGAGAGAATGTGAGAGCGATAACACCAAATTTAACACACCTGCTCCCCATTCACACCTGAGACCTTGTAAAACTAACGATTCACATGACACCAGAGAGGGAAAATGACTAATTGGGCCCAATTTGGACATTTCCACTTAGGGGTGTACTCACTTTTGTTGCCAACAGTTTAGACATTAATGGCTGTGTGTTGAGTTATTTTGAGGGGACAGCAAATTTACACTTTTATACAGGCTGTACACTCACTACTTTACATTGTAGCAAAGTGCCATTTCTTCAGTGTTGTCACATGAAAAGATATAATAAAATATTTACAAAATTGTTGTAAAATATGTATCTATACCTATATATCTTTATGAATATATCTATATGAATGTATAATATTCATTAAGTGCTGGGCAGACGTGGTTTGTTATTATGAACCTTGTCGCCTGGCCTCATGGCAAGTTGGCAGCCCACCTTTCACATTGCACAAGCAATCCCGCCATTTTCTCACTCGTGGTCAATTAGATTGGATAGGGATGATTAAAATCCACTACACTTTAGCTTAAGTAGATGCGTTCTTACATCACAATCCATTAGAACTGTCTATGCAAAATCTTTTAGGGTCAATTTTGTTTTTCAGTTCCATTATACACCATTCCATTACAATTGCCACTTTTCAAATTAGTTGAACCATCCAAAATACATATGTGATATTTCATGGTCATCTGCTCATCATGGGGGATATTTATCAAAGTGTCAACTGAAAATACACTTGAATCCCGTGTCGCATTTGTCCACCGTAGTTATCAAAGCATCAAGATTGTCAAATGTTGAAATGTGTGATGAAATATAAGCTCCTGCAATCTCAATCTGATGCAGATCGATGTTTGCGTCATTACAGATGTTTCAAATTCACATTCAACTCTATTTGACCATTTTCCCAATTTATCAAACATTTAACAGGTACGCTTGCGTCTATTCCGATGCAGCTTACCTAGTTTTCAATCCGCCACCCTTGAGGCCGCGGATGCTATAGAAATCAATGGGAGTCTGAAAACACAGAAAGCTTATGTTCGATGCTGCAAGAGAGTGAAGTATATTACATAATAAAAGTAAATTATTAAATCAAACAATATTATTGCTCCACATTTGGTGCACTAGTGGATACAGATGCAAAAAAAAGGATGTGAACCCTTTGGAATGATATGGATTTCTGCACAAATTAGTCATAAAATGTAATCTGATCATCATCTAAGTAACAACAATAGACAATAGACACTGTCTGCTTAAACTAATAACACACAAAGAATGTTGCCATGTTTTTATTGAACACACCATGTAAACATTCACAGTGCAGGTGGAAAAAGTATGTGAACCCTTGTATTTAATAACTGGTTGAACCTCCTTTGGCATCAATAACTTCAACCAAACGTTTCCTGTAGTTGCAGATCAGACGTGCACAACGGTCAGGAGTAATTCTTGACCATTCCTCTTTATAGAACTGTTTCAGTTCAGTAATATTCTTGGGATGTCTGGTGTGAATCGCTTTCTTGAGGTCATGCCACAGCATCTCAATCGGGTTGAGGTCAGGACTCTGACTGGGCCACTTCAGAAGGCGTATTTTTCTTATGTTTAAGCCATTCTGTTGTTGATTTACTTCTATGCTTTGGGTCATTGTCCTGTTGCAACACCCATCTTCTGTTGAGCTTCAGCTGGTAGACAGATGGCCTTAAGTTCTCCTTGATAAACTTGGGAATTCATTTTTCCTTCGATGATAGCAATCCGCCCAGGCCCTGATGCAGCAAAGCAGCCCCAAACCATGATGCCCCCACCACCATACTTCACAGTTGGGATGAGGTTTTGATGTTGGTGTGCTGTGCCTCTTTTTCACCACACATAGTGTTGTGTGTTTCTTCCAAACAACTTAACTTTGGTTTCATCTGTCCACAGAATATTTTGCTAGTACTGCTGTGGAACATCCAGGTGCTCTTGTGCAAACTGTAAATGTGCAGCAATGTTTTGTTTGGACAGCAGTGGCTTCCTCTGTAGTAACCTCCCATGAAATCCATTCTTGTTTAGTGTTTTACGTATTGTAGATTCGCTAACAGGGATGTTAGCATTTGCCAGTGACTTTTGTAAGTCTTTAGCTGACACTCTAGGATTCTTCACCTCATTGAGCAGTCTGCAATGTGCTCTTGCAGTCATCTTTACAGGACGGCCACTTCTAGGGAGATTAGCAGCAGTGCTGAACTTTCTCCATTTATAGACAATTTGTCTTACCGTGGACTGATGAACAGCAAGGCTTTTGGAGATACTTTTATAACCCTTTCCAGCTTTATGCAAGTCAACAATTCTTAATCGTAGGTCTTCTGAGAGCTCTTTTGTACGAGGCATCATTCACATCAGGCAATGCTTCTTGTGAAAAGCAAACCCAGAACTGGTGTGTGTTTTTTATAGGGCATGGCAGCTGTAACCAACACCTCCAATCTCATCTCATTGATTGGACTCCAGTTGGCTGATATCTCACTCCAATTAGCTCTTGGAGATGTCATTAGTCTAGGGGTTCACATACTTTTTCCACATGCACTGTGAATGTTTACATGGTGTGTTCAATAAAAACATGGCAACATTTCATTCTTTGTGTGTTATTAGTTTAAGCAGACTGTGATTGTCTATTGTTGTGACTTAGATGATGATAAGATCACATTTTATGACCAATTTGTGCAGAAATCCATATCATTCCAAAGGGTTCACATACTTTTTCTTGCAACTGTATAGGGATAAAAATGAAAAATACATTACGACTTATGGATTATGTTACAACTTTGTCTCTCATTACAAAGCAATGGGACAATATTATTTCTCCAAATTTTTGCAAAGTTTTGCCCCAAACTTGTCGCACTAATAGAGATAAAAATGAAATAAATACACAAAATAATATAGCTAACTTCCTTTTTATTTTTTTGGGAAAAATCTATTTGCACCATGTTTAAGCCATGTAATACAAGTCCCACTCTCCACTTTGCACCAAATTTGACGCAACACTTTTCGCACCAATTATGACGCAAACTTCTAAACAACCCACAGACTAGTGAATTTTTCAACCACTTTTGATTGGAATATGCATAATCACATGATTTATGACATCAGCTAATCTGTTTCAAATATACATTTTAAACTATCACTAACGAATCAAATTGCTTGATACTTGTGTCATTGATCACTCATCAGAACTTGTAAGTGCCATTTGTTACATTGTGTATTATACTTTGAAAGTATGTATATGTGAAATTAGTATTAAAGATAAACATTGATGCTGACATTTGGACACACACGCCTAGATTTAGAGTTCTGCGGCCAAAGGGGTGCGTTACCTACGCATGCTTTTTTTCCCCCGCACCTTTTAAATACCGCTGGTATTTAGAGTTCACAGAATGGCTGGGTTTTCAGTGCGTTAGGCTCCAAAAAGGGAGCGTAGAGCATAATTTAACGCCACTGCAACTCTAGATACCAGCGGTGCTTACGGACGCGGCCAGCTTCAAAAACGTGCTTGTGCACGATATCCCCATAGAAAACAATGGGGCATTTTGAGCTGAAAAAAAAGCCAAAAAAGCAGCGTTCAGTTCCTAACGCAGCCCCATTGTTTTCTATGGGGAAGCACTTCCTACGTCTGCACCTAACACTCTAACATGTACCCCGAGTCTAAACACCCCTAACCTTACACTTATTAACCCCTATTCTGCCGCCCCCGCTATCGCTGACACCTGCATATTTTTTTTAACCCCTAATCTGCCGCTCCGTAAACCGCCGCTACCTACATTATCCCTATGTACCCCTAATCTGCTGCCCCTAACACCGCCGACCCCTATATTATATTTATTAACCCCTAATCTGCCCCCCACAACGTCGCCTCCACCTGCCTACACTTATTAACCCCTAATCTGCCGAGCGGACCGCACCGCTACTATAATAAAGTTATTAACCCCTAATCCGCCTCACTCCCGCCTCAATAACCCTATAATAAATAGTATTAACCCCTAATCTGCCCTCCCTAACATCGCCGACACCTAACTTCAATTATTAACCCCTAATCTGCCGACCGAATCTCGCCGCTACTGTAATAAATGGATTAACCCCTAAAGCTAAGTCTAACCCTAACACTAACACCCCCCTAAGTTAAATATAATTTTTATCTAACGAAATAAATTAACTCTTATTAAATAAATTATTCCTATTTAAAGCTAAATACTTACCTGTAAAATAAACCCTAATATAACTACAATATAAATTATAATTATATTATAGCTATTTTAGGATTAATATTTATTTTACAGGCAACTTTGTATTTATTTTAACCAGGTACAATAGCTATTAAATAGTTAAGAACTATTTAATAGCTAAAATAGTTAAAATAATTACAAAATTACCTGTAAAATAAATCCTAACCTAAGTTACAATTAAACCTAACACTACACTATCAATAAATTAATTAAATACAATACCCACAAATAAATACAATTAAATAAACTAACTAAAGTACAAAAAATAAAAAAGAACTAAGTTACAAAAAATAAAAAAATATTTACAAACATTAGAAAAATATTACAACAATTTTAAACTAATTACACCTACTCTAAGCCCCCTAATAAAATAACAAAGCCCCCCAAATAAAAAAATGCCCTACCCTATTCTAAATTAAAAAAGTTCAAAGCTCTTTTACCTTACCAGCCCTGAAAAGGGCCCTTTGCGGGGCATGCCCCAAAGAATTCAGCTCTTTTGCCTGTAAAAAAAACACATACAATACCCCCCCCCAACATTACAACCCACCACCCACATACCCCTAATCTAACCCAAACCCCCTTAAATAAACCTAACACTAAGCCCCTGATGATCTCCCTACCTTGTCTTTACCTCACCGGGTCCCGATCTGTCCAGAAGAGGGTCCGAAGTCTTGATCCAAGCCCAAGCGGGGGGCTGAAGAGTGACGTCCATCCTCGGGCTGAAGTCTGGATCCAAGCAGCGGCTGAAGAACTCCATCATCGGGATGAAGTCGGAAGTCCATCATCGGGATGAAGTCTTCTATCAAGCCGCATCTTCAATCTTCTTTCTTCCGGAGCGGAGCGGAGCAATCTTCTTCCAAGCCGACGCGGAACATCCTCTTCAACCGATGCCTACTCGCCGAATGACGGTTCCTTTAAATGACGTCATCCAAGATGGCGTCCCTCGAATTCCGATTGGCTGATAGGATTCTATCAGCCAATCGGAATTAAGGTAGGAATATTCTGATTGGCTGATGGACTTCCGACTTCATCCCGATGATGGAGTTCTTCAGCCGCCGCTTGGATCCAGACTTCAGCCCGAGGATGGACGTCACTCTTCAGCCCCCCGCTTGGGCTTGGATCAAGACTTCGGACCCTCTTCTGGACTGATCGGGACCCGGTGAGGTGAAGACAAGGTAGGGAGATCTTCAGGGGCTTAGTGTTAGGTTTATTTAAGGGGGGTTTGGGTTAGATTAGGGGTATGTGGGTTGTAATGTTGGGGGGGGTATTGTATGTGTTTTTTTTACAGGCAAAAGAGCTGAATTCTTTGGGGCATGCCCCGCAAAGGGCCCTTTTCAGGGCTGGTAAGGTAAAAGAGCTTTGAACTTTTTTAATTTAGAATAGGGTAGGGCATTTTTTTTTATTTTGGAGGGCTTTGTTATTTTATTAGGGGGCTTAGAGTAGGTGTAATTAGTTTAAAATTGTTGTAATATTTTTCTTATGTTTGTAAATATTTTTTTATTTTTTGTAACTTAGTTCTTTTTTATTTTTTGTACTTTAGTTAGTTTATTTAATTATATTTATTTGTAGGTATTGTATTTAATTAATTTATTGATAGTGTAGTGTTAGGTTTAATTGTAGATAATTGTAGGTATTGTATTTAATTAATTTATTGATAGTGTAGTGTTAGGTTTAATTGTAACTTAGGTTAGGATTTATTTTACAGGTAATTTTGTAATTATTTTAACTATTTTAGCTATTAAATAGTTCTTAACTATTTAATAGCTATTGTACCTGGTTAAAATAAATACAAAGTTGCCTGTAAAATAAATATTAATCCTAAAATAGCTATAATATAATTATAATTTATATTGTAGCTGTATTAGGGTTTATTTTACAGGTAAGTATTTAGCTTTAAATAGGAATAATTTATTTAATAAGAGTTAATTTATTTCGTTAGATAAAAATTATATTTAACTTAGGGGGTGTTAGTGTTAGGGTTAGACTTAGCTTTAGGGGTTAATCCATTTATTACAGTAGCGGCGAGATTCGGTCGGCAGATTAGGGGTTAATAATTGAAGTTAGGTGTCGGTGATGTTAGGGAGGGCAGATTAGGGGTTAATACTATTTATTATAGGGTTATTGAGGTGGGAGTGAGGCGGATTAGGGGTTAATAACTTTATTATAGTAGCGGTGCGGTCCGCTCGGCAGATTAGGGGTTAATAAGTGTAGGCAGGTGGAGGCGACGGTGAGAAGGGCAGATTAGGGGTTAATAAATATAATATAGGGGTCGGCGGTGTTAGGCGCAGCAGATTAGGGATACATAGCTATAATGTAGGTGGCAGCGGTGTACGGAGCGGCAGATTAGGGGTTAATAATAATATGCAGGGGTCAGCGATAGCGGGGGCGGCAGATTAGGGGTTAATAAATATAATATAGGGGTCGGCGGTGTTAGGGGCAGCAGATTAAGGGTTCATAGGGATAATGTAGGTGGCAGCGGCGTGCGGTCGGCAGATTAGGGGTTAAAAAATTTTAATAGAGTGGCGACGATGTGGGGGGACCTCGGTTTAGGGGTACATAGGTAGTTTATAGGTGTTAGTGTACTTTAGAGCACAGTAGTTAAGAGCTTTATAAACCGGCGTTAGCCCAGAAAGCTCTTAACTACTGACTTTTTTCTGCGGCTGGAGTTTTGTCGTTAGATTTCTAACGCTCACTTCAGCCACGACTCTAAATACCGGCGTTAGGAAGATCCCATTGAAAAGATAGGATACGCAATTGACGTAAGTGGATCTGCGGTATGGAAAAGTCACGGATGGAAAGTGATCGTTAGACCCTTTAATGACTGACTCTAAATACCAGCGGTAGCCCAAAACCAGCGTTAGGAGCCTCTAACGCTGGTTTTGACGGCTACCGCCCAACTCTAAATCTAGCCGACAGTGTAATATTTTAGACATTGATTTTAAAATTTAAATTGATGTTTGATTTAATATAATCTTAAGGTGATAGCTGAACGGGATAGCCCACCTAACATTAAACTGTCATGATTCAGATACAGCAGAAATTAAAATCACCTCTTTACTGTCATGCTATTTTCAGTGTTTTTTTTCCTTCTCTTAAATTTCTTTTTCAGTAAGAAAGGTCATCTTATATGCCAGCCCATTTTATAACTTCTGTGTAGGGGTGGTTTTTAAAACTAGATTGCAACTAGGAAGGGTTACACAGGTACAGAGAGAAAACTGGCCCAGCTCTTAAAATATCCATTGACTGAAAATAAATACATATGATACCCTGATTACATGTTATATTCGCATTATTCCTGCTCAGAATAATAATAAATTTATAATATATAGTATATACATATAGTGGTATAAATAAACACAGAGATATGACAGATAACATTGTTTAGAACAAAAAAAAGGAACTTAGGGACATGTAAATATGTTTGCAAAAGATTTCTGACATAACATATATATATATATATATATATATATATATATGTGCAAAGATATATGTACAAATTCTAGCATTAATAATCATTTATAAAAAAAAAACATGGGATAGAAGCATATCATGACTTCTAGAAATACAAATACACATTAATTTATGTGAAAGTATTATATAACAGATTTTTGCTTTTGTATAACAAATAAATATAAAAATAACTTTCTATAAGATATTGTTTGTTCAGGTATAAATGTAGCTATTTCTTAGACATTAACAGATGAAAAATAAAAGATTAGCTTTAAAGAAACGTGCTTGTTCATGGACAGTAATGAAATGGTATAAATAAAGTTGGGAAAAACCCAAATAACCATGACATTGATGACTGTTAGTTAACAACAGTCCGATGCTCATCGCGCCGTACTTGACGTGCGTGTTTTTGACGGGTTTTTTTTATAAATAAGAGCATCGTATGTGGATCCGCGTCAGCAATGTCTGGCGATGCCTGGCAAACATATTGATGCCGGCAAATGCACTGAGATTGCCGCTTTGATAAATACATAAATAAATAAATACCAAAGCACATATGCATCTATCATGTTTAACTACAGGATTTTCATTGACCTACAGTGATTTTGTGAGCTTTACACAGACATTCATAGATGATGTAAGCTGCAAACAAGGGACAACGGTGTTACCTTAGCCTAGGTATTAGAGTATTTGTATATCTAGCCATGTAAATGAGCTGAACTGTAACTGTATAGGCTAGCTACGATTCTCAAAGAAAATCAGGCTGCTTCTGGTAAAAAGTGTATTTTAATGAACAAGCACATTACATTTATGCTCACTACACACAATACACATAAGCACCCAACATTTTAAAGCCATGTGAATGGTGTTATGAGGGTAAGATAAATTAGCGCTCCACTTGTAATCTAGCCCTAAATATATATATATATATATATATATATATATATATATATATAAAAACAAAGTTGTTGAAAAACATGGCTGCAAACAGTTTGCTAATGCCTGCTCCACTGTTAGCGAGGGGCGAGGGCAAACAGATGCATGTCCAAGGGACCTCTAACTCAGGGCCGGCGCTCCCACTAGGCAAGCTAGGCATCCTCCTAGGGCGCACTGCCGCCTAGGGCGCAGCCGGCCACGACCCGGGTTCCCCAACTTGCCGCATGCTACAACAAATATGTCAGAGTCAGCAGCCTGCAGGTCGGGAGTGGGCTAAAAAAAAAGTAAGTGATATTGTCAAACTGGGTGCACCGTGCTGTCAAATTCTGGGTGCCGCCAATATCTATGGATTGTGTATCCAATCCACCTTAAGGCAGCTGCTATCCCTGAGTTACCACCTTAAGCAGCACAGGCTGATGACATCACTCCCTGGAGCCAGGCTCAGTAAAAGAGCGGCAAGAGTGGGGTGTGCAGCTAAGTGCTGGTGGTGGAGATATGCAGTCGGTCACTACACACGGGCATCCCGGTGACTTGTGTGGCTGCAGCCTGAAGGGCTATGAGGCAGCAGAGAGGATGATCACACTTTTGTGACCTTTAAGACACAAACAAGGTAGGACAACAGACAGAGCTGTAGAAGTGTGAAGTACGATGGAGGGACTCTGTAACATCAAAATTGCTGAGCTTGATGAAGCAATAGGGTGCACTTTTATCCAGAACCCCTGTTTAAGTATTAACCCTTTTAGTGCAAAATAGGCTGATGCAGCACCTAACTTAAACAAGCATTTTAGATATGCCAAGTATTTTTTATAGGGTGTTTGAAGACTTCACAAACAAATAAAATAGATCTGATTATCAGCAGCTTTATGTTACATGAATATGTGATTTGGGGAAGCAGACTATTACAGTATATTCCATGCGTACAGTGTATACTACCTCTGCTCTGTCTTTCTCTCTCCCCATCTGTTTCTCTCTGTCCCACTCTCCCCCCATCTGTCTCTTTCCCCCTCTGTCTGTCTCTCCCCCCTCTGTCTGTCTGCCTCTCTCCCTCCCCTCTGTCTGTCTCTCTCTCCCTCTGTCTGTCTCTCTCCCTCCCCTCTCTCCCCTCTCTGTCTCTCTCTCCCCTCTCTGTCTCTCTCTCCCCTCTCTGTCTCTCTCTCACCCCTCTCTGTATCTGCATCCCCCTTTCTGTCTCTCTCTATCCTCCTCTCTGTCTCTCTCTACCCCCTCTCTGTCTCTCTCTCCCCTCTGTGTCTCTCTCTCTCCCCTCTCTGTCTCTCTCTACTATGTGTGCCTCTCTCTGTCCCTCTCTCTGTCTCTTTCTCTCTCTCTCTTCTCCCCCTCTCTCTCTCTATTCTCCCCCTTTCTCTCTCTCTTCTCCCCCCTCTCTCTCTCTTCTCCCCCTCTTTCTCTCTCTCTTCTCCCCCTCTCTCTCTTATGCCCTCTCTGTCTCTGTCTCTCTCTCTTCCCCCCTCTCTGTCTCTTCTCCCCTCACTGTCTCTCTGTCTCTTCTCCCCCATCTCTCTCTCTCTTCTTTCCCTCTCTGTCTCCCCCTCTCTGTCTCTCTCTCCTTCTTTGTCTCTCTCTCTCTCCCCCCCCTCTCTCTCTCTCTTTCTCTCTCTCTTTGTTTCTCTCTCATACATTTATACAGCAAGGCTTTGAAAACCCTGAACCAAACCATATATACAAATATTTATTTACTTCACATGATTAATCATTATGTTAAAGGGACATTATACACTAGATTTTCCTTTGCATAAATATTTTGTAGATGATCCATTTATACAGCCCATCTAGTTGTGTTTTTGTAAAAAGGTATAGTTTTACCTATTTTTAAATAGCATTGTGCTGATTTTCAGACTCCTAACCAAGCCCCAACTTAAAGGGACATTATACACTAGATTTTCCTTTGCATAAATGTTTTGTAGATGATCTATTTATATAGCCCATCTGGGTGTGTTTTTGTAAAAATTTATAGTTTTGCCTATTTTTAAATAGCATGGCGCTGATTTTCAGACTCCTAACCAAGCCCCAACGTTTTAGATGTATACTGATGTACACAGACTTCAGACTGCTTCTGTTCCTATAATGGATCTTTTCATATGCAGGGGAGGGTTTTTTTTGGTGGGGGAGCGCAAGTAGCTGGTCTTGCCTAGGGCGCAAAATAGTCTAGCACCGGCCCTGCTCTAACTATAGCTGTAGTGGTGCTGCAGTGGGTTATACCTACATTAAGCTATCACAAAAGCAGTGAGAACTTTTAACAGAGTAATTTTTCCAATCAGATTATTATATATAAAAAAGTACTATTGCAAAAACCACTAGAATGTTCTCTTAGGATGTTTATATTCTATTACTCCAGTGAACCTCATGTTGAAATGTTGCTTAGAGCAGCAGTAGATTTCCGAAATGGAAAATTCCCTTGCAACAAGATTCTCATCTCTAGAAGGGAACTGTGACCCTTTTTCTACCTTGGATAACACACATCCTAAATATAAATCCAAAACATAGAACTTGCATTTCCTCATTAATTTATTTTCTGTTTACACTAAGGGGTAGATTTAACAAGGGTCGAATGGCCCTTCTTCACCTTGTTTCCACGCAAGACTTCAGGCTCGCCGGAAACAGCAGTTATGAAGCAGCGGTCTAAAGACCGCTGCTCCATAACTTGTCCTTTGCCTCTGAGGCTGCGGTCTTCAATTCGTCCTATGCTAGCGGCCGCAAATCTGCAGGGGGCGGCATTGCACAAGCAGTTCTGGTGAACTACTTGTGCAATGATAAATGCCAACAGCGTATGCTGTCGGCATTCAGCGATGTCTGTCGGACATGATACGCTACAGTGTATCATGTCGGACAGACATTAGTAAATTTACCCCAAAGAGTAAATTTCGCTGTAGGTGCAATTTAAAAATATTAAATAAAATAAAGTGTGGCCTTTTTAAGAACCCAGGAGCCTTATATCCCTTTGAATGATACTGGTTGCCATCAAAAATTCTAGAGGCACCTTAGGGTGACGCAAAAACAGAGATCCAGATATATATGTATATATATATGTTGTGAAGTTTGTTACCTAAAGGGTTCTCCACTGAGTAGTGGGTAATTTGTGTGCCAAATTCTTAAATGATGAGTCAAGATGACAGATATGCACACATCATAAAGCTCCCATAATTGTCAAATATTAATGGTGTATGTAAAAAAATAATGAAGCATTATTGAATTATCAAATGAACAGTTTTTTGTTTTTTACATAAAGTAAGATTAAGGGGTGCGTTTGTTAAGCAGGTGTTAAAATACAGCTTCAACTGGAGGTCACAAATCCCTTGCACTGGCCCTGGATAATAGAAATGCAAAGCAAGATTGTTAAATGAATATATTGTATGTGGAACATCTCGACAATGCTGTAATTTCACATAAAAAAAAAAACTGCCAGCAATTAACACTTTAAAATTTAATGTAGCTCATTTGTTTCCAAGCTATTAATGTATTTTTTTATAAGACCTATACATTTATATCAACCTTAACATGAAAGGGTTAACAATTCCTGCATCCTTCAAAGTCTGAACATTTCATGTAAAGCAGGGGGCGCACATTAGGATAAGACTCATTGTGTTATGTTCCATTAAGTTACTCTCTGTCAATGTCACAAGATTCTGCAACAATCAAAATAATTTAAAAGCAAGGAAACTAAATTATCTATGTCTATTTAAATCATCCATTCTAACTTTAAAATGTGACTTTCCTAAAAGCTCTGAGGTTGCAAAGGGCATAAATGGGTTGTTTATTTATTACATCTACACTGTACATAAATATAGGTTCTATTCTTTTGTATTTTTTCTCATCTCAGATCCTTACAATTTTTAAAACATTTTATGAAATCATAAGAAAGTGGTTTGTGACAATAGCAGGTTACAGTGCTCTATAACTTTGTTTTTGATAGTATAAGGACCCCTAGTGGTAACAGGAAATGTGTGCGTGAAGCTGTGTGTTGCTACAATGTTACATAAAGCAGGAAGGGTTTTTTCAGTCAACGGTATAAAACTGAATAGGGTTTTCTTCCCAGAGGCCTCTGTTAGATGTGACTATGGTTTTGTACATCCAGTCATGCATCCATGTCAGTTTAACCCACTCCTTCTGGCATGTCTTTCCACATGCCCTTAATTGTGCTGAGGACCTTTTATCCTTGGAGGAAACATGCACAGTGACTTCTATAAGGAGAAACTGCTTTCCACCTCACCACTCGTACTTGATAAGATACTGTGGAAAACTGGTAGGACCTTGGGATGCTCCAATTATCTGCAAGGGCACACACAGCTGGATCTGTGTCTGGTAGAGGATGCATTAATCCAGGGTTAGTGGCTGTTGAATGAAGAGCCTGTGATATAGAGGGCTGATGCAGGTCATGATGCTAGAGCACTTGGGGTATCTTTGAGTATACATGCAGCTATTGTTATTTATGCTGGTGCTACTACTGAGACTATAGGAGTTTAAATGACTGTGGGGAAGGTAGAGTTCAAGGTACATTGTGGGTTCAGTTTCTGTCTGAATGTCATTGTCCTCTGCAACTGGTGCAACTGTTGTATCAGCTGCTGGATCTTCACAAACATCCATAGCTGCTTGGGCTGCAATTGAAGGTAGGTTAAGATCTGGTGAGTCTGCTCTTGTTACACACTCATATGTTTCTATATGAAATAGATTAACAAAAAGAAAAGCAGCCAACTGCTATACCATGCTTTCTTGTATAAATTCAAACATATTGGAATGGGGTCTGTGTTTGGTTGCTGCTGCACACTATGTGAGAGAGGTGGTGACTCTGTAAGAATGTACTTAAAGGGATTCTAAACCCAATTTTTTTTCTTTCATGACTGAGATAGAACATGCAATTTTAACTCCTTAACAACCGAGGACGTGTCAGGCACGTTCTACAAAAAGTGTCAGTTAAGGACCAAGGACGTGCTTGACACGTCCTCTGGGGTTTCAAACACTGGAATCGATCGTGATAGCTTCCAGTTTCTTTCAGGGTATTGCAGTGAATGCCTCAATATTGAGGCATCGTGCAATACCCTTTTTAAGCACACTGATGCAGAGAGGGCCACTCTGTGGCCCTCTCTGCATCGGTCAACAATGGTGACGATCGTTGGTGGGTGGGAGCCATAGCAGGGAGGCGAGTGGGTGGACCATAGCTACACAGCACTAAAGGCATGAGAGAGAGGGAATCAAGGAAGAGGGAGAGGGAGGGGGGAATAACTTATGGGAAAGGGATCTGGGAGGGAGAGGGGAAAGGATATTGAGGGGGGCAGCTACACTACAGAAAATTGGCAAAAAAACATAAAATTTAGCAAACTGGGTACTGGCCGACAGCTGACAGTACCCAAGATGTCAGCAAATAGGTAGAGGAGAGAGGGTTTGAGAGGTGTTTTGGGGGAATCAGGGAGGTTGGGGGCTAAGGGGGGGATCCAACACTGCAGCATATGTATAATAATAAAAAAATAAAATAAAGCCTTTTATTTTAGTACTGGCAGACTTTCTGCCAGTACTTAAGATGGCGGTGACATAATTGCACAAGCTGTTTGTAAATAATTTCAGTGAGAAACCTAAAGTTAGTGAAAAAGTTAACGATTTTTTTTATTTGATTGCATTTGGCGGTGAAATGGTGGCATGAAATATACTAAAATGGGCCTAGATCAATACTTTAGGTTGTCTACTACACTACACTAAAGCTAAAATTAACCCTAGAAGCTCCCTACAAGCTACCTAATTAACCCCTTCACTGCTTTAAAAAATATATACATGTCAAGGGATATTTAGTGATTCCTGACAGATATCAGTGTTACAATGTAACTATCTCTAATTTTGAAAAAAAAATTATAAGATATGATGAAAATAATGGTATCTTTAGAAAGTCCATTTAATGGCGAGAAATTGGTATATAATATGTGTGGGTACAGTAAATGAGTAAGAGGAAAAATTACAGCTAAACACAAACACAGCAGAAATGTAAAAAAAGCCCTGGTCCTTAAAGGGACAGTCTACACCAGAATTTTTATTGTTTTAAAAGATAGATAATCCCTTTATTACCCATTCCCCAGTTTTGCATAACCAACACAGTTATAATAATATACTTTTAACCTCTGTGATTATCTTGTATCTAAGCCTCTGCAAACTGCCCCTTTATTTCAGTTCTTTTGACAGACTTGCAGTTTAGCCAATCAGTGCCTGCTCCCAGATAACTAACACCCTCTAGTGGTGAAAAACTGTTAAAATGCATTCTGAAAAGAGGTGGCCTTCAAGGTCTAAGAAATTAGCATATGAACCTCCTAGGTTAAGCTTTCAACTAAGAATACCAAGAGAACAAAGCAAAATTGGTGATAAAAGTCAATTGGAAAATTGTTTAAAATGACATGCTCTATCTGAATCATGAAAGTTTATTTTGGCCTAGACTGTCCCTTTAACGGTAAGAAAATTGAAAAATGGTCTGGTCACTAAGGGGTTAAGCAACTTTCTAATTTACTCCTGTTATTATTTTTTTTTCTTTACTTAAAAAGCAGGAATGTAAAGCTTAGGAGCCAGCACATTTTTGGTTCAGCACCCTGGATAGTGCTTATTTATTGGTGCCTACATTTAGCCACCAATAAGCAAGCATAACCCAGGTACTGAACCAAAAATGAGCCGGCTCCTAAGCTTTACATTCCTGCTTTTTAAATAAAGATATCAAGAGAACGAAGAAAATTTAATAATAGAAGTAAATGAGAATGTTGCTTAAAATTGCATGTTCTATCTGAATAATTAAAGAAAACATTTGGGTATAGTATCCCTTTAAATACCAAAAGTATATCTTTGCCTATTTAAGATTAATAAATTTGAATTTCTGAGTGTAAAACCATAACCTCAAATGACGGCATGTACAGTATTATCTGCTGTGTACAGAGTGTGAAGATGTCATTTGTACATAGAAAAATGTTTGAATGAGAATCAGAAACATGTTAGCATTATTTTAGCATTATTTTTCCTTTGGGAGACTGCAGCAGTGAATTGCTCCATTGCACCACAGGAGGGGAGAGAAGTGGTAGAGTCAAAACTTGAAGGACCGAATTATGAAAACTATTAAATATTTAAGACTATACTGAAATGTGACAGCAGAGCATTTCGGATTTGATTTTTTGCAATATACTTCTGTAATGCTCCTATTAAAGACTAAACCCCCTAGGAAAGCATAGAAGAGTTTTTTTGTTTTTTTTTATCCCCTATTTGGAATGGTGTAGTGGAGTTTAGGTTACTGATTTTCAAACCTGTCCTCAGGCCTAACCAAAAGGTCACATTTTCACGATTACCTTGGGTGAGAGCAGGTAAAATAACCATGTTTACTAATCAGCTGTGCTCTAGTTCAGAGATCCTCAAAATGTGGCCTGTTAGGGAGGCCTGAGGACAGGTTAGTAAACCAGTGGTTTAGGTCAATATACAGTAGATGATGCTTTAAGGAAAAGCAGGAAAAATATGTTTCTGGAGCAGAATATGTGACAAGGAGCTTTTGTCTTCCCTTTGCAAATTGTAAATCAGAGCACAGTATAATAATTACACAAGATGGTGGACCTGAAAGCACTCCTGCATAAGGTTTTAGGGGCATCTAGGACTAGGAGTAGACAGTGTGGCTTTGGGAGAAGTTGCAGCTTATGTTCTGGTTACTCACAGTAGTGTTAAAGCAGTCCTGGTGTAGGCAGTGGTGAAGAGCAGTGAGTTTTCTGGCTTGTGAGGAGGTCCCATTTACCAAAGTGGCTGAGACTTAAGAAACCTATGGCAAAAGTTGGCAACATATTTCAGTGTTGAGGCAGACTGTTCATTGTGTATGTCTCAAAGCAGTGAAACAAGGTGAGAGCTTTGAGTATAATGCAAAGTTGGGTGTGACCCCACCAGGGGAAAAAGTTCCATAGGGAGATGGAGAACTGAGCAGATGGAAAACCATGTAGGGATGACTGAAAGGAGCAGCACAGCAGGATGAGTAAATCCATGGAACCGCTAATGCTTGGTATTTGACTGGTTAGGCCATGTGTTGGGCTGGATGGGAACATTATGAGCTCTCAAGGGTGAAGGCTGGAAGTAGAGTGTGGTTTTGTGTTTGGACTAAAATTAAGGAAGGATATTGGTAGGAAGATATGTATTAAATTTATGCTAGTGGGGCTCTAGGAAAAAGAGCCAACTCACTTTATGGTTAGAGTTAAGTTGATCTAATGAATTAGCTATCAAACTTTAAGCACCTTCCTGCAGCCACCTCAATGTTTTATTATAGCAACTAAACAGTCAATAGATGCACTTAGCAATACCTTTGGAGTCCGATTTCTGTCCCATCCTCAGTAAGGTTGCGTTTGTGAACCCACTCTAGTCACTAATAAAGTTGCTTGTTTCAAGAGGCCTCTGCTTCCATTTCCAATCTCATTTTCATATCCAAAAGCCATAAACACACGGGACCACTTCACTTTTGACATTTTTTTAAATGACATTTGTCTTAGTAATTACATTGCTTCTAACAATTAAGATCTTATACTTTGGCGATCTGAGATGTTTATTGCCTTTGTAGATAGATTGTACTTTTGTTTAAAGAAACAAGACCAAAACTGCATGTTTTAAAAAGGTTTCCCATACAAAGTATTTTGTGTTGTGATCTGATGTCGCTATTAGAAATCTTACAAGGTTGTCAAATTCATGGTATTCCTTTAAAAAATATTTAAAATGTCATCTTTAGAGTATACTAATTTTAGAAGGTGGTAGTTTTATCCTGCACAGTATTTGCTGATCAATGCAGTGAGAATTAAAAAATTTCCAAGATTTAAGCCACTGCAATGTTTCAATGGAACAAGCTCGGAACTGTGCTTTAATGATGGACAAAGTGTGATGTTTTTGTATTCCCTCTGTTGTAGATGCTGTACTGTTCTTCTTCATTCAAAGCCAGAATAATGCAAAACCAAAAAAAAATCTTGCTTAATCAATTACTCCACTTTTACAGTCCTAGCAATATAAATAGCCCATCCAACAGACATGCCCACTATACCCATAATGCCTTTACATACATATTTATATAGTTTTGGAACACAAGAGGTTAATTTCACACAATTTATTATTAACATTACAAACAATAAAAAATGACCTTTTTAAAACACCCCTAATGTAATATCTAAACCTGTTAAATGGGCATTGTATATGTTTTATTTGCATTTTGTTTTTCAATGCCGATATCCAGCACTTAACAACAACAAAAAGTTATACTTAAACTATCTGAGAAAAACTTTTTCACAGGTGAAGTCTTTTATCGGCAGATCAATTTGAGATTGTTATAACTCAAAATCCATACTGACAATATCAAATAAATTTCTAAACTCAATATAGGCCATAGATATTGGTAAGATTGTGGTTTGTTCCTAGATTTAGCCGCGAGGAGGTGATTCAAAAGGGATCCATCACCAATTCAAAATTGTTCAAAGACAACATCACTGAGAGGCGTTTTACTATAGATCACAACGTGAGGAGATGCTGGTGAAATATTCCAAGCAGCATCGCCACCTACATTGGAGATGTAAAGTAAAGGATCCCTATTAAATATTTCACTCAACAAAATAAATGCACCACAGCCTACACTAATAACCGAAAAACTTCCATAACCCCCACCACAATATCCCCTAAACTACTAAACCCTTATACCACCACAACCCCTCACCACAATAACCCCAACTCTATTTAACCCCTATACTGCCACAACCCCCCCCCAGCAATAACCCCTACACTACTTAACCCCTATACCACCACAACCCTCACCACAAACTACCCCTAACCTATAAATCTCTTAACCACCAATACCCCACCACAAACTACCTCTAACCTATTAACCCCCTAATTGTCAATACTCCCCTCAAACTATCCCTAACCTATAACCCCCCTATCTGCCTATACCCCACCACAATCTACCTCTAATATATTAACCCCTAACGGCCAATACCCCACCGCATACTACCCCTAAATATTAACCCTCTAACCACCAATACCCCACTGCAAACTACCCCTACACTACTTAACTCCCTGACAGATAACCCTCCCCCAAGATCACTAACCTAGCACTCCATAAGTTACAAAAAATAATTAGAGTTGGGATGCAAGCTTCAAAATATCCCCTAATCAACTGATGTTAAATCTGTTCTTAACTGATGTTAAGTCTTTATTAGCTATTTTGCTATTGTACTATGTTGCTATAAAATAGTTCCTTGTGTCTCTTTTTAGAAACACCCCATGTTTCATGTTATTCTTTTCTTTCTGTGTTGCTTTCCAATCAGAAAGAGTTCTGTACCTACTGCTACTAGTACATGAGAATTAACAATACAACAACATGGGCATGGCAGCATGTAAAGCTAACATTTTGTCCCCAAAACTTCTTGGTAAATTAATTAAAATATTAGAAGTGTTGATGGGATTGTTTTCTACAGCACATGTTTAAAATGGAATATTTTAATAAAAAAAAAAAGAAGCGTAAAATAGATTTACTATTCTAATTGTTACATTCTTATTTTCAGTCGGCTAGATTACGAGTTTTGCGGTATGAGTGAAAAAAGCAGCGTTAAGGCTCTCTTTCACTACCGCTGGTATTACGGGTCTTGCAGGTTTAGCTGCACCGCACACTTTTTTGGCCGTAACGCAACGTAACTACGGTAGCTTTCCAAAAGTCCTTTTTTAATGGGACTTCCTTTGTGCCGGTATTACGAGTCTGTCTGGGAGGCCAAAAAGTGAGCGGTACAGCCAATACCGTCAAGATCCATACTGTAAACTGAAAGTCAGTAGTTATGGGTTTTATGCTACAACACCAAAACATAAAACTCATAACTAAAGTGCTAAAAAGTCCACTAACACCTATAAACTACCTATTAACCACTAAAACGAGGCCCTCCCACATCGCAAACACTAAAACAAAATTATTAACCCCTAATCTGCCGCTCCGGACATCGCCGCCACTATAATAAACATATTAACCCCTAAACGGCAGCACTCCCGCATCGTAAACACTAGTTAAATATTATTAAACCCTAATCTGCTGTCCCTAACATCACCGCAACCTACATTACTGTTATTAGCCCCTAATCTGCTGCTCCCAAAATCACCGCCACTTTACTAAAGTTATTAACCCCTAAACCTAACCCTAAGTCTAACCCTAACCCTAACACCCCTAACTTTAATATAATTAAAATAAATCTAAATAAAATTACTATCATTAACTAAATAATTCCTATTTAAAACTGAATACTTACCTGTAAAATAAACCCTAAGCTAGCTACAATATAACTAATAGTTACATTGTAGCTAGCTTAGGTTTTATTTTTATTTCACAGCTAAGTTTGTATTTATTTTAACTAGGTAAACTAGTTAGTAAATAGTTATTAACTATTTACTAGCTACCTAGCTAAAATAAATACAAATTTACCTGTAAAATAAAACCTAACTAACACCTAACCTTACACTACAATTAAATAAATTACATTAATTAAATACAATTAACTAAATTACAAAAACCCACTAAATTACACAAAATAAAAAAGAAATTATCAAATATTTAAACTAATTACACCTAATCTATTATCCCTATCAAATTAAAAAAGCCCCCCCCAAAATAAAAAAAACCTAGCCTAAATTAAACTGCCAATAGCTCTCAAAATGGCCTTTTGCGGGGGATTGCCCCAAAGAAATCAGCTCTTTTACCTGTAAAAAAAATACAAACAACCCCCAACAGTAAACCCACCACCCACACAGCCAAACCCCCCAAATAAAAACCTATAAAAACTAAGCTCCCCATTGCCCTGAAAAGGGCATTTAGCTCTTTTTCAGCTCAAACCATAATCTAAAAATAAAACCCAGCCAATAAACCCTTAAAAAAAACTAACACTAACCCCCGAAGATCCACTTACTGTTTTTGAAGACCGGACATCCATCCTCAACGAAGCGGCAGAAGTCTTCATCCAAACCAGCCGAAGTCTTCAACCAAGCCGGCAGAAGTCTTCATCCAGACGGTATCTTCTATCTTCATCCACCCGGCACAGAGCGGCTCCATCTTCAAGACATCCGGCGTGGAGCATCCTCTTCTTTCCACGGCGACTGAAGAATGAAGGTTCCTTTAAGGGACGTCATCCAAGATGGCATCCCTTGAATTCCGATTGGCTGATAGAAATCCATTGGCTGAATGGAACAGCCAATAGAATGCGAGCTCAATCCTATTGGATCCTATTTCACCTTTAATTCAGATTGGCTGATAGAATTCTATCAGCCAATCACAATTCAAGGGACGCCATCTTGGATGACATCCCTTAAAGGAACCTTCATTCTTCAGTCGCCGTGGAAAGAAGAGGATGCTCCGTGCCGGATGTCTTAAAGATGGAGCCGCTCCGCGCCGGATGGATGAAGATAGAATATGCCGTCTGGATGAAGACTTCTGCCCATCTGGAGGACCACTTCTTGCCGCTTGGATGAAGACTTCTCCCGGCTTTGTTGAGGACTTATTCGCGCTTGGATGAAGATTGTGGGTGGTGGGTTTTACTGTTGGGGGGTGTTTGTATTTTTTTTTACAGGTAAAAGAGCTGATTTCTTTGGGGCAATGCCCCGCAAAAGGTCCTTTTAGTGTAGGCTAGTGTGTTTTTTTATTTTGGCTGGGCTTTTTTTATTTTGATAGGGCTATTAGATTAGGTGTAATTAGTTTAAATATTTTATAATTTCTTTTTTATTTTGTGTTATTTAGTGTTTGTTTGTTTTTGTAATTTAGTTAATTGTATTTAATTAATGTGATTTATTTAATTGTATTGTAAGGTTAGGTGTTAGTGTAAGACAGGTTAGGTTTTATTTTACAGGTAAATTTGTATTAATTTTAGCTAGGTAGTTAGTAAATAGTTAATAACTATTTAGTAACTATTCTACCTAGTTAAAATAAATACAAAATTAGCTGTGAAATAAAAATAAAACCTAAAATAGCTACAATGTAACTATTAGTTATATTGTAACTAGCTTAGGGTTTATTTTATAGGTAAGTATTTAGTTTTAAATAGGAATTATTTTGGTAATATAAATTTATTTTAATTATATATAAGTTAGGGGTGTTAGGGTTAGGGGTTAATAACTTCAGTATAGTGGTGCCGACGTTGGGGGCGGCAGATTAGGGGATAATAAGTGTAGGTAGGTGGTGGCGATGTTGGGGGCAGCAGATTTGGGGTTAATAAGTGTAATGTAGGTGTTGGCGATGTCGGGGGAGGCAGATTAGGGGTTAATAAGTGTAGGTAGGTGGCGGCGACACTGGGGGCGGCAGATTAGGGGTTAATAAGTGTAGGTAGGTGGCAGCGATGTCAGGGACAGCAGATTAGGGGTTAATAAGTGTACTGCAGGTGTCAGCGATGTTGGGGATGGCAGATTAGGGGTGTTTAGAATCAGGGTTTATTTTAGGGTGTTAGGTGTAAACATAAATTTTGTTTCCCCATAGGAAACAATGGGGCTGCGTTAAGGAGCTTTACGCTCCTTTATTGCAGGTGTTAGGCTTTTTTTCCCCATTGATGTCTATGAGGAAATCGTGCACGGGCACGTAAAACCAGCTCACAGCAGCGCTGGTATTGGAGTGCGGTATGGAGCTCAATTTTGCTCAACGCTGCAATATTGCCTGCTAACGCTGAGTTTATGTAAACCTGTAATAGCAGCGCTATAGGGAGGTGAGCGGTGGCAATAACTTGCAAGTTAGCACCGAGCAGCTTTTACCGCAAAACTCGTAATCTAGCTGATAGTTCTCTATCTTTAATGAGTTTCTATCTAGTTTGTTAGAGTAACTGTTTTCTGTCCAAAGTTCTGAATTTTCAACATACAAGCAACTGTCCATGGTTCTGAAAGCTCTTTCTAGCAAGTCTCTTCTAAAGATCTGAAAAATAATTACAAGTGTCCATTCGTTTGGCTTTTAACAATGGTCCATTTTTTAGGTTTTTTTTTGGCTTAATTAATGTCATACATACAACACTTACCTACATTATACACACTAACTGACACTACAAAAATGTCTTTATTTTGGGCAATGTAGAGAGTTCGCAAGACATATTTGTTAAAAACAGGGTTATTGTTATTACCCACACAAAGTAACAAGGGCACTATTCTGGCAAACTTCCCACCAATTCAAATTTGTCTTTGGATACTCTTTATATCAGCATCTCTATTCAGTTTCTCCTGTGAGAAGTGGTGCTAGCATTAATTTACACACACATTGGCAAACAAATGGGATTGAGGATCCCTGAAAGAATAATGCACTAATAGCACTCTGTGCCCAGACTATTGGTAGGGGCAAAAAAAAGGATTTTAAAATTTAACTTTTATTATTTATTTAAAATATGGGTAAACACACACATTTAAAATTGTAGTTTAACCTTGGTAGCTGTATCTCAAGAGCACTATTATCAATTAATCTGGCCTTTAAACCATTATTATTTTCTAGTCTCTTCAGTGTAAATGGTACTATTGATCTCGGTTGCTCTATACCTTGGTAAGTGTGATTTTGCTGAATTCACACCTTACCCGGACAGTAAATTAATGTGTTATCTGGTCTCTAGGGTGTCAATATAGTAGAGTGGATATATGTGCTTTTATTTGAATACTTCTGGCTGACGTCACTTGTTACCAAACATAATATAATATGCTTCCCGGATTATTGGACTGTAGAATATGATTTAAGATATAATTCTGATTGTGATTCAATATTAAAAAAGCCTATCTCCAACCTAGGTTGTGGTTGCTTTAAGGGATATGCGCTATTATAATCAGTGTTCTGGGGTAATCATGCAGTTCTGCACAACTGTCCTTATTTTGTCATAGACTCCTGTGATTTTAAATCACTCGTAACATCAGTTGCTAGGTTTACTATACCCTCATTCGTATGCACATCATCCTGTATTTTATGTTACTTGAACCACTTCATTTATTATTTGTTCTACACTCAGTAGTTGCAGTTCTCTTATTGGCTGTATATATCGTTCTTTTATGTAATCGTGTGTTTTGCATATACGTTCTTTATTTGTTATCTTAACTTTGTTTTTGAGCCCCCTCAAGCATTTGCCTTTAAATGTGTTTTGCGTTCATTAGATATGCGCACCATTCATTTTCTTGTTTTGTGATAACTATCGATCTGAATCTATGATATCTCTTATGTGATCGATATAATTCTCTCTCTTTATTTGGCAAGTATGTTCTATTTGGGTTGACTCTTAATCAATTTCAATGTTAAGATAAAATGGAACATTGAAATGTGATTTGAATAGTATTACTAAGTAATCTGTTTTGGTATCCACAGAGAAACCGATACTGTTCTTAGTCTTGTAACTGTGATTCTATATTAAGTTACAACGTATCATGCACTCAATTCATACACACCTCATTCGTTTTTCTTACATACTGAATTATAAAATATATATACAGCTGTCTATATTTCCATAAGCATATATATTTAAGTATTGTTGAGCTTTTTTATTTTTTATTTTTTATTTTTCCTGTTTGGTTTATATCAAGTGGTTTCAGTCGAGTTTGTCACTCTTTATATCCACAGTTTGTCTATCTCTGTATGGAATTGAAGCTGTGAGGTTTATATCAAGTGGTTTCAGTCGAGTTTGTCACTCTTTATATTCACAGTTTGTCTATCTCTGTATAGAATTGAAGCTACGAGCTATATATTTATACTTTCTTTCTATAATTAAATCTTTAGCTCGCTTCAATTAGTTGTGACAAACTGTGCTGTTTGTTATCGTAATCGTCAGCACATTGTTTATCAGGCTGAATCTTTATGCTTGGCTCCTATATCCCATCACAGTTCTCCACTATTTACCGCTATTGCCGTCAAACATTATTCAGTATTATTATCTTAGTACACTTAGCTAGGTTAAACTTTTTTTAAAAAACATAACAATTGAGGGACCCCATTGTCCCACACAACCCCCCTGACGCGTTTCGCCTGTTTAGGCTTTATCAAAGGCCTTTAGCAAAGGGTTATTGTTATGTTGCAAACATACCAGGGATTTCAGCACAAAGAGAATAGCCAATTTATCCCCTTAATACTGTAACACACACTTTTATCATTTTTACTTTTACCTTTTTGATGCTACTAACACTTACAATAGCACTTTTAATTCTACAAGTATCAGACAGTGCAGCTATTAGTATCTTAATGCTAGTAACACTGAGCAGTGATGTTAATCAACTTAAAGAGACAGTCTAGTCTTTAGACCTTCACAGTTAAACACTGCTAGGTCGTGTGTGCCATATAGATAACATTGTTATCACTCCCGTGGAGTTATTTATGAGTCAGCACTGATTGGCTAAAAGGCAAGTCTGTCAAAAGAACTGAGATAAGGGGGCAATCTGCAGAGGCTTAGATACAAGGTAATCACAGAGGTAAAAGGTGTATTAACCCCTTAATGACAACTGACGTACCAGGTACGTCATGCATTAACACGCAGTTAATGACAATGGACGTACCTGGTACGTCAGTTGTCTAACAGAGTGCTGGAAGCGATCACAAATGCTTCCAGCAGCTCTGAGGGTATTGCAGTGATGCCTCGATATGGAGGCATCCTGCAATACCACTTTACAAGCCTCCGATGCAGAGAGAGCCACTCTGTGGCCCTCTCTGCACCGGTAGCGATAGTGCCGGGTGTGAGGGTGCGTGTGCGCGTGCACGATGCGCGTGCACGATGCGCGGGTGTGCATGTGAGCATGCGCGCGCGTGCATGTGCACCCATTAGCCACACTGACACCAATGAATGAGGGCAGAAAGGGGAAAAAAAAGGGATTTTTTTAAAAAAAAATATAAAAGGATCTGGGAGGGGGTGGGGGTGGGGGTATTGTGGGGGGCTGCTACACTACAGAAATAGTTTTTTAAGTAAAAAATAAAATAAAAATACTTTTTGGGGGGGTTTTGGGGCCAAACTGGGTACTGGCAGACAGAGATTAGAGGCTAATCTCTAAAATTAACCCTGCAAGCTCCCTACAAGCTACCTAATTTAACCCCTTCACTGCTGGGCATAATTAACGTGTGGTGCGCAGCAGCATTTAGCGGCCTTCTAATTACCAAAAAGCAACGCCAAAGCCATATAAGTCTGCTATTTCTGAACAAAGGGGATCCCAGAGAAGCTTTTACAACAATTTCTGCCATAATTGCACAAGCTGTTTGTAAATAATTTCAGTGAGAAACCTAAAATTGTGAAAAATGTTAAGTTTTTTTTTTTATTTGCTCGCATTTGGCGGTGAAATGGTGGCATAAAATATACCAAAATGGGCCTAGATCAATACTTGGGGTTGTCTACTACACTACACTAAAGCTAGAATTAAACCCTACAAGCTCCCTACAAGCTCCCTAATTAACCCCTTCACTCCTGGGCATAAAACACGTGTGGTGCGCAGCGGCATTTAGCGGCCTTCTAATTACCAAAAAGCAACCCCAAAGCCATATAAGTCTGCTATTTCTGAAAAAAGGGGATCCCAGAGAAGCATTTACAACCATTTGTGCCATAATTGCAGAAGCTGTTTGTAAATAATTTCAGTGAGAAACCTAAAGTTTGTGACAAATTTTGTGAAAAAGTGAACTTTTTTTTTTTTTGATCGCATTTGGCGGTGAAATGGTGGCATGAAATATACCAAAATGGGCCTAGATCAATACTTTGGGTTGTCTTCTAAAAAAAAATATATACATGTCAAGGGATATTCAGGTATTCCTGACAGATATCAGGGTTCCAATGTAACTAGCGCTAATTTTGAAAAAAAGTGGTTTGGAAATAGCGAAGTGCTACTTGTATTTATTGCCCCATAAATTGCAAAAAAAGCAAAGAACGTGTAAACATTGGGTATTTCTAAACTCAGGACAAAATTTAGAAACTATTTAGCATGGGTGTTTTTTGGTGATTGTAGATGTGTAACATATTTTGGGGGTCAAAGTTAGAAAAAGTGTGTTTTTTTCCATTTTTTCCTCATATTTTTTTTTTTTTTTTTTAGTAAATTATAAGACATGATGAAAATAATGGTATCTTTAGAAAGTCCATTTAATGGCGAGAAAAACGGTATATAATATGTGTGGGTACAGTAAATGAGTAAGAGGGAAATTACAGCTAAACACAAACACTGCAGAAATGTAAAAATAGCCATTGTCATTAAGGGTAAGAAAATTGAAAAATGGTCCGGTCATTAAGGGGTTAAAGGGACACTGAACCCAATTTTTTTTCTTTCGTGATTCAGACAGAGCATGCAATTTTAAGCAACTTTATAATTTACTCCTATTATCATTTTTTCTTTGTTCTCTTGCTATCATTATTTGAAAAAGAAGGCATCTAAGCTTTGTTTTGGTTCAGAACTCTGGACAGCATTTTTATTGGTGGATGAATGTATCCACCAATCAGCAAGAACAACCCAGGTTGTTCACCAAAAATGGGCCGGCATCTAAACTTACATTCTTGCATTTCAAATAAAGATACCAAGAGAATGAAGACAATTTGATAATAGGAGTAAATTAGAAAGTTGCTTAAAATTTCATGTTTTATCTGAATCACGAAAGAAAAAATTTGGGTTCAGTGTCCCTTTAATATGTGTTGGTTATGCAAAATGCGGGAAAGGGTAATAAAGGGATTATCTATTTACTTAAACAATAAAAAAAAAAAAATCAAGTACAGTGGCCCTTTAATGGCAATAATTTACAGAACTATGATTTTACCCCTTTTAAGAGCAGAGATACAATAATGTTATCTACTTGAACGTAGAAACACGTTAATTGTTTTCCTCAATATCAGCAATATTTAAAGCAGTAATTGCTACCTACTTGATGGCAGTATGATGCTGAATATTGATTTTAATCTATTTCTATGAACAGAGAAGTATTGCCTGTACTGCCTGTAACACGGAGCAGCAATTAATCATACATATTCATATACACATAAAAATAAACATATATACAAAGTGACAAACACACACTCATACATACTGATTACTGATATGATCCTGAACAGTCCAAGGCCCTGTTGAATTTCTGCTATTTGGGCAGACACTGCATTTGCCACTTCTGCCTGAAATAAGCTCTGCACAACCCTTCCCCCACCACAGACTGCAGCAGGCAGTGAGAGTGAGCAATTAAGTTTGTTTTATGATGTAAAGAGGATTAGATCTAACTTGGGAAACATACAGTAAGAACTGGAAACTATTCCACTCTGTTAGATTGGTTTGCAATAATTACATGTGTATAATGAATTTATAATAATGCTGCATTCCCTGAAAGTACACATAACATATATCATCACTTGCCACTAGCAAACACTGTCTTACCTTGTGTTAGTGTGTGGGGGTCATATAGGGTTGCCACCTCGGCCATGTTTTCCTGGACACTTATGAGTTATACATGCTGCAGGGTTTGCAGGGAGGAACATGAATAGTGCTGTTCAGTGTCCCTATTCGTCTGCTTTCTATGGTTGAAATTCATGTTCCTACCTGCAAACTCTGCAGCATGTATAACTCATAAGTGTCCAGGAAAACATGGCTGAGGTGGCAACCCTAGGGTCATAGCTAGGTAAGTAAATAGTTCTTGTGTCTATGAACTGAACCCAAAATTAACTGTATTGCATAGGGATGTTATCATAATGTAGGGTTAAAAGTTGCAAAATGTATGATCATCTGTGGATTAACATGGCATTAAATTGTCATGTTCTTAGCAGACACTGGCCTTTTAAAAGCACACAAAATATGGTTGATGATGGAAAAAACATCCATTAGACATGACAAAGAGAAACAATGTGGGGGATAAGCCTGGGGAAAGCATAAGGCTATCCTACAAACTTAAAGGGACACTGAACCCAAATTTTTTCTTTCGTGATTCAGATAGAGCATGCAATTTTAAGCAACTTTCTAATTTTATTACAAGACCAGAGACTCATATTTTGCTTTCTTTCCTTTACTACTTAAATGCAGTATTTAAAAGCATATAGATATACATAACAAAAACTGTCAACATTTGAAAAAAGACAGTAAAAAAGTATACAGACCAGTGACCAATAACATAGGAGAACTGGTTAAACAAAAACAAAGTGACCAATCAGCTCAAACATATAGCTAATAAACTGTCCAAAATCAAACCCCAACTCCTCTTTCTTTTACTGCTTGCAGAAGAGATAAGTATTTCAGTTTTCTCTTGAATAAATTGTATTATTATTCGTTTTATTTGGATTGTATTTTAGTTCAATATTTATTGTAACTGTTCTTTTTTAGTCCGTTTCCGTTTTTTCCCTTTTTAGCATATATTTTTTCTGTTTAGCCTTTAATTTTTCGTTATTTCGCCATATATTTTATTGCTATTGTTCCGGTTTTACATTTGTTATTTTTATCTTATCTTACCCCCTCTTTTTCCCTTCTTGCATGTCCGTTTTTTCTCTGCCATATATCGTGTCCTCCATTTTGTCCCTCGGGCTGACGCACATGCGCACTGGTCTCCTCTGTCTTGCTGCGTCACGCCCGCCCTCTAGTTCAGTCTGAATCTCTTCCCGGTCAGTCGCAACTTTGTTGCAAGTGTTAGAGAAAAAAATTCTTCAAATCCCTTATCTGTTTTGACGATCTCTGTCTCCATCTAGTGACTATTTGTCACTTTCATTTTTAATACACTTATTTAATACACTCAATTTTATTCTTTTGGTTTTTAATCTCAGTTTTGGGTCAATTCTTACTTTATATATTTCTTATAATTAGCTTTATTTGATAATTCATTTTATTCATTATTTCATTATTTATTTATTTTATTTCTTATTTTGAATATGTCTCAAATTTCTGAAAATATTTCTCTCAATGCAGAGAATGTACAAAACATGATAGATTCTTCAATGAATTCTATGCTGGAAAAAATTTCAATTTTAATTAATAAATCTAATTAAAAAAAGGCTATTAAAAGAAAAAGAACAGTTTCCAGCGCTATTACAGCGAGTAAAAAGTTGGTGAAAAAATCTCGCCAACTTGCTTCCAGCTCTGTTATTCCTTGCAGGAAAGGAAGCAAAACCCCTGCTATCTCCTCTACTCCCAAGAGGTCACTTATGGGAGAGGCTTTGGCCACAAAAAATTATACTGACTGTGTCTCATCTACAGACATTAATTCTGATTCCTCTTTGGATTCAGATAATTCTAATGAATTTTTAAATGATATTTCTTCTGAGGATTCTTCGGCTTCTCCGAAGATCAAAAAATTTAAAAAGTCTTTAAAGAAATCTAAACACAGTAAGAAAGATTCTGATGAGAAAATATTTTATGATTGTCTAGGTAATCCTAGGTTTAATGCGGATGAACTACATCATCCTAGATCTGCTGAGTGGTGCCCAACTAATGACATAGCAGATTTCATTGACTTTCAGTTACGCCAACCTTTAAAAAGGGACTCTAGGAATAAAATGAGAGCCGAATGTCCCAGACCTATTCTCCCTAATAATGCCTGTTGTACCCCTGAGGTGGATCCTAAGATTCTGAAATTTATTGGTTCCCCTGGGTTTAAATTAAAGAAAGGAATGGATAGGGCCTGGAAGATATGCCAGGATAAAATGTTGGACTCTGTAGGTCCTTTATCAAAACTTTTTGACATGGCAGAACAGGCTGTTTACGATAATACATTAATGGACCCTGTAGTGGTTAGGGAGTGGTTACAAAGGATGCTCAGTTTCATCGGAAATGCTAATTCCGCTATGTATACTGAGCGTAGAAGAAATATCTTGAGGAGAATTGACCCTAGAGTCTGCGATTTCGCAGTTAACGAAATTCACCCTGATACCAATGGTTTACTATTTGGAGACACCTTTATTAAAGAGTTAAATAATTATGTTAACACCTTTTCGAATCTTAATAAAGTGAGAACATCCATGAAGAAATTTTTTTATCAAGACCGTTTTTCTGATCAGGCCGGGAAAGGAAGAGGCCGTTTTCCCGGCCGTCCATCATATCCCAATAGGTCTCAATTTTCACACCAACAGTTTCAATATCAACAGAGACAATTTCAGAACCCAACCTCTTCAGGTTTCTTCCCATCCAGAGGAAGATTCTGGAATCCACGCCTACAAAGATCAAGACAAAGATCCCGTACCCCTCAAGGTAAATCTTTTTCTTCCCTTTCATGTTTCTTCCCTAAACATTATAGGAGGCAGAATCTCTCTTTTTGCTCAAAATTGGAATCTCATAACTACAGATCTATGGGTTCTTCAAACAATTTCAGGTCTTTTTATAGATTTTATTTCTACTCCTATTCAAAATTCTCTTCCTCTTCCAATAAAATTTTCTATTTCAGACAGAACTCTAGTTCAAAACGAAATTTCATCCCTTCTTTCAAAACAGGCTATGGAACCAGTTTTGGATCCTCAGGACTGTTTCTTAAGCAATCTTTTTCTCGTAAAAAAGAAAAATGGTCAATATCGTCCGGTCATAAATTTAAGATCCTTAAATTCTTTCGTTGTTTATCAACATTTCAAAATGGAAGGAATTCATCTTCTCAGAGAATGCCTTTTAGACAACGATTATTTAGTAAGATTAGATCTGACAGATGCATATCTTACAGTTCCGGTGGCTCAGGAACACAGGAAATATCTCTCTTTTGTTTGGGAAGGAGAAGTTTGGAATTTCACTTGTATGCCTTTTGGTCTATCTTCGGCCCCCTGGATTTTCACCAAATTAATGAAGCCAATTATTACTTGGCTTCGTCTGAGAGGTGTTCGTCTTATAATCTATTTAGACGATATTTTAATCATGAATCAGTGTCCTGTCATTTTAAAATCTCAAATTCAACTTTCTATTTATATTTTAGAAAGTTTGGGTTTTTTAATCAACAAAGAGAAATCAGTTCTCTCTCCAACAAAATCTCTAACCTTTTTAGGCTTTCAAATAGACACTGTGAATTCTACTCTCAGTCTTCCCAAAGAAAAAATAGTAAATATCAAGAAAGAAATTTCAAAAACTCTTTCTTTATCTTTAGTTCCCATCAGGACTATAGCCAGGATAGTGGGGTTACTCTCATCCTCTATTCAGGCTATTTTCCCTGCTCCACTCCATTACAGGGAACTTCAAGGTTTAAAAATTTTTCATCTTCAGAAAGGTCTTTCTTATTCTCATTTAATTCATTTATCTTCAGAAGCCAAGGAAGAACTTTCATGGTGGCTCTCTCACATAGAAGCTTGGAACGGGAGAGCCATTTTCGGGAAAGCTCCAGATTTGATTATAGAATCCGATGCCAGTCGCTCGGGCTGGGGAGCTCGTTGCGGTCCTTCAATCACGGGCGGAAAATGGTCTTCAGAAGAAAAGCGTTTTCATATAAATTGCTTAGAACTTTTGGCAGGCTCTTTTGCAGTCAAAAGTTTTGTCAAAGATTCTTTTCCTGTGTCCATTTTACTCAGAATGGACAATATTTCAGCTGTTCGTTACTTGAATCGTCTCGGTGGTACAAAATCGAGAGATTTATCGATTATTACGAAAGATTTCATTCATCTTTGCTTGGACAGAAATATTTCGGTCAAAGCGGAATACATTCCAGGTTTATCCAACGTCGCGGCGGATTGGGGTTCCCGATATCTGACAGATTCCAGCGATTGGAAACTTCATCATCAAGTGTTTCAGTCGCTTCAGTCTCTCAGAGGACCCTTCTCGATAGATCTGTTTGCTTCGAGACTGAATTTTCAGATTCAGCCTTATTTCAGTTGGCGTCCAGATCCAGATGCTCTAGCGATAGATGCTTTTCTTCACCCTTGGCCTCGTCAGTCAGCTTACGCGTTCCCTCCATTCTCCATGATTCAGAGAATAATTTCGGTAGTCCGACGGGATCTTCTTTCAATTCTTCTGATCACTCCCCTGTGGCCATCTCAACCTTGGTACCCATCTCTGCTAGAACTATCTGTCAACCATCCGGTTCTTCTTCCTATTTTTCCTCTTCTATTGTCAGATCCAGAAGGTCTTCCTCACGACCTTATTCTTCAAGGATCTCTTCGTCTCATAGCCTGGTCAATTTCGGGCAACCTTCATCTCTCCAGGGCTTATCACAACAAGCTCAAGATCTTCTCCAAGACTCATTGGCTCCAGGGACCAAAAAATGTTATTTTTCCGCATGGACCAGATGGTCTGGCTGGTGCTTGGAGAGAAGTTTGGATCCCCTTTCAGTTGATGTAACTTTTATTATTAATTTTCTTACGTCTCTTTTTGAATCAGGCTTAGCTTATAGAACTATTAATGTTTCTAGATCTGCTATTTCTGCCAAACATTCTTTTATTAATAATTTTCCTGCAGATCAACACCCTTTAGTTCGTAAATTAATGAAAGCTATAAAACTTAAAAGACCTCCTACTCCTAAATATTCTTCCTTCTGGGATGTAGACCTCGTTTTTTCTCTTTTTAAATCTTGGCCTTCTAATGAATTTTTATCTCTTAAGCAACTTTCTACTAAATTAGCTACTCTTTTATGTCTAATTTCTTTTCGCAGGGTTTCGGATGTTAGAGCTTTAGATTATAATTCTAAACGTTTCACTCCTGAAGGTGTTACCTTCTTTATTTCTAAAAGAACTAAATCTTTTTCAACTTCTATATTTTATCCTTATTTACCTAATGAACCTTTGCTTTGTGTGGTATTGTGTTTAAAAGAGTATGAACGTAGAACTTCTGTTTTTCGTACTTCTTCTTCTATTCAACTTTTGTTGTCTTTTGTTCCTCCTCATTTACCTGTTTCTTCTATCTCTATTGCCAGGTGGGTTAAATGGGTTATGAGTGAAGCAGGTATTGATTTATCTTTTTCTGCTCACTCTGTTAGAGGATCAGCCGCTTCTAAAGCATTTTTGAAAGCTGCCACCCTTCAACAAATTTTGGATGCAGCTGACTGGTCTTCAGATTCGATTTTTAAACAATTTTATTTTAAACCCATTGAACATGCCTCGCTTTATTTATTTTGTTAGTTGCTTTAAACTAGCAAAATATGAGTCTCTGGTCTTGTAATAAAATTCGGATTATCCTAAGTTATGAAGGTATAATCTAGATTTTATTAAAGACACAGAGACGAGTATTTTCCCACCTCTTCTTTTCTTCTTTAATTTCCCTCCCTTTTTATATATGTTATAATATTGTAATACTCTTCATTATATATTTATTTTAGTTACCAATCCATAAGCAGGATACCATCTTGGATGGATTTATCCCTTCTCATCTATCTGATTGGTCACCTCATCTATCAAGTTCATCTCATCCTTTACAAAGTTCAAGTTGGTGGTGTTCTTCCTCCTTTCATTGGAAACCTTCTCTTCGGATGGTCAACATATCCTGGATTTCTATCTTCAGTCTTCTTTGTTTCCTGTTTGGTTGGTGTTGTTTGATCATCATGGACTGTTTTCTTCCTTCATCTAATATCAAGAAAGAGGAGTTGGGGTTTGATTTTGGACAGTTTATTAGCTATATGTTTGAGCTGATTGGTCACTTTGTTTTTGTTTAACCAGTTCTCCTATGTTATTGGTCACTGGTCTGTATACTTTTTTACTGTCTTTTTTCAAATGTTGACAGTTTTTGTTATGTATATCTATATGCTTTTAAATACTGCATTTAAGTAGTAAAGGAAAGAAAGCAAAATACTCGTCTCTGTGTCTTTAATAAAATCTAGATTATACCTTCATAACTTAGGATAATCCGAATTTACTCCTGTTATCAATTTTTCTTCATTATCTTGCCATCTTTATTTAAAAAGAAGGCATCAGGGGCGCGATCCGATAAAGATCGTAGTTTGCGGCGCAAGCGAGGGAACCCCCGCCGCCCGTAGTTTCAGCTCGCAACTCGAGCTATCCAATATACGGCGCCGTCAGATGCTAAAGTGCCGTAAGTCTGATAAACCAGCGATGTCCAGAAATCTGTGTAAGTACAAATTTCTGGAGTCGCCAGTGACTTACGGCACTTTAGAAACTGCCGGCGCCTACAAAACCTGACTAAGTTATGAAATCACCCGTACTGTCTAACACGCCTCCCAAACATAGCCCGACACGTCTAACCCTCTATCCACTATCCCCCCTCACTCTCCTAATAATAAATGCATTAACCCCTAAACCGCCCCTCCCGGACCCCGCCCCCACCTAATAAACTTATTAACCCCTAAACCGCTGCTCCCGGACCCCGCCGCCACCTACATTAACTACCCCCTAATGTGAGTTCCTACCCCGCCGCCACCTACATTAACTACCCCCTAATGTGAGCCCCTATACCGCTGCCAGCTATATTACCTACCCCCTAATGTGAGCCCCTTTCACCGCCGCCACCTACATTACCTACCCCCTAATGTGAGCTCCTACCCCGCCGCCAGCTATATTAAATAATTAACCCCTAATCTAATCCCCCTACACCGCCGCCACCTATATTAAATTAATTAACCCCTAAAATACTAAACTATCCCTACCACTAAACCTAAGTCTAAAACTACAAATAGCCCTGAAAAGGGCTTTTTGCGTGGCATTACCCCAAAGTAAACAGCTCTATTGCCAGCCCTTAAAAGGGCTTTTTGCGGGGCATGACCCAAAAGAAATCAGCTCTTTTACCAGCCCTTAAAAGGGCTTTTTGCGGGGCATTGTCACAAAGAAATCAGCTCTTTTGCATCTAAGCTAAATCCCCCTACACCGCCGCCACCTATAATAAATGTATTAACTCCTAATCTAATCCCCCCACACCGCCGCCACCTATATTAAATAGATTAACCCCTAATCTAATCCTCTTACACTGCCGCCAGCTATATTAACTATATTAACCCTAATTATATTAGGGTTAATATAGTTATTATATTATATATATTAACTATATTAACCCTAATTATATTAGGGTTAATATAGTTAATATCGTTATTATATTATATATATTAACTATATTAACCCTAATTATATTAGAGTTAATATAGTTAATATCGTTATTATATTATATATATATTAAGTATAATAACCCTATCTAACTCTAACATCCCTAACTAAATTCTTATTAAAATAAATCTAATTAATATTAATATTTATAATTAAAATATTCCTATTTAAATCTAAATACTTACCTATAAAATAAACCCTAAGATAGCTACAATGTAATTAATAATTACATTGTAGCTTTTTTAGGGTTTATATTTATTTTACAGGTAACTTGGTATTTATTTTAACTAGGTACAATAGCTATTAAATAGTTAATAACTATTTAATAGCTATCTAGTTAAAATAATTACCAATTTACCTGTAAAATAAATCCTAACCTAAGTTACAAATACACCTACACTATCAATAAATTAAAAAAACTACAAATATCTAAACTAAAATACAATTAAATAAACTAAACTAAATTACAAAAACAAACAAGCAAACACTAAATTACAAAAAATAAAAAAGATTACAAGATTTTTAAGCTAATTACACCTATTCTAAGCCCCCTAATAAAATAATAAAGCCCCCCAAAATAAAAAAAAAATCCCTACCCTATTGTAAATTAAAAAAGTTAACAGCTCTATTATCTTACCAGCCCTTAAAAGGGCCTTTTGCGGGGCATGCCCCAAATAAATCAGCTCTTTTGCCTGTAAAAAAACACACAATACCACCCCCCAACATTACAACCCACCACCCACATACCCCTACTCTAACCCAAACCCCCCTTAAATAAACCTAGCACTACCCCCCTGAAGATCTCCCTACCTTGTCTTCACCCAGCCGGGCAGAACTCTTCATCCGATCCGGGCGATGTCTTCAATCAAGCGGCAGAGAAGAAGTCTTCCATCCGGCAATGTCTTCATCCAAGCGGCAAAGAAGAAGTCTTCCATCCGGCGATGTCTTCAATCAAGCGGCAGAGAAGAGGTCCTCCCTCGGGGCGACGTTTTCTTCCAAGCGGCATCTTCAATCTTCTTTCTTCGCTCCTCCGATGCGGAACATCCATCCGGCACGACGACTTTCCGACGAATGAGGCTCCTTTAAATGACGTCATCCAAGATGGCGTCCGTTAAATTCCGAATGGCTGATAGGATTCTATCAGCCAATCGGAATTAAGGTAGAAAAATCTGATTGACTGATTGAATCAGCCAATCAGATTCAAGTTCAATCCGATTGGCTGAACCAATCAGCCAATCGGATTGAACTTGAATCTGATTGGCTGATTCAATCAGTCAATCAGATTTTTCTTCCTTAATTCCGATTGGCTGATAGAATCCTATCAGCCAAACGGAATTCGACGGACGCCATCTTGGATGACGTAAGTTAAAGGAACCTTTTAACTAGGTACAATAGCTATTAAATAGTTAATAACTATTTAATAGCTACCTAGTTAAAATAATTACCAATTTACCTGTAAAATAAATCCTAACCTAAGTTACAAATACATCTACACTATCAATAAATTTAAAAACTACAAATATCTTTATTAGGGATTGCAGCAGGGATCGCGGTTCACAGGTAGATAGACATTACGCATGCGTTAGGTGTTAGGTTTTATTTAGCAGATTGCGGTTGACAGGTAGATAGACATTGCGCATGCGTTAGGTGTTAGGTTTTATTTAGCAGCCAGTTTAGGGAGTTACGGGGCTCCAATAGACAGCGTAAGGCTTACTACGGCTGCATTTTGTGGCGAGATGAAAATGGAGTAAGATTTCTCCATTTTCGCCACGTAAGTCCTTACGCTGTATATTGGATACCAAACTGCGCGGGTTTGGTATACCTGCCTATGGGCTAAAAAACTAAGGCAGAAATATACGAGCATAAATTCTATGATACGCCGTATATAGGATACCAAACCCGCGCAAATTCGGCGTCGCCGGCTTTTGCGGGCGACGCTGCATATCAGATCGAGGCCCAGAGCTGTTTTTTGGTTCAGAACCCTGGACAGAGCTTTTTTATTGGTGGGTGAATTTATCCACCAATCAGCAATAACAACCCAGGTTGTTCACCCAATTAGAAAGTTGCTTAAAATTGCATGCTCTATCTGAATCACAAAAGAAAATATTTGGGTTCAGTGTCCCTTTAAGTTTATAATTTATAAGAAATATGGAGAGACTTGTTAGGCCTGTGGTTCTTATCTACCATCAAGATCAATAATCCTATGTATATGCATGGTCAGTTTTCACAACATGACTTATCTAACCCCAGTGCCAACTACATTGAAAAAAAAAAAATCATAATAAAAACAATTTTCAAAGAGTAAAGTATGTGCAATATATTTAGAAATAGATAAATAATGCAGTTTTATGGGGGTTTTTTTAAATTTGAATCCCATATATATAGGGACAGATCCTAACTGAGTCACTAAATAAAGCTGATATACAATCAGTAGTAACAGCTATTGTTTTAAAGAGGCTCTATTTTAGCTTTCATATTACAACTAGGGTTGCCACCTCGGTCATGTTTTCCTGGACTCTTATAAATTACACATGCTGCAGGGTGTGCAGAAGGGAACATGAATTGCAACCCTGGACAGTGCACAAATCGTGATCCTGGACAGCAATATTCATGTTCCTCCTGCACACCCTGTAACATGTGTAACTCATAAGTGATTGCTATGTGCAAGTCTGCATAATGTGGCTACTTAGTACAGCTGGTTGCTATGATTAGTCAAATAAAGAGTAGTTGAACCCAAGCTCTGCAATCTTTGTACTTATATCACATAGTTATCAGTGTTAGAGTTCTAAATCCTTAAAGGGATATGAAACCCAAAATGTTTTGTAAACAGACTCTTGAAAAAGCCCTCATGCAGGGAGAAACACATTGATGTTGAAGCAGTCTGTTTTAGACTATCATGAAGCAGTGAAGTGCATCTAAGTGTGAATTTCCTGCAAATATTTTATCCTGGAACCTACTTTTACACTTACTTGAGAACCAGAGTTCTCCAATACCTGTGAGACACAGTCCAAAAAGAAAGAAAAGACATCTTTGTATTTGCTATCCTGCAAGCTGTTTGCATTAAGAGCGGATGGTCCTATTATCCTAATTCTACTACCCTTGAGAACGGCTTTACCTGGGCGAACAAGTTTAATCTCTGACCCCAGAGATCCATGATGAGTGTAAAAGACATGTGATCCTGTTACATACAGAGGAGATTCAAATGCTGAGAGAGGCGGGTAAGCTCCCGGATCAACTACCAAACAAAAATAAGGTACTGTCACATACTCCGCTGCTGGAGAACAAAACTCGCTACTTACACTACTCTGAAGATCTAACCGCTCACATTGTTGAGGTCTACATTGTCACATAAATACCCACTAAAGTGTGTTAGACCAGTCTATTCCCACATGTAACCTGACTTAAGGGCTTAGGTCCTACTCGACATTTTAACCTACATCATCAATATATCATAAATAAATATCTTATAAACAATAACATAGGTCCGTCAAAAATATATCTAATCCCTCGTCTGACAAATGGACTCCGTCCGGTCTGAAAAGATACTTTTTTGGTCTGCCGACAGCTGGTCATATCATTTCACAAAACCACCTGCGGCCAGTACTGCCCTACCCAGCTCTCTGTTTAACTTTTTCCTTACACGATAAGCAGCCTTGGGGGTTGGGAAGGTCCTCCACCGCAACCTAGGTACGATCTTGGACCAACCCAATTGTAACCCCGGGAACGTTAAACACATCCCCTGCACATCAGATCTCATCGCATTAATTAGATCTAATGCCAGTGCCATCCCCATATCCCCATTGCTACCCCATCTGCGCTGCGCCTCTTGAAGAAGAGAAGGCAAGTCGCTCCAAATCAATTCTCTCCGGCCAAGACACCTCAAAGATGCTCGGGAAGCCACAAAACCCAATTGTTGCCCATCTGGCATGGAAAAGACATGGATGACTGCCCAGTGGATGTAGGAATGACCCAATATCCAGACTCTAGTGTGCCCTCTGCCAACACCTAAAATAAACAACAAAACAATATAAGGCCCCACTCCCAACCTTCAAAACCACTGAAGACTGCCCGCAATAGCAAAAATAAAAGCAACTAATCCTGAACTGGAGGCCTAACATATGACCTGAATCTCTGAGATTTCCAGTGACCTAAATGCTTAATCATCTCCTCTGACCAGCCTAACACAGCCGTGCTAGTTTCCCACCCCTATCTTAAATGAATGGGGAGTCAAGCGGAACTCCTCCAAGCCTGCCCTCATTTTCACCTTACGCAATACTTCCACAAACTGAAATTTAGTCAAGTTCGAACCATCCTCATGGACCAGCAACTGCTCACTACTCTGCCGCCTGGTGGCAATGAGATCCAGGCTCCTTTACCATCTTGGTCCGTCTTGGACATAGGAATAAACAACATCTGTCTGCCCCCAGCATGTGCTGTGTCTAAAAGCCCTGAGCCCTGACTAGCTTTGGAGCCCACTATAACATCCCCGGGTGCAACACCCCAAAAAATGCCAGCACAAAAGCGCACCTGAACAAACATATTTCATATAGCGAGGAGCATACTGCTCCCAGGGCGTCTACTAAGGCGTAAAAATGCAGCAGGGTTTTAGGCTCCCTGACATCCGGCCATCTACTCCAGGACTGGCCCCAACCCTTCAGAAACGCCGCTGTGGGGTTCTGAAACCCATACAGCTTGTTAAAAAATGACAAGGCTGCCAACCTGCTGCCCATTGCTCCCCTCTGCATCCCATGCCCTTTTAAACCCAGAAGCCAATCAAGAAGAAGACCCCAAGAGCTCATCTGGTGTAACACACACTAACTTTAAGTTAGATTTTGTAGAACAAATATATGCAAAACAGTTGTTATAGCAGACCATATAAATAAAGGTTGTGTCTCACATAATCTATAGTGGGTATTTTATCTGGAAATACGCACATATAAACTGAGTGAGTGGAGTTTAATATGAGAGTTAAAACTGTTGTGGCCAATAAGTGAGTTAGATTGTGGTTCTCACTAAAAAGTTGTAATTGAATGAAATAACAGTTTTAACTCTGAAGGTTTAGGACTGCATAGCAAAAATATGATAAAAGGAAAAATATGGGTTTGTAGCAAACAATAAATATGAGGCAAAAATTACAAAAGAGATAATGTCCAGAAAACAAAAGAAAAAGTAACGTTTTTGTGAAAAAATGTAAAAGTGACAAAATGGTTTTATGACAAAAATATATAAGATGATATGTCCAGCAATGACTCACCTCCGGAGGGAGAAAAAGTAGCAATGGTGGTTCAGTGATTGTTTTTAAGGCAAACCGCTGAAGTAGTTTGAGGGGAGAGCAGCTTACAGAGCTGCAGCGTCCTGTTCTGTGTAAACCGGAAGTGAAGGTCCGTGAAACCGGAAGTGGATAGATGACACGCAAACAGCGTGTGTTCAGTAGCACAGAGGGAAGTCAGAGTCCTCAGTGAGAGCGGCTGTGCAGGGAAGCATGCAACTTCAATACCAAGCAAGGTATTGAATGTTGCAGGCTCCTTTATAGCCAGGACTCAGTTAGGGATATATCTTTTAAAGAGACAGGCATTTGGTATTATGACAGGGTACCCCCTTTAAGGAACCACTCCGTGGTTCATGGTTTCGGTCTAGATGGATGTCGACGGTGAAACAGAGACACTAGTCTTGGGCCTGAGAGATTAACTGAGGGCTCCCAGGAATCCTCCTCATGGGGATAGCCCTTCCAGTGGATCAGATACTGGAGTCTACCGGATACTTTACGAGAGTCCAGGATGTTTTCAACCTCATACTCCACTTCAGGAGCTAGAGGGGGTTCATCCACAGAAGATGGTGAATGATTTCTGAGTGACTGATATGGCTTGAGAAGCGAAACATGAAAGGTTGGGTGGATACGATAATGTGAAGGCAGAAACAAGGTCACAGCGTTGTCATTGATAACCTTGGTTACAGGGAAAGGTCCAATAAATAGTTTGTTGAACTTGCGGCTAGGCACAGTGAGACGAAGGTTTCTCGTGGATAGCCATACCAAGTCACCAGGTTTATAGATAGGGGACGCTCTATGTCGGAGGTCATAATAATGTTTATGACGTGCTTGAGCCTTTTTTATGTTTTCTGAAAGTAATGTAAAGGATTCTGAGATGGAGTTAGTGAAATAATTTATTATAGGACAATCACTTTCCCTTTCGAGGGGTAAGCAAAATGACGGATGAAATCCGTAATTGGCATGGAAAGGAGTGTCTTTGATTGAAGTGTGATATGTGTTGTTATGTGCAAATTCAGCGACAGGGAGCAACTCATTCCAGTTATCCTGTTGTTGTGTGGAGAAACAACGGATATATTCCTCCAACCACTGGTTGGTACGCTCCGTCTGCCCGTTGGTCTGGGGGTGAAAAGCAGATGATAACCTTTGATCAATCTCAAGGGTTTTACATAGCTGTTTCCAAAGGCGCGAGGTGAATTGTGTCCCTCTGTCTGTTGTGATAGAAGAGGGTACTCCATGTAATTTGATTACATTTTTTAGCAACAACGTCACTGTTTCCATACTGGTGGGCAGTTTATGGAAAGGGACAAAATGAGACATTTTTGTCAATAGATCAACCACTATCATAATTGTTTTGTTACCACCGGATTTGGGAAGTTCAACTATAAAATCTATGGCCATCTCACTCCATGGTCTTTTGGGTATAGGAAGAGAAAGGAGATAACCTGGGGGGTGTCTTCTATCTTTTTTACATGTGGTACATGTCTTACAGGTAGAGATGTGTTTTTGTACATCACAAATCATTCTGGGCCACCAGTACAATAGCTTTAGCAATCTGTGAGTCTTGTTAACTCCTGGGTGTCCAGAGAATTTGGAATCATGTACCTGTTCAAGTATAAATGATCTCATGTTTGGAGGGATATATGTCTTACCTTGATAACAAAGTAACCCATCAGATTTAGGAGTTAGATTATATGTATCCTTTGTTGTATCGATGTCTTGTTCACTTTTTAATTTAACTGTGAAATCTATGATACCACCTAAAATAAAGTTAGGGGGAATAATAGTACCTGTGTGAGGAACCTGATGGGGTTTTGGAGGCAGCCTGGATAGGATGTCTGCTTTTGTGTTCAGGGAAGCCGTCCTATAGGTGATAATGTAGTTGAACCTTGAAAAGAATAAACTCCATCTGACCTGTCTAGATGTGAGTGTTCGATTGGTTTTGAGAAACTGTAGGTTTCTATGATCGGTATAGATAATAATAGGTTCAGCGGTTCCCTCTAATAAATGTCTCCAATTAACTAGGGTACTTTTCATGGCGAGAAGTTCTTTTTCCCCTACATGATAGTTTAGTTCAGAAGATGTGAGGACACGGGAGTAATATGCTATTGGATGTAATTTATTGGTGGTTTTGGATTTTTGGGAAAGTACAGCCCCAATATCATGTTCAGATGCATCTACTTCAAGTGTATACTGAGAGAGTGGGTCAGGATAAGCAAGAATAGGAGCTGTAGTAAACGCATGTTTTAAATAATTAAAGGCATCATTAGCTGAGGGGGACCACACAAAAGGTATATGATCTTTAGTAAGATTAGTGAGGGGTTTAGCAATGTGAGAGAACCCTTTAATAAACTTTCGATAGAAATTCGAAAACCCTAGAAATATCTGGACATTCTTTTTATTACGTGGTATGGGCCAATCAATTATTGCTTGAACCTTTGAATTTTCCATCTGAATCCCTTTTGATGAGATATGGTACCCCAGAAATGTGATATCATTACTATGAAATATACATTTCTCAGCTTTCACGTAAAGTTTATGTGCTTGTAAACGTGCCAAGACTGTTCTTACGTGTTTTATGTGTTCTGTCAGATTGTTAGAAAAGATTAATATATCATCAAGATATATTACCAGGAAGGTGTCCAATATATCTCTGAATATGTCATTAATATAACGTTGAAACATTGCAGGGGCATTACATAGCCCAAATGGCATTACCGTGTACTCAAAGAGTCCATACCTCGTACGGAACGCCGTCAGTCACTCATCACCTGAACGCATACGAATGAGGTTGTAAGCACCTCTGAGGTCGAGTTTAGTGAAAATGGATGACCCATTTAATCTTTCTATAAGTTCAGGGATGAGCGGCAGAGGATAACGGTCTTTCACAGTACGTTTATTGAGCTCACGGTAATCCACAATCGGCCTGATGGTTTTGTCTTTGTTAGTCACAAAGAAAATGCCCGCACCTGCAGGAGAGGTGGAAGGTCTTATGAATCCTTTTCTAAGGTTTTCATTTATGTATTCTTTGAGTCTTACTAATTCAGTTTGGGATAGAGGGAAGATGTGCCCATATGGGATGTCAGACCCTGGTATAAGTTCTATGGGGCAATCATACTCTCTATGGGGTGGTAGAGATTCTGCTTCTACTTTATCAAATACTAATGAGAAGTCATGATACTGATGTGGTATTAACCCTTCATCTTGGTTTAGGTGGAGTATAGAGTGAGAAAGTAGACAAGTATTTTTGCAATAGGATGAGTTAAATTCTATTGTATTTTGTTTCCAATGAATCATTGGTTGGTGTTGTCTTAACCAGTGCAGCCCGAGTATGACCGGGAACATTGGAGAGGTGATGATATCAAAAGAGATGTACTCTTGGTGGTTATTGTGAATGTTAACAAGTATGGGAATCGTTTGGTGTGTGATGGGACCTGTGGATAAACAATTACCATCAATCAAACGTACTGCAACTGGATTTTCTTTCACAACAAACGGTATATTTTTATTTTTTACTATAGAGGAATCAATGTAATTGGCATAAGCGCCAGAGTCCACAACGGCTTCAAGGTTTAGTCGCTGTCTTTCCCACTGTAACGAGATGGGAACTAATAAGTAAGTTGGTTTATGAGTAGAAAGTGTAAAATTGTGAAGAGCACAAACTGACTCACCAGATTTCTGTCTCTTCAGAGATGGGCAGTCCGTGACTGAATGGTCCTTGGAGGCACAATACATGCAGAGAGCATGTTCCTTGCGATGAGACTTTTCCTCTGGGGTTAGCGGTCCTTTAATGAACCCAATATCCATGGCCTCTGCATTACCCCTTGGGCTATATGTCACAGGATGTGAAGGATGATATCTAGTTACAGTGTCATGTGTTTGTTTTTCTAATCTCCTCTCTCTGAATCTCTTATCAATCTTAATAGTAAGGGCCATTAATGCCTCTAAAGAATCTGGGAGATCAATTCTAACTAATTCATCTTTTATGGGGTCTGATAGACCTAATCTAAATTGATTAATTAATGAGATTTGATTCCATTGCGTGTCTCTTTGCCAGATCTTGAACTCAGATATGTAGTCTTCCACATATCTTTTATTCTGCTTTAGACTACGTAATGTATTTTCTGCTGTCAGTTGTTTATGAGGGTCTTCATACAGATCAGACATTGCTCTAAAAAATTCATCAACTGATTCAAGTATGGGGTCATTAGATTCATACAGGGAGTCTGCCCAAGCACGGGGTTCTCCTTTTAAATAAGATATTATTGTCAGAATTTTTATTCTTTCAGTAGGGAGTGTTTTTGGTTTTAATGTAATAAACATTCTACAGGCATTGTAGAACTGTCTAAAAGTTTTTCTATCGCCTGAGAAATGTTCTGGGGGGCTGATAGGTGGTTCAGGAGGAACAGGAGGAGAGTTAAACCCTTCTTTTATAATCCCTTTTAGGGTTAAATTCTCTGAGTGTAATTCTCTAAGACCCTGTGTCAACTGATCTACTTTATGGGAGAGTTCCATGACATGAGCCTATAGGTCAGCAGGGTTCAGCATTCTGTTTTTAAGGCTTGGTATTCTGTAACACACACTAACTTTAAGTTAGATTTTGTAGAACAAATATATGCAAAACAGTTGTTATAGCAGACCATATAAATAAAGGTTGTGTCTCACATAATCTATAGTGGGTATTTTATCTGGAAATACACACATATAAACTGAGTGAGTGGAGTTTAATATGAGAGTTAAAACTGTTGTGGCCAATAAGTGAGTTAGATTGTGGTTCTCACTAAAAAGTTGTAATTGAATGAAATAACAGTTTTAACTCTGAAGGTTTAGGACTGCATAGCAAAAATATGATAAAAGGAAAAATATGGGTTTGTAGCAAACAATAAATATGAGGCAAAAATTACAAAAGAGATAATGTCCAGAAAACAAAAGAAAAAGTAACGTTTTTGTGAAAAAATGTAAAAGTGACAAAATGGTTTTATGACAAAAATATATAAGATGATATGTCCAGCAATGACTCACCTCCGGAGGGAGAAAAAGTAGCAATGGTGGTTCAGTGATTGTTTTTAAGGCAAACCGCTGAAGTAGTTTGAGGGGAGAGCAGCTTACAGAGCTGCAGCGTCCTGTTCTGTGTAAACCGGAAGTGAAGGTCCGTGAAACCGGAAGTGGATAGATGACACGCAAACAGCGTGTGTTCAGTAGCACAGAGGGAAGTCAGAGTCCTCAGTGAGAGCGGCTGTGCAGGGAAGCATGCAACTTCAATACCAAGCAAGGTATTGAATGTTGCAGGCTCCTTTATAGCCAGGACTCAGTTAGGGATATATCTTTTAAAGAGACAGGCATTTGGTATTATGACATCTGGGGAGAAGACTCATGCCCCCTGCAAAAGCACTCACAATCAAACCAATACTGAGTGTATGCTCGCCATGTCGAAGGAGCCACCGACGCCTGGACCAGTGGAAGGATCAACTCCCAGTCTCTGCGATCTGCCATAGAAAAGGTGGACAGGGCACCCCATCAGCTGAGGCCGAAGGCACACATCTCCTAAACAACCCCCACTGAAATCTGGAAAGCGCATCAGCTATCACATTATTCATGCCTGGGACGTGTCAGACCGCAAATTTGATATTGAACTGCAGGTATCCCACCACTACCGTTGAAGATGCTGACAACCGATTAATAGCAAAGACTACACTTAGGTTATCCGTCCAAAAGATGATTGACCTGTTAGCTAGATTACGCCCCCACAATTCGACGGAAACTAATTTTACAGAGCACTGTCCCTTTATGACATACATTTTACATTGTTATCCACAAATTAGTGCGCTGATACAATTTTACAGTTAGTGACTCTGCTATATTGCTGCTTTTAGGAATGTGGATTCACTTGTGAATTACAGTTTATTAAAATCGGTTCTGTGGACAAGCCTCGGACCCCCTTACCACCTAAACTGTGGTTCAAGTATACTTTACATGGTCTTCAGATCTAGGGCTAACAGACCACATTTAAATGCACTCCCCTGCACTCATTGTGATAAGGGGGGCTCACGCCACTACTGGGTTTGCTTGGATAAATTTAAAAGGGGTCTGGCACCTAACTCCATAAAAACTCTAGGTCTTCCACGTGCCATTAACCCTTTCACTTCTCTCACTTGCCATCTTGCTCCCCTTCTCCCACTCATATTATTTTTTTAAAATAATAATAAAAACATTAAAAAAAAAAAGTGTATATGTTATGTTCCTTTGGAGAGAGTGGGATCCGCACTGTCACTATCCAGTTTTTTGGAACAATCTTTATCATATAGGTCCGGTGCAACACCTAGGAGGACCACCCTCAACGTCCAGGTTGTAACATATAACAAAAGAACAAGGTGGCACACGGTTTCAAAGGCTATACCTTTTATTGACGAGCAATGTTTTGGGTCACCTGCCCCTTTCTCAAGAAATTCTGTAGGCATGTTGTACATCTGCATGTATGAATTTGTAAAAAAAAAAAAATCACTCCAAGTCCAACTATGCTGGTAAAATGTATTTAATTAACACAGACTTATATAGGAGCATATTAATGTATACATTTTTTTACAGATTATTTTACTTCCTTACATGAAGGCCTGAGAAAAGCCTGTAAAAAACCTAGGTAAAGATAAAGGCTTCCATTTAAAGGGACAGTCTACCCCAGAATTTTTATTGTTTTAAAAAGATAGATAAACCCTTTATTACCCATTTCCCAGTTTTGCATAACCAACACAGTTATAATAATATACTTTTAACCTCAGTGATTATCTTGTGTCTAAGCCTCTGAAAACTGCCCCTTTTTTCAGTTCTTTTGACAGACTTGCAGTCTAGCCAATCAGTGCCTGCTCCCAGATAACTTCACGTGCACGAGCACAGTGTTATCTATATGAAAAATGTGAACTAACGCCCTCTAGTGGTGAAAAACTGTTAAAATGCAATCTGAAAGAGGTGGGCTTCAAGGTCTAAGAAATTAGCATATGAACCTCCTAGGTTAAGCTTTCAATTAAGAATACCAAGAAAACAAAGCAAAATTGGTGATAAAAGTAAATTGGAAAATTGTTTAAAATTACATGCTCTATCTGAATCATGAAAGTTTAATTTGGCCTAGACTGTCCCTTTAACAACAGCCAGACAGAAAAGAGCAAACATCTCAGTCTGGCATTGTGTATTGCTGCTCACATTTATCCTTGCACAAGCTGCTGCTTTTGCCACGCAGTCACCTGCTTGCGTGCAATTGTCCACCAGTCCTCCCAGTCGAGAAGTCTGGGGGGATTGAGAAACACCATTTTACAGTTGGTGTAGTAGGTTAAGAAGTGGCAATCTGATGACCTCTCCTTTTTAACTATCGGCTACAGGCTCTCTTATGCAAGCCTGAAGCTAAAGGCGCTCTAAAGCTGCCTTTGCAACTGCTTTGTACACAATTACTAATCTGTAAGCAAAAAAATAGTAAATGACCAGGAAATATTGTTTACTAATTCAATGGCAGTTATTCAAATGGATTATATGAGTAAATATAACAGTATCTCTACAGTTGTATATATTCAGTGAAAAAATAAATAAATAAGAGTATCTGATTGATGTGTATCATATGTCTGTATGAAATTCTGTAAGTTCAGTAGTGCATAGCAGTATTTATGGTTATGAGAAGGCAGTGCAGTCTCTTGATAAACCTTTTGAATGTTTGCGAAAGTTTTACTTCTACAATTCTAGATGTTCAGTAAAAGACTGGTGTAACAAGCCTCTGGCCAAAGTCTGAATGTTCAATGTCTCTACCAATGTTTTTGAAAGTTAATAGTGATATTGTCTGAGTGTTCGGCAGTTCAGTGTACAGTTCTGTTTCCAGTATTCCTAATATTCAATTTAAACAGTCTCTGCCAAACATTTTAAATATTCATTGCATCAAGTTTACATAAAAACTTCTATTGCAACCAGTCTGTTTAAAGTTTTCAATATTCAGGACTAGATTACAAGTGGAGCAATTAGCGCTCCAAAAATTAACCAGAGATTAGATCACTGGTTAATTTTATAAAAGTGCCCAAAATTCCCTAAAAATAGAGGACATTGTAGTTTTTTATTAAAAGACAATAGATTTTTTTAAATTTAAAAAATAAAAATGCACTAGGTAGTTTTGGGGCTTTAAAGTTTGTGGGAGTGAGGTGCTAGTAAAAAACAGCACTTTGTGTTCCCATAGACCGCAATATAAATATATATGTATATACTTATATACATATATATATTAATTTGTGTATATACACATTTTAAATCATAAATATATATGTATATATTCATATACATATATGTTAAAAAATGCTGCTCATTGCTGCGTGAGGTTCTGATGCGTCTGTGATGGAATCAGAGCGATTCTTCCATAGGATCCTATGGAAGTGCGGTCTCGAGATCGCAATGCTTCCTAGCAATGCGAACGCTATTAGCTTGTAATACCAGCGCACATTATCGTGCCCTGGTATTACAAAGTGTAGCATTAATATTGCTTGCATGCAAGCGATATTTAACCCCTATTTGTAATCTGGCCCTTAGTGTTTGAATGTTCATTGAAATAAGTTCCTTACAGTTAAAAGGGTAGAAAGAGGAACATTAAAATGTTCAATACATGGGTGCAATGCTATACTGTACTTTATACCTTTTTAACCCATTTAAAACCCTTTTAACACTATTAAAATTATATTTTTATTAAAAAGGTGTATTTATGAGTGTAATCCTTTATTTTAATATGTTTCTGATGTGTTTTGTGATTTTAGGTTGTGCTAGAGCGATGTCGGTCACATTAACCCTTTTCTGGTAAATTAGATTTACCATGGACTTGCAATATCAAGTTGCATGCTAATGTTAGCGTGGTCCAGCAATATTGCTTATTGCGTCTTGTGCTATCATTAGAGTGCCACTTGTAATCTAGTCCATAATTAAACATTTTGGGCCAGATTACGAGAGGCACGTTAACAGTTACAAGCAAGTGAAAAGGGGTTTATTGCAGTTTGTTTGAGCTACAGTTCATTGCGGGAACCATGAATGCCAACATGCACTGTGACATACTGAAACACAGCATGATCCCCTCCCTTCAGAGACTGGGCAACAGAGCAGTATTCCAACATGATAACAACCCCAAACACACCTCCAAGGCGACCACTACCTTGCTAAAGAAGCTGAGAGTAAAGGTGATGGACAGGCCAAGCATTTCTCCAGACCTAAACCCTATTGAGCATCTGTGGGGCATCCTCAAACGGAAGGTGGGGGAGCACAAGGTCTCTAACATCAACCAGCTCTGTAATGTTGTCATGGAGGAGTAAAAGAGGACTCCAGTGGCAACCTGTGAAGCTCTGGTGAACTGCCCAAGAGGGTTAAGGCAGTGCTGGAAAAAATGGTGGCCACCCAAAATATTGACACTTTGGGCCCTATTTGGACATTTCCACTTAGGGATGAACTCACTTTTGTTGCCAACGGTTTAGACATTAATGACTGTCTGTTGGGTTATTTTGAGGGGACAGCAAAACATAAATTATGCTTACCAGATAATTTCTTTTTCTTCTGATGGAAAGAGTCCACAGCTGCATTCATTACTTTTTGGGAAATAAGAACCTGGCCACCAGGTGGAAGCAAAGACAACCCAGCCAAAGGCTTAAATACTCCTCCCACTCCCCTCATCCCCCAGTCATTCTGCTGAGGAACAAGGAACAGTAGAAGAAATATCAGGGTGAAAGGTGCCAGAAGATAATAAGGAAGCCCCACATAAAATTACGGGTGGGGAGCTGTGGACTTTTTCCATCAGAAGAAAAGGAAATTATCAGGTAAGCATAATTTATGTTTTTCTTCTTAAATGGAAAGAGTCCACAGCTGCATACATTACTTTTGGGAAAACAATACACAAGCTATAGAGGACATTGAATGCCAAGACGGGAGGGTACATTAGGCGGCCCATACTGAGGGCACCAAGCCTGAACCTCTACCCGATAAAAAAAAAAAACGCTTCGTCCGAAGCCGAGAAAATTTTAAGAGGAAAAGCCCCAATGAAACTGACTTGCAGTTAGTCCAGAAGCCAAACTAGAGACCGCAAACAGACTCGACTGAGCCAAAAGTTCTCCAGGAGACACCGTCACCCAACAAACTGGCCTCCACCGCTCATCTCCACAAATGAAGGAGACACCAGCCGAAACCCCCAAGGGAACAAGGCAAAGGATAACCAAGGAAACCGAAAGGTCCCCTAATACAAAAAAGAACACCTCCATGAGTGAGCCCAGCTCACAGAGACCCAAAGGGGCCCAACAGGGAAAGGAGGCCACGTCTATACCAAGCGAAACCCGGGATAAGACCGGGCAACAGATGTCTCTCCAACATCCTACAAGCACGGATTGCAACTGAAGACGCAAAATCCTACCAGTGTCAAGAATACCAATGAATTCGACCATGAAAAAGTGTGTAATACACCAAGGTGAGAAACCCCAAGTTTGAGAACAGAGTCCATAACAGGACGACACAGAGGATACTTGCAAGGAAGAAGAAGCAGTCAAGTAAGAAACAGACCGCAAAAGCAGCCCCCAGGCAGAGGGCACGCTCTAGGCAACCTAAGTCACCGGACCTACATACAGGTCCCTAAAAAGGGGAACACAAAACCTCAATTAAGGCCCCCCAAGAAGGAGAGTATACCCTCAGAACCTGAAGGAAGAGTAAACTCTCTTCTGAAATCAATGGAACTGTTGAAAGGAAAATCTATACCCTACCAGACTAAGCTAAAAGGATAGACTCAACAAAGCTCACACATCCAGAGGAGACTGTGACTGAACGCAGCTCCATAGATCACTCGGCCATCCTGACCTGCAGACCCACAGCCAGCTGGACCAACCCAGCCTCAGGGATCCAAAACAGGTGAACAAAAGAATCCTGAAACAGGTATAGGAATGAGCGTAAGGATAGCACAGCCATCCCCACAGAGTACAAGTACAACCCAACTCTGAAACTGACAACAAGGCCATAGGCCTAAGGATCTATCAAAATAAAGGCCCAACAAGTCTGCAGAAAAAGGGATGATGCCGGAAGGGCAACAACTGTCCTCAAGGCCAGAAGTCACCGGCTAATGGGAATAAAAATTCCCAACACAGATGTCCTAGAAAAGGACCCCCTACAAGTAGCTTGCCAAGCAGAGGCACAATCAACCCATTCGCCTGCAGAGCAGGGAATTCACGGGAACACTAGCAAGCTGACCAAGGGAATGCAACTAGACTTGTGCAGTTTCGAAAAATTCATTTTGGTTCGGTTCGGATCGATTCGGAATGATTCGAATTTGGAAAAAATCGAATGAATTTGTTTCTGATTCATTTGGATTCTTTTGGATTTGAAAAAATTCGGCTGGATTCGGTTCGATTCGGTTCGATTCAGAAATTCGGGAATTTCGGTAAGTGTTAGGTGGGATGTGCTGTGTATTACACTAGTTTATGTAGTGTATATTAGGTTTAACCCATAGCAGAGTGATAAAACCTAATATACTGTACAAAACTAGTGTAATACATGGCCATCCGAATCTACCGATTTGGATTTATTCGGTAGATTCGGCACTACCACAATTCAGAATTTCGAATCGAGTCACTCTGTGTCAAAGAGTAAAAAATACTCCGAAATCCTGGCCAACCATGACCAGGTTAGGTAGATGGAGCAAGGACATAGCCCCAGTTCCCACTACCATGGAACACCCCGACCAGCCCTGAGATCCAAGATTCCAAAACCACCCAAGACTGGGTCAGGAAAAAGGCCAAGCGAAGCTTCAGCAACCGGAAGTCTCGGGGAGAAAAACAGGTCTGGGCACCTAATAGTTCAGGCAAACCTTACCCTAGAACTAAACACCCCAACTGTCCAAAAAGCCAGACACAAGGGTATGGATGCATATCCAGAGAATCCGGATAGCGAGAAGAACTTGAAAGCCCCGACCAAAGGAAAGAACCACCCCTAGCTAAGTCCAACGCTCCAAGGAGCAAGGCTAGAAGTCGTATAAAAATACTTTTTAGAGCCTCAGGACAACCATGGGATACCTCGAGGTCAAAAAAAAATCCTACGAGCAGGACTAGTCTCCCTATCATCTCCGCACAAGCAGAGGACACAAGGAAGAGAAAGGCACTAAGCCTACCCAGCTCCGAAAAAACCTGAGCTAAACAAAGTCCACGCAGGGAACAACCATCACCCGGAAACACAGATCCCTAAAAGGAGATCCAACTCACCCGGAGACAATAGAAGAAGACCCAAAGTTCTCTTATAACTCAAACAGACAGCACACGTCCAAGAGTAAGAGCTGCATCTAGATACACTACAAACAGCTTAAGCATACACCCGCAAGGTGTCAAAAGCTGCAACTGGTTTCAAACTGTAAACCTTCCGCATGCTAGACAGCTATCCTGTACAAGCTGTTGGATCAAGCCAAACTGCTCAACTGTGGTAAGGGGAGTTAAGCCCTCCAACCCTCCACCACATGGGGGAAGAAAACTCTAAGTTCTGATGAAATCAGATGTCAGAGTGACACAGCAGAAAACTCCCCTGCCCGGCCATCTATGACTGAAGGCTCTAAGGACTGAAACAATCCGTCCCACCTCACGGACCCACGGGTCCTCTCAAATGCTTAGTTGAACATGAAAAACATTGATAACCTGAGCACTCTGTGCTTCCACCGAACCAGCCAAGCAGAACAGCGCCATGTGTCTGAACAGCCGCAAGACCGAAGGAACCCAACAGGACCAGCCTGCACCTAGGGTCCTACCGGCAAGGTGCATAAATTCTACCTCATAGGGGGAAAAAAAGAAAACAGACATTTTTAACATAGGACTAACATGTCCAAAACAACTTCCGAAGAAGTAATATAGAGTATCAATCCCAGAAGGTTCCCGAAGGAAACAAAAACAAATAAAAGACCAATTGGATATAAATAAAATATAAGGCAACCCGGAGGTTAACGCCCAAAAAGACACAGGCCTACCCGCAGGACCAGCCAAACGGAGCCCTATTTTTCAAAACTGGGAAAGATCTCAAACAAATGACAATAAGGAGATTACTTCATTCCCACATGTCTAATGAGGTGCACCATTCGAATTATCAGACTGAAAATCCCTGTATCTGGTAACGATAGGGTCATTCAATAAATGAAAAACATGCCTGAGCAATACACAAAGGCGCGCAATGCTGTAATAAAAGGCACAACACTCAGGGACAGTTACACTGGTTCACCCGCATGTGTAAAAGTATGAATTGGTAGGGAACTCGCCTCTCGGAGGACAGGACTCCCAGAGGCGGATGGCTCAGCAGTCCCTTGATTCCCAGAGCCCGAGGAACCAGGCACTCTGAAATGGCATACGGAACAAAACTGGTTTACATGTGTCAACAAAGCCAATCCGGATTTGTCACCGAACACAAAATCTGAATCTGAAATCAAAATAGTCTCAGTATCAAAATCCTCCGTAACTGAATCTGAAATTAGCACAGTCTCAGCATCAGAATCCTCCATAACTGGATAGAGGATATATAAATATGGACTAAAGTAGTAAAAACAGAAACAGTACATGACACCCCCAATGGCTGGGGCATTTACCACCTCCTATGATCAGACCCCTGCGGACTAGAAAATTTGCTTCGCCACATGGTCGGGAATGCAGAAATGGAAAGCGGAATGTAACCACGCCCGAACACAAGGTGAACTGTACAGTCCAAAAAAGCACGCCCAACCAAAAGGCTGCGCCACTACCAAAGACCTCAATTTTCCAAGCAACGAGCCCATAAACATCACACATAAGCAGGTTGAATCACATAAAAACATGATTACAAACCCCCTTGTTCAATAACCCCTCTCAGGAAATATTAACCCTCGATTCCAAGATACTACAAGAGACTCACTAAGACCCTTATGATATTTAGTTAGACCCGCAAGGTGGTAGCCTCTCGGGAAAACGTTCACATTACAGTACATTGAAAATAAAGTAAAAATGAAACGATCTTACCGGAATCTATGCTGTGGAACAGGAACACAGCCTTTCAAGTGTGACGGATAGTAGCATCTCCTCCGCCATGGAATCAAAAGAAGAAAGCAGGCAGCGGAGCGAAGTTCGACAACGCTGATTGCTTGAGGAGCTGTTAATCTGAGGCGGGATGGTATCGCAGAAAGACTCTCCCTGCATCTCCGGACTCTAACTTTCATCCAAGCCCTCACTGAGAGACTGACAGGACTACTTAAAACTCTACTACCCTCCATAAGAGACAAAAAACAAAAATTAAAAATTGTGACACTTCTCTGCCATCCTCCTGGGACAAATGGCAAAGAATGACTGAGGAATAAGGGGTGTGGGAGGAGTATTTAAGTCTTTGGCTGGGTTGTCTTTGCCTCCTCCTGGTGGCCAGGTTCTTATTTCCCAACAGTAATGAATGCAGCTGTGGACTCTTTCCATTTAAGAAGAAAATTTACACTGTACACAGGCTGTACACTCACTACTTTACATTGTAGCAAAGTGTCATTTCTTCAGTGTTGTCACATGAAAAGATATAATAAAATATTTGCAAAAATGTGTGGGGTGTACTCACTTTTGTGAGATACTGTATTTAATAACGTATATATACATATAAACACATAAATACATATGTATACATATATAGAAGTGTATTGAAGCCCTTTGCAGTCAAAATTATATTTATGCAATATTCATATTTAATAAAGAGTTATGCTGTGTACTTACTGTAAATATTTCACATTCCAATGTTCTGTACATATCAGAATATGTAATATGTATTTATAAATAGTTATTCCTATATATATCCGAATATATCTATACCTATATATAAACATAGCAAAATACCATCATATATATTTAGAAATATGTATTTATGAATAAATAGAACATATTCTTCTATGTGAAAAACATTGGAATATGAAATATTACAATGTTCATGTTGGGTTAGCGAACTTGAGAATGTGCGATCATGTTTGCCTATGAGCAGGGTGTTTTTCCGCCCTTTTTTTCTTCTTTGACTTCTATGGGGAATACGTTATCTCTTTCACAATATTCTTACTTCACCTTTTTATGCACATCAGGTTAGCGTGAAAGTGAAAAACTTTTTACTTTCAACTTGTAGTATGGGTGCTACCCAAAGCTCACAAACAGCTTACTTCTAGCAAAGTAAGCGCTCGAGGAGCGGGAGCGTTAAATACCACTCCACGTGTAATCTGGCCCTTAATACTGAAATCTTTAGGTGCTTACTGTTCCTTTAAATGCAATTAGGATCACAGTGGCACCTAAGATAGTCACCTGGATAGTCATTGAAGTATGGGTATCTCATAACCTAGTTGCCTTGATGGCCTAAATGTTTGTGATGACTGCCCTTAGTGTTAATAGGTGAAAGAATAGAAGAATAGTATAAGTTCCGCTGGAATCACAAAAACATCTTGAAATCATTACAGAACAAAGAAATAAAAATGTGAAAACAGTCTACACTAACATAAGCAAAAAAGAAAACAGAAAAATGGAACAAAAAGGAACGTTGTCATCTTTGCAATATCGAGACAACAAGTCAAGTTACATCATAAGGGATTAAGGTTCTTAAAGTGAAACCCAAAACTGTTCTTTTGTGATTCAGACAGAGCATACAATTAAAAAAAAAAATGTTTGCGTTACTTCTATTGTTAAATTAGCTTTGATCCCATGGTTTTCTTTGTTAAAGAGATGCCTAGGTAAGTGTCTGCAGCACTACATGGAAGGAAATAGTGCTGCCAACTAATGTTGCAAGACTGCTGCCATATAGTGCACCAAACATTTGCACGCTCCTGAGCTTACATCCCTGATTTTTAACAAAAGATTAAAGGAAATTTGATAATAGAAGTAAATTAGGAAGTTGTTTAGAATTCCATACTCTATCTGAATCATGAAATAAAAAATGTGTGTTACAAGTCCCTTTACAAATTCTACACCTACACCCCTGAAAAATCCCAGAATGCTCACAACCAGTTCCTCAGCTGTGTCGACCAGATCTCAACATCTTTCATTTTATCCAGTGAGACTTCTTTCCCATAACAAAAGACTTACTTACTTTCAATTAGAAACCTATTTATTTTAAGCGAGTTTTTTTTTTCCCGATTTGCAAGATGTTCTTGATATTTGGACAGATTACGAGTTGAGCACAAAATATCGATTATGCTAAAGTGATATTTGCACTCAACTGAGTAATACCAGCGCACGCTAATGTGCGCTGGTATTACAAGTTAGGTGCAAGGCGAATGCGACTTCACGTTCACATTGCACGGAAGCATTGAGCTCACGAAAGCGCACTTTCATAGGCTCCAATGGGAGCCTCATTCTGATACCGTCATACACGGCACAGAACCTAAGCACAGAGAAGGGGGTTAGTCGTGCAGCGATGGGCAGCAAATGTAAATATATATGTATATGAATATATACATATGTATTTATGTTTTAATATGTGTATATACACATATTAACACATAAATATCTATGTATATAAGCATATACATATATATTAACAGGGAACACACAGTTCCCATAGACCACAATGTAAAGGCACTGTTCAGTGCCGTTTTTTTTTTTCTAACACCACGCAGCTTCCAACTTTTAATCCCTTAAAACTGCCTAGTGCTAAAAAAAATTCAGAAAAAAAGACCCTCTATTTTGGGGGCATTTAGGGCACTTTTAGAAAATTGCCCATAGATCTGATCTCTGGTTAATTTTCCGACCGCAAATTGCTACCGCAAGCTCGCGGGAGCAATAACCAGCCACTTGTAATGGCTAGTCATTTATTGTGCATTCACAAACGTGCAAATTTGCTGTTTGCGGGGGCGTAATAAATTAGCGCTCCACTTGTAATCTAGCCCATTATATATTGGGCACCTTACAATTATATTAATGGAAGGAAAGACAACTAGCAAACCGGTAAATTAATCTAGGCCATTGTTTATTAGCAGCAGTAAAATTACCAGGCCAGCTGCTGCATTGAAGACAGGGTTAATAACTAATTATTTCCACTTGGAAAGTTTCTACGAAATAGTCTGTTTTTCTTATGATTTTCTCCAGTGGGTATTAAACAGGCGCTGAATTAGTAAGCAGAGAAGGCAGCAGAGGAAAAAAGCAATAAGCTGCAGTAAGGTGTCCTCTAAAGCGCAGTATCCTTGGGGAACTCAGTTTGCAGATATTACCATGCATTATGAATTAAAAACGCCTGCACGGTGCTGAGAGCGTCTCACTGTTGATTACTATCATCAGCTCTGTATTATCTTAATGCTAGATCCACAGCGCTGGAGGTCAGACCTGCAGGAGGAGTAGAGCAGAAATATCTCCTAACGTCATTTAAACTATTCTGCTTTCCAAGAAGCCTAGTGAGGATGGCTTTGATCTATAAGACATCTGAGCTAAACAACATAAATATTTAGTCTTCTTCCTTGATTCAAATGAGCAGCCAGCCACAAACATGATTAAAACTATAAATCTAATTCACTTTTGTTTTAAAGAGACAGACCTAGCTTTCCCTAGATTTACTGCCCAACAAACTCACATAGAAAGCACAGAAAAATGCAGAACTATATATGATCAACAATATTACACCAAAAAAGGAGCAGTTTTAACCCTTTGGCTGCTAAAATATGGTGAAATGTATTGCTACAAAATCTGTTGACAATTGAGCTAACCACATGAAAAATGCGGGTTATTTATTTTCTCATTGTTAATATTCTTTCTTATACATAATTACCATAAATCACATCATTTTACAATACGCATGCTTTACACTGGGCTATGAGACAACCAATATTCCAGATAAGTAACTATTCTCATTTAAACACATAATTTGAGTCCTTTTTTTAGTTAAACATCAACAAAATAAAGAGCCTTTCATGGGCAAGACTTCAACAAAACTGAAAAATCAGAGCCATCATTTATTTAAAATTGTTGTGTTTTTTTTTTTGCAGGATTAAGCGTAATTGGCAATTAAGGGTTCATTGCATTTCAGAGGTTGTGTTTTTTAGGGGTTATTGTGGGGATCCAGACATTAAGGAGTCAATTGCAAGAGTTAGTAGACAATTTAGTTTTGGTTTATTTCAGTGGTGACGGTTTTGGTAATAGTGAAAGGACTTGGGGTTAATGGAGCAGCAGCCAGAGATGTTAGGGTTATTGCAGAGTGGAAAGATCATACTTAGGGCTTATATTCATTGTTTGCATATATATATATATATATATGTTTGCATGTATTGCAGTGAGAAGGGTCCAGTGGTTTAGTGGTTGTTTGGGTGGTGCCTGCAATATTTATTGTAAGGAGGGGGATATATACAGATCATAGTAAAAGGGTAAACAATAGACCAAGACTAACCAGAGCAAAGTAACAGTTCAGGAAAACAGGTAAAGAAGTAAGCTACAGACACTGGTTAGTTTATCTGCTAGCCTGATGTAAGTGCAGAAGATAGCAAGCATGCAGCTCCTTGGGATCAACAACAAGCCAGCGGGTAACAGCAAGTAAATAATCAAATCCATTTTAAGTTTCAGAAGACTTACAGAGTTGTGGGTGAGAGACAGGTCAGCAAAATTAGATCACTCAAAGACAGGGAAAGTAACAAAGAAAACAAGCACAATTTTGTTTCAGAGGCTACCCAAAGAAAAAAATGGATCAGATAATGCACAAGATAATCAAAGAACAGTAGAGAACTTTTGTCAATGAGAGGCTGGTTTATATATCCTGATCATTACAAACTGATGATAAACAGCCCATCAAGTGTCCAATAGCAAACTTTCCCTCAGGACCATGTGCCCAGAGCTTCAATATTCTAAAGCTCACCAAGAAGCTACTTCAGTAGTGCTTCCTTATTCTTCTGGGCTAGTACTGACTTTCCTGCTGACGTTTTTTTCCGTTCTGGATCCCTGATCCCTGACTTGTTTCCTGAACTACTGTACTCCAATGCGGTGTGCAATCTAGATGTGCTAGAGATGTGCATTTGTTTTATTTTGACTAAACAAAAAAAATAGTTATATTGTAGCTAGCAGGTAAGTATGTATTTAGTTTTAAATAGGTATTATTTAGGTAATAATTGTAACTATAATTTAGCTCTATTTTAATTATGTTAAAGTTAGGGGGTGTTAGGGTTAGGGTTTAGGGGTTAATAGTTTCATTTAGGTTGTTGTGATGTGGGGGCTGCGGTTTAGGGGTTAATAGGTTTATTTAGTGGTAGTGATGTGGGAGGACAGAGGTTTATGGGTTAATAACTTTATTTAGTGGCGGCGATGTCGGGGAGCAGTGAAATAGGGGTTAATAAATTGTATTAGTGACGGCGATAACGGGAGTGGCAGATTAAGGGTTAATAACTTTAATTTAGTGTAAGCGATGCGGGAGGGCCTCGCTTTAGGGGTTAATAGGTAGTTTATGGGTGTTAGTGTACTTTGTAATACTTTAGTTATGAGTTTTATGTAACAGTTTTATTGCGTCAATCTCATAACTACTGCTGTTACAGGCTTAAAGACTTGCGGTACAGCTATACCGACAAGACTTGTAATGGCTGCGTTGCTTTTTAACGCTGAAATTACCATTTTTTTCAGCGTTAAAACACGAACACACAACTCGTAATCTACCTGATAGTGAATTATATAGAGTAGTATTTTATTGTTATAGCAAAAACAGTTGTTAGGCTAAATTATTAAATACAGCACACTGGAAATTAAGGCGTTTATGCAAACGTGCTACTTACCTCATACTGCTTGAGGTCTCACTTGTGAGTATTTAATCATATTGCATTTGTTTGTGTAGTATATTTTTATTTATTCTATAATTAAATGTTAATATTAGGTGATTATTCAAATTTATTTGCAAATAATGCAAAATTGCTTATAATTGTATTTTCTGACTATTTTTATAATGTTTATTTTTTAATCTAATAAAATTAATATTCAATTTAAAAAAATAATAATAATAATGAGAAAATAGACATCCCCAGTTCTCTGGTAACTATTTCACATTCTACATACATATACATATATATATATATATATATATATATATATATATATATATATATATATATATATATATATATATATATATATATATATATATATATGTGTATATATGTATTTATGAATAAACAGAACAGAATATTAATTGTGAAAAACATTGGAATGGAAAATATTCATATTTTCATGTCGGATTAGCACACTTGAGAATATGCGATTGTGTTTGCGTGTAAGGTTTTTTTTCCACTTTTTTTCCACTTTTTTTCCTTCATAGACTTCCATGGGGGAATACGTTATCGAGCACATGTGATATTCTAAGTTTGGCTTTTAATGCTCATCGGGTTAACGCACAAGCGTAAACTTTTTACTTTCAACTTGTAATACGAGCAATACCCGAGGTACGCAAAAAGCTTACTTATAGCGCAGTTAGCGCTTGAGCGGGAACGTTAAATACCGCTCCACTGGACCTAAATCGCTGACACCTGCATTTTACACCTGGAATCAGCCAATCAGAATCAAGTTCAATCCGATTGGCTGATCCAATCAGCCAATCAGATTGAGCTCGCATTCTATTGGCTGTTCCGATCAGCCAATCAGAATATTCCTACCTTAATTCCGATTGGCTGATCGAATCCTATCAGCCAATCGGAATTTGAGGGACGCCATCTTGGATGACGTCCCTTAAAGGAACCGTCATTCTTCAGTTGGACGTCGCCGGATGAAGATGGGTCCGCGGTGGAGGTCTTCAGGATGGAGCCGGTCGTCATCGGATGAAGATAGAAGATGCCGCTTGGATCAAGATGGTTGCCGGTCCGGATCGCCTCTTCTTCCCGGATAGGATGAAGACTTTGGAGCCTCTTCTGGACCTCTTCAGCCTGCGAATGATGGATCGCCAGCCCCCGCTTGGGTTGGATGAAGATTTTGGAGCCAGGACGGATCGGTGATACCTGGTGAGGTGAAGACAAGGTAGGATGATCTTCAGGGGCTTAGTGTTAGGTTTATTTAAGGGGGGTTTGGGTTAGATTAGGGGTATGTGGGTGGTGGGTTGCAATGTTGGGGGGGTATTGTATGTATTTTTTTTACAGGCAAAAGAGCTGAACTTCTTGGGGCATGCCCCGCAAAGGGCCCTGTTCAGGGCTGGTAAGGTAAAAGAGCTTTGAACTTTATTAATTTAGAATAGGGTAGGGCATTTTTTATTTTGGGGGTCTTTGTTATTTTATTAGGGGGCTTAGAGTAGGTGTAATTAGTTTAAAATTGTTGTAATATTTTTCTTATGTTTGTAAATATTTTTTTATTTTTTGTAACTTAGTTCCTTTTTTATTTTTTGTACTTTAGTTAGTTTATTTCATTGTAGTTATTTGTAGATATTGTATTTAATTAATGTATTGATAGTGTAGTGTTAGGTTTAATTGTAGGTAATTATAGGTATTTTATTTAATTAATTTAATGATAGTATAGTGTTAGGTTTAATTGTAACTTAGGTTAGGATTTATTTTACAGGTAATTTTGTAATTATTTTAACTAGGTAGCTATTAAATAGTTCTTAACTATTTAATAGCTATTGTACATGGTTAAAATAATTACAAAGTTGCCTGTAAAATAAATATTAATCCTAAAATAGCTACAATGTAATTATAATTTACATTGTAGCTATATTAGGATTTATTTTACAGGTAAGTATTTATCTTTAAATAGGAATAATTTATTTAATAAGAGTTAATTAATTTCGTTAGATTAAAATTATATTTAATTTAGGGGGTGTTAGTGTTAGGGTTAGACTTAGCTTTAGGGGTTAATACATTTATTAGAATAGCGGTGAGCTCCGGTCGGCAGATTAGGGGTTAATAATTGAAGTTGGGTGTCGGCGATGTTAGGGAGGGCAGATTAGGGGTTAATACTATTTATTATAGGGTTAGTGAGGCGGATTAGGGGTTAATAACTTTATTATAGTAGCGGTGCGGTCCGCTCGGTAGATTAGGGGTTAATAAGTGTAGGCAGGTGGAGGCGACGTTGAGGGGGGCAGATTAGGGGTTAATAAATATAATATAGGGGTTGGCGGTGTTAGGGGCAGCAGATTAGGGGTACATAGCTATAATGTAGGTGGCGGCGCTTTGCGGTCGGCAGATTAGGGGTTAATTATTGTAGGTAGCTGGCGGCGACGTTGTGGAGGGCAGATTAGGGGTTAATAAATATAATACAGGGGTCGGCGGTGTTAGGGGCAGCAGATTAGGGGTACATAAGTATAACGTAGGTGGCGGTCGGCAGATTAGGGGTTAAAAAAATATAATCGAGTGGCGGCGATGTTGGGGGACCTCGGTTTAGGGGTACATAGGTAGTTTAGGGGTGTTAGTGTACTTTAGAGTACAGTAGTTAAGAGCTTTATGAACCGGCGTTAGCCCAGAAAGCTCTTAACTACTGACTTTTTTCTGCGGCTGGAGTTTTGTCGTTAGATTTCTAACGCTCACTTCAGCCACGACTCTAAATACCGGAGTTAGAAAAATCCCATTGAAAAGATAGGATACGCAAATGACGTAAGGGGATCTGCGGTATGGAAAAGTCGCGGCTGAAAAGTGAGCGTTAGACCCTTTTTTGAGTGACTCCAAATACCGGAGTTAGCCTAAAACCAGCGTTAGGAGCCTCTAACGCTGGTTTTCACGGCTACCGCCAAACTCCAAATCTAGGCCTAAGATTGCTCAAATGCAATAAATAGTGCTTTTATTTTTGCACTCATGCTAAAAGCCCAAAGTTATTTTCTATCGCTTGAACGATAGTCTAGTGCCCACTAAGATCTGTATATCAGGTGCTTTGGTGCACTAAAACCCTCACATAATAGACCTCTATGGGGGTGTGCAGTAAAGTTTATGCCAGACATCACTTTAGCGTTTCTCTCCTTTGGTGAGGGCGCACCCTTGCTCCTGGAACCTCTAGTCCGTGTGCGTTTACCTATCCTCCTGAGCTACTGGAGGGCTCTGGGTATGGGTATGGGTGGCTGAATCCTACTGTCTGCTCTGGCTGGCTCTCTGGCTCCACCTGCCTGCCAGCTGCTAATTAGCAGCCTTTATAAGCAGCTTGTACAAACCTGTTGGAACACTAGCGTGTCCAACTCTAGGGGGCGCTTAAAGAGTTGAAAAATGTATTGTGAATATATATACATAAATGTGGTAACTACTGTGATCACTAAATCTGCACAGTTACAAAAGAACACTCAACAATACAAATGAGGTGATATAAATATACACTATATTGTGCTAATGTTCCCAATACTCAGTTTAGCAATAGGTATAGTGTCTTATCTGAGTCCTTTACGGATAGCACTGTGAGGGTCAGAAAAATCCCAGAGAGGTCTTCTGTGTTGGTAGAGTCGTGCTCCAGCAGTGGAAGCCAATGTTAAGGTCTCGGCAGCTCCTCTCCAAGCAAAACAATAGGTAGCCGAATATCTGTGAATGGAAATCACAAAAGAAGAGGGCGCCTCTTAGTGTAATACTGCGAGTGTAACCAACAATAGCAGGTCTTGAAAGAGAAAATATAGTCACAAAATGAGCAGCACCGATGTGCTAAGTGACGCAGGCTGAGATATTACAGTTTACCAGCAAACTGATCCTCTGGAAGATCTGGGGGCTCAGTGGTGTCCTATTCAGGTACAGATAAGACTCAAGCTTCCAAAAAGTTCAGAAAACTTTTTATTAAAACCAGTAATATAAAACCAATGGGTGTGTACAATACACAAAGTGTATAAAAACAAAGTTTCAGACAGATTGCAAAGCGTTTCTCAGCTGTGCTAGCTGTTTCATTAGGCATCTGTTGGCATAATGGAAGCTCTGGCTTTTATAACTATCTTACCTAGTTCCTAATTGGTCCCACCCACTTCTTAATTGAACAGGTGCATTGTCAGTGAAACACAAAATCCTGAAGTAGCCTATCTCACATGTATACATATATACAAAGACTATAAACAAAATACTGTTTTGATAATTACTATTTCATAAATAAACATGAGATAACAATATATTGATAGTATGACTTGATTAAGCAATTCTTACTTATTCCTTACACATATGTGTGATAATATATCCCTAAACTAAACCTGATATACCTTTAAAGCAAAGCTGAGCCATCATATATTCACACTGCTACAATGTGTAAGTGGCAAAACTTAACATATAAATACATTGTTCCAATGCTTCGATGCTGTGGAAAATAACTAATATGGTGTACAAAGTTCTTTCTGATCGCCAGCACTCGCCCTTCTCTTTATGGCTCTATCAACGTTTTAACCCCAAATGTTTCATTACTTAACGTTATTGTGTGAACAACTACCTTATTATCGAGCTCATGTCGAATCTGATCTGCCGTTATATGACCTTGGTATAGTGTTTGATGATTAAATAAGGCCTGCATAATGAAGCCCTTTATCTGTTACTTCCTTGTATTCCTGCTTTAGGTACATTATATCTCCATTTCTGTTTGCTTTATTACATTAAATCTGAATTGTTGGTCTATGCCTGTGTATTGGATATTTTCTGTGTGTGATTTCTTCTACTACAAATTCCTTCTGTGTACCGACTTCTTGCTTGGTTTTCTGAAGCTCTTCTGGATTGCAATTTGGACTGCTGTTTTGATTCCATGACTCTTGGCTCTTCTCTGACTACGCTCTTGTCTTGTGATTCTGGCTGTTTATTGTCTGCCTCAAATGACCATTCCTTCTGGACTAAGATTTGATGCTTTCTCTGCCAGTTTGTTACCACCTCTGTTTGAACAACTTTGCTTGGCCTATTTATACTGGTCACGTTCTGGGTTAAATCCTTTGTGTCGGGATGCTGTGTTCTCATATTCACTTCCAAACTAGAGGGTACATTCCTGAACAGACATGAGGAGGCCTACTTATCAAGCCCTAAGAAGAGAAAGAAACAGAGGCGCCAAACATGGCCTAGTAATGTCAGGGCACCAACACACAGAACCGACAGGATAAAATATACTCACAAGTGAGGCTCACCCAAATTGGTGCTATTGTGGCAGACTGGAACCTAAGCAGTGGTCCAGCTCACTGATCACTGCCAGCTGAGACTCCAGATCCAGAAAATCCTTGAAAAGGCCTATTGGTTAAATCCTGGAAGGACAAGAAAAAGGCACAACCATAGCCCAGTAACGTTTGAACCAAGGAGATAGAGAACTTTAAAATTGCACTTACAGGAGGCAAAGCACCACCAGGTGCAATATCAACAGTACTGGGACCTCTCAGCCGCCCAATGGACTGTGGAATCCAACCAGCAGGATAATGAATGTCCTAAAATGAGAAAAATTGAGCAAAAGAGAAAATATGACCCCCACAAGAGCAAAAATTGGATGGTAGCAAGTGTGTATTTAAAATACTTTATTAAAACAAGCTTGTTTGGCTATTCCAATCAATTGGAGCTTTTTTATTTTTTTAGGGCTATTAGATTAGGTGTAATTAGTTTAAATATTTGATCATTTATTTTTTGTTTTGTGTAATTTAGTCTTTAATTTTTTTTTTGTAACTTATTGTTTTTTATTTTGTGTAACTTAGTAATTCTTTATTGTAGATTTAAATAACTTGAGTAGGGTTAGGTTTTTAAATATATAATATAGTTAATTTAATTTGTAGTTTAATGTAATTTTAGTATAATAGTTAGGGTAGGTTAATTAATAGTTTAATATAGTTTAATGTAATTTAATGTAATTTTAGTATAATAGTTAGTGTAGGTTAATTAATAGTTTAATATAGTTTATTTTAAATTCTAAAGGTAAGTTTAAATTTATTATAAGATAGGGATGAGTTAATATTTAATGTAAAGTTAGCGGGTTGTTAGGTTTAGGGGTTAATAGCTGAATTTAGTTTATGGCGATGTGGGGGGCTGGTGGTTTAGGGGTTAATAGGTTTAGTAAGTGGTAGTGATGTGGGAGGCCATGGGTTTAGGGGTTAATACATTCAGTTAGTTGCAGTGGGCTCTGGGAGCGGCGGTTTAGGGGTAAATAACTTTATTTAGGTGCGGCGGGGTCTGGGAGTGGCGGGATAGGGGTTAATAAGATTATGTAGGTGGCGGCGATGTTGAGGCGGCAGATTAGGGGTGTTTAGTCTCGTGGCTTATGTTAGGGTGTTAGGTGTAAACGTTACTTTTATTCTAGCATAGAAATCAATGGGATATCTGGCAGCATCGAACATAAGCTTTCACTGCTTTCAGACTCCCATTGGTTCCTATGGCATCCGTGGCCTCCAGGGATGCGGATTGAAAATCAGGTATGCTGGGCCGGAATAGTGGCAAGCGTACCTGTTAGGAGTTTGATAAATGGCAAAAGTAGTCAGATAGTGCCAAATTTGTATTTGGAACATCTGTAATGACGTAAGCATCGATCTGTGTCGGATTGAGACCTGCGGATCATATGTTACGTCACAGATTTCAAATTTTGCCGTTCTGTAGGCTTTGATAAATAAGGCGAATCAGGCTCGCCACAATTACGCTGTGGAATTCCAGCGTATTTGCGGTGGACGGCTTGATAAATAGGCCTCTATCTCTCTAGGTCGTGATCTTAAAGGGACACTGTACCTAAAAAAAATCTTTCATGATTCAGATTGAGCATGAAATTTTAAGCAACTTTCTAATTTACTCCTATTATCAAATGTTCTTCATTCTCTTGGTATCTTTATTTGAAATGCAAGAATGTAAGTTTAGATGCCGGCCCATTTTTGGTGAACAACCTGATTTGTTCTTGCTGATTGGTGGATAAATTCATCCACCAATAAAAAAGTGCTGTCCAGAGTACTGAAACCAAAAAAAAGCTTAGATGCCTTCTTTTTCAAATAATGATAGCAAGAGAACGAAGAAATATTGATAATAGAAGTAAATTAGAAAGTTGCTTAAAATTGCATGCTCTTTTTGAATTACAAAAGAAAAAATTTGGGTTCAGTGTCCCTTTAAGCAGAGGGTGCACTACGCTAATAGCGTGCAAGTAATGGAGTTCTTTATTATCTGCTGTGCTATACTAGTAATAATAATGGCTTACTTCAGGTTTTAAAAAGCTCTACATTTTAGAGCAGTATATTGAATACACCACTTGTTAATCCAAGTGAAATAAGCACAGCCTGTACTATCCATTAAAAGTTTAATGCATGCTAAAAATGTATGAATCTCATTAAGATGCTTTGGTTAAAATATTTAACCACCCCTTGTAATACCAAATTGTGCATTATTCTTCATAGACCTGTGTTTTTTAATCAGCCAAATAGGATTTAGGATGCAGCACAATGTTAAAGGATATAAAAAAAAACAAATTATCTTTTTTTTTATTCAGAGGATACATTTCAAATTTTGTTCCCAAGTTACTTCTATTATCAAATTTGCTTTGTTCCCTTGGTATTATTTGTTGAATAGTTAGGTGGGTAGGTGACTGGAGCACTGCATGGCAGCTAATAGTGCTGCTATCTAGTGCTCTTGCAAACGGATAACATTCTTGCAAAACTGCTGCCATATATTGCTCCAGAAACGTGCACACTCCTGAACTTATGTTCCTGCTTTTCAACAAAACATACTAAGAGGACGAAGAAAATTTGATAATAGAAGTAATTTTTTTTTTTTTTTAAATTGCATGCCAATGTAAAGAAGTAGCCGGAGCAACTCAAAGGGTTGAAAGTAAAAAGAAAATCTTTATTCCATGGTCATGTTAAAAACAGGATACAAAAAGGAGGACGACTGGTCTTACGCGTTTTGGCTTAGAGCCGTAATCCTAGACCTGACATAGAAGACGTCTTGCTGCTTTTAAAAGCAGCTGCTTTAGATCTCATTGATCCATAACAACTATATAGTAGGAGTCCACACATCATATGCAAGTACATTATCTAAACCCTAGACCCCCTGAACTCTATCTATTTTCCCATATTGGGGGTTTCTTTTATAGGGTATTTTTAGAATAGACCATCAAAAAGTGCCAAGTTTAAATCAGAAAGATTGTCCAACTAGTTGAAAGAATACTATGTATAGAACAAGCAAGTTACTCCATGTATTTCTACTTCAATCTATGTATTAATCTTATATGTTTGTGCATTAGAATCTATATAGACATTAGTATTTATGTATATTTGTGTGTTCCTTTTATATTCTTTAAATGCACAGAGATTGTCCATTATGGGTCCGCTATAGATTCTTATGTAGCCTTAGTTCGGTTCTTTCATATGTCAAGCTTGTACTTACCTATATTTTAATGTGTTTATAAATATTCACTTTATGCATGAACTGCTTAAAAATAATATATTGAATATTCAACTTAGGGATAGAGTCTGAACTGTTATCTGTTCCATGCAGTTATTATAGGGGTAGTTGAAGTTTAATTAATCTGCATGTAATTAATGAATGTACAATGGCTGCTTAGCATCTGCTTTTTAAAGCAGGTAGACGTGTGCTATGTTAAATCTATGATTACGGCCCTAAGCCAAAACACGTAAGACCAGTCTTCCTCCTTTTTGTATCCTGTTTTTAACATGACCATGGAATAAAGATTAGCTTTTTACTTTCAACCCTTTGAGTTGCTCCTGACTACTTCTTTACATTTGATTTCACTTTGTGGATTACGAGGAGTCCCCTTTACTAACCCGAGAAACTCTTCTTTTGGCCGCCATATATTTTTCCTTACCCTGATTCCTGTTTGCTGTAATAGCGTTGCTGAACTAAGGACCCCCCCCCCCCCCCATTGAGACTGGGGCACTGGCTAAACTGTGATTTGTCTTGTGCTTCCTTGATTGGCTCTACATCTGAGGTACGTTGCAGCTCTATCCGTTGATTGGCCCGAGGCTAGTGTAGGCATGGTCGTACACGCAACCCTGTCAATGGGTATCTGGAGTGTTTGAAGCAAATGTGGATGTTAGGTGCTGGGAAAGCTCACAGCTGCATATGAAGGCGAATGTGATGCTGTACAGGTGATAGTTTTAGGTCTTGATCTCTGTATTGGGGTGAGTTGTGGAATACACCATGCAACTATTAGCAACTATTTCTAATAGGCTTTGTTTGTTTACTTTGCTGACGAACCTTAGAAACCAGGAATCTGTTTCCCTTACATTTAAAAATTGCATACTCTATCTGAATCACGAAAGAAACATTCTGGGTTGTCTATACCTTTAAAATCAGCATGGTAACATTAATTTGATTTTTTTAAATGGTGGTTAAAATCCATATTTTGTATCACTAGTATTCCTGGTCGCTATATTACATTGTGTTGTATTTTTGTGTGCTTTGGCATTGCTAGTTTAGGTAATAAAATACTAATGTGGATTCATCTCCCAATTAAACAAGTAATGCATCAAGTCTTCCTTCCCAGTTAGAATTTTAAATCTGTCACACTTCATGCGCTATATAGCAGTACACACCAAAAGGGCCTTTTCTAAAAATACTTGCCACTCATACAGCTTCCTAGCAAAGCCACAAGAGATTTATTCTGTCTTCCAAGTGCCTGCTCAGTCTCTCACATATTAGCTGCCATTTTAAAAATATTGTGTAATTATCAGAATTATGTATTTTGTAAGTAATTGAACTTATAGTACAACTCACTACACTAGTATCTCTATTACTTTCAGCTAAATTTTATATTCTACAATTATCCTGAGACTTGAGCTAAGAAACACTGTTCAAAGGGATTGATATGTTTAGCCTTTACTATGCCTCCCTGATCCAAAGGGTAGATGACCATAGGTTTGGTCTCACATCATTTGTTCTGTTTTGTTATTCATGATGCCATTGATTTAGCTAGGACAGGTTCAATAGTTGTTGTTACTAAAAGGATCACAGATGCTGCAGTCCATTTCTGTACCCTAGAGGAATACACTTATATATACAGTGTGTGTGTGTATGTGTATGTGTGTGTGTGTGTGTGTATATATATATATATATATATATATATATATTTATATATATGTGAGTGAAGTAGAATATATCTCCAACAGGTGGGGATATAAGCTTTTGATTTTTAGGAGTGCAAAAACACATACAATATATTAAAGGCAGGGCCGCCACTAGAAATTTTGGGGCCCCTGACTTAACTATTGATCAGGCCCCCCCCCCCTTGACATGTGCAATTTTTGACCAAGTGACTAAAATGTATATGCACTTTATTCTTAAGTGTCTATTTAAACTTGGAAATGTTGTAAAGGTAGTAACATACAAACACACATACACATTCATACACTGAAACACACACACACACACTCACACATGAGTATTCACATGTAGACACTCTAGAAATACACTCAGACACAGACACCCAAACAGACACTCAGCACTTGTTTACATTGACCTGACAAGTAATGAGGTAAACTACAGTTTTGTAAAAAAAGGAGATTTAGAAAACAAAATATGGAATTCTGATTATCTTTTTGTAAAGGAAGATTCCAACTAAATGATGCCAACGGCATGCAGTGGCTGAAAGGAAGGGCCCTGAACTGTCTAAACAATCATTTAAAGGTTAAATGGTAGATTGGTGACTTCCGGAAAGGTCTCATTAGTCTCAAAGTCTGTAGAAAGATGTGAATAATCAGTAGTAAGGTCAAAATGTCCTAAAAAGGAACAGACAATGGACACACACACAAACTCAAACTTGCACATACACCCAAGGAAACACCGACAGAGACAGCCTCAGAAGTCACACAAAGACATACACACACACAGAGACACCCACAGAAAACACACAAATACACACACACACAGAGAGACAACCACATAAAACCCAGATAGATAGACATACATACACCCTCACTGAGACATCCACAGAAAACACACAAGGACATACACACACCCTCACAGAGACACCCACAGAAAACACACACCCTCACAGAGACATCCACAGAAATCACAGACAGACATACATACATACACACACACACACCTTCACAGAGATATCCACAGAAAACACAGACATACACACCCACCCTCACAGAGGCATCCAGAGAAAATAAATACACAAAGACAAACATACACACACCCTCACAGAGACCCCCATAGAAAAAGCTCAAAGACATATGCACACACCCTCACAGACATCCACAGAAAATGCACAAAGAGATACACATCCACCCTCAGAGAGAGACCCACACAAAAAAATACATACACACTCATATAGACACAAACCAAAGCACAAAGACAAAAACACAGACACCCACAGAAACACTCACAGGAGGAAACATTTATGCACCTTGCATTTCTAAATCAACAGTGTGTGACATGCATGATAAAAAAAATTGCAGAAATTAAGAGATCACTTTTTAAAGAATCATATTTATAAATGTGCAAACAAAAATAATTCTGTGAATTCAAAATTGTACAATAATGATCTGGGTAGATGGCTAGATGACGAAAAGTACTTTTAAAAAGGTTAACATATGTTTGATTTTTCCCCATTTTCCCCAACCAAGAGCACCACTTCAAATATAGTGTACAAATGTTCCCATCTGTCAGCTGTACTTATGGATTTTAAAAATGCTGTACTCTATATGGTCTTGGCGGAACCATAAGCTGTGGTACTCATACCACAAAATGCAGGATTTAGGCATGTTGGTATGTATTTCAAAATTAAGTTAGCTGTAGTGTAAACAGAACAGTTTTAAGTTAACCTGTCTCATTTCAAACACTGAGCAATCTTAGTCTGAGAGTATAACATGTTATGCAGAATTAAACATCTTAGATAAAATGCCTCCTTGCATCTGGAAAGTCCTTGCATAAAGGGGCAGTAAACTGGAATGTAATATATATAGGAGGAAACATTTCCGCATGGTTTTAAATATAGAAATTCAACAGTATTGTCAAATAATCATAAATACACTGCTGCTAAAAATGTGTTTTTATGGACACCTGGCCCCACCATACAACTACTACCACACTGAAGTTACAATCTGAAATTGCACAAAGAAATAAAAAAAAACATTTGCTGAGTAAGTCCTACCTCCTCTGCAAATTAAAGTGATCTGCCATCTGACTCAGGCACACACTGTACAAACAAAGTGCCTAGTCTGTCTCACACTGTGCAAGGTGGTTGAATGCACACTCAGAAATCCTCTCAAATGCTAATACTTTATTCATTGTAATAACATTTCCCATGCTCAATTAGCACTCTGCTCTAGTACCCACCGGTGGCTGACAAAATTAAAAAAAAAAAAATTTTTTTTTTTTTTAGTTCTTGCCTCATGGGCCTCCCCTGGCCCATGGGGCCCCTGACAGGAGTCACCCCTGTCACCCCCTGATGGCGGCCCTGATTAAAGGGACAGTCAACACTTCTGTTAACATTATTTGAGATAGAAATATAAGAACCAAAGATCCGCCTGCACTATACCCCTTCTGCCATACCGCCTTGCTTCTGTAGTAATCACTTTCGCTAACTTGTCTAATACCGGGTAAATATGGCCGCACTTGCAATTTCTGTCCGAGGACTGGATTCTGATTTGATGATCATTTGAAGAAGAAGGCAGCTACGTAACGGTGGGGGGAGTCTGGCTGCCATTTTTACCCGGTATTAGACAAGTTAGCGAAAGTGATTACTACAGAAGCAAGGCGGCATGGCAGAAGGGGTATAGTGCAGGCGGATCTTCGGTTCTTATACTTCTATCTCAAATAATGTTAACGGAAGTGTTGACTGTCCCTTTAATATATAATAATACAACAATGTAATATTGGTATAGATATGTTGTTAGAAAGTCTCAAATATGTCTGGAATGGTAAGATGGAGATCAAAACTTGCTGCTATAAAGTTATATGCCAATAAAGTTGAATATCCTTTTTCCAGACATTCTATGAAGGTTATGTAAAGGGAGAAAAACTGGCTATAAGCTTAGCATTTGGAATAGTTGCCACCCAGAACATATAATGAGTGAGGAGAATTGCATATATCAACATTATACACGGTAACAACAGACCACGTATAAATGAATACAAAGTAGAAAATGCAACAAAAAAATGCAGCAGTAAAAATGAACAGTGATAGGTCATTTCAAGTCCAATACAATGACCACATGTAAACACAAAAGTCCAAATGATGGTAATACAATAAGTTACACCAAACACCGGTGATAGAAAGCATGGAGATGATCCAATTACGAAAGTGCAGAGGTGTGGAATACGTAGCCCCTATAGGGGATCTACTTACAAGAAGAAACCTCAATCATATAAGGTAAGGCAACTGCAAAGGATCAAGCTGTGGAGCTCTAGGTGAATCCCTGTTCTCATCAAATCTGTATAATGGAAAGCGGGCGGGTGGATACACTGTCAGCCTCAGATCTTGTGTGGGTCAAATTTCAGTCGGTCAGGGGTTAAATGCCCATAAGGTGTATGTAAGAAACAGAACATACACAAAATAATAGCGCAACACTGTTTAATATATATGATATTAAAAGAAAGATTAAACACACTTACAAAGAGGAGCCTCAATGTAGTAATGAGGTAACAATTCAGCTCGTCACGTACAAATGTAAGTTACACAGTCAGTCCTGGGTAATCTCCAGTGGATAGCGGAGTTATTGCTGACAATTACATTTTTCCATACAGTGGGTACTCCAAATAGGCGAGCAGGATACAGCAAACAAGACTGTATTAAGTGTACAACCTTACGCGTTTCGAAGGAATTTTATTTATTTGCACCTTCTTCATCAGAGGTAATTAGTCAGTTATATATGCAGTATATGTGTGTGTGTTTTTGTGTATATATATATATATATATATATATATATATATATATATATATATATATATATATATGTGTGTGTGTGTGTGTATATATATATATATATATATATATATATATATATGTGTGTGTATATACAGGTATATATATATATATATATATATATATATATATATATATATATATATATATATATATATATATATATATATATATATATATAGTAAAGTGTATAATTCCATGTTAAAAGATAAGCTGTCAAAAGATTCCCTTGTTCAAATCAAACCCTTGAAACATTATCAAAGTAAACTCTTAACAGTCTTTTAGTATGGAATGTTAGTCCAATGAAAGGCATCGTCTATTTGCTGCAGCACTCTGTTATTTTGGCATTTAAATCACTGGACTAAAAAGACTATTCAAATTGTTATATTTTGGGAAACAGTACAGTGGAGTCCACCTCATAGCTTGCACAGAGCCCGACATTGGTCTGGATTACAAGAGGAGCTCAAATATTAGAGCTATTGTGCATTAACATTAATCAATCAATAGAGCTTTTATTTATTCACTTATTTTATAAATCCAAAGTTATTTGTTAGCGCTGGAGCTAGCGCAATCTAACATCTGCATGTCAAATAGAATGGATATCACTTGAGGGGTATGCAGATATGCACTAAGCCAAAGGTGTGTGCAGCCCACAGTGCACAAGTAGTGGAGTTCTTCATGTAGTTCTTTGCATTACTATTAATAATTATGGTCTTAAAAAGTGCTTGATTTTACAGCGGGATTTTGGTCGGATTGCACTCCACTTGTAATCTAACCCATGTTATCATATCGCTGGTTGTGACATTTTTGGGTATTGTTTTGTACTATTGCTCAATATTAATGCTGTCTGTTAGGACCCAATTCTCATGTGAAATTAACTAAAATGTATTATGAGGATTCTGGAAATTCAAATGTTACCTTTAGAGCTGTGCATTTCACTAAAGGGAGCTCCATACATTTTTTTAAAGGGACTTTAACCTAAAATTAAACTCAGATAGAACATGCAATTTTAAACAACTCTCCAATTTACTTATATTTTACAATTAACTGTGTTCTCTTGGTATCCTTTGTTGAAAGCATTCCTTGATAATTGGTGGCTGCACATATATGTCTCTTGTCATTGGCTCACCCAATGTGTTCAGCTAGCTCCATGTAGTACATTGTTGTTCAAGAGATTTAAGCAAATTTGATAATGGAAGAAAATTTAAAAGCTATTTAAAATGGTAAGTTATATCTGAATCATAAAAGAAAAAGTCTGTGTTTCATCTACATTTAAGTGGATAGAAATATACTCTACAATATAGGGCTTCATAAAAGAAGCTGTTTAAAAACTTTATTGGCATATACAGTAAAAAAAATCTGATGTACAATCTAATTTCAAAATGCAAATTTAAAATCATTGTAGTAAGTACAAAAATCTAACTTTTTTTATGTAAATTGGGCTGAACAGTACATTTATTGTTTTTACATTTTTTTGGTGTGTCTGAAGTTGTCTTACAGGTCTTATTATCTTCCCTAAGCATTTTACCCCTGCAGGTTATGCTGTTATATAATATGCTGGCGAGTTTTGTCTCAAAATATTCTATGCACTTATTTCACTTAAAGGGACAGTATACACTCATTTTCATATAACTGCATGTAATAGACACTACTATAAAGAATAATATGCACAGATACTGATATAAAAATCAAGTATAAAATTGTTTAAAAACTTACTTAGAAGCTGTCACTTTGGCTCTGTTGAAAAGGTAGCTGGAAAGCCCACTGCAAGTGGCAAATGAGACACTCCCCCCCCCCCCCCTTCTTTTGCATATGAAAAGACCCTTTACACAAACAGGAGCAAGCTGGAGTAGGTAGTCGAGCGTATTCACATAAAACTTTGGGGCTTGGTTAGGAGTCTGAAAATCAGAGCAATGTTATTTAAAAATAAGCAAAACTATACATTAATTAAAAAAAAAAACTTTATGGGCTATATAAATAGATTATCTACAAAACATTTATGCAAAGAAAAAATGAGTGTATAATGTCCCTTTAAAGAAAAATCTATAAATACAAATAAAAAAAGCTAATACAATTTACATTACACTAAAAATACTGCACTTTGATTTGTATTTGCTTCAAATAAATTTGTTATCAGCATCAGGTTCTCTTTGCTCAGTTTGCATTTCCCTCAGAGATTCTTCATTTCAGAGAACTTCCTTAAAGGGATATGAAACCAAAAAAAAAAAATCCTTTTACAATTATATACAATTGTAAGCAACTTTCCAATGTACTTCTGTTATCTAATTTGCTTCATTCTCTTTGTATCCTTTGTTGAAGGAGCAGCAATGCACTACTGGAACTAGCTGAAAGCCAATGATAAGAGCCATATCTGAGCCTACCTTTGTATACTTTCAACAAAGGAGAATGAAACAAATTAGATAATATAAATTAATTGGAAAGTTATTTAAAATTGCATTATCTATCTGAATCATAAAAAAAAATTGGTTTCATGTCCCTTTAATCTCCATGAGAGGCAGCTTATCACTTTCCAGGTGCCTAGTTGGCCTTTTTAGAGAATTAAAAAGCAACACCCTATGCAAGGTGCGGTGTTATGATTTCACTTTATGCTTTTGAACTTTAGAATGTTTGTTTGTGTTGTGCTGTGATTGTGTATGCTTAGTATGAATATACAAAAGAACATTTACACTATGTTTATGGTTTTGTTACTTTGTGAATTGACATTAGGACACTACATTGCAATACAGATTATGCATAGTGTACTGTGTTGTGCTGCACCTCCAATCCTCCTCACAACAGCTGATATAAAAAGCATTTCTGTGCAGGAGAGGAGTGGGATACAAACAGCCAAGGATCTTAGCAATGTATTATTAATTGTGCTAGAATAGGCGTCATGCCGGGCCAGGGACTTCTCAATTTGAGGCTGTTATCCTTTGCGGCTGCAAGGAGAGAATTACAGCTGCCAGTCAAGGTGAGATTCTTACACTGTGGGGAGAGAGCACTCAACTCTTTTATGTGTCTCCTCAGGAGGGGAGGTGGAAGGTGACACTAAGAATAAAGAACAAGAAGAAAGAAGCGACTTTAAATGAAATAAAAAAAGTGATTGAAGGCAAAAAATGAAATGAGCAGGCAGGAGCCTACAAATGGGAATAAGGCAGCGAGAGGGAGAGGGAACGTGTGATGATAACAAGATATCAGGCGATGATAAAAGACGAGTACAGCTCACAAAGTGATGGAATTGGGCAGATAGTGCTCAATAATTTAAACATTGTGGATAGGAAAATAAAAAAGCCTAAAGGGAAGAGCAAGGCCTCTTGGGAAGACAGGTTTTGAGTTCAGAACTTACAGAAGGTCTTAAAAACAAAGTAGATATTTATACAATGCACCATGTAGAATACATTATACAGCCCCAGCGAGACTGCAAAATAATATCATTATTCACTTTTATATTTTAATAATGTATGGAATGGATTTTCCCCATGTTATTAACTCTCATCGTATGAATTCTGCTAATGCGATCAATGAAACTGAACAAATGTATATTTACATGTAACATATTTTTGTAAAAAAAACCCCATCTAAATAGAATTTCTCTAGAACACATGAACTTACAAAGCACACACTTGTACAGAATATACCTAGATGAGAAACACATATCACAGTAGACCACGGTTATGTAAAAGACTGACAGTTAAACAGCATATTTCTTATAAAGAGAATAACGTGAAAGTAGGAAATATCCTTATGTACAAATAACCCATCTGTACAAAATATAATTATGTGCGCACATATACAGTATATGCATATATATCCTAGCACAACACTAGGGGTTAAACTAGCAGCCTTAACAACCATTGCAGACACACTTTATACACGGTTATTCCCTGGTCACAGAGCATTCTACAGATGTATTGTTTAAAATAGATAGCATGGAAGAGCAAAAAGTGGGGGATGTGCGCTGATGTCTGGATGTTGCTCACTCTAAACGGTTTTAGAAAATACACAATACAGTAGTTGGTGTAATTAAAGGCACAAAAACACACTTTTTGCAGTAGGAAAAATGCTCCAGGTAACAACTTTTAGGGGGATATTTATTAAAGCGTCAATCTCAGTGCATTCGCCGGCATCAATACGCTCACCAGACATCGCCGACGCTGATCCACATACAATGCCCTTATTTATAAAAAAACATCAAAAACACGCGCATCAAGTACGGCGCAATGAGCATCGGACTGTTGTTAACTAACATTGCGGTTATTCTGTTTTTTCCCAACTTTATTTATACCATTTCATTACTGTCCATGAACAAGCACATTTCTCTAAAGCTAATATTTTATTTGTCATCTGTTAACGTCAAAGAAATAGAAAGATTTATAACTCAACAAACAATATCTCATAGAAAGTTATTTTTATATTTATTTGTTATACAAAAAAAATCTGTAATATGATACTTTCACATAAATTAATGTGTATTTGTATTTCTAGATATGCTTTTATCATGTTTTTTTTTTATAAATGATTATTAATGTTAGAATCTGTACATCAATCTTTGCACATACTTGTGTATATATATATATATAAATATATATATATATATATATATATATATATATGTGTGTGTGTGTGTGTGTGTGTTATGTCAGAAATCATTTGCAAACATATTTACATGTCCCTAAGTTCCTTTTTTTTGCTCTGTGTATTTATATGTGTTTATATGTATTTACAGACATATATACACTTATAAACAAATTAATATATCTGTATACATATACAGACGTATATATAAGTGCATTAGAGTCCTTTGCCCTTAAGTAGATAAAAACATGTAAAAACATATTTATGCAAAATTCATTTTTAATAAAGGTTTGAACTATGTATTTACTGTAAATATTTCACATTCCAATGTTCTGCACGTAGGGGAATATGTTCTAAGAATTTCTAAATAGATATTCCTATATATATATATATCTGTATATATATCTATACCTATATATAATCAGCTATATATATTGTTATAAATATATATTTGTGCAAAAAAACATCAGATATATGTAGAAATATTCTGTTATGAAAAGAACATTAGAATATGTAATATTCATATTTTCATGTTGGGTTAGCGCAACTGAGAATATGCTTTGTGTTTACGTGAGAGTGGGGTGTTAGGGATTTTTTCCACTTTTTTTTCTCCATTGACTTCTACGGAGGAATATGTGAATGCGCACGCAATATTCTAAATTCTAGATGAGTTCGCGTGTGTAGAGGAACCGCTCCACTTGTAATCTGGCCCTTAATTGTGAGTGGTTAGGGCTTGCTATAAATACAATTGTGCACTGTTCTAAGCATCTGCATATTATGCAGCTGGTTTTGACAGTATGCAACATTTTCAAGCACACGTGTAATACAATGCAATGCCCATACAAATGCCCTTTTCAGGGCAATGGGGAGCTTGGGTTTTTTTAGATAGTTATTTTATTTGGGAGAGTTGGTTGTGGTGGTAGTGGGTTTTACTGTTGGGGGTGTTTGTAAATTTTTTACATGTGAAAGAGCTGATATCTTTGGAGAAATACTTCACAAAAGGCCCTTTTAAGGGCCATTGGTAGGTTATTGTAGGCTAGGGTTTTTTTTTATTTTGGGGGGGCTTTTTTATTTTGATAGAGCTATTAGATTAGGTGTAATTCTTTTTTATTTTTGAAAATTTGTTTCTTATTTTTTGTAATTTAGTAATTTTTTTTTTTTGTAATTTTAGTGTTTATTTTTTTTGTAATATTAGGTTTTAGTGTAAGGCAGCTTAGGTTTTATTTCACAGGTAAGTTTGTATTTATTTTAAGTAGGTAGTTAGTAAATAGTTAATAAGTATTTACTAACTAGTCTGCCTAGTTAAAATAAATACAAACTTACCTGTGAAATTAAAATAAAACCTAAGCTAGCTACAATATAACTATTAGTTATATTGTAGCTAGCTTAGGTTTTATTTTACAGATAAGTTAATAGGTTAATAAAATAAACCTTTTAACCCCTAAACCGCTGGCCCCCAACATTACTGCTAATAAAATAAAGCTATTAACCCCTAAAACCACCAGCCCCCACATCGCTACTAATAAAATAAACCTATTATCTCCTAAACTGCCAGCCCCCCACATCACTACTAATAAAATAAACCTATTAACCCCTAAAACGCCTCCCCCATATCGCTACTAATAAAATAAACCTATTAATCCCTAATCTTCCATCCCCCACATCTCTACAAATCAAATAAACCTATTAACCCCTAAACCGCCAGCTGCCCACATCGCTACTAATAAAATAAACCTAACAACCCTTAAACCGCGGGTCTCCCACATCGCAACACACTAAATTAAAATATTAACCCCTAAAACTAACATCCTCCTAATTTTAAATTAAATTTACAATATAACTATCTTTAATTAAATAAAAACTTACCTGTGAAATAAAAAAAAAAGTTTAAGCTATAAAGTAACATAACATTACTATTTTAAAAAAATAAAATTAACGAAAAATAAAAAAAATAAAAATTTCAAATTAAAAAAATCCTAAAGCTACGAAAAAATTAAAAAAATTACATTACAAAAAAAACCCTCTAAGATTAAAAAAATAATAAACAAAGTTATCCAAAATAATAACAATTTAACCTAATCTAATACCCCTATAAAAACGAAAAAGCCCCCCCAAAATAAAAACACCCCCTAACCTCACAATAAACTTCCAAGAGCCCTTAGAAAGGCCTTTTGTAGGGCATTGCCCTGAAGCAATCAGCTCTATTACCCTAAAAAATTACAAAGGGCCCAAAGCTCTAATCTAAAAAAAAAGTCCGGACAACTTCCATATTCATCCAGGCAGCGACATCTTCATTCAGCGTGGAGGATCCTCTTCATACGATCACCGCCGTACACTAAAGCTTGAATGCAAGGTAGCCATTTAAAAATGGGATACCTTGCATTCCGATTGGCTGACATTTTCAAATCAGCCAATAGGATAAGAGCTACTGAAAACTATGCTAACTTCTTGATCATCGAAACAATAGCAAGTGCCTCTTACCCAATCTGTGAATATTTATATTAGTCACTGGTCAGGAATCTGTAGGCAAAGCAATAGGTTGTACAGAGACATCTGACATAACATGGGATAACACAGCCGCCAGACCTTGGGGATCACAAGCCACTGTAACTTTTTATTGCAACTTAAAAAAATGTTTTATTATATAGTGTTATTATGAGTATAACTGTACTTTTAAATGTATTTTGATGTGTTTTGTGACACCTTTTATTCATGTATAACAGATAACCATTCATAATACTACTAGCTAATAAAAAACATTCGGCTAGATTACGAGTTGTGCGTTAGGGTAAAAAAGCAGCGTTAAGAGGTCCTAACGCTGCTTTTTCCCTACCGCTGGTATTACGAGTCGTGAAGGTTTAGGGTCACCGCACACTTCTTTGGCCTTACCGCAAAACGACTTACATAAACTTTGTAAAGTCTTTTTTCTATGGGACTTCCATAGCGCCGGTATTACGAGTCTGTCCTGGGAGGCCAAAAAGTGAGCGGTACACCCTACCCTGTCAAGAGTCTGAACGCATTTAAAAGTCAGTAGTTATGAGTTTTATGGTACAACGCCGTAAAATAAAACTCATAACTAAAGTGCTAAAAAGTACACTAACACCATAAACTACCTATTAACCCCTAAACCGAGGCCCCCCCCGCATTAGAGTCCTTTGCCCTTAAGTAGATAAAAACATGTAAAAACATATTTATGCAAAATTCATTTTTAATAAAGGTTTGAAATATGTATTTACTGTAAATATTTCACATTCCAATGTTCTGCACGTAGGGGAATATGTTCTAAGAATTTCTAAATAGATATTCCTATATATGTATATCTGTATATATATCTATACCTATATATAATCAGCTATATATATTGTTATAAATATATATTTGTGCAAAAAAACATCAGATATATGTAGAAATATTCTGTTATGAAAAGAACATTAGAATATGTAATATTCATATTTTCATGTCGGGTTAGCGCAACTGAGAATATACGTTGTGTTTACGTGAGAGTGGGGTGTTAGGGATTTTTTCCACTTTTTTTTCTCCATTGACTTCTACGGAGGAATATGTGAATGCACACGCAATATTCTAATTTCTAGATGAGTTCGCGTGTGTAGAGGAACCGCTCCACTTGTAATCTGGCCCTTAATTGTGAGTGGTTAGGGCTTGCTATAAATACAATTGTGCACTGTTCTAAGCATCTGCATATTATACAGCTGGTTTTGACAGTATGCAACATTTTCAAGCACACTTGTAATACAATGCAATGCCCATACAAATGCCCTTTTCAGGGCAATGGGGAGCTTAGGTTTTTTTTAGATAGTTATTTTATTTGGGAGAGTTGGTTGTGGTGGTAGTGGGTTTTACTGTTGGGGGTGTTTGTAAATTTTTTACATGTAAAAGAGCTGATATCTTTGGAGAAATACTTCACAAAAGGCCCTTTTAAGGGCCATTGGTAGGTTATTGTAGGCTAGGTTTTTTTTTATTTTGGGGGGGCTTTTTTATTTTGATAGAGCTATTAGATTAGGTGTAATTCTTTTTTATTTTTGATAATTTGTTTCTTATTTTTGTAATTTAGTAATTTTTATTTTTTTGTAATTTTAGTGTTTATTTTTTTTGTAATGTTAGGTTTTAGTGTAAGGCAGCATAGGTTTTATTTCACAGGTAAGTTTGTATTTATTTTAAGTAGGTAGTTAGTAAATAGTTAATAAGTATTTACTAACTAGTCTACCTAGTTAAAATAAATACAAACTTACCTGTGAAATTAAAATAAAACCTAAGCTAGCTACAATATAACTATTAGTTATATTGTAGCTAGTTTAGGTTTTATTTTACAGATAAGTTAATAGGTTAATAAAATAAACCTTTTAACCCCTAAACCGCTGGCCCCCAACATTACTGCTAATAAAATAAAGCTATTAACCCCTAAAACCACCAGCCCCCACATCGCTACTAATAAAATAAACCTATTATCTCCTAAACTGCCAGCCCCCCACATCACTACTAATAAAATAAACCTATTAACCCCTAAAACGCCTCCCCCATATCGTTACTAATAAAATAAACCTATTAACCCCTAATCTGCCGTCCCCCACATCTCTACAAATCATATAAACCTATTAACCCCTAAACCGCCAGCTGCCCACATCGCTACTAATAAAATAAACCTAACAACCCTTAAACCGCGGGTCTCCCACATCGCAACACACTAAATTAAAATATTAACCCCTAAAACTAACATCCTCCTAATTTTAAATTAAATTTACAATATAACTATCTTTAATTAAATAAAAACTTACCTGTGAAATAAAAAAAAAAAGTTTAAGCTATAAAGTAACATAACATTACTATTTTAAAAAAATAAAATTAACGAAAAAAAAAAAAATAAATACATTTCAAATTAAAAACCTCCTAAAGCTACGAAAAAATAAAAAAAATTACATTACAAAAAAACCCCCTCTAAGATTAAAAAAATAATAAACACAGTTATCCAAAATAATAACAATTTAACCTAATCTAATACCCCTATAAAAACTAAAAAAGCCCCCCCAAAATAAAAACACCCCCTAACCTCACAATAAACTTCCAAGAGCCCTTAGAAAGTCCTTTTGTAGGGCATTGCCCTGAAGCAATCAGCTCTATTACCCTAAAAAATTACAAAGGGCCCAAAGCTCTAATCTAAAAAAAAAGTCCGGACATCTTCCATATTCATCCAGGCAGCGACATCTTCATTCAGCGTGGAGGATCCTCTTCATACGATCACCGCCGTACACTAAAGCTTGAATGCAAGGTAGCCATTTAAAAATGGGATACCTTGCATTCCGATTGGCTGACATTTTCAAATCAGCCAATAGGATAAGAGCTACTGAAAACTATGCTAACTTCTTGATCATCGAAACAATAGCAAGTGCCTCTTACCCAATCTGTGAATATTTATATTAGTCACTGGTCAGGAATCTGTAGGCAAAGCAATAGGTTGTACAGAGACATCTGACATAACATTGGATAACACAGCCGCCAGTTCTTGGGGATCACAAGCCACTGTAACTTTTTATTGCAACTTAAAATTTTTTTTTATTATATAGTGTTATTATGAGTATAACTGTACTTTTAAATGTATTTTGATGTGTTTTGTGACACCTTTTATTCATGTATAACAGATAACCATTCATAATACTACTATGTAATAAAAATCATTCGGCTAGATTACGAGTTGTGCGTTAGGGTAAAAAAGCAGCGTTAAGAGGTCCTAACGCTGCTCTTTCCCTACCGCTGGTATTACGAGTAGTGAAGGTTTAGGGTTACCGCACACTTCTTTGGCCTTACCGCGAAACGACTTACATAAACTTTGTAAAGTCTTTTTTCTATGGGACTTCCATAGCGCCGGTATTACGAGTCTGTCCTGGGAGGCCAAAAAGTGAGTGGTACACCCTACCCTGTCAAGAGTCTGAACGCATTTAAAAGTCAGTAGTTATGAGTTTTATGGTACAACGCCGTAACATAAAACTCATAACTAAAGTGCTAAAACGTACACTAACACCATAAACTACCTATTAACCCCTAAACCGAGGCCCCCCCCCCCGCATCGCAAACACTATAATAACATTTTTAACCCCTAATCTGCCGCTCCGGACACCACCGCCACCTACATTATATTTATGAACCCCTAATCTGCTGCCCCCAACTTCGCAGACACCTACATTATATTTATTAACCCCTAATCTGCCACCCTCGACATTACCGACACCTACATTATAATTATTAACCCCTAATCTGCCACTCCGGACACCGCTGCCACCTACATTATATGTATTAACCCTAATCTGCTGCCCCCAACATCGCCGACACCTACATACTATTTATTAACCCCTAACCTGTCGCCCCACCTACATTTATTAACCCCTAATCTTCCGCCCCCAACGTCACCGCCACTATATTAAAGTTATTAACCCCTAAACCTAAGTCTAACCCTACCACCCCCTAACTTAAATATAATTACAATAAATCTAAATAAATATTACTATCATTAACTAAATTATTCCTATTTAAAAATAAATACCTTTTAAAATAAACCCTAAGCTAGCTACAATATAACTAATAGTTACATTGTAGCTATCTTAGGGTTTATTTTTATTTTACAGGCAAGTTTGTATTTATTATACTAGGAAGAATAGTTCATAAATAGTTATTAACTATGTAAAAATTACCTAGCTAAAATAAATACAAAAGTACCTGTAAAATAAAACCTAACTAAACACTAACACCTAACACTACACTATAATTAAATAAATTAACTAAATTAAAAACAATTACCTAAATTAAATTAAATTAGCTAAAGTACAAAAAAAACTCCCACTAAATTACAGAAAATAAACAAATTACAGATATTTAAACTAATTACACCTAATCTAATAGCCCTATTAAAATAAAAAAGCCCCCAAAATAAAAAAAAATCCCTAGCCTAAATTAAACTACCAATAGCCCTTAAAAGAGCCTTTTGCGGGGCATTGCCCCAAAGTAATCAGCTCTTTTACCTGTAAAGAAAAATACAAACAACCCCTCCAACAGTAAAACCCACCACCCACACAACCAACCCCCCAAATAAAATACTATCTAAAAAAACCTAAGCTCCCCATTGCCCTGAAAAGAGCATTTGGATGGGCATTGCCCTTAAAAGGGCAATTAGCTCTATTGCAGCCCAAAGTCCCTAACCTAAAAATAAAACCCACCCAATACACCCTTAAAAAAGCCTAACACTAACCCCCTGAAGATCGACTTACCGTGAGAAGTCTTCATCCAAGCCAGCCGAAGTCCTCAACGAAGCCGGGATAAGTCTTCATCCAAGCCGGGAGAAGTGGTCCTCCAGACGGGCAGAAGTCTTCATCCAGACGGAATCTTCTATCTTCATCCATCCGGTGCGGAGCGGGTCCATCTTCAAGACATTCTACGCGGAGCATCCTCTTTATCCGACGACTAAAGCTGAATGAAGGTACCTTTAAGTGACGTCATCCAAGATGGCGTCCCTTAGATTCCGATTGGCTGATAGAATTCTATCAGCCAATCGGAATTAAGGTAGAAAAAATCCTATTGGCTGATGCAATCAGCCTATAGGATTGAAGTTCAATCCTATTGGCTGATCCAATCAGCCAATAGGATTGAGCTCACATTCTATTAGCTGATTGGAACAGCAAATAGAATGCAAGCTCAATCCTATTGGATTGGATCAGCCAATAGGATTGAACTTCAATCCTATTGGCTGATTGCATCAGCCAATAGGATTTTTTCTACTTTAATTCCGATTGGCTGATAGAATTCTATCAGCCAATTGGAATCTAAGGGACGCCATCTTGGATGACGTCATTTAAAGGTACCTTCATTCAGCTTTAGTCGTCGGATGAAGAGGATGCTCCGCGTTGGATGTCTTCAAGATGGACCCGCCGGATGGATGAAGATAGAAGATGCCGTCTGGATGACGAATTCTGCCCTTCTGGAGGACCAGTTTGCCCGGCTTGGATGAAGACTTCTCCCGGCTTCGTTGAGGACTTCGGCCAGGCTTGGATGAAGTCGATCTTCAGGGGGTTAGTGTTAGGTTTTTTTAATGGTGTATTGGGTGGGTTTTATTTTTAGGTTAGAGACTTTGGACTGCAATAGAGCTAACTGCCCTTTTAAGGGCAATGCCCATCCAAAAAGTTTTTTCAGATAGTATTTTATTTGGGGGTTGGTTGTGTGGGTGGTGGGTTTTACTGTTGGGGGGGTTGTTTGTATTTTTTTTAAAAGAGCTGATTACTTTGGGGCAATGCCCCGCAAAAGGCTCTTTTAAGGGTTATTGGTAGTTTAGTTTAGGCTAGGGGTTTTTTTTATTTTGAGGGGGCTTTTTTTATTTTAATAGGGCTATTAGATTAGGTGTAATTAGTTTTAATATCTGAAATTTGTTTATTATTTTCTGTAATTTAGTGTTTGTTTGTTTTTGGTACTTAAGCTAATTTAATTTAATTTAGGTAATTGTATTTAATTTAGTTAAGTTATTTAATTGTAGTGTAGTGTTAGGTGTTATTGTAACTTTATTTTACAGGTACTTTTGTATTTATTTTAGCTAGTTAGTTATTAAATAGTTAATAACTATTTATTATCTATTCTACCGAGTTAAAATAAATACAAACTTGCCTGTAAAATAAAAATAAACCCTAAGATAGCTACAATGTAACTATTAGTTATATTATAGCTATCTTAGGGTTTATTTTACAGGTAAATATTTAGTTTTAAATAGGAATAATTTAGTTAATGATAGTAATATTTATTTAGATTTATTGTAATTATATTTAAGTTAGGGGTGTTAGGGTTAGGGTTAGACTTAGGTTTAGGGTTTAATAACTTTAATATAGTGGTGGCGACGTTGGGGGCAGCAGATTAGGGGTTAATAAATGTAGATAGGTGGCGGCAACATTGGGGGCAGCAGATTAGGGGTTCATAAATAGGATGTAGGTGTCGGCGATGTTGGGGGCAGCAGATTAGGGCTTAATACATATAATGTAGGTGGCGGCGGTGTCCGAAGCAGCAGATTAGGGGTTAATAATTATAATGTAGGTGTCGGGGTTGGCAGATTAGGGTTAATAAGTGTAAGATTAGGGGTGTTTAGACTCTGGGTTCATGTTAGGGTGTTAGGTGTAAACATAACTTTTATTTCCCCATAGGAATCAATGGGGCTGCATTAAGGAGTTTTACGCTGCTTTTTTGCAGGTGTCAGACTTTTTCTCAGCCGGCTCTCCCCGTTGATTCCTATGGGGAAATCGTGCACGAGCACGTACGACCAGCTCACAGCTGACTTAAGCAGCGCTGGTATTGGAGTGCAGTAATGAGCAAAATTTTGCTTAACGCTCACTTCTTGTCTTTCAACAACGGGTTTCTGGAAACTCGTAATACCAGCGCTGCAGGTAAGTGAGCGGTGAGGGAAAACTGCTTGTTAACACCGCATAGCCTCTAACGCAAAACTCGTAATCTGGGCCATTATTTGTTTTTCAAAAAATTGCAATAAAAATTTATAAGAGCTCAAAGATATGAAGTCTCAGGTGTTAGAAAAAAAAAAGGCAGGCAAAGGGCTTCAACATAGAGACAGATACATGTGCATGTCTAAATATGTATATATATGCATATACACTGATCAGCCACAACATTAAAACCACCTACCTTATCTAATGTAGGTCCACCTCGTGCTGTCAAAACAGCTGTGATGTGTCGAGGCAAGGACTCCACAAGACCTCTGAACGTGTCCTGCGGTGTCTGGCCCCAAGACATTAGCAGCAGGTCCTTTAATTCCTGCAAGTTGTGAGGTGGGGCCTCCATGGATCGAATTTGTTGTTCCAGCACATCCCACAGATGCTTAATCTGATTGAGATCTGGGAAATTTGGAGGCCAAGGCAACACCTTGAACTTGTTGTCATGTTCCTCAAACCATTCCAAAACAATTTTTGCAGTGTACACATGTTCATTATCCTGCTGAAAAAGGTCACTGCCATCAGGGAACACAATTGCCATAAGGAGGTGTATGTGGTCTGCAAAAATCTATGAGTAGGTGGTACACGTCAAAGTAACATTCACATGAATGCCAGGACCCAAGGTTTCCCATCAGAACATTGCCCAGAGCATAACACTGCCTCCGCCGGCCTGTCTTCTTCCCATAGTGCATACTGCTGCCTTCTTTTCCTCACATGCACCTTGCCATCCCCCTGATCTAAAAGAAAACGGGATTCATCAAACCAAGCTACTTTTTTCCATTGCTCTATGGTCCAGTTCTGATGTTTGTTTCCATTGAAGGCACTTTCAGCGGTGGACAGGGGTCATTGTTGGCACTCTGACAGGTCTGCAGCTATGTAGCCCCATACACAGCAAACAGTGATTCACTGTGTCTTCTGACACCTTTCTATCATGGCCGGCATTCATTTTTTCAGCCATATCTGCTACAGTAGCTCTTCTGTGTGACCAGAACAGACTGAGTTCATGACTCTGATGCCGGTTCTCCGGTTATCCCTCCTTGCACCACTTTTGGTAGGTACTTACCACTGCATACCTGGAATACCCCACAAGACTAGCCATTTTGGAGATGCTCTGACCCAGTCATCTAGACATTACTATTTGGTCCTTGTCAAAAGCACTCAGATCTTTTTGCTTGCCTATTTTTCCTGCTTCCAACATATGAAATTCAATAACTGACTGTTCTCTTGCTGCCTAATATATCCCACCCCTTGACAGGTGCCATTGTGACAATATGATCAGTTATTCACTTCACCTGTCAGTGGTTTTAATGTTGTGGCTGATTAGTGTATATATGTATATATTTGTGTAAATATGTATTTATGTTTTTATATGTGTATATATGTATTTACAGACATATACACATATAAACACATAAATATATATGTTTACATACTGTATATAGACATATACATAAGTGCATCGAATCCCTTTGCAGTTAAGTAAAATAAAACATTTAAAATCATATTTATGCAATATTCATATTTAATAACATGTTTAATTGTATTTGTACTGTAAATAATTCACATTCCATGTCCTTCACATAGGGGAATATGTTCTAGTGTATGTATTTTTAAATAGATACTGTATTCCTATATATCTGTATATATCTCTACCTATATATATATATATATATATATATATATATATATATATATATATATATATATATATATATATATATATAATGATAGATAGATATTGTACCAAAATACCATCAGATATATGTAGAAATATGTATTTATAAATAAATAGAAAATATTCTGCTACGTGAAGAACATTAGAATGTGAAATATTCATATTTTTATATAGGGTTTTAAGTGCAAGTGTTTATTTCCACTTATCGTGCTCCATTGAAGTCTATGGGACTTCAATGCAATAGGACATAAATGGCAATAGGACATTAATCCGATTGCAATTTTCTAACTTCGTTTTTTTACTCTCAACTTGTAATACGTGCACACAAAAAGCTTACTTCTAGCAGAGTTAGCTTGCGAACGGGAACATTATATATTGCGCCACTTCAATTCAGAAAGAGGTGCTTCTCGTCATCTGACATGCCCTGTAATAAGAAGCCAAAAAAAAACTAAAAACGAAGTGTTCATATGGTAAACTGTAAAATTTTGGTACTGTGGTCACTATCTTTGTTACACCCTCCTATTGTACTGTAAAAACGCATCACATCATTATTAGTTTTTCAGGGTTACTTTAAAGTTCCTGCTGTATTATGATATAATTCAATGGTGTATTTATACAATTCTACAGAATTACAATAGCTTAATATAAAAATGGATTTCAGCTTTTATAATGAGCTACATATTGTAGCGCTTACAATAGATTTGCTTGGTGGTAAGTTCAACCTTGGAATTTGATTCCAATAGAAATAAGTCACAAGAACTGTACATACTTTTTTTTCTTAAATGTGTTTTTTTTGTTTCATTATTAATGCAAAGGCATAGACATTGCACTGCCTTTCACAGTGTGCTTATGGGAATCATTTGCATAAGAGCTCCTTTCTACTCAGTGTATTATATCTAAAAACAAACCTTGAAACTGTAGTGTTATGCTTTATTTCCTCAGCCCAAGTGTTTCCTTTTTTTCATAAACAGATAAAACGTCTCTATTAGCCAAAGCCTTCATGATGTTTTAAAGTGACTTATTGAATAGCAATACACAAAAGCATTTGATAATGCTCCTAATCGGCAGTTAACATGTAGTGGTAAATAATATTAGATTTTATTCGATATTTCGTTTATTTAGAAACACAAGGAACCAAAATAGTTATAAACATTTTTCTTTCCCTAATAAACCTCCTCCTATGGGTAGAGCGACAGTTCATGTGTCACAGGCGCACACATATTTTGGATGTTAATGAGGATTTAGTGCTGAGTATAATATCACAAAGTTGTTTTACTTACACTCTTTAGCTTTAATTACCGTGCTTCATCAAGACAGACTAAAGTTTTCTTGCTTAATTGTTTTTTAACTTTTCAGAGATGCTTCAGGAAATAAATGATTACAATCATGATAATTGTGTCTTGATGCACTCTGAAGAAGATACCGCAATTAACGGAGGCCAGGGAGCTGCAAATTAACATAATTATCTCTGCAGATTACAGTGCAAAGGTGAGTTTCTCAGAGAAATGTGGGATAATTTATTGTACTAAACTCACTCTACATTTGCCCAAATCTGAACGATTCTTCCATTCTCATAATAATCAGCAAGCGAATGGTTTATTATAAAAAAACACAAGGATGTGTATGCACAGTAGTGTGCGGCTCAGCTGTCTCCTATCCCTACTGCAACCATATCTGCATTGCAATCACTTCAGACAATAGGCTCCTTGTACTAGCAGCATAAGCTGCTCTGGAGCCCTTGAGGGGCTGATGCGCACATGCGAGCCCGCTTCCTGCAATGCTAGAAGCTGCGGTTATTAGACTGCTCCTCCTAACATTCTCCACAACCTCTGAGGTGACGGAGAGAAATCAGCCAAACTCACTCGTGGTGATTGTGTCGTTACACACTTCGATGAGTCTGTCAAACGGGTAGCAGACGAAAAGGATCCTCTGCCCATATGCAGTGAAGATGAGTTGACAAGCTTGTCCACACACCGGTTAATACATAGGGACAAAGTATATATCCTGTTGTGGCGCTTTTCCGCAGTCCAGTTATTACATGGAGGCCAAAGTATATTTCCTGTTGTAAAGCTTGTCCACAGTCCAGTTATTACATGGAGGACAAAGTATACATCCTGTTATGAAGCTTGTCCGCAGTCCGGTTATTACTTGAAGGCCAAAGTATATTTCCTGTTGTGAAGCTTGTCCACAGTCCGGTTATTACATGGAGGGCAAAGTATATATCCTGTTGTGGAGCTTGTCCACACGCCGGTTATTACATGGAGGCCAAAGTATATTTCCTGTTCCGAAGCTTGTCCGCAGTCCAGTTATTACCCCGCAGTCCATTTATTACCTGGAGGCCAACGTATATATCCTGTTGTGAAGCTTGTCCTAAGTCCGGTTATTACATGGAGGCCAAAGTATATTTCCTGTTGTGAACCTTGTCCACAGTCCGGTTATTACATGAAGGCCAAAGTATATATCCTGTTGTGAAGCTTGTCTGCAGTCCGGTGATTACATGGAGGCAAAAGAATATTTCCTGTTGTGAAGCTTGTCCGCAGTCCGGTTATTACATGGAGGCCAAAGTATATTTCCTGTTGTGAAGCTTGTCCACACGCCGGTTATTACATGGAGGCCAAAGTATATTTCCTGTTGTGAAGCTTGTCCACAGTCCGGTTATTACATGGAGGCCAAAGTATATTTCCTGTTGTGGAGCTTGTCCACACGCCGGTTATTACATGGAGGCCAAAGTATATTTCCTGTTGTGAAGCTTGTCCGCAGTCCAGTTATTACATGGAGGCCAAAGTATATTTCCTGAATCAATTGTAAATTATTTTGAGTTCCTTTTAGACCTTACCACAGTTACCAGGTAAAAAAAAAAACAGATTGCACTTTTCTTCATTAACCTTTATTCATGTAAGGTGTATATATGAGTAAGTCTGTATAAATTAAACTGCAAAAAATACAGGTCTTTTTATACATCATATATTACAGTTTTTACATGCTGTATATTTGCAAATGTTTTTAATCTAGTGAAAATGTTATATTTGTTTTTTATATTCAGATATCAAAACATATAGATTAATTCTTGCTGACTTTTCAAATAACTATACAGATTCACAAAATATATTTGCAGCTAAAGGCAATTACAGGGATAGTAAAGTCCAAATTAAACTTTCATGATTCAGATAGGGCATGTCATTTTAAACTTCTTTCCTTATCATCAAGTTTGCTTTCTTCTCGCTATTCTGAATTGAAAGCTAAACCTAGGTAGGCTCATATGCTAATTTCTAAGCCCTTGAAGGCTGCCTCTTATATGAATGCATTTGACAGTTTTTAACAGCTAGAGGACGTTAGTTCATGTGCTCATATAAATAACATTGTGGAGTTATTTAAAGGGACAGTCAACACCAGATTTTTGTTGTTTAAAAAGATAGATAATCCCTTTATTACCCATTCCCCAATTTTGCATAACCAATACAGTTTTAATAATACACGTTTTACCTCTGTAATTACCATGTACCTATGCCTCTGCAAACTGACCCCTTATTTCAGTTCTTTTGACAGACTTGCATTTTAGCCAATCAGTGCTGACTCCTTGGTAACTTCACGTGCATGAGCTCAATGTTATTTATATGAAACACATGAACTAACTCCCTCTAGTGGTGAAAAACTGTCAAAATGCCTTCAGATTAGAGACGGCCTTCAAGGTCTAAGAAATTAGCATATGAACCTCCTAGGTTTAGCTTTCAAATAAGAATACCAAGAGAACAATGCAAAATTTGTGATAAAAGTAAATTTGAAAGTTGTTTAAAATTACATGCCCTATTTGAATCATGAAATGCAAGTCTGTCAAAAAAATCTGAGCTAAGGGGCACTCTGCAGAAGCTTAGATACAAGGTAATTACAGAGGTAAAAAGTATATTTCTATAACAGTGTTGGTTATGCAAAACTGGGGAATGGTAAATAAAGGGAGTATCTATCTTTTTAAACAATAACATTTTTGGTGTTTACTTTTCCTTTAACTACAGCATCAAAAATGTATATCATTCTTTATTAAATATCTTAACAATTATGTAAAAGGGCACAGGAGCAGAGAAACAGTTGGACTGTTTGTGAAAGTAAAAGGAACTTAGGGGTAGATTTAACAAGGCCCTTGTTCCCCTTGTTTCCGCGCGAGCCTTCAGGCTCACCGGAAACAGAAGTTATGAAGCAGTGGTCTAAAGCCTCTAAGGCTGCGGTCTTCAATCCACTACAGCTTATCATGTCAGACAGACATTGGTAAATCTACCCCTTAGTCTGTTTTTTTCTGAGAAGTAGCACATGCTGTAATTCTCGTAACAAGTCTGTGAGTGTGACATTAAGAGGCCGAATTATCAAGTGTCTGTCAGACCTGATCCGACAGTACGGATCAGGTCCAACAGACATCGCTGTGTGCGGAGAGCAATACGCTCTCTGTATTCAGCATTGCACCAGCAGCTCACAAGAGCTGAGGTGCAACGCCGCCCCCTGCATATTCGCGGTCAATCGGCCGCCAGCAGGTAGGTTTCAATCAACCCGATCATACTCAATCGGGTTGAATTGTGGCGATTCCTATCCGCCTCATCAGAGCAGGCGGACAGGGTTATGTAGCAGTGGTCTTTAGACCACTGCTCCATAACTTGTGTTTCTGGCGAGTCTGAAGACTCGCAAGAAACACAGGCCCTCAAGCTCCATATGGAGCTTGATAAATGGGCCTCTAAGGGGTCGATTTATGAAGCAGCGGATGCTGCTTCCGACCCACTCCGCTTCAGGTCCGCCTGAAGCGGAAGTTAAGTAACAGCGGCCCTAAGAGTTGAGATTCTCTGTTAGGACAAAAGTTCACTACTTCAAATGGGTATAATAATTGTAAATTCTCTTTTTTCACATTGGAATATCCAGCAAAACAATAAAAACAATATTACATTTCATAAAAACATTAAAGTGTGTAATACAACATTCCATCTCAATAATAGCATATATTTTATCATATCATACAGAAAAAATAAATCAAATGAAACGCTATTATTTTCCTCCTTTTTCTTTTCCTTCTTGCTACAGTTTCATCTCCACCCCCTGAAAATATACTCCCTCATAAAGGGACAATAAAGCCAAAATTACATTTTCATGATACAGATAAAGCATGCAATTTTAAACAACTTTCCAATATAGTTGCATTAACGAAATGTGTACACTCTATTATATGCACACTCCAGCTCCTACTAAACATGTGCAAAATGCACAGTATATACGTATATGCATTTTGTGATTTGCTAATGGCTGTCACATGATACAGGGGGGAGGGAAAATTGGATGAACTTTGACATTTGACAGAACATATACTACTGCTCATTTTTAATTCAATTTTTATTGTGTATCTTTGATTTTTCAATTCTACTGTATTTAGTGATCTTTTAAATACCAAAAAAGGAAAAACAAAAACATGTCTTAATTACCAAGAGAGGTAGAAAGAAAAAAACAATTAAAGATAAATTCACATGCCTAGATTTCTTTAAAGTTACAGTAAAAACTATATTGAGGAAAGTTGAAAAATATTCAGTTACTCAAGGATTTGTCTTCCTCTGTATCCTACACCAAAATTTGTCTCTGTATTATTACATTTTTCTGCAAACGTTCATCACAGCCCCCTAACACTGTAGCAATTTTGTATTTATTTTTTATTTGAGTGAGTGTCAGTGGTACAGCCAATCTTAAAGGGACAGTCTACTCCAGAATTTTTATTGTTTTAAAAATAATCGCTTTTTTACCCATTACCCAGTTCTGCATAACCAATACTGTTTTATTGATATACTATTTACCTCTTTGATTGCCTTGTATCAAAGCCTCTGCAGACTGCCCCCTTTATCTCAGTTCTTTTGACAGACTTGCAATTTAGCCAATCAATACTGACACAGGATAACTGCACAGGAGTGAGCACAATTTTATCTCTATGGCAAACATGAACTAGCTCTGTCTAACTGCGAAAAACTGTCAAGAGATGGAATTCAAGGGCTAGAAATTAGCATATGAGTCTTTCTAGGTTTAGCTTTCAACATAGAATACCAAGAGAACAAAGCAAATTTGATGATAAAAGTAAATTTGAGAGTTGTTTAAAATTGCATGCCCTATCTGAATCGTGGAAGTTTAATTTTGACTAGACAGTCCCTTAAGTTGTACTGCACATGCTATTGACAATATGCACAGGACAGAAGTCAGGATAGGCAGTTACATAGGTTTGAGCAACTATCTCATGTGCATGTTGGCTATCTGGCCTAATCTTATCAGTAGAGTGGAGCTTTAGATTGCCATATTGCCCTGTCACTGAGGTACATATAAAACATCAAAAACTGTAAGTAAGTAAACATTATGCAATTTTCTTCTACATAACATTAACTATCTCTTACATAACAATGGCTCAGGAATTTAACTCCAAGAGCCAGTTTAACTCCCACAAATTCTTTTTTTATTTGTAACAATAAAGGGACATAAATTAGACTTTCATGGGCCTTTAAATCACCGAATTAATATTAGATCAGAATATGCTACTTAAAAGAACCAGCAGATTATAATGTCATGGTAACTTTAAAGATAAGGGGAGTTTTCTTTCAGTTTCAGGGCCTGTAAACCCATTTTAGAGAGTCTATTAATCAAAACATAAATATACTTGAATATAAAAATAACTTTAAATGGCCAAACCTTTAGTGACATGAATGGCACAAACATACATATACCCTGAATCAGAAAATATACATTCTTGCAAAATTACAGAAAATCCCTTTGTGTGTTGCATATGGAGAGAAGTAGTTTAGTTGGGGAAGTGAGAGGTTAGATAAAAAGTACTGGAGTGTTATTATTCTGACTCAGATAGTTGTAATAATGATCTATCCCTTGCTGAGACCTCTATGCCTGGCCTGTATAAGAAGATACAATCACTGCAGACAATCCTTGTCAGATAGCTGAACTCACCAATACCTTGTCCATCCACAAAATTGCTTTATTCTGAATATCAGGTTGCAGCAGATAATAAAATACAGCAGATGAATGGTTACAGTATTTGATACTGATCGTAGCTTGCAATGTAATTAACATGAGTGCTTGTTACATGAGGACTGTTAGCTGCAGCCATGACACATTAAAACATCATCAAACTACAAGGGCGGAGCAATACACAAAAAAGGAAATGCATAATAGGTCAGAGGTAAGATACTATAGAAAACAGGAGCATTACCAAAAAGGGTCACTAGATGGCAGTACAGAATAAACATAGGGAAGCCTTGAGAAAAATGGCATAAAAATATATAATTTCTTAACTATAACAACATGAATATTAACAGAGGCTATGTAATATTCTATGCCCCATTGAGGCAGCACACTCCCCGTCTGGCATAGTAAATGTCACTATTTAAATCATAACGGAAGTTATGCATAACGATGTAATATGCAGAGATGTCTTGAAGACCTGAAAGATATAAGGAGAACATATATGTATAATGCAAGAACAACTATAATATAAGACTTCAAGTTGTGTCAATTAAAGTTTGAAATACTTCCATCTTGAAGTCACAGGAAGAATCCGACAGCATCCATAAGTAGGCTCAGTCTCCAAAAGGCAAGAGCAAGATAAGTTCCGTGATCGGTCTGATGAAAGTTTTTATAGTCCCTTGTCTTGCAACTTTCACCTCCACCTTACGCACCTTTCCATCATCACTAGGAATGCTCTTTACAATCAGTCCCATGGGCCATTCGATTCTTTCAGCTTGCTGGTCCTTGAGGAGAATGAGATCTCCAACCTTGATGTTAGGGTTCAGACATTGCCATTTCCTGCGTCCATGCAGAGTAGAGAGATACTCCATCTTCCAACGATTCCAGAAGCAGTTAGCAAGGTGTTGTACTCTCTTCCACTGATTGTAACACATATTTCCTGTTTTAAAGTCTCCAGGGGGAACAGGAACAGACCCAAGCTTCTGGGTAAGAAGAGTAGCTGGAGAGAGGAGAGTTGGGGCCTCTGGATCTACAGACACTGGAACAAGTGGTCTTGAATTGATTATGGCAGATGCTTCTGCCAGGAAGGTGGTTAGAATCTCATGGATGAGTCTTGTGGATTTCAAGTCCATGAGCATGGAGTTCAGTATTTTACGTGTGATGCCTATCATTCTCTCCCAGGAGCCACCCATATGGGAAGAATGAGGAGGATTAAAAATCCATGTACAACCTTTTTCAGCTAAAAGGTCTTGAATTGGCCTAGAGTTGAGATGTAGCTCTCGACAAGCTCCAACGAAATTAGTTCCACAGTCAGATCTTAATGTTTTGACTGGTCCTCTGATGGCAAGGAATCGCCTTAGAGCATTTATGAAACTTGAGGCATCCATATATTCTATTACTTCAATGTGTACTACACGCACACTCATGCAAGTGAACAGCACTGCCCATCGTTTGCTATTTGCTTGGCCACCTCAAGTTCTGCGGGCTGTTACCATCCATGGCCCAAAGACATCCAAACCAACATGAGTGAAAGGTGGGTCAGTACTTAACCTGTCAGTTGGCAAATCTGACATTTGCTGTTGCTGATGTTTACCTCTTAGTTCACGGCACTGAACACAGCTATGCAGTGTAGCTGTAATCTGTCTTTTTGCTCCTATAATCCAAAGGCCTGCAGCTCTTATGGCACCCTCTGTGAAATGTCTACCTTGGTGCTTAACCCCTTCATGCTAGTGCCATATGAGCAAAGTGGTGATATGATTGCGAGCGGGTATAATGAGAGAATTCTGTTCTTGACCTCCAAACTTAGCCTTGTTTAATCGTCCTCCAACCCTTAATATGCCATCATCGTCAATGAATGGGTTCAGATTAGGACCAGTGAGAAGAACATCATTCAAAGATACTACTTGAAGCTTGGCACTGGAGTCGAACACTACCCTGATTTGTTTTGGCTTACGTGGCTGATACACTCTGAAGAAAGGCAGGTACCAGCACTCTTGGAGTTTTTGAAGTGGTGGAGCTGGTTCGGCATGATCATTGTGAAAGATTCTTTTCATAAAGGCAATGAAATGGTCCTTCATTTCAGGCCTGTTCTTTAGTGTTCGTTGAAGTGAGTTGAATCTGGATAATGCCTGTTCACGATTGTTTGGGAGTTTGACCCTTGCAGCACGAAAAGGCAATGGTGCAACCCAGTTGTTAGACGTGTCCTTGAAGAATTCTTTGTCCATTACTTTGATGAATTCTCTGTCTTCAACTGACAAGGCTATTTTGTTGTCATCACTTGTAGTACAAAACACCGTGGTACCCAGATTGTCGTCACAAAGTATAGGAGTAACATCGGGTATTTGGATGATGTCAGGAGGCTTCTCCCTTACTTCATAATGATGAGAGCACTGTTTGAAGTGGGATGCACGTCCATTTCCTAATATGTAAATTTTAAGGAGTGGATCTCAGATGATGTATGCATACTATTCAAGCATACATCGCCCACTATCACCCAGCCTAGATCCAGTCTTTGTGCATAAGGGGCATCGTCAGGTCCATCGCACTGCTCGTGTACTTTATGTACTTTGAGAATGTCTCTTCCTAGCAGGACCAAGATTTCAGCCTTCATGTCCATTGCCGGAATCTCATCAACAAGGTGCCTTAAGTGAGGATGGTGATAGGCAGCCTCTGGAGTAGGAATCTCTTCCCTTTCGTCTGGTATCTGGTCACACTCGACTAATGTTGGTAGGGGTATGCCTTTGTTTCCTTTGATATGAGAGACCATGCCCTTCTGCCAAAGGCCTCTACACGACCAGAACTGGTTCTGAGAGTATACAGTGTTGCATGACCCTCTATGCCGAAGATCTCAAAGAATTTAGGCTTAACCAGGGATATGTTGCTCTGTTCATCTATTATAGCATATATCCTAGCAACTTTCTCAGGTTGATTCTGTGGGTAAATCTTGACTAGACATACCTTGGTACAGCATTTGTAGTCTAAGCCTTCTCCACAGACTTCTGTGCATGCAGAGGAAACACTCGCTGTGACTGGGGCACGACTTTGTTGCTCCCCGCCATGAATTGAGACAGGGGTGGAGGCAGTTAGCTGCTGTGGGTTGTCTGGAAGTGGAGTAGGATGCATAGCTGTAACGTGTCTGTTGCTACTGCATTTTTTGCACTTTATAACAACTTTACAGTCTTTAGCAAAGTGACCATAAGAAGCCATAATAATGTAATATAAGCATTTGCTATGAATTTGACAGTCAATGAATGTGCCTTTTCTAACCTATCCGGTCATCAAACAGTTAACCATTACAGATACTATCCTGCTAATCCCCTCCTCATTATGACACATACATCTCAACCGTCATTGATAGGTCAGAAGGTGTATGCACGCCTATTGGGGGTGTGATTCTAATCAGCCTTAAATAGCCGACTACTGAGCGGCGCGTTCACCTTTGAAAAAGCCACGCTAAGTGGCGAAACATGTTAGGGATGTTAGGGCATTGGTGAGGAGTCCTAGGAGCTCCTGTGTTTTAGATTAGCCTTAAGATACCGAACTCTTACTGTAGTCACTATACGGAGTAATAACCTCCTTTAACAATACTTATTATGGAATAAGCACTTCCAGTTATTCAAGTCAACCTGTATTAATTCACAAGTGTGATTGAGAGTGTGTGTATAAGACCTTGTTCTAGAGCGCTATTACCATCACTGATTCAAGTATCAACATGAGAACTAAGTGTGTGAGGATGTGTTTAACTTAGATGCTGCACGGCTAATATTTTTTCAGCTCTAATTGAGCCCACGCTACTAACGCTTGACTGATACCTCACTTGCTTAGACGCTGCACGGCTAATATTTATTCAGCTCTAATTGAGCCCACGCTACTAACACTTGACTGATACCTCGCTTGCCTCGTATTGTTTATAACAGTTTGGGTCAATGTTATATGAAGGTGTACCGGCTAGATAATACATGGTGAGTGAACCGTAATACAAGGCCGAATACATGTATAACAAGTGAACCTGTGATTTTTACAGCTTTGGTGTAAATGCGAGGCAAGCTTCTAAACATGGCTTTATAACAAACCTACTCTCATAGTAACGACAGTATATCAACTATCAAGGGCATACATGTACCAAGCTAACCTTCGCCTATATCTTTTACATCCAGGCGACACTAGTAAGCTGTACTGAGTTTTCGCCGCAATTTAAATACCATCGCTTAGCAACAGCTATACACGCTACTAGCTATGATTGTATGAAACTAAACATGAGTGAGTGATCACAATACAAATGACTATTTGGTATGATATTATGAACAAGATATAGTGCTCTAGAATCACCACACACCAATTTGTGGTTAACAGTTGGTTCCAGGCAGCACTTTGTTAACCGACTATTATACCTCTGTACACGCAGGGTAATACGTGTCTTTATAATCTTGTACATCAGATGTGCATACATTTAATCTACTTATCTTGTGCACATCAAATAAGTGTGGATAACATATAATACTCAACACGAGATTATAGGAACGTTTAATTTAAGTGGATCACTGATTATGATTATGTTGTCACAGTAACAAACACGAAGCTGATTGTGTTTAGGGGTAGACCTGATACTACACTTACTACGCATAACCAACCGGCATATACTCAATAGTGGGACTCACTATATTCTAGTAGCAAACAGCCACCCCTAATTCTGTGTATACTAACATTACAGGGTATACATTCAACACTGAATATACCCAATACAGTGAACCAGTTGATCATGGTATTACTAAAAGTCAGACAACTTATCGACTAATATTAACAGTATCAGGTTTCACTATAACGAACCTTGAATACGCTGGTTATTACTAGGTACATGTAACGATTGTGAGTCTAGCACAACCTCTCTCCTATAGTCATATTAACTCTTCCAATATTGAGGTTAATCACACGAATATGTAGGAGAGGTAAATGTACACAGAGTTACAATATTGTGTGCTATCACAACGTCAGTCTATCTAGCTCATCTCATATTTACAATCACAACTTGAATCTTTTACAACACTCAATCAGTTATGGTCTAACTACCTGTCTAACTAAACGTGGACATACTTTTTACTCTACTCTCTCACACATTTACTTATATAGAGTGCCAAGTCACACCTCTCACTACTATTCGTAATTTATCTGTTATGTACGACTACAGATAGGTACATCAGGCTTGCACGCAAGCAGGTATGACTGCTTAATTGAACTAAAAATTGGTTATTAAATTTCTACAAACTACAGTCGGTACTTAAGTGTGGTTTTAATTATTTTTCCTATTTTAATTATTGAACCCAATAAAAGCTATATTTTAAATTTAGTGTCTATTCCTATTCCCGTATTCTAACCTTGGATTAGCAACTAAGTGATTATTATTTGCAACTAACTTGCAATTTGACCTAGGAGTGCTGTCTGTGTGTATGCTTTTCCTTTGTAATTCCAATAAGAAGCACAACACCTGTAGCATACTCCAAGTTTCTGGAGAATCTCCCTGCGCTCTTGTAAAGTCTTTGCCCTAAGCCCACGACATTTCTTAAGAGGGTGAGGCTTCCTGTGAATAGGGCACTGACGATTAGGGTCACTCTGGTGTGCAGCAAAGGATACGGGTGGTGAGATGTCTGTCTTTTTAACAGATATTGCTCTATTAAAGTCTCTTCATTTAGCTGCCGTGTTATAATACCTTGATGATGTTGGTGAGGATGATGAAGCAGGCAAGTTTGGTTCGCAGTAGCTGAAGCTGGGATCGTTTCTCATCCAGGCTTGATCGCTGATGTACCTGCAAAAGTATGAGAATGGAGGAAAGGATATGTTATAGTCTCTTTTGTATCTTGAGCTCTGTTGTGCCCATTTCTCTTGCAGGTTACATGGCAGTTTAGACACCACTGGATTGACACCATGAGCAGTGTCCAGAAAGCTTAGTCCAGGTAGACGTGGGACTGTCTTTGCCAACTTGGAGCTTGCGATAGTCTTTGTTCCCTATTTTCGGGAAGTTTTGCAGTGTCTTGAACAGAGCACTTTCTATGGCTTCAGAACTACCATAGGCTTGCTCAAGTCTTGCCCATGCAGCAAGGCCTGAATCTGGGTGGTCAACATGTACTGTTCTCAGTCTTTTAACACGATCTGCAGATTCTGGCCCCAGCCACTTTATGAGCAAATCAAGTTTCTCCTTGGTTGTAAGGTCGAGATCAGCGGTAGCTGCCTTGAAGGTTGATCTCCAGGCCCTGTAGCTCTCTGGACAGTCGTCAGACCTTAAGAGGCTTGTGTTAATGAGCTCACGGCGTATCATGTATCTGGCGAAGTCAGTCAAGTCTGAACTCTCACTCTTTGGTGCCAAAGTAACTTGAGGAACCCCTTGGGTGTGAAAGTTCTTTGGTGAAAAAGGGTGAAGTTTACCAGGATAAAATGATGTTGCAAGAACATTCAACTGTGGTGTAGTCTCTAAGGCTTCTGCTGGCTGTGGCTTGAGCTGCGGCTTGTCCCTGGAAGTCACCTTATTGTCAATGGGAGGTGATGCGGTTTGCTGCTTAGATGCACTTGTGTTGTGGATTTGAAAAGGCTCAGGCATTTGGTGCTGAGAGGTCTCTGTGTTGAGATTGAGAACGATGGTGTTAGTAGGAGGCACAGGAGATGACTCTGTATCGTTGCAAATATTATGCTTTAGCACATATTTACTAGTGCGTTCAACTGGGTCTTTCAGATCTGCTGGGATATGGCAATCTGAATTAGTACTTTCTCCCATTGCTTGTTCAAGAACTTTCAGCCTTGCTAGGGCCGCTGCTTCTTCTTTTTCCATTTGCAGAAACTTTGTTTGGGCTTCCATCTCTGCTTCCCTTCTGGTAAAGGAGCTTTGTGCTTTTTTTTTATTCCGCATCAGCACGGGCCTCTATTAGCGTGTCGCTTAATGTTGAACTTCTGGAGCGAGAGGATCTAGAAGAACGTGCAGTGAGCTTAGTTGAGCAGGCTGTGTATTTTGCAGACAGCCGCTGGTAGCGTTCATATGCAGCAGATAGGTGATCTATAGAGTCTCTCAATTTGGCTGGTTGATCATTAAAGTGTGACAAATCTGACATGCATTATGAAATTATGTCCCATAGGTCTGACAGATTGCTGGAGAACTCATCTCTAGTGAATTCATAGTTTTCTCTGAGTTTATGTGTCAGTTTTATTGTACGTTTGGGTCTTACACTCTGTTCAGCAATATCTGCAGGATCTGCTCCCTGTACGTCTGTGGGTTCAGAGGCATGATGTATCTGCATAGGTTCGCCTATAAAAGAGTGCTCAGAGCCTTGTCTAGACATTTTTTCAAGTTTTGCAAAAAATGGTACTGTCTCTTTAAGAAGACAAACAGCAGCTTAGACAGGTGGGGGTAACAGTTCAATGCAGAGAAACAGTTTTCAACATTTAGATGAAGTGCAGTAAACTTGGGCGAACATGTGCTTTCACAAGATGGCGGATGGCCCTGAGCTTGATTGCAGATTAGACACACACATATACATAGCAGGCTGTAGGAATTCTATACAACTTTTGACTATTCTGACTCAGATAGTTGTAATAATGATCTATCCCTTGCTGAGACCTCTGTGCCTGGCTTGTATAAGAAGATACAATCACTGCAGACAATCATTGTCAGATAGCTGAACTCACCAAAACCTTGTCCATCCACAAAGTTACTTTATTCTGAATATCAGGTTACAGCAGATAATAAAATACAGCAGATGAATGGTTACAGTATTTAAGTGGTCAAAAGTTGATACTGATCATAGCTTGCAATGTAATTAACATGAGTGCTTGTTACATGAGGCCTGTTAGCTGCAGCCATGACACAGGAAAACATCATCAAACTATAAGGGCGGAGCAATACACAAAAAGAAAATGCATAATAGGTCAGAGGTAAGATACTGTAGAAAACAGGAGCATTACCAAAAAGGGTCACTAGATGACAGTACAGAATAAACATAGGGAAGCCTTGAGAAAAATGGCATAAAAATATATAATTTCTTAACTATAACAACATGAGGCTATGTAATATTCTATGCCCCATTGAGGCAGCACAGTTATTATAGGGGAAAATAAAGAAAAAATGGAACAGGTAATATCAATATAAACCTCACTGAAAATATTAGTAGGGGTGGTATATCCCCAATATTAATTTCAAAATAAATTGTGAGGGTGCTCTATGCCAAATATAACTAGATAAATGGAGAAGGAAAAAGCAGCAACACCTACAGAGCACTCAAATATCACATCCATCAATTAGTAAGGGGAAAAGGAATAAGAACCTCTCAGGTTTGCAATAAAACGTAACATTTAATAGTGTAGGTATGTGTGCAATAAAATTTAGATTAAAATGCCTAAGGTAGTGATTCCCAACAGCCTGAAACAACAAAATGAGAACACAGTGAGTGAAATATCACAGGTATAAATCTATTGAGGTGACCACAGAAGCCAGAAAAAAATACATAGGAATCACTACAAGAGAATTATGTCCAAGAATAGGAGAACATCTCAATAGCATTAAGAACTTTGAGGAAGATAAAAAGAAAGAGTTCTCACACCTGTAGCAAAACAATATTTGAGAACACATGGTAACAAACCACAAATAAGAATATCAGTTTTACAAACCATCAAACCTGGCATAAGAGGGGGCAATGTGGAATTGATATTATTTGGCCTGAATGAACAGGATTGCTATGGTTCCTTTCTGTAATGTAAATTTTGACTATTGAAGAGTGTCTCTCCCATCCCCCTACAAACCAGCTTATTAGGTGATATCGTAAAAGTTTAACCAATATATATTGGGGTTTTTCCCCATTACCTAGACAAATCACTGATTCTTTCATGACCCAATGCAAATACCAATCGAGAGGGTACTTTCCGGGTATATGAGTATAACCCACTTTGGGTGCATAAGATACTGATTTTGACTGATATTAATATCCATCTGTTATGAGAATTCACTAGCCTCCTAAGTACTGCTGTTTTTTTGTATTATTGCCTAAATGTAACTTATATTTAGTATGATCTTAAAATTATCTCATTGACATAAATAGCATTGTCCGTGCTTTTGATATAATAACTAGACTTGTCTAACCTCATGATTGCTTTATGTGCTCACAATTTTAGATCTCTGTGTAATTCTTATAATTCAGACTTAAAATAATTATGTCTAACAGCTCAGCGATAACACAAGATTGAAACAACCATATTATAGGATGGTTCCTTGAAATGACATTTGGACTTTGCAAAAAAAATAAAAAATGTGTTCTTCTATTATGTAGGTACATCCAATTCCTGATTTTACTGCTTATTGTATCATCTATAGTGTATAATAACTTTTAATGGAAATGGGATCCACATCATTTAAGAGGTTTATTCTGATATGATCCTGTGGAACATATAATAAATAGAGGTACCTTATGTTAATGTGTATGCTGCAATTCTAGACGTGATGGTGGATCTCATATGGGGTTAACAACTTATGTGACTGGTATATAATTTCATCGTTGGCAATGTTTAGTATATATTCCTCACATTGGATTTAATGAACAGTATCACAATACAATCTATGGACTCTATTGTTTATACCTGACGTTACCATAGCATCCATGTCACTATTCTACCATGTGATGTATATTCACCAATGAAAATTGAGCTGATACTAAACTAACAGCTACTTGCTCCAATCTGTAGTATGTGGCAACACGTAATTGCTTTAGACTTTAGTGTTACACAGTTGCCTTATGAATTTGTAGCTACAATCTCTAACAGCTATTCACTTTAGATTTTTAAGGCACAAACTCACTTACGGATAATCAGTTTCTTTTATTTTTTTATTACAATGGTAATTGACGATGCATGTACACTGGGTCAACAGCATAAGTGACTGACAAATAATTATATCATGAACAGTGGTTCTTGTGATGATTATGGCACAAAATACTGATGCTATTGAGTATAGTTATATCCTTCACTCAGGTTTGAATGAACAGCTTTACAATATGTGTTGCGGACTGTTTTGTTTTTACCCGATGTTACCATGACTCCCAAGACACTAGTCTACCATGTGACATTTAACTACTAATGAAAATTGAGCTGATATAAGTCTAATAATTATTATTATGCACATGAATCTTAAGTATGTAAAATAACGAAATGGTTATATTCTTTATTGCCATATGGTTTACTTATGAGTTTATAGTCATTACAATTTGGCCTCCACATAGAAAAACTTGCATCTAAACTTTATCCAAAACTAGGTGCCCTGTACAGAAACAAATCCTGCCTCAGCCCTACAGTAAAGGAAAAGATTGTAAGGCAAATGCTGATGTCAATCATTGATTATGGGGATGTAGTATATGTACCTGCACCCCAAACTCACCTTAATAAACTTAATACATTTTATAACTCGTTCTGCCACTTTGTGCTACAATGTAACTACAGGACCCACCATTGTGACATGCTATAAGAACTAAACTGGCTGTCGCTGGAATCCAGACGCGCCCTCCATCTCTCCAGCCTTGTGTTTAAGAGCTTTTCTGGGAAACTCCCACACTAGCTGAGCAAAATGCTCACCCCGGCTATTCCCACCTTCTATAACCTCCGATCCAGTACCAGTCTTGGTGACCACCCAGTGACCACCCAGTTTTTACTGGCTCTCACAAGAATGCACTCTAGCTAGTATTATTTGTGTCAGGATTATCCTCTAGCATTAGTTAAATATTTTGTGTTGCTTGTCACCAGGCTATCTGGGCCTCTGGAAATCTGAAGTGTGGTTTAAAAAGCGCAGGGTAAAAACACCAAACTCCTGATATACCTAAAAATTCCTAATATAGGTAAATAAAATAGACAGGAATTAAATTTAAACAGGAACGCTGTAGCTAAAGGTGTCAACTAAGGTGAAGCAAGTGTAGCAAACTTTTAAAAATCAGTAGTAATGGGACACATAAATTTGTGTCAAATTATTAATGTGCTAAAATATATCAATGGGGTTAAATACTTAGTGGTAAAGTGATTTGTGCATATTATGATTAACCAAAAAAAAATTTCTTAAGTATATATAATCAAATACAATAAACAGTGACAAGTTTGTGCTATTTAGCAGGCTCTGCCTAAAATTTAATGCAGCAAAAACATACCCTAAACAAAGATATTCTAAAAACCAAATGGAAAAAATTGGATAGAGACACAAAGAAACCAAATATAGACTCTAATAATGAAACCACAAATATGGAAACTAATGCCCCTAAAGATGAGTGGACAGTAGTGAATCATAATAAAAAGAAGGATAAAAATAATCCGATATACCCTAGACAAAATAACTATAGGAATAGGATCAGAGAGAATAGAGATTATAATAGATCAGGAAGACCTGATCACTCTAATAATGATAGAACACAAATAATGATCATCATTACTATAGAAATTCCAATACATATGACAGATATAATGATTACCATTCAGAGACCAAAAGGGGATACTACAGTAACGATTACCATAGGAACGGATATGAACTACATAGACCAAATAGATCAAATAGACCTATTATATTATTATAGGGGCATTATCCTCAAATTTATCACAATACATGGACATTTTTTTGCAGAAATTCGTGAAAAATCTAGATTCATATCTTAAGGACTCAACTGCTGTTTTAAATACTCCGGAAAATCTAGTTTGGGAGGATAATTTTATTTTGGTCACTGGAGACATAACATCGTTATATACAGTAATAGACCATGAGAAAGGTGTCTCAGCTATTGACAAATTTTTAAGCAATGATCCTGATATGAAGATTGAACAAAAACAATTTTTATTAAAAAGTATAGCTTTTATACTAAAAAATAATTATTTTATGCATGACAATAAATTCTTTTTACAGATAGAGGGCACGGCTATGGGCACGAGGTTTTCACCTAGCTACGCCAACTTGTTTGTTGGCAGTTGGGAAGAATCTTTCTTCCAAGAGGGTAGCTATGGTGCAGACCTCGTGCTCTATAGGCGGTACATCGATGATGTCCTGCTAATATGGAGAGGGTCCGAATCCGATTTACATAGGATGTTTGATAAAATGAATGCCAATGATAGGGGCTTAAAATTTACCTTCAATTACAGTAGGGAAACAGTTATATTCTTAGACCTGGAAATTATGGTAGTAAATAACTTAGTTGAAACAAAAACCCACTTTAAAGAAGTGGACTCTAATAGTTTCATACATGCTAATAGTTGCCATCTCCAACAATGGAAAGACAACATCCCTTTTGGCCAAAGTCTAAGGATTAAGAAAAACTGTTCTAGACCCCAAGACTTTGAAAATCAGATTGGGATCCTAATGGAAAAATTCTTAGATAGAGGCTACAAAAAAGAGACTGTAAATAAGGCTGTAATACGGGCTAGGGAGACCGATAGAAAATCCCTGCTCTCATATAAACAAAAGACTAATATAGAGAACACAGAGGTAATCAATATACCATTCATTACTGAGTATAGCGTGGACCATGGTCTTATGAGAACATTTTTAAATAAAAACTGGGGCATACTTAAAGCAGAAGACTGTTTACCACCAAAACCTAAAATGATATTTAGAAATGATATTTAGAAAATCCAAAAACTTCAAATCTATCCTGGCACCTAGTGCATATAACACGAAAACAATGATACCCATACAGAAAAATTTACAGGGAGGGAAAGTACTAGGCTTCTTTCCTTGTTACTCCTGTAAGGCCTGTAAGTACAGTGACAAAAGAAGCACAGTAAAAGTTCATAAATCTGGAGAAGAATTTAGTATTAAAGAGTGCATTAGATGTACCACCAAAGGGGTCATTTATATTCTAAAATATACGTGTGATTTGATATATTTTGGGGAAACAAAAAGAATGATAAAAGACAGGATAAGGGAACATCTCCTCTGTATTGAAAAGGGAGTGGAAGATACTAATCTTTATAAACATTTTAAATTAGTGCATAATGGAAGAACCTCTGATTTAAAATATTGGGGGATAGCACATTTTAAACAAAATTGGAGGGGTGGGAATATAGAAAAAATGTTAAAACTCAAAGAGGCAGAACTCATATATAGATATGACACTCTATTTCCCGCTGGCCTGAATTCAGAGTTAGACATCTCCCCATTTCTATTAGATTAAATCTATGCCATATATGTAATAATATTTCCTTGCTTTTAACTTTATTAGTGTCCCTTTATGTAGATGTATTACATTATATATTATATATTTTAAAATGTAGATATTTCATTTTTAATGTACCTTCATAATAAGGATACAGATTATAGAATTTTTCTAACTAGTTCATTCCATTTTAGAAATTAAAAGTCTTTCTATAAATAGGTCTTATATATTCAGGCCCTTACATATGAAAACTTTTTTGGGTTCTTATTCATCTATGAATGTCTTCACTTTATTATGAAATTTCCTTATTTCTATATTGAGTTAAAACAACACCACTATCACTATAATCTGTAACTGACAGTTTTTAGATAAGTATATGGAAAACATATATATATTTTTTTATGTGTTTTTGTGATATTTTTAAGTGACAATTGTAGTCTTTTAGTTTTTTAATTTTTTGTATTTAATCTTTTGTATTGCTGCCTTTAACATATGTATATTTTGCCAATACCACCTTCAAATAACGATACACACACCCTCTCTATGACCAATTAAAAGTGACCAATAAGAGATCAAGATACACCTTTAAAAAAGGTGCACCTGTTGCAACACCTTATCTTGAGAAAGCCCTGTAGAGGGAGAAACGCGTTGATGTTTGTTGCCATTATTTAACTTCAAAGAGTATTTTACAGCTACAAGTTGCTGTCACAGATTGATGCCTGTTTGCAATCTGTGAAACTCTGAAACCTTGAACTTTGTACTATTCTGGTGCTTACTTATGCACCGAAACTACAAGCTGCATTAAAAGGTACAAAAGCTGAACTTTATACCTACTCGAACAGCTGCACTTAACATACAGCACTTTTCAACAGTATCCTGCGTGGTTTGGGCACATAAAGAGCGGATATTCTGTGGCTGTGGAACCTAACAGCTGAAACCTGAGAAGCGATCGCACAAGGACCAATCGGAGGGCTCAGTCTGGCCAGCGCCCATATAGGTGACGTCACTTCCGCTACGGCGGTAATTCTTTTTTTACCTTTCATCAAGAGACGCTTTGTTTGGGGGTAAGCCTGTTTCATTTATCCACAAAATATTATATACCTGGACTGTTCAAATCCATTTGGCCATAAGGATAAACATTCCAACACTTTTGGTGGACTGGCAAATTCCTTTTTATATACGGAGACGTCCGCTTTTATTACCAATATATTTTTTTTGTGTTTTTCTTATTGTTATTCATTTTTGCTGCATTAAATTTTAGACAGAGCCTGCTAAATAGCACAAACATGTCACTGTTTATTGTATTTGATTATATATACTTAAGAAAAATTTTTTTGGTTAATCATAATATGCACGAATCACTTTACCACTAAGTATTTAACCCCATTGATATATTTTAGCACATTAATAATTTGACACAAATTTATGTGTCCCATTACTACTGATTTTTAAAAGTTTGCTACACTTGCTTCACCTTAGTTGACACCTTTAGCTACAGCGCTCCTGTTTAAATTTAATTCCTGTCTATCTGGGCCTCTGGCTTCTGTGGTCACCTCAATAGATTTATACCTGTGATATTTCACTCATTGTGTTCTCATTGTGTTGTTTCAGGCTGTTGGGAATCACTACCTTAGGTATTTTAATCTAAGTCTTATTGCACACATACCTACACCTTTTTATTTTTAATTTATACTATTAAATGTTACGTTTTATTGCAAACCTGAGAGGTTCTTTTCCCTTTTTCCCTTACTAATTGATGGATGTGATATTTCAGTGCTCTGTAGGTGCCGCTGCTTTTTCCTTCTCCATTTTTCGTGTTATTATAGGACTAGATCACAAGTGGCACACTAATGTTTACGAGTGAGCAATATTAGAACATTGCAGGCACGGGTTAGTGCGACTAAAGACCTCATGCAAAGGTCTAAAATAAAAGTTGCACCAAACACAACATAAATACATTAAAATAAACTGTTACACTCATATAAACACTATATAATACAAATTAAACATTTAAATATATAGATTGGTTTAACCATATTAGTCTAGTAGCCAAGTATCATTTCATACTGCAATACTCTCGTTATTTTCTCTCTCTCTCTCACTCTCTCATGTAGGCACTGAGGATGTTAGTCATAAAGATGATTGGAATCATAAACATATTATTCACAAAAATAAAGGAATAAAATGTCAAACAAAGCTTAATAGTCCTAAGAAATTCTAGGAACAACAAGAGAAAAATATTATCAGAAGAAAAAATGTATAAACACTGGTACTAAAATAAAATAAAGTTCAAAGACTGGTAACACAGATAAACTACCAGATATTGATTCTGCCTATGTTTCTTAATAAAATAAGTACGGATAGATATTGGAAGAGACAGAACCACCAAACATGTATATTTCCTACACAAAAAGAGGAAATAAGGTTAAGCACTGAAAGCCAATCAACCATCAGTTAAGCATTTTCCAATAAGTATATACAAACACTGGCAATATTAAGTAATCACCAGCTAAGTTAAATTCAATATAGGAAATAAGATCATTAGCATTGAAATGCGAATATTTCCTAGATTTGCTTAATTCCTAAACACTAAAAGGAGGCAAGGGTTGGAGTCACGGATAAGTCACCAGATATGACTACACTCTATTTAAAAGAAAGGTATAGTTAAACACTGGGGGGGGGGGGGGGGACACACCAGACATTTCAATAAAAGGAAAGTATGAATAAGCAGTGGAAATGCAGATGAACCACTGAAAATGGTTATTGTCCATCTAAAAATTAGCAAGAAATAAATATGGACAAACACTGACCTTGCTGATAAAAAAATACCAGAGTTGTTTTATGCTCCATGAACAACATACTGTAAGTGTGTTTAAGCTCTTGTAATGCAGGTAAACCCTAGCTATGTGTATTTCCATATAAGAAATAAATAGGGAGAAGCAAAGGCAAAAACGATACATATATGTTTGTTATCCACACATTAAACAAGAAAGCAATATTGTTAAGGGCTGATAATGCTGGAAAAGATTTTCCTTTCACATATAAGATATTTGTCAGGTTAGGAAATATCCAGAAGTAGACCCAAATGCAAGGGCGAACTTAAACAACACCCTTGCACTCTGAGTTTAATCTCACGATATGGAGCAGGGTTAGCCTGTGCCAAAGTAATTCATGATATCAGCCAGATAGACTTCTGAATAAGGAACTGGTTTCAGGAAATGCCTTCCACAGAATCAGGAGAGCAGGGAAAGTCACTTATACTCAGACAGAAAAAGGTTAAAACAGGAAACAGTTAATAATGCAGGAGTAGGTAATTTGTTATCAGGCAGTCTGAAGGTTAACACTGTGTAGACAGTCTTTGCAGAGTATGCAACAGGTAATCAGGCAGTTTGAGGGTTAACACTGAGTTGAAGTCTTTGCAGAGTATGCAACAGGTAATCAGGCAATTTGAGAGTTAACACTGTGTAGACAGTCTTTGCAGAGTATGCAACAGGTAAGCTGGTAGTTTGAAGGTTAACACAGATTAATCAGTACTTGTGGAGACTGGCAACAGGATATCAAGCAGTTTGAAGGTTTACACTGAATAATTGTATTTGCAGAGTTTGGAAACAGGTAAACATGCAGATTGAAGGATTCACAGAAATAACAGTATTTGAATAGTTTGCACTACACAGAGTAGTCTGAATATGCAGGGATTGCAGCAGGTAAACAGGAAGATTGAAAGTTTCACAAAACAAACAGTACTTGCATTGTTTGGTAACAGGTATTCAGGAGGTTGAAGGTTAATCCAGCATAGTAAGTCCTTGAAGAGATTGGCAACAGAAAAGCAGCAGTTAGAGAGATTCCTCAGCGAAATCCTAACAGAAGCCTCAAAGTTAACAAACAAACGGACAATGGAGAAACAGGAAGCCAGAATAAAAAGCCTGGTTGTGACATCATCAGGAAGGGGTGGCTCAGACACCTGTCAATCAAGCACACAGAGAGGACTGCAGAGCTTCCCAGCAGCTGAGCGTGACAGTGCCCCCTCCTCAAGGACCCCTCCGGGGGACCCGACCGGGCCTGGCAGGGTATTTCTTGTGAAAAGACTTGACAAGAGCTGGAGCATGAACATGAGAGGCCGGTTCCCAAGATCGTTCAGAGATAGGATAACCCTTCCAATGGACCAGGTAGTACAGCCGATTGCCCCGTAGCTTGGAATCGAGAATCTGGCTGACTTCAAACTCAGAAGTTCCCTCTACGGAAAGTGGAGGAGGTGGTTTACTGTTGATAGAGTACCGATTGTAGATGACTGGCTTGAGTAGGGAGACATGAAACACTGGATGGATCTTGAGAGTCTTGGGTAAGGCCAGGCGGTATGCAGAAGAACAAACTCTGGAAACAATTTGAAAAGGTCCAATGTACTTAGGACCCAACTTGGTACAAGGTTGTTTTTAGACGTATGAATCTGGTGGATAAAAATACTCTGTCTCCAGTACGAAGTAAAAGAGCCTTGCACCTTCTGCGATCAGCATATTTCTTATGTCTTAAGGAAGAAGAGAGTAGATTTTGACGAATGAGTTGCCAGTGATTACTGAGATTTTTCACTATACGATCTGCTCCAGGGACTTCAGTAGAACTGGTAATCATAGGAAAGGTTCTAGGTTCAAATCCATAAGCTGCCTTAAAGGGAGAGGTCTGTAATGAGGCATTATAACGGGAGTTGTGAGCTAATTCCGCCAAAGGCAATAACTGAGACCAGTTGGAGTGGTGATGGTCTACATAATGTCTTAGAAAAGATTCCAAGGCTTGATTTACACGCTCAGTCTGTCCGTTGGATTGAGGATGGTGTGCAGTAGAAAGTGATATGTTGATTCTGAAGTGTTTACAAAAAGACCTCCAAAATTTGGAAACAAATTGGACTCCACGATCTGAGACTATGTCAGTGGGAAAACCATGTAAACGAGATATATGTAGAACAAAGAGTTCAGAAAGTCTTTGAGCTGTAGGCAAGCCTGGAAGAGGTATGAAGTGAGCAGACTTGGAGAACCGATCCACCACTACCCAAATGGTCGTATTCCCAGCAGAAACAGGAAGATCTGTAACAAAGTCCATGGATAAGTGAGATCAAGGGTAATGAGGAATAGGAAGAGGGTGTAATAGACCAAACGGTCGATGAGAAGATTGTTTGTTCGAAGCACAAGAACTACAAGCAGCAATATAATCCTTAACATCCCTCCTCATAGTGGACCACCAAACATGCTGCTTCAGTTTCCACAACGTATTGGTTATTCCCGGATGACCTGCTGAAATGTTGTCATGAGCCCAACGTAGAAGCTGAAGACATAATCCTTTGGGTACATACAGGATACCAGAAGGTAGTTTGCAAGAAGATGGTACCCGGACTTGAGCAGCATGTAAAGCCTGTACTGGAAAAGAGGATACTTGAGCCAAAACTTTGACTGGACGTAGTATAGGTTCTGAATCCAATGGAGAAGGTTCAGAAGATTGGAACTGCCTAGATAAAGCCTCTGCCTTGGAATTTTTTGAACCAGGGACATAGGAAAGTACAAAATTAAACCTGGAGAAGAACAAGGCCCACCGAGCCTGACGAGGATTGAGACGTGTAGCTGTTTGGAGGTATAAAAGATTCTTGTGATCTGTCAGAATGAAAAAAGGTTGACTGGTACCCTCTAACCAATGCCTCCATTCATCCAAAGCTAATTTTATAGCCAAAAGCTCCTTATTGCCCACATCATAATTTAACTCGGCAGGATTGAATTTTTTCGAAAAGAACGCCACAGGATGTATCTTGCTGGTAGTCGGATCACGTTGGGAGAGAACAGCTCCAGCTGCTATAGAGGAAGCGTCAACCTCCAAACTAAACTGGAAATCAGGAATTGGATGACTGAGAAGAGGTGCAGAAGAAAATGCTGATTTTAGCGTTTCAAAAGCCTGTACTGCCGAAGAGGACCAGTTCTTACAATTTTGCCCTTTCTTAGTAAGAGAAGTGAGTGGAGACGTGATGTCAGCAAAGTTCTTTATAAACTTTCTATAGTAATTGGCAAAGCCAAGAAACCTCTGCAGGGATTTGAGAGTAATTGGTCTGGGCCAGTCCTTGATAGCCGACAGTTTAGCAGGATCCATCTCAAAACCTGATTCAGAAATGATATACCCCAAAAAGGGGATGGAACTCTGATGAAAAGAGCATTTCTCCAATTTAGCGAACAGGGAATTGTCTCGTAACCTTTGAAGAACCAGTCTTACATGATGTACATGTTCCTGTAATGTTTTTGAATAGATTAGAATGTCATCGAGGTAAATGATAACAAATTGATTTAGATAATCTCTGAAGATTTCGTTAACAAAGTGCTGAAATACTGCTGGTGCATTGCACAATCCAAATGGCATTACTAGATACTCATAGTGACCAAATCTAGTGTTAAATGCCGTCTTCCATTCGTCTCCTTTACGGATTCTGACCAGATTGTAGGCCCCACGGAGATCTAACTTGGAAAAAATAGAAGCACCTTGAAGACGATCGAATAACTCACAAATGAGTGGCAAAGGATAGCTGTTTTTGACAGTAATCTGATTCAAGGCTCGATAATCAATACAGGGACGAAGACCTCCATCTTTTTTCCCAATGAAGAAAAAACCTGCATCCACAGGTGAAGAGGAAGGACGAATGAATCCTCTGGCTAAGTTGTCCTTTATGTATTCCTCAAGAGAGACATTTTCTTGACGAGAGAGGGGATAGGTCCTTCCCTTAGGTAGAGCAGCCCCTGAATACAATTCGATAGGACAGTCAAATATCCGGTGTGGAGGTAACGTCTCAGCCTCTTTTTTAGAAAACACATCACTAAAGGCATGATAGTAATTGGGCAAAGATTCAGGAACTTCCACCATAGCTACGACAGGACAGGGTGGTTTAGAGGGATTTTGCAGGCAATGTTTGAAACAGGTAGTTCCCCAGGAAATAAGTTCTCCTTTAGACCATGAGAAAACTGGATCATGAAGCTGCAACCAAGGTAACCCCAGAGTCAATGGTATGTGGGGAGAAGAGATGACATCAAAACAAATAATTTCAGAATGAAGTATGCCCACAGTCAAAAGAAGAGGAATGGTAGAATGTTTTATGATACTAGTACCTAGAGGCTGTCCACTGACAGTAGTTACCTTAATTAACTGTTTCATGGCTTGAAGAGGAATCCTGAGAGAGTCAGCAAAGTTTGAATCAATGAATACTCCAGCAGCTCCAGAATCGATGAGAGCTTGAGCTCGAAACTTGGTGTTTCCAAAAGAGATAGTTACAGGAACAAAAAGTTTAGAATTGAGGGAAGACATGGGATTCTGGCTTAACTCTGTCCCTCTATCAAAAGTTAAGCCTTGGCTTTTACTGGCCGGATAGGACAGTCCTTCAGTAAATGTCCTTTGGTACCACAATACAGACATAACCCAAGAGTACGCCTTCTATGGCGTTCAGCTTCTGATAATTTAATAGCTCCTACTTCCATGGGTTCCACAGACTCAGGAGATTGGGAATTATTATTAGAAAGACTTGAGGTTCGAATAGGAGGATGAAATGAAGATTTAACAAAGGATCTCCGATTCCTATCTCTCTCCTGAAGACGTTCAGAATGCCGGGCGTCAAGAGTAATACATAAATTGATAAGACCCTCCAATGAATCGGGGAGTTCCCGAAATACTAGTTCATCCTTAAGGCGTTCGCAAAGTCCTTTGCGAAAGGCTGCCCGTAAGGCTCCATGGTTCCAATCAGTTTCTGCGGCTAAAGTCCTGAATTCAATAGCATATTGAGCTACCGAAAAGGGATCCCTGTCTCAGATCCAACAATCCTGCCTCAGCAGCTGCAGTCCTCCCAGGCTTGTCAAAAACAGAAGAAAAAATGGACACAAATAATTCCACATCCTGTAGTAACGGATCATTCTTCTCTAAAAGAGGGGACACCCAGGCTAGAGCCTTCCCCTTCAAGAGAGAAATAATAAAGGTGATTTTGGAAGTAGAATTGGAAAAAACTTGAGGATTGTTTCTGAAGTGTAAACGACACTGATTAAGGAATCCACGGCATTCTTCAGGATTACCATCATATTTATCTGGAAGTGGGATTCGTGGTATATTCTGTCCAACAGTTTAAAGGTGGATTAAAGACAGCGTTGGTGCTAGTAGCAGTGGCAGCAGGAGTCACCGTCGCTTGAGAAGGAGCGGAGAGGTTATGTAGCAGAGCAGTAATCTGGTCAAACTTAGAATCCAAAGATTGCAAATGAGCAGAATGATTTCCTAGAAGTTGCCCTTGTAGAGCCACAGCCCTGGATAACTCGTCAGGGTCCATATTATGGTCCGTTTGTACTGTCAGGTTAGGAAATATCCAGAAGTAGACCCAAATGCAAGGGCGAACTTAAACAACACCCTTGCACTCTGAGTTTAATCCAGGACGTGACCCCACGACAACCTCCAAAAAACAAAGTACTCATGATATGGAGCAGGGTTAGCCTGTGCCAAAGTAATTCATGATATCAGCCAGATAGACTTCTGAATAAGGAACTGGTTTCAGGAAATGCCTTCCACAGAATCAGGAGAGCAGGGAAAGTCACTTATACTCAGACAGAAGAAGGGTAAAACAGGAAACGGTTAATAATGCAGGAGTAGGTCATTTGTTATCAGGCAGTCTGAAGGTTAACACTGTGTAGACAGTCTTTGCAGAGTATGCAACAGGTAATCAGGCAGTTTGAGGGTTAACACTGAGTAGAAGTCTTTGCAGAGTATGCAACAGGTAATCAGGCAGTTTGAGAGTTAACACTGTGTAGACAGTCTTTGCAGAGTATGCAACAGGTAATCAGGCAGTTTGAGAGTTAACACTGTGTAGACAGTCTTTGCAGAGTATGCAACAGGTAATCAGGCAGTTTGAAGGTTAACACTGAGTAGAAGTCTTTGCAGAGTATGCAACAGGTAATCAGGCAGTTTGAGAGTTAACACTGTGTAGACAGTCTTTGCAGAGTATGCAACAGGTAATCAGGCAGTTTGAGAGTTAACACTGTGTAGACAGTCTTTGCAGAGTATGCAACAGGTAATCAGGCAGTTTGAAGGTTAACACTGTGTTGTCAGAACTTGCAGTGATAGCAACAGGTAAGCTGGTAGTTTGAAGGTTAACACAGATTAATCAGTACTTGTGGAGACTGGCAACAGGATATCAAGCAGTTTGAAGGTTTACACTGAATAATTGTATTTGCAGAGTTTGGGAACAGGTAAACATGCAGATTGAAGGATTCACAGAAATAACAGTATTTGAATAGTTTGCACTACACAGAGTAGTCTGAATATGCAGGGATTGCAGCAGGTAAACAGGAAGATTGAAAGTTTCACAAAACAAACAGTACTTGCATTGTTTGGTAACAGGTATTCTGGAGGTTGAAGGTTAATCCAGCATAGTAAATCCTTGAAGAGATTGGCAACAGAAAAGCAGCAGTTAGAGAGATTCCTCAGCGAAATCCTAACAGAAGCCTCAAAGTTAACAAACAAACGGACACTGGAGAAACAGGAAGCCAGAATAAAAAGCCTGGTTGTGACATCATCAGGAAGGGGTGGCTCAGACATCTGTCAATCAAGCACACAGAGAGGACTGCAGAGCTTCCCAGCAGCTGAGCGTGACAATATTAGTGATTTGAATCACTGGAAACACAGATAAATCACTAGAAAGATTATTTTCCATGTAATAATGATACCTACTGTGTCATCGAGAACCTTATACTGAAGGATTTCAGGTACTTCAAACAAGAGGGTAGATTTAACAAAGGTCGATCAGACATGATTTGCTGTAGTGAATCATGTCTGCTCAACTTCACTAAATGCTGTCGGCATTTAACATTGCACAAGCATTTTAGGGGAAATGCTTGTGCAATGCCGCCCCCTGCTCACTGGCGGCAAATCAACCGCTAGCAGGGGCCGTCAATCATTTTGATTGGATCAGATTGGGATTATTTCTGTCTGCCACCTAAAAGGTGGCAGAGAAGTTAAGGAGTGGTGGTCTTACGACCGCTGCTTCTTAACTTCCATTTCAGGTGGATCTTAAACAATGGGGCTCTGAAGCAGCATCTGCTGCTTAATAAATGGAGCCCCAAGGAATAAAATTTCCAGATACATAAATATTAGGGTATCTCATAGAGAATAAAATATCACCTAGATTACAAGTTTTGCGTTCGGGTTTTAACGCTGAAAAAATTGCCATTTCAGCGTAAAAACCGGAATGCAGCCATTACAAGTCTTGTCGGTATAGCTATACCGCAAGAATTTTAGCCTGTAACGCAACTTCAGTCCTGCACTCAAAAAAATGAAGTTTTTGCGTGGGATTTTCAGAGCGCTGCCATTACAAGTTTTGCAGTGAGGCTAAAAAGCTTGCATTACAGCCTATACCGAAACGATCCGTTCGGCAATCTGAGACCAGTAGTTATGAGTTTTGCGCCACAAAACTGTTACACAAAACTCAGAACTAAACTGTTACAAAGTACACTAACACCCATAAACTACCTATTAATCCCTAAACCGGCGCCCTCCCGCATCGCAAACACTAAATTTAATTTATTAACCCCTAATCTGTCGCTCCCGACATCGTCACCACTATAATATAGTTATTAAACCCTATCCCACCGTTCCCCCACATCGCCGCCACTAAATAAAGTTATTAACCCCTAAACCTCTGGCCTCCCACATCACTGCCACTAAATAAACCTATTAACCCCTAAACTGACAGCCCCCCACATTGCAAAAAAATAAATTAAACTATTAACCCCTAAACCTAACAACCCCCTAGCTTTAAATTAAAATTACAAGATCCCTATCTTAAAATAAATAAAAAAGTACCTGGGAAATTAAAAAAAAACTAACTTTAAACTATAAATTAAACTAACATTACTATTATACTAAAATTAAAATAACTATCTATTAAATAAATTAAATTATACATTAAAAATCCTAACACTACTAAAAACATTTAAATCTACAATTACAAAAAATAAAAAATACTAAATTACAAAAAATAAAAAATACTAAATTAATGAAAATAACAAACACTAAATAACGAAAAATAACAAACGAAATTATCCAAAATAAAACCAATTACACCTAATCTAATAGCCCTATAAAAATAAAAAAACAAAAATAAAACAAAAAAAACCCTAGCCTACAATAAACTACCAATAGTCCTTAAAAGGGCCTTTTGTAGGGCATTGCCCTAAAGAAATCAGTTCTTTTACCTGAAAAAAAATACAAAGACCCCCCCCCAACAACAAAACTCACCACCCAACCAACCCCCCAAAATAAAAAAACCTAACTCTAACAAAAGCCTAAGCTACCCATTGCCCTGAAAAGAGCATGTGTATTGCCATTCAGCTCTTTTCCTTGCCCTGAAAAGGTCATTTAGCTCTTTTAAGAACACTCAAACCCTAATCTAAAAAAAAAAACACACAAAAAAAGTTTTAAAAAACCTAACACTAACCATCGACGATCCACTTACAGTTTCTGAAGTCCAGACATGCAGACGGCGAAGTCTTCATCCAGGTGGCGAGGTCTTCATCCATCCAGGCAGCGTCTTCTATCTTCATCCCAGCGGCGTGGAGTGGGTTCATCCTGAAGACATCCAGTGCGTAGCATCCTCTTCATACGGTCACCGCCGTACACTGAATCTTCAATGCAAGGAAGCCTTTTCAAAATGGTGTCCCTTGCATTCCTATTGGCTGATTTTTTAAATTAAAATCAGCCAATAGGATGAGAGCTACTGAAATCCTATTGACTGTTCAAATCAGCCGATAGCATGAGAGCTACTGAACTTCTATTGGCTATTCAAATCAGCCAATAGGATTTCAGTAGCTCTCATCCTATTGGATGATTTGAATTTCAAAAATCAAATCAGCTAATAGAAATTCAAGGGACGCCATTTTGAAAAAGGCTCCCTTGCATTGAAGATTCAGTGTACAGCGGTGACCATATGAAGAGGACGCTCCGTGCCGGATGTCTTCAGGATAGACCCGCTCCGCACCAACGGAATGAGATAGAAGACGCTGCATGGATGGATGGATGAAGACCTCGCCACCTGGATGAAGACTTTGCCTCCTGGATGTCTGGACTTCAGAAACTGTAAGTGGATCATCGGGGGTTAGTGAGGTTTTTTTAAACTTTTTTTGGGTGGGTTTTTTTTTAGATTAGGGTTTGGGCATTCTTAAAAGAGCTAACTACCCTTTTCAGGGCAATGGAAAAAGAGCTGAATGCCCTTTTAAGGGCAATGCCCATACAAATGCCCTTTTCAAGTCAATGGGTAGCTTAGTTTTTTGTTAGAGTTAGGTTTTTTATTTTGGGAGGTTTTGGGTTGGTTGAGTGGTGGGTTTTACTGTTGGGGGGGGTCTTTGTATTTTTTTTCAGGTAAAAGAGCTGATTTCTTTTAGGCCCTTTTAAGGGCTATTGGTAGTTTATTGTAGACTAGTTTTTTATTTTGGGGGGCTTTTTAATTTTTATAGGGCTATTAGATTAGGTGTAATTTTTCGTAAAATTTTGTTTGTTATTTTTCGTAATTTAGTGTTTGTTATTTTTTATAATATAGTGTTTGCTATTTTTTGTAATTTAGTATTTTTTATTTTTTGTAATTGTAGATTTAATTATTTTTAGTAGTGTTAGGTTTTTTTAATGTGTAATTTACATTATTTAATTTGTAGTTATTTTAATTTTAGTATAATAGTAATGTTAGTTTAATATATAGTTTAAGCTTAGGCATTTTTAATTTCACAGGTAAGTTTTTATTTATTTTAAGATAGGGATATTGTAATTTTAACTTAAAGTAGGGGGGTTGTTAGGTTTAGGGGTTAATAGTTTAGTTACGTTTTTTGCGATGTGAGGGGCTGGCAGTTTAGGGGTTAATAGGTTTATTTAGTGGTGGTGATGTGGGAGGCCAGAGGTTTAGGGGTTAATAACTTTATTTAGTGGCGGCGATGTCGGGGAGTGGCAGAATAGCGGTTAATAACTTTACTATAGTGTGGGCGATGTTGGAGTGTGGGGGAATAGGGGTTAATAACTTTATTATAGTGGCAGCGATGTCGGGGAGCGGCAGAATAGGGGTTAATAACTTTTATTAGTGGTGGTGATGTCGGGAGAGGCACATTAGGGGTTAATAACTTTATTTAGTTGTCGGAGATGTGAGAAGCGGCAGATTAGGGGTGTTTAGACTTGGGGTTTATGTTAGAGTGTTAGGTTTAAACTTAACTTTTTTTTCCCCATAGACATCATTGGGGATGCGTACAGAGCTTTTCATTCTGCGATCGCAGGTGTTAGTTTTTTTCTAACACTCTCTCCCCATTGATGTCTATGATGGATTTTGTGCAGTATGGAGAACATCGCCACCATATCGCACGCACAAGGCGGTTTTTCAAAAACTTGGAATGGCAGCGCTATGGAGGGTGAAATAACACAACTTTTGTCGCTTTCATTTCGCACCCTCTATAGTGCAAAACTTGTAATTTAGGTGATATGTGAATAAGCATCGGCAAAGCTAATAACTCACCAGATATACTGTATATATATTCTCTAGCTCAGAAGAAGTTATATTAAGCATATGTGAAGCTAATAGATTATCAGAACTATTTATTCTCTATATCAGAAAATCTGTGGTCAAACATATGTAATGCTAATACATCACCAGATACATTTACTGTATTTTCTATATCAGAAATAAGTGTGATTAATCATTCGTAATGCTGATAAATCACATGTATATTTAAAACCAAATATGTGCTGAGAAGGCTATAAACCATCAGATATTCTTATTTACCAAATAAGGCATGAGTATATATAAATAATGATAATATTATTAAACCACCAGATATAGATACTCTGTATATAAGGGTGTCCAGTGCTGGTAATGCTAATAAGCCCTCAGATATGCTTATTTACTAAATAAGACATAATTATGTATAAGGAGGAAAAACAATGCTATACAGCGCTAATGTCTAAAACTGATCCAGGCCACTCCCTAACCACCTCTCCAAAGTGGCTACAGTAAAAACAGGAAAAATGCGAAGGTGAGAGGGCGCTAAAGCAAGAAAAAGTACCACACTTAATCTCTAATATAATATAATAAAATAAAAAATAAAAAATATATAAACAAATATAAGCCAGGAATATAGTAATCACCAAATATAGAGTTAAAGGGACGTCTCCCTATAACAAGAGATAAACAAATGCAAGTAAATGATTTACTAATATTATTGCTAGAATACCACCAAAAATTAAAAATACAAAATCTAAAAAATGCATACATTCATCCATAAAAAATCATAGGGATAAATATATTAATAACAAAAAGTCCATGGATAATAATGGGTTAATCGATTATATACAATATATGAGAAGCAGTTCGTGTTTCACACTGTTTGAGTGTGCAAATCTGTTACTGTATATAGTTCGTCAACCGACAAATGGCTGTGATCCAAGCAGGGGCGTAACTAACGTTGATGCAAGGGTCGCCATTGCGACCGGGCCCAGCAGATCTCCCAAACAGGGGGGCCCAACAAGGCAGGTGGTTGTTTTTTTTTTATTATTCATTTTTTATTTTTAGGTGATCATTGATGTTATTTTTAGATGCCACTGTTGCCACAATTGTCAGTGTTTGTTTTGTATACTACTAGTACTAACTTATTGTGAGTCTACTGGTACCCTCCCTCCCCTGATACTACTAGTACTAACTTATTGTGAGTCTACTGGATGGCGGGTGGCGTGCTCTCTGCTGCGCTGCCCGGCCGGAACTTTCCATTTTGGCCGCGCACGCGCACTGATCTCTGACTTCTATTCTCCCGCCTGAGTACTGATGGCTGCACTGCCTGCACGCACATGTATCTCTGCGGTGCAGCAGAGTCAGTAGCAGCTAGCAGGAGTCTGTTTGGCGTTGGAAGGTCTGGGACCTGTCCTGGGTCCAGTGGGTGTCCCTCCCTTGCTAGCGCGGCAGGCCAGCACAGCAGCAGCTCACAGCCAGAGCCAGAGCCAGTGTGACAGACTACTGAGGAGAACGGAGTGGAACTGTGAAAATCCGTTCAACCTCAGGTAAGTGTCTGCTCCATATCATAAGCTAAATTAAGCTGCTCAGTCAGTGCTGAGACTGAAGGGGGGGGGGCGCGAGGGCACGGTGACAGTGTAATCCCATAATGGTAAAACAAGAAGCGTAGAAGAAGCGCAAATTTTTTTGCGCTACTTCTACGCTTCTTGTTTTAGTTTTGCCCCAACTCCGGTGATTACAGAAATTATCACCGAAAGGAAGCTGCATCTGTTTGGGTACTACCTAGGACCATTCTAAGAACCAGACATTAGTTCTAACGTATAGGGGACTTTTTACTGGAAACACATTTAGATTTTAGGTTTGCTTAAGTTTGTTTTTATTTCACTTTTTATATTGTAACTAGTACTACTTCTTATATTGTATGCCTTGTTTGTATATTTTGGATTTTTCCTTTTGATGAGAGATTAACCCTTTATGGATTTTTGATGAGAGATTAACCCTTTATGGATTTGGGTATTTTAAATTTGCAAATTTTAACTTCAACTTGAAGAGGGTCCTTTTATATTTTAAATATTTAAAATTTTTATATTTTAAAATTTATAGTTATACTGAAGACTTGATTAATTGCAGTTGATTAGTGCTGATTTTCTGTTGTTTGTATAATCCCATAATGGTTTATATAAATAATAGAAAACATTAGGCTTTGAATATCCCCTCTCTGGGATTTGTGGAAGTGGTTGTCCTTATATATTAAATATAACGTAATACATTTAAACACACAATTTTTACATTTTTCCAAAAGTACCCTCCCTCCCACTCAGTCTTATACAGTTTCTGTGCCATATACAGTAGATAACATTGTTATCCTGTGGAGTTGTGCATGACACAGCACTAATTGGCTAGTCAATAGTTAATAACTAGCCATATGATAAGGGAGCTGTCAGAATGTATATGAATATGTGTGTGTGTGTGATTATGTGTTTATCAATGTGTGTATAAATGTGTATGAGTGTGTGAATGTATATATGTGTAGGTGTAAGTGTGTGTGTGATTATGTGTTTATCAGTGTGTGCGTATATAAATATGTATGAGTGTGTGTAAATGTGTGTGTGTGTGTGTGTAAGAGTGTAAATATGTGTGTATTAGTATGTATAATATGTGTGTAAATATTTGTGTCCCCTCTATTTGTGGGGGGCGGCTAGCGGAGCTCTGTTAAAGGGGAGAAAAGTGTCCCTCTTTGGCTCAATTAAATGTTGGGAGGTATGATAAAGCTGGTGCTTTGGTTAAAAAATAACAAAAAGTGTGTTTATCATACCTGGAAAGTGAATGGCTCAATATACATAAATAACACCAAGGCTTCCTATTCAGACAATTACACACACAGGTAAATATAGTAATAGGCTGGTGGGTTAGGCTTGTGATATCCCATACCTATAGTATGTATATGTGTGTGTGTGTATATATATATATATATATATATAGCGCAAAACAAAGATGTATAAAAATCAATTTTTTTTTGGCGGGGAGGGGGGGGGCCCTTCATGGATTCTTGCACCGGGGCCCTGAGGTTTCTAGTTACGCCTTTGGATCCAAGGATTGTATTGTCAAAGTTTCAAAACTGATTTTGGCAACTATGTTGCAACTCAGGAGTAAATCTGCCACTTCAGTTAAAAAATAATATTCCACCTGATATATAGAATAAATGTTGATACTTGTAAGGTGTTGGGAGAGAAAGCCTTATATAAAATAGCCAATGTTGTGTGAAAAAAAGAAACGCTCCAGGGCATCTTACCATGAACTTTTGTCAGCTGATAACAAGCCGCTCAGCGTACATTGATGGCGGTTCTCACACAGTGAATATGCAGGGTTCAGAGCTCCAGGGCGTCTTACCATAAGATTTCGTCAGCTAAAACCAAGCCGCTCAGCGTACATCGATGGCGGTTCCTCCACAGTGAGTATGCAAGGTTCAGAGCTTGGTTGAGCTGTACCAATGACCATATAGGTAGTTACCAATGTTGGCACTTCACCTTGAAACTGCCAATATCAACGGCTCACAGACCAGACCGGAGTCTCTGCAGCAGCAGGAATGAAGGTGTTTGTGAAAGCACTTAGCGTATATCACGCGCGGTTTAAAGAACTAGGTACCTAGTAAACGTTGCTCTATACAGGACAAGCAACTCTCCTTCTTCTACGCGTTTCACCTGACTTAGGGCTTTATCAAGATGATAGTTGCTCCCGGAACAAAGTTTAAAAACCAGCTGCTGTTCTTCCATAGGTCCGTTTTCTAATTGTTAACAATTAGAAAACGGACCTATGGAAGAACAGCAGCTGGTTTGTAAACTTTGTTCCGGGAGCAACTATCATCTTGATAAAGCCCTAAGTCAGAAGAAAACACGTAGAAGAAGGAGAGTTGCTTGTCCTGTATAGAGCAACGTTTACTAGGTACCTAGTTCTTTAAACCGCGCGTTATATACGCTAAGTGCGGGATTCACAAACACCTTCATTCCTGCTGCTGCAGAGACTCCGGTCTGGTCTGTGAGCCATTGATATCGGCAGTTTCAAGGTGAAGTGCCAACATTGGTAACTACCTATATGGTCATTGGTACAGCTCAACCAACCTCTGAACCTTGCATACTCACTGTGGAGGAACCGCCATCGATGTACGCTGAGTGGCTTGGTTTTAGCTGACGAAATCTTATGGTAAGATGCCCTGGAGCTCTGAACCCTGCATATTCACTATGTGAGAACCACCATCAATGTACGCTGAGCGGCTTGTTATCAGCTGACGAAAGTTCATGGTAAGATGCCCTGGAGCGTTTCTTTTTTTCACACAACATTGGCTATTTTATATAAGACTTTCTCTCCCAACATCTTGCAAGTATCAACATTTATTCTATATATAAGGTGGAATATTATTTTTCAACTGAAGTGGCAGATTTACTCCTGAGTTGCAACATAGTTGCCAAAACCAGTTTTAAAACTTTGACAATACAATCCTTGGATCACAGCCATCAGTAACAGATTTGCACACTCAAACAGTGTGAAACACGAACTGCTTCTCATATATTGTATATAATCGATTAACCCATTATTATCCATGGAATTTTTGTTATTAATATATTTATCCCTATGATTTTTTACGGATGAATGTATGCATTTTTTAGATTTTGTATTTTTAATTTTTGGTGGTATTCTAGCAATAATATTAGTAAATCATTTACTTGCATTTGTTTATCTCTTGTCATAGGGAGACGTCCCTTTAACTCTATATTTGGTGATCACTATATTCCTGGCCTATATTTGTTTATATATTTTTTATTTTTTATTTTATTAAATTATATTAGAGATTAAGTGTAGTACTTTTTCTTGCTTTAGCGCCCTCTCACCTTCGCATTTTTCCTATAATTATGTATAAGCACTGGTGATATTGATATCAATGAAAATCAACCAGACATTCTTATTTTCCAGATAAGAAAAAAAATAATATATGACTACAACACTGTTAGTGCTGATATACCATTAAACCTGTTTCACAGATAATGTTGATAACTACCAGCAAAGTGAGATTTAAATATAGAGTAAAATCTGGTAATGCTGCAATAAAGGGTACAAGAGCTGTAATGTAAAAGTTGCTAAAAACCTACATCTTAAGCACTTTTGAAAACAACACAATATAAGTGGATTGACAAGTTTTTATATACCCTAATCAAACCTGCCCCCTAGGAGGTATCAGCTTCTCCATATCTTAAGCAGATATATATATATATATTACCCCATCTAGGAGCGATGAAATAAATTCCCCCAGATAAGTAATTGGGGGTCACCAGTTGAAAAAAGGGACCGACTGACAACTGAACAAACCCTCTCTACTGGGCCGTGGTCGTGCTGTCTTTGGAGAGCCGGAACTTCCTCTCTTGTAATAACCACTCTCTAGCGTTCTTTTGAGATGCGCACTCAGGGCCAGATGCAGGCCTATGGAGAGTGGGCAGGCGTGTAACGAAATGGTCCAATAACAATTACCTGACATTAGGCTAGGTCTGTAAAGGGGCAACAGTTGAAAACTTAGTGTCCCCAGTAACTGCCTGATATTTCCTAAGGGATGGTAGACAAATAAAAATGCCAAGGTTAATCCCCAATAAAATTAGACGATGTCCCTCATAACTACTACCCTGCAGTCACATGGTGTATAGGCACACTTTAATCACAAAAGTCATGCACCTCAACTCTGATACAACTGTCGTCCTCCACCAGAAGCCTCCTCTACAGCACAGTCCTCGTGCAGTATAAAATCACCCCCTTTCCCTGAATCCAGATGGAGTCCAGTGTCCCAGAAATTTAGGCAAAAAGACATAGATGAGAAGAGGGAATAAAAAAGGACTTACCGGGGGCGGAGCAATCTATTGAGGCATCCAGACGTGTTCTTGTGGAGCTCCTCATAACATCCTGAGCTAATTCATCAATATAAGATCTAAATCTCCATAACTACACTAAAAGACCTTTAAAGACACTAAGGGATACAGAGATGCCTTACTTTGGGAATGCTTAGCCGGCATACACCTCTTAATAACGTCATGTGGTGAGAGCCACCACTCTACCTACAGGCCTGGGCTATCGTACCTTCCCTTTGCTAAGATTCTTGGCTCAAATTGCTGTCTTCAATATAATGTAACCAGAAGAGGATCTGACACTAATTTGGTTACTCTAAAAGAAATATATACTGAAGCTACCTAACTAAGTATAAGTATAAGGCGGAAGAAAGCCCTTAACAGAAGCTGCCTGCGGAGTTCCAGCCTATTAACATTTCCACGTGGGCAAGGGAACGAAGTCAGCGACATAACAGATATCAACCCGAAGGAACCAATTACTAAAGATATGGTTCATCAGATGACTGCCCGGGGCGTTATTGCAGAATTAGCCTGCATACTGGCAAAGCATCATGCTACACTTGAAGAGGCCCTACACACAGCGCTCCATGGGAGTGACTCCGGAGATGTCCAGCTACCTGCTCAGTCAGATCTCAGACAGAGAGAACATACTGACGATACAGGACTTAGACTTCCTACAAATAGAGATCGAGGTGCAACCTGTCTGGGGTCTGAACAGCTTGTACAGGAATCGGCCCCTGCTGAAAGAAATGGAGGACTAGGTCCTATATCTTTGGGCGCAATACAGAAGGTAAAACTTAAGATCATGGCACCTGTTCCTCAGACTGTTATGGCTCACCTGCATCTGTTGTCTCGACCGGCGACGGCTGGTCCGGCTGGTATGTCATTTGCGCAACTCTACAGGGGACAGGCGCCAGAAGAAGCTCTGGCATCCCAAAAGATATGCAAGGGCTGGATGGGGCCAGTAGCCGGAGGCCAGCTAAATTGCACCCAAATGACCGGACATCTGATGACTCTCTATTCAGCCTCTAGATCTGGTATTGGTTAAAACGGCCTTAAATAGTTGCAGAACATTTTATAGCAAAATATCAAATGTACTGTTCTGGACTTGTTTTTCTTTAGCTGCTGAATTTGTTTATTTGTTTAATAGTATACCTGCAAAAAGTTTAAAACTATATGCAATAATTGCTTTATATATATAAGGGGTGGTAAGTGGAGATCTCGCACAAAAATTGCTGATGTAGTTTGTTTGCTTACTAATTCATGCTGAAGGGTTGAGATCCTATAAGTTATACCACTCACTTGCATTGTTCATATGTCTCTTGCCACCTCCTGTTAACATTTATATTGAAACTTAATGGCTATTCATATATAAGTTATACTCTGCATTAACATGGACTTGCTTGCTTCAGTTAGTAGCTAAAGTGTTAATGTTAACATTTGGCAGCTTGAGAGCCGGTATATAAATATAAATATAAATAATTTGTTAATGATCCTGTTAATCACAGACAGCTCTTATAGACAGTTGTTATGCTTTTCATATTTCTGTTGCAGGAGTTAACCTGGGGTACTGTAAGCCATGTTACAACTGGTGTATCTGTTTACTGTGGAGCGTTTATAATCTCTGTGATGAGAGTCAACTGATATCAGATTAATCTATGGGGTCAGTGTCCTCTGAGCTCCAAATGATCCAGGCAAGTTATAATCTATCCATATTGAGGGTAAGCTCCAATCATCAGAGTCACACATAAGTGCACCACATAGGTAGTTAACTCTACTAGTCACTTGGAAACTCATCTTACATATAACTCCACGTGATGAGTATTAACCCCCTGTTTATTCTTACATATATCTTGTTGGTTTCCTCTAAAAGTGCACGCATTTGTGAGTACTCTGCCAATATTGCACTCTAGAAATTCCTCACATGCCTTTATACTGCCGCAGAGAGTCTACTGCAGAGGTTTAAGTTACATGTCTCATTTTATTCCATTGGCATGTCTCCACACTAATATTAATAACCTTATTATATAGTGGACGGCCTGCCAGCGGCCGGGGCAGCAAGATCCCCTCTCGCATGATTTCAGTGGAGTGTAGGCTCTCACCTATAATTAGGACCTTTGTGACAGGTTTATGCAAGCACACAATATGGGATCTATCAGGGCTCCTACTGTAACCATTAAGCATGCAACTACCAAGTTGCCAATATAGGGTGCATATTTGTTATATCCCGCTTGTTATACCCAAATTCTCACCTCCCCCCCCCCCCATAATATAGCCCCCTATCTGGGAGGGATAACTACGCGGTTTCTCTTTCCTATACCGCATCCTAGATATTATACCACACTTAGTCACCATACTGTACTGTTTGAATCTATAAATAGCACCTTCATTTTTTATACAATTTGAATTGTTATCTTCTAAGCTATATATCACACTTTAATTACTGCATAATACCTACATACTTTAACATAATATTTAAGCGGTTGACTGGCGCTCTCAGTGTTAATATCTTGGGACACACTAAATGTCAACCTATTCTAGATTTCCTTCAATTATCCACTTTCCTCCTTTAGAGTTTATAACAAGTACCAAGAGGTGCAGGTATTATCCCCAGTGTTCAACGAGGAAACATCTTGTACCTTGGGTTTTGTGGGTAGTTTATATAATTATAGAAAAGAGGTTCCAGACTCTTCCACAGTATTGCCTATGCTGTAAATCTTATCTATTAAGATGGAAGTAGTGTATGTGAAATGTACCATTTATATATGTTCTGTACCATATTATTTTGCATAAGTTGTATTGGTTTCCGCATAACCTCAATAAAAATCTTTAAAAAAAAAAAAAAAAAGGACCAGTCAGAAGGCTTCTTCACTTATATCCAGTAGAAGTCCCATCTGTTGTCCTAGAAATCTTGCAGCAGTTCCAGGTCTGACAATAGAATCTACATCCTGACAAGGACCTGAGACACAAGGAAAATCAGTGTAACTATCACCAGTGGCGGCTCGTGGGTTATTCAAATGGGTGTTCACGGACCAGTTATGTAAAATAGATATAGATAGATATATAGATATATATTTATATATATATATATATATATATATATATATATATATATATATATATATATATATATATATATTACACACACACTGTATATTAAAAAATTATATATATATATATATATATATATATTACATATTATATATATATATATATATTACACACACACACTGTATATTAAAAAATGATATATATATATATATATATATATATTACATATTTTTTATATATATATATATATATATATATATATATATATTACACACACACACTGTATATTAAGAAATAATATATATATATATATATATATATATATATATATATATATATATATATATATATATATATATATATATATATATATATATATATATATGAGTGAAAAGATTGGTATTTAGGTGCACTGTTCAAAAAGTAATGACCAGTTATGTATCAATGTAGGTACCAGAGGATAAGTGCTAAAAAGATACAAATATAAGATATAGTATATGAATCACCACCACATAGTAGATTAAATCTTTGCAGTTGTCAAAACTGATATTGATATAATTTCTCCTTAGTATCACAAGATAAATAGGAGTTATTTCATTCCTGAACTAGTTTGTACAATTTATACAATATACATAGATGGATTATTCCCCAATAGGTACATTTCATGCAATATACACGGATAAATAAGTCCCCAATAAGTGCAATATAGGATCCTAAAAATGACTTTATCCAAGATACACAAGTGAATTAGTCCCCAATTTGTGTAGTTTGTGTTTCATCAATTCTACTTCTTATTCTTGTGACATCCACGTATTAAAGGTGAGTGCCCACTTACTAGATATGACCTCAATCCTATGAGGTAAGTAAAAGCGTCCCTTTAAGGTAAAATCGTCCCTCAGCAATCCAGAGTAACTGCTTCTCTGCCTCCTCAGTGTGGTAGAAGATTTCCTCCCTTCACAGATTGGTCTTGTGTTCTTCTCCCAGTGTCACGTTATGTCATGAACATAGATAAGGGAACACAAATGCAGAAAAAATAGTGCAACACTGTATGTAAGCTTAAAAACGTTTGTTTATTTTATATGGTTAAAATGCTCACATTATTGAACCTCAATCCAGTATGAGGTATCAGTTAGGCGTATAAGTTATAATTGAAAACAACAGGTGCAATTTCCCACAGCATATATGTTGGTTACATCAGTCAAGTATGCAGGAAACAGGAATAAAAGCAGTTTGTAGTGTATAGTTAAATACAGTCTCTTTAAATTCTCTCTTTACGCGTTTCAAAGGTTTTTACAAAATAGATTACCTTCTTCATCAGAGGTTGTATCGAGTGTGATTGCTGAACAAACTTGGGACTTAAATATGGTGTGTGCTCAAATAGCATCGAGTTTACATGGCTGTGATTGGCTCTTTCTTCCATGTGATTAAGGAGGTGTGTGGGCTATTTCACCAATCAGAGCCTAGTTGATGCATAACATCTAAATAGGATAAACAATAAACGAACTACCGCCTCTCTGAGGCTGTCATAACATCGCTCTATTGTGGGATTGTAGATTTACTACTATGTGCAAGCTCTTATCATGTTTTTTCAAATGTAGAGATTTTCGCGCATCTGTACAAGTGCTATTTGCGCTCTCTACATATGAAAGACAGGGGTGTGAGCTGCTCTTCCAATCAGATTTTAATGTGAGCGCTTATTTATTAAACAGAGTGGGATATGATCACTCAAAGTTTTTTTGCTACGTTTGTGCTGGAATATATATTAAACAATATGTCACCTCTCTGAGGCTGTCATGACACTGATGCTATCATGACATTGTTGTTATTGTAAGATCGTCAATCTGTTTCTATGTGGAAGCTTTTGCCGTGTTTACAAAAGAAGAGATTTTCGCGCATGCGTACAAGTGTTATTTGCGCGCTCTCCGTGTAAAAGACTGGGGTGTGAGCTAATCATCATCCAATCGGATTTAAGTGTTAGCGCTCCTTTACTAAACAAAGTTAGATATGGTCACTGTAAGTTTATTACTACATTCATTTCAGTAGTAGTATACTTTTTATATATCTCATAGTCCATATCTTAGAAGTACCAATTATATTTGAATGGGGGACTTTTGATATGAGTTTATCATTTTCGGTGGTAGCGTGACATATTCATGAATGCCTCTTTAAAATTCATTTCAAATTGGATACCCAACCAAATATAAAACTTTATGAAGTATCTGAAAAAGTGGGCATAAGTTGTAAAAATTTATAAAAGGTCCGTTATTTAAGGACCATAGTTAAAATCGTTCTCATATCATTTGAACCATTCTTATTATTTCAAATAGTTAGATAGATGAATATATAGATGTTTGTATATACATAAAAATCGTTTTGGAGGAGATTTGAACGTGGTAAAAGAATTCATGAATACCATTTAAAAACCATTTCATTCAAGATTTTTTTAAAAACTTAATATAAAACTTGATGAAATGACAGTATGAGATTTTTAAAAATGGACATAACACTTTATAAGAGATCCGTTGTGTCGGGGCCATGGTGTAAATTCATACACAATAAATATATAATTTCATAATATTATTTTAAACCAATCTCATTGTTTAAAATATATATATGTAAACATATTCTTCCTCTCCAGTGCATTATGTCCTAACGAGTATCCTCTATATACGTATATCAGTGTTTGGAATATTTGTATGCTAACTAACTGCAAGGCTAGAGAAGTGTAACACATATATGGGTACTATTCAATTCTTTAGTTGTGATACCCATTTCTTACTGTAGTATATAAGAAATCAAGTGGAATGAAAAATATAAATATAAAATTTATTTTGTATAAGATCCTCTATATGACTGGTTTCTGAAAGGAAAATTCCTTCTGACCTCTGTGTATTATTCAGAGTTGTTTCAATTGTCCACTAAAAAGGCTGCCAAATCTATGTCCTTATTAAGGCCAAATGGAGTCTGTGAGTGTAGGGTGTGGATCCAGAAGGTTTCCCTTCATCTAAGATTGCAAGCTGCATTCCGTTTGCATAATTTGCCATTGCCGTTCGATCTAACTTCTTTTGTTGATTTTTGTCCACTATAATGATGTTCACATGCGACACAGTTTAGGCGATTGCACTTAAGAAAGCCTATAGATAATTTACCTAGCCAATTTTGTTTGTTAGTCTGTTTTAATTTACTTGGTGCAAGAGTATTCTTCAAATGTTTATTCTCGCGAAAGATTACTTTTGGTTCTATGGATTTCAAAAGTTCATCTTTTTCTAACAGGTGCCAGTGTTTCTTGAGGATCGTCTTTATCTCTTTCGACCTTTCGTTATACGTTGTGATAAAATTGGCTGTGTCTTTCTGCATTGAGTCCTCTCCTATTCTCTTCTTTTGTCTTGTTTGTAGGAGTGATTGTCTATCAATGCATTTCGCTTTTTTGTAGGCCTTAGTTAGCTCAGTTTCATTATATCCTCTTTCTATGAATCTCTTTTTCTTTTTTTTTTTTTTCCAAAACAACAAGCTTTATTTGTGGTAAGACAGTTTGTACAATAAATTTTGAAACATTACTTTACACACACGGATAAACATTACATTGAACATTGTTTCATAAGCCATATTATGGGCCAATGCATCAGGATCAATGTTAAGTCCCAAGTCTGGACAAGAAATCAAGATGAGGTGCGTTGTATGGTCACGACCAACATTATATTCAAAGCAATAACTAATCAACAAACAATGTGCTTTTTGTAACGAGCAGAAGTGCTCTAACTATTCATGACAATTATATGTAAGCTTAAAGTAAACATATTATTTGTACTTTAGAGTTTATACGTAAGGCAGATATATTGTCAGCTTAGAAGCTCAGCTTTACATCTACACATAGCTGAGTGTATTATGGAGCCTCACGTATTTACACAAAAGTGTTTAAGGAGTGAAAGAGAGAATAGAAAAGGAGAAGGGTAGAGAGAGAAAAAAATTTTTTAGGGGGGAGGAAGGGGTTATGGGGAGAGGGAAGAAGAATGCGGGGTAAAAGGGATACTGGGGGAGAGGACTGAAAGGGACCAGGGGGAGGAGGGAAGAGGTAAAGGGAAAGATTTGATATAAGCAGCGTAGGGGGCAGGGGCAGGCTGGGTAGCATGCGCTAGTTCTGTTGGGTCCTAATGGTCTGAGTTATATTCCCCTACCCTCCCAAGTCAGGACCATCATTTTATGTGTGGCTATCCTCCCAGTCTTTAGAAAGTGATATCTCTCTAGTCCGAGTGAGTCCCCCACTCTGATCCTCCATTCCTGTACGGTTGGGGTCCGCGAGCTTTTCCAATGAACAGGGATAAGCGCCTTCGTGCAATTCAACATTATTAGAAGAAAGAAGTACTTGACCTCTCCAGCTATCTTGGGGAGCCCGTGAGATATCAAGTACATGGGATTTGGGGGAATTATAATTTTCAGAAGTTTGCTCATTGTTCCCAGCACCTCCTCCCAGTATAGTCTTATGTGCGGGCACTCCCACCAAATGTGGAGAATTGTTCCCTCCTCCCCACACCCCCTCCAGCATTCCCCCCCCATCTGAGGGTAAATCTTATGGAGCCTGGAAGGAGTTAGATACCAACGACTCAAAAGCTTGTAATGCATTTCCTGCACTCTCGCTGATATAGAGGCTTTCTTAGCTCTCGCGAAGATCCTCGACCAGTCATCGGCCAATATATCTGTCTTTAGTTCCGTCTGCCAGGCCACTGCATATGATGGAAGTTTCAGACTGTCTTCAGTCAGTAGGATCTTATATGATTGCGAAATTAGATGGGCTGGGGCCTGAGTCATTACGCACATCTTTTCAAATTGCGTTCTTTGTCTAGACAGCGCAGCGCGCTCTCTATGTGAATTCACATAATGCGCTATTTGAGCACATCGGTACCAGGACTTAAACATCTCATGATCCCACTCAAGGAGATCATTTTGCGGTTTGAGCTGTCCATCGTGTAGGATATTCGAGATTGTAGTCTCGGCTAGAGTATGCGTAGTGCCCTGCAAATAGGGTTTAATTTCCATACCCAGGTCTGGGTTGTCCCAGAGCGGTATGTTTGGGGAGGTTCTTGTCGACACATAGGAGCCTCCAGACACGATCTTATCCCAAATAGGAAATGTGTCAGCGATCATAGGGTACAAGGAAACAGCTCTCGGCCGGTTCCCTTGAGATACCCAGGCCATCGCTCCCACATTTCTGCTCTTAAGGATATCATTGTCCACCTGAATCCACCGTTTGCTAGAGGAGTTTCCACACCATTCTACTATCCGCTGTAAAAAGATAGCTCTCTGATACTCTCTCAGCAATGGCACTCCCAAGCCCCCCCTCTCTCTAGGAAGATAGATGGTACTCCGTTTAATTCTCGGCCTAATCCCATTCCAGATATACGTTTCTATTGCAGATAGGGGGAAGCTGCCAAGGCCGGGACTGTCTGCATGATATAGAGTATTCTTGGGAGAATATTCATTTTTACCACTCCAATGCAACCCATCCATGAGATGGTCTTCTTTTTCCAATTAAGTAGATCTTTAATGATATCATCTCGAATACCTCCGTAGTTCAGCTCGATTATCTCAGAGAGGTTAGGTGTGATGATGATACCTAGGTATTTGATTTTATGTTCCGCCACTTTTATCGGACACCCTGATTTGTTGCCAGCAAAGGCCTCAGTGGGTTCTGAGATATTTAATATCTCCGATTTAGTAGGGTTGAGAAGGAAGTTCGAGAACCCTCCGAAAATCTCAATTTCCCTCAGAGCAGCCCTCAGAGAGTCTCCCGAGTCTGTGAGAGTAAGGAGGACATCGTCCGCATACATAGACAATTTGTGTTCTACTCTGCCCACGACAATCCCCCGCACCCTCCGGTTTTCTCTGATTCTACCTGCCAATACTTCAATGGTTAGGGCAAAGAGAAGGGGCGATAATGGACAGCCCTGTCTCGTACCGTTTCTGATCTGAAAGGTCTCCGAGAGAGTGCCATTAACCCGCACTTTCGCGTTAGGGGCAGAATACAGTGACATTGCCTTGGTAATGAAGCTCCGTCCAAACCCGAACTTAAGGAGAGTTAGATGAATAAAGTCCCAGCTGACCCGGTCGAACGCTTTTTCTGCGTCTGTTGTGACCAGGGCCAGAGGCGTCTTGGATTCCTGAGCATGGGTTATCAGCTGTAACACCTTCAGGGTATTATCCCTTGCCTCTCGGGAAGGAATGAACCCCACTTGCTCTGTAGAGACCAAATTTGGAAAGAATCTGTTTAGCCGAGTGGCCAGGACCTTTGCCAATATTTTCCTCCGAGTTGAGGAGAGATATTGGCCTATAGCTTTCAGGCCTATCAGGAGGTTTTCCAGGCTTATGAATTACTGCTATATGAGCTTCAAGCATAGAACCCGGTAAATCTGGGCTGTCAGACAGATCAATGAACATTCTCACTAGTTTCGGAACTAGAATGTCCGCATAAAGCTTATAATATTTGAGACCGAAGCCAGCTGATCCCGGGGCTTTTCCCGATGGGAGATCTTTTATAGCCTTATGTACCTCTTCATCTGAGAACGGGGAGTCCAAGGATTCTGAATCTGCATCTGTCAGTCTGGGAAGCTCTGTGCCTTCCAGATATGCCCGGGTATTTTCGATATCGCTCTCCTGAGCACCCGGTGCTCCTCCCGCCTGATCAGTAGTGTGCAGGTTATACAAAGATTCATAATAGGTCCTGAAGACTTCCGCAATAGAGTTACCATCAGATTTGACTATGCCCTGAGCATCTGTCATATGATGTACATATGCCTTGACTCGTTTCCTCGCAATTGCTCTAGCTAAGAGCTTTCCAGGCTTATCACCCTGCTCGTAGTACAGTTGTTTTAAAATTAGTGCCTGCTTTTGGTACCCTTCCTGAAGGAACTGAAGCAATTTTTTTCTAGTTGCGATCAAGTGATCTAGTCGAATTTCATCTTGTGGATAATTTTTGTGAGCGGACTCAGCTTGTTCTACCTGGGATAGAAGTCTGGCATAACGCTCTCTTCCTAATCTCTTAAGTTTTGCTTTTTGCTTAATAAGCAAGCCTCTAATGGTGCACTTATGCGCTTCCCATATAGTAGTGGCCTCCAAACGGTCGCTGTCATTTATGAGGAAGTACTCAGCTATAGCACCCTTAACATCCAGATGGAATATCGGGTCTGCCAGTAATGTATCATCCAATTTCCACACGAACGGTGTGATTGGTGTGGCGGGCCATTGGATTGAACAACTCACTGGTGCATGATCCGACCAAGTGATCGCATGAATATTGCTACTTTTCGTAACAATAAGACCCGTAGAACTGGTGTATAAATAGTCAATGCGAGAGTATTTCCGATGTGGGTGCGAATAGAAGGTGGATGCGAATGGGCCAGGTTCATTGATGATATCATCATGATCTGGGAAGGCCCTGACAATATCCTCAGTGAATTTGTAGAATCCTTAAATAAAAATGAATTTAATCTAACTTTTACGGAAAAAAGGAGTACGTTAGAAATAGAATTTCTTGACATCATATTGTTCCATGAAGAAGGTAAAGTTCACACCAAACTTCACAAAAAAACAACCGATAGTAACAGATATCTACTAACTTCGAGCAGCCATAATCCCGAAAGGATAAAAAACATCCCTTATGGCCTTAGACGCAATTGCTCAAAGATGGAACATTTTGAACAAGAAGCTGTCTTATTAAAAAAGAGATTCATAGAAAGAGGATATAATGAAACTGAGCTAACTAAGGCCTACAAAAAAGTGAAATGCATTGATAGACAATCACTCCTACAAACAAGACAAAAGAAGAGAAAAGGAGAGGAACCAATGCAGAAAGACACAGCCAATTTTATCACAACGTATAACGAAGGGTTGAAAGAGATAAAGACGATCCTCAAGAAACACTGGCACCTGATAGAAAAAGATGAACTTTTGAAATCCATAATACCAAAGGAACCAAAAGTAATCTTTCGCAAGAATAAAAATTTGAAGAATACTCTTGCACCAAGTAAATTAAAACAGACTAACAAACAAAATTGGCTAGGTAAATTATCTATAGGCTTTCTTAAGTGCAATCGCCTAAACTGTGTCGCATGTGAACATCATTATAGTGGACAAAAATCAACAAAAGAAGTTAGATCGAACAGCAATGGCAAGTTATGCAAACTGAATGCAGCTTGCAACTGCAAAACAGACCATGTTGTCTACCTTATCGAATGTTCATGTGGGCTACAGTACATAGGACGCATGACACGCCCCTTCAAGAAAAGGGTAACGGAACACCTCATGAACATAAAGGCAGGAGAGAAGTACCATAGCTTGTCACTTCATTATAGAAACTACCATGATAAAGATCCAGAAGGCCTAAAAGCTACCATCCTAGAATGTATCCCAGTCAATGAGAGACGTGGGGATAGGGAATTACATCTTAGATGAAGGGAAACCTTCTGGCTCCACACCCTACACTCACAGACTCCATTTGGCCTTAATAAGGACATAGATTTGGCAGCCTTTTTAGTGGACAATTGAAACAACTCTGAATAATACACAGAGGTCAGAAGGAATTTTCCTTTCAGAAACCAGCCATATAGAGGATCTTATACAAAAAAAATGTTTTATATATATATTTTTCATTCCACTTGATTTCTTATATACAGTAAGAAATGGGTATCACAACTAAAGAATTGAATAGTACCCATATATGTGTTACACTTCTCTAGCCTTGCAGTTAGTTAGCATACAAATATTCCAAACACTGATATACGTATATAGAGGATACTCGTTAGGACATAATGCACTGGAGAGGAAGAATATGTTCACATATATATTTTAAACAATGAGATTGGTTTAAATAATTGAAGATTGGTTTCAAATAATATTATGAAATTATATATTTATTGTGTATGAATTTACACCATGGCCCCGACACAACTGATCTCTTATAAAGTGTTATGTCCATTTTTAAAAATCTCATACTGTCATTTCATCAAGTTTTATATTAAGTTTTTAAAAAAATCTTGAATTAAATGGTTTTTAAATGGTATTCATGAATTCTTTTACCACGTTCAAATCGCCTCCAAAACGATTTTTATGTATATACAAACATCTATTTATTCATCTATCTATTTGAAATAATAAGAATGGTTCAAATGATATGAGAACGATTTTAACTATGGTCCTTAAATAACGGACCTTTTATAAATTTTAACAACTTATGTCCACTTTTTCAGATACTTCATAAAGTTTTATATTTGGTTGGGTATCCAATTTGAAATGAATTTTAAAGAGGCATTCATGAATATGTCACGCTACCACCGAAAATGATAAACTCATATCAAAAGTCCCCCATTCAAATATAATTGGTACTTCTAAGATATGGACTATGAGATATATAAAAAGTATACTACTACTGAAATGAATGTAGTAATAAACTTACAGTGACCATATCTAACTTTGTTTAGTAAAGGAGCGCTAACACTTAAATCCGATTGGATGATGATTAGCTCACACCCCAGTCTTTTACACGGAGAGAGCGCAAATAACACTTGTACGCATGCGCGAAAATCTCTTCTTTTGAAAACACTGCAAAAGCTTCCACATAGAAACAGATTGACGATCTTACAATAACAACAATGTCATGATAGCATCAGTGTCATGACAGCCTCAGAGAGGTGACATATTGTTTAATATATATTCCAGCACAAACGTAGCAAAAAAACTTTGAGTGATCATATCCCACTCTGTTTAATAAATAAGCGCTCACATTAAAATCTGATTGGAAGAGCAGCTCACACCCCTGTCTTTCATATGTAGAGAGCGCAAATAGCACTTGTACAGATGCGCGAAAATCTCTACATTTGAAAAAACATGATAAGAGCTTGCACATAGTAGTAAATCTACAATCCCACAATAGAGCGATGTTATGACAGCCTCAGAGAGGCGGTAGTTCGTTTATTGTTTATCCTATTTAGATGTTATGCATCAACTAGGCTTTGATTGGTGAAATAGCCCACACACCTCCTTAATCACATGGAAGAAAGAGCCAATCACAGCCATGTAAACTCGATGCTATTTGAGCACACACCATATTTAAGTCCCAAGTTTGTTCAGCAATCACACTCGATACAACCTCTGATGAAGAAGGTAATCTATTTTGTAAAAACCTTTGAAACGCGTAAAGAGAGAATTTAAAGAGACTGTATTTAACTATACACTACAAACTGCTTTTATTCCTGTTTCCTGCATACTTGACTGATGTAACCAACATATATGCTGTGGGAAATTGCACCTGTTGTTTTCAATTATAACTTATACGCCTAACTGATACCTCATACTGGATTGAGGTTCAATAATGTGAGCATTTTAAACATATAAAATAAACAAACGTTTTTAAGCTTACATACAGTGTTGCACTATTTTTTCTGCATTTGTGTTCCCTTATCTATGTTCATGACATAACGTGACACTGGGAGAAGAACACAAGACCAATCTGTGAAGGGAGGAAATCTTCTACCACACTGAGGAGGCAGAGAAGCAGTTACTCTGGATTGCTGAGGGACGATTTTACCTTAAAGGGACGCTTTTACTTACCTCATAGGATTGAGGTCATATCTAGTAAGTGGGCACTCACCTTTAATACGTGGATGTCACAAGAATAAGAAGTAGAATTGATGCTGCACAAACTACACAAATTGGGGACTAATTCACTTGTGTATCTTGGATAAAGTCATTTTTAGGATCCTGTATTGCACTTATTGGGGACTTATTTATCCGTGTATATTGCATGAAATGTACCTATTGGGGAATAATCCATCTATGTATATTGTATAAATTGTACAAACTAGTTCAGGAATGAAATAACTCCTATTTATCTTGTGATACTAAGGAGAAATTATATCAATATCAGTTTTGACAACTGCAAAGATTTAATCTACTATGTGGTGGTGATTCATATTCTATATCTTATATTTGTATATTTGTATCTTTTTAGCACTTATCCTCTGGTGCCTACATTGATACATAACTGGTCATTACTTTTTGAACAGTGTGCCTAAATACCAATCTTTTCACTCACATTTCTTCAAATAAATAGAAATAGGACTGTGCTAGGTGGGGACCTATCATTTGTCCATAGTTCAGGTATTAGGCAGCCAGTTCATTTATAAATAGCTTAACCACTGATCTGGGGTGGCACACCTAGTGCTGATTCTTTTAGTTCTCTTTAAAAAAAATATATATATATATATATATATATATATATATATATATATATATATATATATATATAGATAGATAGATAGATATAGATATATATATATATATATATATATATATATATATATATATATATATATATATATATATATATATATATATATATATATATATATATAAATTTTACAAAATGTATCACACCAAAAATTTATTAAATACCTATGTGATAAAATATCAGCCTAGTTTTTTCACAATTCACACACACACATATATATATATATATATATATATATATATATATATATATATATATATATATATATATATATATATATATATATATATATATATATATATATATATACATATATATATATATATATATATTACCCTTACACACAATCATATTATAGTGTTTGCTATATTGCTTGCAGCCAGCAGGTGGCAGTGGTGCATATCATTTAAGAATTACAGCAGTGAAGATTTCTAAGATGGAAAACGTTTTTACTACATGTGTATATTCTTTACTGATGCATAACGATTTTTTTTTTATTTTACATCTGGGCGGGTAGGGGAAGTGGGACAGATATTTAATGCTTTCTTGGGGTGTCCTTGCCTCCTCCTGGTGGCCAGATGAAGTATTTCCCATAGGTAATAAATGAATTTGTGGACTATAGAATATTTAGATTTTATTAGTACATCTATAATAATTATTTATATTTTTCAATATTTTATATTTAATAAATACATAATGCACCTTAAGATAACTCAAATTGGGTTAGCGAAAGATGAAGAATTAGTGTACTCCTGTCTGGTTTGCGCACCCGACATAAATAATAGCTTGCCACCCTTGGGCCCCATAACTATGTACCTTTCTTCCTTATCTGAGGTTGAGCCTGTGGTGCTGTTCTCTGACACAATAACTGGCAGCATCACTGACAAATGCAGGCTGGGACGGAGGCTGAGACAGACCCTGAAAGAATACACTCCCTATCCCAGAACTTTAGGGCTTCAGGAAGTGTATTATAAGTAATGTTATCATCTTTTTATATTAAGATTAGAATTTCAGATGTGTGTAAAAAAAAATGAATAAATTTAAAAATTTTCTTTCACACAAAATATATATATTTTCTAATTTTACAATAAATAAATAAAAAATAATAATGGGGTGGTTCCGCATATCATGGGCCCTAGGCACTGCCTAATTAATGAAGGCTGCACTGGTAGAAATGGTATCATTTCTTAAAATAACCATCCAATATAATGACATCAGTATGTGATAGATCCTTCTTATTGCCTTCTCTTTCCATTAACTTAGGTTTATAAATGGTATCGTCTCTGTTAAGAAGAGGGGTTTGAATTGTTCATGTCTAAATGATGGCTATCTTTGGATTCTGTATAAATGAGTTATCACAACCTGTCATAAGATCCAAAGTTACTGATTATAGTATAATTGTCTGAAGCTTCTGGGATTCCTCATTCAGTGCTTCTTCATCGGGCATCTTCAACTTGACTCTGTCTGCCTCACAGTAAAAAGTAACATTTATTATCATCTTCGAGCCAACCTCAAATTATATTCAGATACTATCATTTTATCTGGGCCCCTGTGAAAGAAGCTTCTCTTCATAGCTCTATATATATGAAATACATTTGTTATTTCTGTGGAACTTTGATAACCATCTATAATTGAGTTTTTCTTCGGCTATATTAGTGCTCATAAATCCCGGATATAAGCTGCTTTTTAACTAGTCTGAGGGAATGGCAAGTTTTTCTTTATCTCTCTAATCACTGCTTTGTTATACACTCTTTTGCTCAATTTTCCTCATAACCTCTGCTCCCTGTTAGCCATTTTTACAAACTTTCATTTATGTTGCTCGCTTTCTGCTTGAGGCAAAGATGTCACTTTTCAGAGCTGAGTTTCAGAGTCACAGTAGAGAAATAGCTCAGTGCTGTGACAGTCACCTATAGACCAATCTCATTTGTATAAGAAAAATGGGGACAAAAATCATCACACTGTGATCAAACTGAGGTTGCAAAGGGATTTTCTGTGCACTGGAGACTGTATCATATGAGTTGTTAAGTTGGTCCACTATTTAATGGGACAGTGAACAAAAACAGTATATAATGCATAGGACAGAATATCAGTTAAACATGTTAAAAAAATTTTTGTATGAAAAATGTTAAAACTGTATAAACTTATTTTGATTGTGCACAGTACACAAGGTACAGATTACTCACTGGCTGAACTCACTAACAAACTGTAGTGGAAGGTGAATAAACTTGAAAAATATCTAGGGGTTAAATCAGTGAGTAAGACAAACAGTGAGTGTATACAATTTTACAAAGCGAGGGGTGAATTTAAAGTTTACCTTAAAAGCGTGGTGCAAAGGGAAGTTAGTCCTCTCCAGTTAGCTGAAGATTTTCTATGATGGATTGGTGTCCTTGTTCTTCGGTTTGGTCTGGTGTCCACCACTTTCTCCCCTAATTAGTTGGTTTTGGCTGTGGACATTTGTCTGTCCTGTGGGGGGGGCCTGTTGATGTGGGACTTGCAGTAGTGGACAGTCCTACAAGGCCTAAACCCAAGGCAGTCACAATGCTCCCTCCTTCTCTCCTGCAGTGGTGCACCTTGTTCAGTCTTTAATGTCTGTCTTCGCTCTATCAGGTCCACCTGAGCCTTCTTCAGGGCCATCTTCTTTGTCCCCCACTGCAGTGGCATCTGGCCCCATCCCTTTTCTGATTTTGTTGTCTCGAGTATTACAGTGCTGCTCCCATTTGGTTCTAGAAGTGGGGTGGGTAATGCTGGATAAACAGAAGTAGGTTGGAGAGCGTCCACAACAGGTGTGTAGCTCCAGTGGCAGATGGCAGATTTCTGAATTTCTACTAGCCCCTTAGTGTAGTGTGCCATTTGAGTTTTGTGCAAGCAGTTTTTATGGGCAAGCAGGGGATGACACAGGCCATAAGCAGGTGCAACATCCTAATACATTGAGGAGTGGCAGAGATGCTTCCATTTTCATGGTTTCTATTTCCTTGAAAAGTTTTCCTTGCAGGCATTGCTTATGCTCAAATGTATAGACACAGCTGACAAAATTCATAGGAGATTGAGGGGAGGGGCCTTGAAGCAATGTGATATGGGGTTCAGGAAGGAAACCTTCCCTCCTTCTGGGAATAGAGCAGGGGTGTCACATACAGGTTCTACGAGGAAAGTTAAGGGTGATGGCACTTTCAAGATAAGGCATACAATATGGGAGCAAATTGACCAATTTGTCCTGTGTGCAGATACTGAGTTAGATTACCAGTGGAGCACTAATTTTTAATAATGAAAAATTATCATAAATTATAATTAACCAACCATTACAAATGGCTGGTTATTGCTACAGCGAGCTCTGTAGCAACTAAAAACTGCACTAGGCAGTTTTGGGGCCTTAAAGTTGGTGGGAATGGGGTGTTAGAAACAAAACGGCAATGAAAAGTGCCTTTACATTGTGGTATATACATATACAGGTGAAACTCGAAAAATTAGAATATTGTGCAAAAGTTCATTTATTTCACTAATGCAACTTAAAAAGTGAAACTAATATATGAGATAGACTCAATACATGCAAAGCAAGATAGTTCAAGCCATGATTTGTCATAATTGTGAAGATTATGGTTTACAGCTCATGAAAACCCCAATCTACAATCTCAGAAAATTAGAATATTGTGAAAAGGTGCAATATTCTAGGCTCAAAGTGTCCCACTCTAATCAGCTAATTAAGCCATAACACATGCAAATGGTTCATGAGCCTTTAAATGGTCTCTCAGTCTGGTTCAGTAGGAATCACAATTATGGGAAAGACTGCTGACCTGACAGTTGTGCAGAAAACCATCATTGACACCCTCCATAAGGAGGGAAAGCCTCAAAAGGTAATTGCAAAATATGTTGGATGTTCCCAAAGTGCTGTATCAAAGCACATTAATAGAAAGATATGTGGAAGGGAAAAGTGTGGGAAAAAAAGGTGCAGAAGCAGTAGGGATGACCGCAGCCTGGAGAGGATTGTCAGGAAAAGGCCATTAAAAAGTGTTGGGGACTTTCACAAGGAGTAGACTGAGGCTGGAGCCACCACACACAGACGGATCCTGGACATAGGTTTCAAATGTCGTATTAATCTTGTCAAGCCACTCCTGAACAACAAACAACATCAGAAGTGTCTTACCTGGGCTAAAGAAAAACAGACCTGGTCCTGTTTTCTGATGAGAGCAAATTTTGCATCTCATTTGGAAACCAAGGACCCAGAGTATGGAGGAAGAATGGAGAGGCACACACTGCAAGATGCTTGAAGTCCAGTGTGAAGTTTCCACAGTCTGTGTTGATTTGGGGAGCCATGTCATCTGCTGGTGTTGGTCCACTGTGCTTCATTAAGTCCAGGGTCAACGCAGCCGTCTATCAGGAGATTTTGGAGCACTTCATGCTTCCTTCCGCAGATGAGCTCTATGGGGATGCTGACTTCATTTTCCAGCAGGACTTGGCACCTACCCACACTGCCAAAAGCACCAAAACCTGGTTCAATGACCGTGGGATTACTGTGCTTGATTGGCCAGCAAAGTCGCCTAACCTGAACCCTATAGAGAATCTATGGGGCATTGACAAGAGAAAGATGAGAGACATGAGACCGAACAATGCAGAAGAGCTGATGGCCGCTATTGAAGCATCCTGGTTTTCCATAACACCTCAGCAGTGCCACAGGCTGATAGCTTCCATGCCACGCCGCATTGAGGCAGTAATTGCTGCAAAAGGGGCCCAAACCAAGTACTGAGTACATACAGTATGCATGCTTATACTTTTCAGAGGTCCGATATTGTTCTATGTACAATCTTTGTTTTATTGATTGCATGTAATATTCTAATTTTATGAGATTGTGGATTGGGGTTTTCATGAGCTGTAAGCCATAATCATCACAATTATGACAAATCACGGCTTGAACTATCTTGCTTTGCATGTAATGAGTCTATCTCATATATTAGTTTCACCTTTTAAGTTGCATTAGTGAATTAAATAAACTTTTGCACAATATTCAAATTTTTCAAGTTTCACCTGTATATGTATGTGTTAATATGTGTGGAGCAGCATACTGTCACCCACAGTGTTCTGGACAGTTTCAAGTGGACTATTGTATAAGACTGTCATCGTATCTCCTTTTTCATAATTTGTCATACTACAGATTTTATTACTTGTTTGTGAGTTCACTACTTTTGTTGTTTAACTGGTTTCATCGATTTTTGTTTAATTTTACTATCTGTATGTATACTTACGACTCCTACTTGCAATAAGTGGCACTTTAGTTTGTGTATGAATGTCATTTTTTACTTGTGATATACACATATTAACATCTAAATATATATGTATATAAGAATATACATACATATTTACAATATGCTGCCCATCACTGTGCTACTTACCCCCTTCGCTGCGCGAGTTTCTGATGCTGTTCTATAACGTCTTCTATACCATCCCACCTGCCACAAACACCCTATTGTGAGAACTTGCTATGAGATGTTTACTAAATAAACTAACTCTAACAAATTCCTGTCCCATCACTCATAACCAATGTAATACCCCCTAAACCCAAAGAGACCCAGTGCATGTATCCAACATCACAAGCAGCCACCCTTTTATTTGATCCTATCTTACACCCCCATCAACATAATGCCATCATTTGGGTGAAAGGTCACTATTGTCTCCACATTATTTAAGTCTCATTTTTTATTGCTTCTGGTTGCTAGAAGCTTGTTCACTGGCATTTTTTTTCCCCATTCCTGAAACTGTCATTTAAGGAATTTGATCAATTTTGCTTTATATGTTGTTTTTTCTATTACATATTGCAAGATGTCCCACGTTGAAACTGAGTCAGAAGATACTTTTGGAAAATCGCTGCCGGGGGCTGGAGCTACCAAAGCTAAGTGTATCTACTGTAAACTTATGGTATCTGTTCCTCCAGCTGTTGTTTGTACTTTTTTTTTCATGACAAACTGTTAATGCAGATAATATTTCCTTTAGTACTGTTACATTACCTGTTGCTGTTCTGTCAACATCTAATACTCAGAGTGTTCCTGATAACATAAGAGATTTTGTTTCTAAATCCATTAAGAAGGCTATGTCTGTAATTCCTCCTTCTAGTAAACGTAAAAAGTCTTTTAAAACTTCTCATTTTTCAGATGAATTTTTAAATGAACATCATCATTCTGATTCTGATAATGGTTCTTCTGGTTCAGAGGATTCTGTCTCAGAGGTTGATGCTGATAAATCTTCATATTTATTTAAAATGAAATTTATTTGTTCTTTACTTAAAGAAGTCCTAATTGCATTAGAAATTGAGGATTCTGGTCCTCTTGATACTAAATCTAAACGTTTAGATAAGGTTTTTAAATCTCCTGTAGTTATTCCAGAAGTTTTTCCTGTCCCTAGTGCTATTTCTGAAGTAATTTCCAGGGAATGGAATAATTTGGGTAATTCATTTACTCCTTCTAAACGTTTTAAGCAATTATATCCTTTGCCATCTGACAGATTAGAGTTTTGGGACAAAATCCCTAAAGTTGATGGGGCTGTCTCTACTCTTGTTAAGCGTACTACTATTCCTATGGCAGATGGTACTTCCTTAAGGATCCTTTAGATAGGAAAATTGAATCATTTCTAAGAAAAGCTTACTTGTGTTCAGGTAATCTTCTTAGACCTGCTATATCTTTAGCGGATGTTGCTGCAGCTTCATCTTTTGGTTAGAAGCTTTAGCGCAACAAGTAACAGATCATAATTCTCATAGCATTTTTATTCTTCAACATGCTAATAATTTTATTTTGTAATGCCATCTTTGATATCATTAGAGTTGATGTCAGGTATATGTCTCTAGCTATTTTAGCTAGAAGAGCTTTATGGCTTAAGACTTGGAATACTGTTATGTCTTCTAAGTCTACTCTGCTTTCCCTTTCTTTACATTGTAATAATCGTTTTCGTTCCTTTTGTCACAACAAGGAACAAAAACCTGATCCTTCATCCTCAGGAGCGGTATCAGTTTGGAAACCATCTCCAGTCTGGAATAAATCCAAGCCTTTTAGAAAGTCAAAGCCAGCTCCTAAGTCCACATGAAGGTGCGGCCCTCATTCCAGCTCAGCTGGTAGGGGGCAGATTACATTTTTTCTAAGGAATTTGGATCAATTCCGTTCACAATCTTTGGATTCAGAACATTGTTTCAGAAGGGTACAGAATTGGCTTCAAGATAAGGCCTCCTGCAAAGAGATTTTTTCTTTCCCGTGTCCCAGTAAACCCAGCAAAGGCTCAAGCATTTCTGAAATGTGTTTCAGATCTTGAGTTGACTGGAGTAATTTTGCCAGTTCCAGTTCTGGAACAGGGATTGGGGTTTTATTCAAATCTCTTCATTGTACCAAAGAAGGAAAATTCCTTCAGACCAGTTCTGGATCTAAAAATATTGAATTGTTATGTAAGGATACCAACATTCAAAATAGTAACTGTAAGGACTATCCTGCCTTTTGTTCAACAAGGGCATTATATGTCTACTATAGATTTACAGGATGCATATCTGCATATTCCGATTCATCCAGATCACTATCAGTTTCTGAGATTCTCTTTCCTAGACAATCATTACCAGTTTGTGGCTCTGCCGTTTGGCCTAGCTACAGCTCCAAGAATTTTTTCGAAAGTTCTCGGTGCCCTTCTGTCTGTAATCAGAGAACAGGGTATTGTGGTTTTCCTTATTTGGACGATATCTTGGTACTTGCTCAGTCTTCACATTTAGCAGAATCTCATTCGAATCGACTTGTGTTGTTTCTTCAACATCATGGTTGGAGGATCAATTTACCAATCAGTTAATTGATTCCTCAGACTTAGGTAACCTTTTTAGGTTTTCAGATAGATTCAGTATCCATGACTCTATCTTTGATAGACATGAGACGTCTAAAGTTGATATCAGCTTGTCGAAACCTTCAGTCACAATTTTTCCCTTCGGTAGCCTTATGCATGGAAATTCTAGGTCTTATGACTGCGGCATCGGACGCGATCCCCTTTGCTCGTTTTCACATGCGGCCTCTTCAGCTCTGTATGCTGAACCAGTGGTACAGGGATTACACAAAGATATCTCAATTAATATCTTTAAAACCGATTGTACGACACTCTCTGACGTGGTGGAACAGATCACCATTGTTTAGTTCAGGAGGCTTCTTTTGTTCTTCCGACCTGGACTGTATTTTCAACAGATGCAAGTCCTACAGGTTGGGGAGCTGTGTGGGGGTCTCTGACAGCACAAGGGGTTTGGGAATCTCAGGAGGTGAGATTACCGATCAATTTTTTGGAACTCCGTGCAATTTTCAGAGCTCTTCAGTCTTGGCCTCTTCTAAAGAGAGAATCGTTCATTTGTTTTCAGACAGACAATGTCACAACTGTGGCATACATCAATCATCAAGGAGGGACTCACAGTCCTCTAGCTATGAAAGAAGTATCTCGAATTCTGGTATGGGCGGAATCCAGCTCCTGTCTAGTTTCTGCGGTTCATATCCCAGGTATAGACAATTGGGAAGCGGATTATCTCAGTCGAAACACGTTTCATCCGGGCGAATGGTCTCTTCTCCCAGAGGTATTTCTTCAGATTGTTCAAATATGGGGTCTTCCAGAAATAGATCTGATGGCTTCTCATCTAAACAAGAAACTTCCCAGGTATCTGTCCAGATCCAGGGATCCTCAAGCGGAAGCAGTGGATGCGTTGTCACTTCCTTGGAAGTATCATCCTGCCTATATCTTTCCGCCTCTAGTTCTTCTTCCAAGAGTAATCTCCAAGATTCTGAAGGAATGCTCATTTGTTCTGCTGGTGGCTCCAGCATGGCCTCTCAGGTTTTTGGTATGCGGATCCTGTCCGGATGGCCTCTTGCCAACCATGGTCTCTTCCGTTAAGACCAGACCTTCTGTCACAAGGTCCTTTTTTTCCATCAGGATCTCAAAACCTTAAATTTAAAGGTATGGAGATTGAACGCTTGATTCTTAGTCAAAGAGGTTTCTCTTACTCTGTGATTAATACTATGTTACAGGCTCGTAAATCCGTATCTAGGGAGATATATTATAGAGTCTGGAAGACTTATATTTCTTGGTGTCTTTCTCATCTTTTTTCCTGGCATTCTTTTAGAATTCCGAGAATTTTACAGTTTCTTCAGGATGGTTTGGATAAAGGTTTGTCTACAAGTTCCTTGAAAGACAAATCTCTGCTCTTTCTGTTCTTTTTCACAGAAAGATTGTTAATCTTCCTGATATTCATTGTTTTGTACAAGCTTTGGTTCGTATAAAACCTGTCATTAAGTCAATTTCTCCTCCTTGGAGTTTGAATTGGGTTCTGGGGGCTCTTCAAGCATTCTTTGGTCATTAAATTACTTTCTTGAAAAGTTTTGTTCCTTTTGGCCATCTCTTCTGCCAGAAGAGTTTCTGATTTATCTGCTCTTTCTTGTGAGTCTCCTTTTCTGTTTATTCATCAGGATAAGGCGGTGTTGCGAACTTCTTTTAAATTTTTACCTAAGGTTGTGAATTCTAACATTAGTAGAGAAATTGTGGTTCCTTCATTATGTCCTAATCCTAAGAATTCTAAGGAGAAATCATTGCTTTCTTTGGATGTAGTTAGAGCTTTGAAATATTATGTTGAAGCTACTAAGAATTTCCGAAAGACTTCTAGTCTATTTGTTATCTTTTCCGGTTCTAGGAAAGGTCAGAAGGCTTCTGCCATTTCTTTGGCATCTTGGTTGAAATCTTTAATTCATCATGCTTATGTTGAGTCGGGTAAAACTCCGCCTCAAAGGTTTACAGCTCATTCTACTAGGTCAGTTTCTACTTCCTGGGCGTTTAGGAATGAAGCTTCGGTTGTTCAGATTTGCAAAGCAGCAACTTGGTCTTCTTTGCATACTTTTACTAAATTCTACCATTTTGATGTGTTTTCTTCTTCTGAAGCAGTTTTTGGTAGAAAAGTACTTCAGGCAGCTGTTTCAGTTTGATTCGTCTGCTTATAATTTCAGTTTTTTTCATTATAAGTTTTAAACTTTGTTTGGGTGTGGATTATTTTCAGCGGAATTGGCTGTCTTTATTTTATCCCTCCCTCTCTAGTGACTCTTGCGTGGAAGATCCACATCTTGGGTAGTCATTATCCCATACGTCACTAGCTCATGGACTCTTGCTAATTACATGAAAGAAAACATAATTTATGTAAGAACTTACCTGATAAATTCATTTCTTTCATATTAGCAAGAGTCCATGAGGCCCACCCTTTTTTGTGGTGGTTAGGATTTTTTGTATAAAGCACAATTATTCCAATTCCTTATATTTATGCTTCACACTTTTTTCTTATCACCCCACTTCTTGGCTATTCGTTAAACTGATTTGTGGGTGTGGTGAGGGGTGTATTTATAGGCATTTTGAGGTTTGGGAAACTTTGCCCCTCCTGGTAGGAATGTATATCCCATACGTCACTAGCTCATGGACTCTAATATGAAAGAAATGAATTTATCAGGTAAGTTCTTACATAAATTATGTTTTTAGCCTGGGATTTATCTGTAAAGATACACACACAAATCATACTTTGTTTTTGTCAGCAAACCAAACACTTTTAGAAACTAACTTTGATTTTGATTAATTCAAACAATGTAAAAATAAAAGCTACCATTTAAAATGTAGAAATTTCTGTTTTTAAGAGTCATTATTTCCTAAATATTTTAAACAAACGCAATGGACTCCATGGCCTCTATTTATCAAGGTCTGTTGGACCTGATCCGACAGTGCGGATCAGGTCCGACAGACCTCGCTGAATACGGCAAGCAATATGCTCGCTATATTCAGCATTGCAGCAGCAGCTCACAAGAGCTGCTGGTGCAACGCCGCCCCCTGCAAACTCGCGGCCAATAGGGCGCCAGCAGAGGGGTGTCAATCAACCTGATCGTACTCAGAGCAGGCGGACAGGTTATGGAGCAGCGGTCTTTGTGACCACTGCTTCATAACTGCTTTTTCTGGCAAGCCTGCAGGCTCGCCAGAAACACGGGGCATCAAGCTCCTTTCAGAGCTTGATAAATATGCCCCCATGTATGAAGCAGTGTAAGCTGCTGCTAAGCCCTTGCGGGGCAGGTTTGCACATGCGTGCCTGGCTTCCACAATGTAAGAAGCAGGGATCATCAGACCGCTGCGTCTTGCACGTTTCACCACCTCTAAGGTGATGGAGAGCTATCACCCCGAGCTCGTTCACTCAGGGTATATGACATGTCCTTCTTTCTCGCAATTGGTCACAAGAGAGAAGGGGCAGGCTTTACACACGTACATGCAGGTAGTGGATAAACAGAATCCGCTGTCCGTATGCCGCAAAGTCGACCAAACTTCTTCTCAAGTTGAGAAGCTTGTCCACTCGCCTTTTAATACATGTTTGCCTAAAGTGTTACATATTTAGCATCAGTTCATCTTCCACAAAACACCAACATTTAGGACAGTTATACTGTGTATAATTCAATAAAAATATCATTGGAATTGACAAAAAAAGGGATTTGTACCTTGCAATTTATGCCGAAAATTAGTAGGAATAAAATATTTAATAGATAACATTTTTCCAATTTACTTATATTATGAAATTTGCTCAGTTCTCTTGGTATTCTTTGTGAAAGAGTAATCCTAGGTGAGCTCAGGAGTGTGTACTTGTCTTTAGTCATCTGGCAGCAGAGCTTGCAACAATGCTTATATCAATGTTATACATAGTTGCAAACACTGCTTCCATACAATGCTAAAGACGTGCACACTCCTAAACTCCTATCAGCCTACTTAGCTTTTTTCAACAATGGATACCAAGTGAACAAAGCACATCACATCAAATGATAATATAAGTAAGTTAGAAATCTGTTTAAAATTGAATGCCATATCTAAATCATGAATGTATAACTTTGACTTTACTATCCCTCTTTTTTTAAATTTTTAAATAAAAACAAACATGTGTAAGTAGATACAGGCTTTTGAGACTTTTCTCTGATCTATTATTGTATGTAATATAATGTAAGAGCTGTAGAGTGATAAGTTTAATTTTTGAATTTCTATTAGGAGGGTACTTAATTAATTAAGTTTTGGCAGTGAAATTTTGCTTCAATATAATGAGTGAGGAAAAAGACAAGGTTATAGAACATAGAGAGAATCCTCTATTTCTAGAATTTAAAGTGAAAGTAAAGTTTGCTGTATTACTATGCAAATATCAGCAATACAGCACAAATCAATGGCTCTTTCATTCATGAAAATTTAAATTTTTACCTTTATTCGTAGTTTTATCAGGTTTTAGTCGCAATCTAACAAGCTTACGATTCAACCCGTGATATATTTTTTTTTTATCCTGCTGGTCACGTTTTCAGAACAGCCAATTGACTTGCTGGCCGTTAGGCGGCTGTCATTTGACGTCACCGCTATCTTCTAAGCTCTGCGCATGCGTAAGATTCCTTCCTCTCCCTGGCGCGGCCCCGTTTAGCGCAAGTTTGCTAACAAAACCATCAATACGTAGCAAGCGTGTTTATAACAAGCATTAACGCATGCGCATTGTGCACCGTCGTCGAGGATTGCCGCATGCGCACTGGTTAACTTGTAGGCACGCTCTATACAAACAGACAGGAAATGGATCGTGGGCGGAGCTTTAACGGAACGGTAGGGGAGAACCAAATACATTTACTAACGAAATATGTAAGGTTAAAAAAAAAATAAGTTAGCGACAGTTTATTTTACAAGGTGATAGATTAAATAATCCTTGCAGAAAGTCAAAACTTTACCTTCACTTTAAGATGAATAAAGATGACACATTTGTTACCATAAATAAACAGTATAGAAACTAACCTCATAGGTTATCCTAGGGTAAAGGCCGACAACGAATCCATAACCAAGTCAGTACTGATTTTTTACTTTAGATATAACATGTTTATCAGACAGCCTACACAACAAGTGATGTATATTTCACAAGGCTTAGTTATAGCTTCTGGCATTCAATCCTGTGGTTTCAATTTTCTTTAAATCAAGTTACAGAAGGAACCTTGTGAAAAGCAACACCTGAAGCTATTTATTTATTTATAGAGTGAAAAATGCCATCCAATATTTCGCCTGTAAACGTTCCATTTTAATTAATGGAACCATCTTCATTAAGGAAAATTTGGCTGTTCCATTACTTCATCATATATTATCAAATTCTGCTTGTATTTATTCTTTTGGGATCTACAATATCTAGGAGTCTATATTTGAAACTTGTAGTGTCAGTTCCAGACTCAAAGAAAGTGTTTTCAATATGACAAGAAAGAAAAATTGATTTCATCGAAAAAATAAATACATATTAATTGGGTGTATGAACACAAAAATGAGCTTTTAATATCTCCAGAACTATTGATATAGATGATTTTACTTTTTGCACCAAAAGCCTAGTAACTATCCTTCACTTAAAGAGACAGAGTACTGTAATTTTAAATCTACCTTTAATGTGTTGCCAGTGATCAATTTTACCTGCTGAGTGTATTACATTGTTTAAAAATAGCACCTTTACTGTTATTTTCTGATTGGAAATAGTTGCTATACAGTAGCACTGGTTATTAAAGAGGCATGTAAACAAAAATTATTTTCCGTTGCTTCAAGTTTTGGTATTTGTGTATTCAGTGATAAGACAAGGATAAGATATGGATAACTTTGTGAATATAAAGAAGATAAGATCACGAGAGCTGCTCTCCTTGGAAGCTCTGCCCAGCCTATTTAAATAGTGGTTTAAATTAGCAAAAAAAAAGCTATTTCCTATGCAAAAATAAACCTAAATACACTATTTCCTATACATTTTTTACTGTATTGCTCTATGTATTAAAAGGCATGAGGACAGCTTCTCAATGTGAGAAGCTGTCTGCACGCCTTCGCTGTATATGGGCAGCGGATCTGTTCGTCCGCTGGCCCATATGCATCATAAACACTACAATCCCTCGAGAAGAAGGGACTGTCAATCACCGAAAGCGTGCAAACTTTCTATGATTTCTCTTCGCCACCTCAGAGGTGGCAAAGAGCGTAATGACTGCTGCTTCTTTCTTCTTGCGAGAAGCCTGCTCACATGTGCGACCCTGCCCCGCAAGGCTCTGGAGCAGCTTACGGTGCTTCGTACATGGAGCCCAAATGGGTGGTATAACAAGTCATTGGAAACGAAATAGGGGGAAAACTATTTTACTGTTCCTTTAAATGTTAAGCAAAACTATTCAGTGGTTTGGGCTTCAGGGGTGGCTAAGGTTTACCAACACATCATGGAGTCTATTCCAATCTATTTGAAGAGTCTTATGAAGTATCACTTGGCATTTTGTGGGTTTTTCAAGTCATTCCAGTTCAGTCAAGTAATAAGTCCCATGCTCAGTGAAACATTGAGTCAGTTACACAGAAGCCATTGTATTGTAAGGAAAGTCTATATAAATCCACAAAGGTCTAAAACTCCATTTAAGGTCTTCCCCATCTCTTAAAATAGCTGAAACCTGTACTGGGGCCTACAGCTCATGATGGAGTAGATCTATAGATAGTAAATATCTATGTATTTATATATATATATATGCATGTGAGCCCTTTGCAGTCAAATACCTTAAAATATAGATTTAATTCAATATTAATATTTAATAATGGTTTTAACTAAGTATTTACTGTAAATATTTCACATTCCAATGTTCTTCACGTAGGGGAATATGTTATATGCATTTTTAATCAAATATTCCTATATATATTGTATATCTCTTTACCTATATAAAATCATACATATATATACTGTATTCCACTCCTCCGTAACGACATCACGGATCTAGTGGATGTTAGAGACCTTGCGCTCCCCCACCTTCCGTTTGTGGATGCCCCACAGATGCTCAATAGGGTTTAGGTCTGGAGACATGCTTGGCCAGTACAATTTACAAATGTGTTATGTGTAAATTGTTAGCAAATAACACATTTACCTTTATTTTGTCATTTGAAATAACTGCTTTTCCTACTGAAACCTCCACCCATAGTAAAACATTTTAATACTGCAGTAAGGGTTACAGAAAAGATATGCAAACAAACAATAATAGAAGAAATTGTCCTCTCAGTGAGAGATTTTGAGAGAGCCCAGACCATTTTAAGGGATGTTCCTAAATCAGATTTAAATACAATTAATGCTTATTTCTCCCTTCACTAAATGTATATTTTGTACTGTTAGTTTTAGGATGGAAGCAACAAATCCCAGTCTAGAATACTAAAGCACACTGCACATTTATTCTAACTGGGAAAATAAAATGTATGAATTGTTCAGGAAGGAGTCAGCAGTACACTAATGTGTTGTGTGCTAGCAATTGATTGTAACATACGGACATAAAGAAGCGTTCATCTTTTGTAATATTGAACAGAATGAAAAGCCTGGAGATCCTCAGGGTTCTATCGATCACAGAAAAATAAAAGATTTTAGGCCTTTATGATTTGATTGACATTTGGCTTTGCTGGTTCAGTGCCCAGACTCCTAAACCATATGTAATAATGGTACACAAGGTGCATTATCTGGGTCATGCTAAATATTAGTGTGAGTAATATTCTTCTCAATGCCATCACATAAGCAGAATTACTAAGCAAATAATACATTCAGGGTATTAAAGAATCATAAGAAACCGGTAACAGCTACATCATTTTTAATGCATATTCAAACTTTCAATAGCAGGTAATATTACAAGGAAAGGAGGATAAAATGTGATGAGAACAGGAGATGAACAGAACAATATTGGGAAGTGAGGCAAAAGAATAATGTTTTTTTAATCCGTACTGGTAGAAAAGTTTAGAACACCAGGGGTTGTAGGCTCTTGGTTGGGATGAAAACTAAAACATTAATGCAGAACAGGAGTTACTTTAAAGAGCATCACAGCTTCTGGTGATCACTACAAATTCTGCTGCCTGCATCCTTTTTCTGTTTATCACTGAGTATGCTATCTTGTTTCTTCTAAGTCTGTAAAAAAGTTAAGAAAAAAATGATTTCATCTCCACCACTAATACTAAAACACGGATATTTCTCCATAAAATCTATAACAAACATTAAAGGAACACTGAAGTAAAAATGAAAGTTTCATTATTCAAATAGAACCAGTGGCGTATTTAGGTTTTGTGCTGCCCTAGGCATTCAAAATTCTGCTGCCCTTTAATAACCCCCCCACCATACTTTTTGGTCATGGCATTTCCAATAGTAAAGTTTCACTCACTCAGGTGGGTTGACGTAGCACATGTGTACATAGTTTACATGTGAGCAGTAATGCCACTGCAAGGATTCAATCCTTGTTGAAGCACTTGAAGCAAATGCAAATTTCAGAACATGTCCATATTCACTTATTGCTATGTTAGGCACACTGCATGCATGACAAAAGTTATCAAAAACCCTGTGCTAACTTCTCTCAGAAGTATACTTGCTGAGCATCTCAGATGCACTTTTATGTCACTTAAAAGTGTCAGTAAAACTTGGTATTTTACGGATCACATATAGTCAGACTGTAATGTTCTGATAGCTAAGCTATTAATACTAAGAAGTATTAACATATGGACATTACCAAAAATTAACATTATCAAAATTCTAACTCGCCGCCTATCAAGCTGATCCTGCTGTAGGAGTGTTTTTTTGGCTAACAGTTCATTACATGGGAAGGGCTACCGACGCCACCAGTTCCTCCTATTACAGCTCGTTCACAAGCTTTTTTCTTTCCAGCACTTCTCGTTGGCTAATCAAACTGTGCATGCGCGTTGCCCAGTAAGTCTCCAGCAATCCCTGTCAATCAAAGAACGCAGGCACCTGACACTCAAGGAGCTGCGTGATCGATACATAGGGGAGATGAAGCATATGAAAAAATTCTTTAGACATAAAAAGCATTGGGCTGCCAGCGTTAACTCCCTGCAAGTAAGGTTAGCGGACAGTTTTACAAATGTTAGAAATAGTTTTTAATTGTGAAATCCAACTAGAGTGTCATAGTTGCATGAGGCATTTTGAAAAATTCAATGAAAAACCTATGTTTACTGTCCCTTTAAGCATTCTCATGAGGTGAAAAAGACAAAGGGCTCCATTTATCAAGCAACGGCCCCTGAAAGGCAAGTAAAGAAGCAGCGGTCGTAAGATTGAAATCATCCCGACTCGATCAGGATGATTGACAGCCAATACTAGCAGCCGATTGGCCTGCAGCGATGTCCAGCGATGATTTGCTATATCGAATTATGTCTGCTTGACATTTGATAAATTGAGCTTAAAGACTAAACCGTCAAAAAGCTCAGACTTATATTTAATCAGTCATTTGCTTAGGTAATTTCAGCTTCGGATTTGGACACTTTACATTGTAAGTAGTTATTTGCCTTTATAATAGATGGTAATAAATTCCATTATACTGTATAAATATATTGGATGGCAAAGCAATTCTCTTTATCTTCATAGAGAGCAATACAGTTGAGTTATAAAATAAATAACATTATCATACCTACTGCAGTAATTTTATACAGAATACGTTCTTCTCTGTACTGATTTGTTTTTAGATTATTTATTGCTTATTGGGCATTATTCTTTGGCCAATCACATTGCCCAATGAAAAGAAAAAAAAAATCAGTACAGAGAACAATGTATTTTGTATAAAATTATTGCAGTAGGTATGATAATGTTTTTGTTTTATTTTTATCAGTCACAACTTTGGGGATTACATTTTTCAGTGGGTAATGTAAATTAGCTTTTTTTTTGTATTATTCATTATTAAAAACAAGACAGGTACCTTAGATTTTAAAGTTTTTAAACTGTGTCACCAGTTGTGCTGAGGCTTAGCTGCTCCCACTGTTTTTCCCTCCACTTATGGATAGTGTCACATAGCCACATGGAATGATATGCAGCCACTGCCAATATTGCTGTAAAAAAAAAAGGTACCCTAACGCACGTCTGCAGCCAACGTGCAGGTTCCAGACAAGCAGCCCCAAGTAGGAACTGCCAGTGTCCTACTTTGTGGGAGGGAGCTCAGCTGACTGGAGGTCACAAATAGAACACAATTCAAAGATAGTCACCTACTAGGTTATAGGCTGGTACTCCTAACAGAATCTGCAGAAAATGCCGCCCACCCCAATCTGCCGCCCTAGGCAAATGCCTTGTTTGCCTAGGGCTTAAAGGGACACTGAACCCAATTTTTTTCTTTCGTGATTCAGATAGAGCTTGCAATTTTAGGCAACATTCTAATTTACTCCCATTATCAATTTTTCTTCGTTCTCTTGCTATCTTTATTTGAAAAAGAAGACATCTATTTTTTTTTGGGTTAAGAACTCTGGACAGTGCTAAATCAGAAATCTGACCAGTATGTTCAACTGAGTTTGTTTAAATAACCCATGTGATTTAATAAATGTAATACTTATGGTACAATAACACAGCACAACACCAGCAGGTGTCTTACATTCAGAGCAACAATGACAATTACCCGTTATGCAATAGTCTATAAAAACACTAAAACCCAGTCAACTAGCTAACTCATGTGTAGGTTCTGCACGGGAAATCAGGAGATTACTTCACCAAGGGCTAGATTACGAGAGGAGCAGTAGTTTGCACTCCCACTCGCACTTTACTTCTCTAGACTGAGGATTTTTTTGTGCTTTGGGTTGTGCGTGTATTACAAGTTCAAAGTAAAACGTTTTCACGCAAGGGCTCAAGCTGACGCCCACAAATAGCGGAAGTCTGAATGCTGTGACTGCGTTAACGTTTTCATTCATTGACTTTGCATTTTCTCAAGTGAGCTCAGCTAACCCAACATCAAATATGTGCTATAATATGAATATTTCACATTCCATTTTTTTCACATAGAAAAATATCTTCTATTTATTTCTAAATACATTTTTATATATATATATATATATATATATATATATATATATATATATATATATATATATATATATATATATACACATATATACATGGGTGGTATCACTATACTCAGGAGATGTTGCTGAACACATATTGGGGTGTTATTTGGCAGTAACCCTTAACATTCTCAGTAAATGTATTCTTAAATTGCTATTTTGTCAAAAAATCACCACTTTTTTTTCTCAAACTTTGGCATAGATTGGTGGTAAAATGGTTGCATTAAAAGAGTCAAAATACCCCAAGTTTAATACCGTAGGTTGTCTTCTTTTAAAAAATACATATATGTGAAGGGTTATTCAGGGATTCCTGACAAATATCAGTGTTAAAATGTAACTATTGCTAATTTTGAAAAAAAAAAATAGTTTGGAAATAGCAAAGTCCTATAACTTGCCCTATAACTTGCAAAAAGAGCAAAGAACATGTAAACATTGGGTATTTATAAACTCAAGACAACATTTAGAAACTATTTAGCATGGGTGTTTTTTGGTGGTTGTAGATATGTAACAGATTTTGTGGTTCGAGTTAGAAAAAGTGTGTTTTTTTCCATTTTTTCATCTTTTAATTTTTTTTATAGTTATAAGATAGTCAATTCACACAATTCAAAGATAGTCACCTACTAGGTTATAGGCTGGTACTCCTCACAGAATCTGCAGAAAATGCCGCCCACCCCAATCTGCCGCCCTAGGCAAATGCCTTGTTTGCCTAGGGCTTAAAGGGACACTGAACCCAATTTTTTTCTTTCGTGGATTCAGATAGAGCTTGCAATTTTAGGCAACATTCTAATTTACTCCCATTATCAATTTTTCTTCGTTCTCTTGCTATCTTTATTTGAAAAAGAAGACATCTATGTTTTTTTTCTTGGTTAAGAACTCTGGACAGCGCTTTTTTATTGGTGGATGAATTTATCCACAAATCAGCAAGGACTACCCAGGTTGTTCACCAAAACACTGCCGGCATCTAAACTTACATTCTTCCATTTCAAATAAAGATTCCAAGAGAATGAAGAAAATTTGATAATAGGAGTAAATTAGAAAGTTGCTTAAAATTTAATGCTCTATCTGAATCACAAAAGAAAACATTTGGGTTCAGTGTCCTTTTAATACAACCCTGGATAAAACACACTATTTTAAACAACTTTCCAATTGATTTCCAGTATCTAAATGTGCACAATCTTTTTAAATGCACACATTCTGAGGCATCAGCTCCTACTGAGCATGTGCAAGAATTCACAGAATATATGTATATGCATTATGTGATTGGCTGATGGTTGCCACATGGAACAGAAGGTGGCAAATTAAAGGGACATGAATCCCAAAACTTTTCATTCTTGATTCATATAGAGCATACAATTTTAAACGATTTTCCATTTTACTTACATTACCTTATTTGCTTTATTCTCTAAGGCCTAGATTAGGAGTTCGGCGGTAGCCGTGAAAACCAGCGTTAGAGGCTCCTAACGCTGGTTTTGGCCGCCCGCTGGTATTTGGAGTCAGTGATTAAAGGGTCTAACGCTCACTTTTCAGCCGCGACTTTTCCATACCGCAGATCCCCTTACGTCAATTGCGTATCCTATCTTTTCAATGGGATCTTCCTAACGCCGTTATTTAGAGTCGTTTCTGAAGTGAGCGTTAGAGCTCTAACGACAAAACTCCAGCCGCCTGAAAATAGCAGTAGTTAAGAGCTTTCTGGGCTAACGCCGGTTTATAAAGCTCTTAACTACTGTACCCTAAAGTACACTAACACCCATAAACTACCTATGTACCCCTAAACCGAGCTCCCCCCACATCGCCGCCACTCGATTAAAAATTTTTAACCCCTAATCTGCCGACCGCCACCTACGTTATACTTATGTACCCCTAATCTGCTGCCCCTAACCCCGCCGACCCCTGTATTACATTTATTAACCCCTAACCTGCCCCCCACAACGTCGCCGCCAGCTACTTAAAATAATTAACCCCTAATCTTCCGACCGCAAAGCGCCGCCACCTACGTTATCCCTATGTACCCCTAATCTGCTGCCCCTAACACCGCCGACCCCTATATTATATTTATTAACCCCTAATCTGCCCCCCTCAACGTCGCCGACACCTGCCTACACTTATTAACCCCTAATCTGCCGAGCGGACTGCACCGCTACTATAATAAAGTTATTAACCCCTAACCCGCCTCACTAACCCTATAATAAATAGTATTAACCCCTAATCTGCCCTCCCTAACATCGCCGACACCTAACTTCAATTATTAACCCCTAATCTGCCGACCGGAGCTCATCGCTACTATAATAAATGGATTAACCCCTAAAGCTAAGTCTAACCCTAACACTAACACCCCCCTAACTTAAATATAATTGACATCTAACGAAATTAATTAACTCTTATTAAATAAATTATTCCTATTTAAAGCTAAATACTTACCTGTAAAATAAATCCTAATATAGCTACAATATAAATTATAATAGTTAATAACTATTTAATAGTTACCTAGTTAAAATAATAACAAATTTACCTGTAAAATAAATCCTAACCTAAGATATAATTAAACCTAACACTACCCTATCAATAAATTAATTAAATAAACTACCTACAATTAACCTAACACTACACTATCAATAAATAAATTAAATACAATTGCTACAAATAACTACAATTACATAAACTAACTAAAGTACAAAAAATAAAAAAGAACTAAGTTACAAAAAATAAAAAAATATTTACAAACATAAGAAAATTATTACAACAATTTTAAACTAATTACACCTACTCTAAGCCCCCTAATAAAATAACAAAGCCCCCCAAAATAATAAATGCCTACCCTATTCTAAATTAAAAAAGTTAAAAGCTCTTTTACCTTACCAGCCCTGAACAGGGCCCTTTGCGGGGCATGCCCCAAGAATTTCAGCTCTTTTGCCTGTAAAAAAAACACATACAATACCCCCCCCCCCAACATTACAACCCACCACCCACATACCCCTAATCTAACCCAAACCCCCCTTAAATAAACTTAACACTAAGCCCCTGAAGATCTTCCTACCTTGTCTTCACCATCCAGGTATCACCGATCCGTCCTGGCTCAAACATCTTCATCCAACCCAAGCGGGGGTTGGCGATCCATCATCCGGTGGCTGAAGAGGTCCAGAAGAGGCTCCAAAGTCTTCCTCCTATCCGGCAAGAAGAGGACATCCGGACCGGCAAACATCTTCTCCAAGCGGCATCTTCGATCTTCTTCCATCCGGTGCGGAGCGGGTCCATCTTGAAGCAGGCGACGCGGATCCATCCTCTTCTTCCGTTGTCTCCCGACGAATGACGGTTCCTTTAAGGGACGTCATCCAAGATGGCGTCCCTTGAATTCCGATTGGCTGATAGGATTCTATCAGCCAATCGGAATTAAGGTAGGAATATTCTGATTGGCTGATGGAATCAGCCAATCAGAATCAAGTTCAATCCGATTGGCTGATCCGATCAGCCAATCAGATTGAGCTTGCATTCTATTGGCTGATCGGAACAGCCAATAGAATGCGAGCTCAATCTGATTGGCTGATAGGATCAGCCAATCGGATTGAACTTGATTCTGATTGGCTGATTCCATCAGCCAATCAGAAAATTCCTACCTTAATCCCGATTGGCTGATAGAATCCTATCAGCCAATCGGAATTCGAGGGACGCCATCTTGGATGACGTCCCTTAAAGGAACAGTCATTCGTCGTTCAGTCGTCGGGCCGGATGGATGTTCCGCGCTGGAGGTCTTCAGGATCCTGCCGCTTCGCTACGGATGGAAGACCATAGAAGATGCCGCCTGGGTGAAGACTTCAATCGGATGGAAGATCCTCTTCTGCCCCGCTTGGATGAAGACTTTGACCGGATCATGGACCTCTTCAGCCCCCCGCTTGGGCTTGGATCAGGACATCGGAGGAGCTCTTCAGGACGGATCGGTGAACCTGGATGGTGAAGACAAGGTAGGAAGATCTTCAGGGGCTTAGTGTTAGGTTTATTTAAGGGGGGTTTGGTTTAGATTACGGGTATGTGGGTGGTGGGTTGTAATGTTGGGGGGGGGGTATTGTATGTTTTTTTTTACAGGCAAAAGAGCTGAAATTCTTGGGGCATGCCCCGCAAAGGGCCCTGTTCAGGGCTGGCAAGGTAAAAGAGCTTTTAACTTTTTTAATTTAGAATAGGGTAGGGAATTTTTTATTTTGGGGGGCTTTGTTATTTTATTAGGGGGCTTAGAGTAGGTGTAATTAGTTTAAAATTGTTGTAATATTTTTCTTATGTTTGTAAATATTTTTTTATTTTTTTGTAACTTAGTTCTTTTTTATTTTTTGTACTTTAGCTAGTTTATTTAATTGTATTTATTTGTAGGAATTGTGTTTAATTTATTTATTGATAGTGTAGTGTTAGGTTAATTGTAGGTAATTGTAGGTAGTTTATTTAATTAATTTATTGATAGGGTAGTGTTAGGTTTAATTATATCTTAGGTTAGGATTTATTTTACAGGTAAATTTGTTATTATTTTAACTAGGTAACTATTAAATAGCTATTGTACCTGGTTAAAATAATTACCAAGTTGCCTGTAAAATAAATATTAATCCTAAAATAGCTACAATATAATTATAATTTATATTGTAGCTATATTAGGATGTATTTTACAGGTAAGTATTTAGCTTTAAATAGGAATAATTAATTTAATAAGAGTTAATTTATTTCGTTAGATGTAAATTATATTTAAGTTAGGGGGGTGTTAGTGTTAGGGTTAGACTTAGCTTTAGGGGTTAATCCATTTATTATAGTAGCGGTGAGCTCCGGTCATCAGATTAGGGGTTAATAATTGAAGTTAGGTGTCGGCGATGTTAGGGAGGGCAGATTAGGGGTTAATACTATTTATGATAGGGTTAGTGAGGCGGATTAGGGGTTAATAACTTTATTATAGTATCGCTCAGGTCCGCTCTGCAGATTAGGGGTTAATAAATGTAGGCAGGTGTCGGCGACGTTGTGGGGGGCAGATTAGGGGTTAATAAATATAATATAGGGGTCGGCGGTGTTAGGGGCAGCAGATTAGGGGTACATAGGGATAACGTAGGTTGCGGCGGTTTACGGAGCGGCAGATTAGGGGTTAAAAAAAATATGCAGGGGTCAGCGATAGCGGGAGCGGCAGATTAGGGGTTAATAAGTGTAAGGTTAGGGGTGTTTAGACTCGGGGTACATGTTAGAGTGTTAGGTGCAGACGTAGGAAGTGTTTCCCCATAGGAAACAATGGGGCTGCGTTAGGAGCTGAATGCTGCTTTTTTGCAGGTGTTAGGTTTTTTTTCAGCTCAAACAGCCCCATTGTTTCCTATGGGAGAATCGTGCACGAGCACGTTTTTGAGGCTGGCCGCGTCCGTAAGCACCGCTGGTATCGAGAGTTGCATTTGCGGTAAAAATGCTCTACGCTCCTTTTTTGGAGCCTAACGCAGCATTTGTTTGAACTCTCGATACCAGAGTTAAATTTATGGTGCGGCCAGAAAAAAGCCTGCGGAGCGTTAACAGCCCTTCTACCGCAAAACTCCAAATCTAGGCCTTAGTATGCTTTGTTGAAGAAACGGCAGTGCACATGTTTTAGCCAATAACATGATGCATATATGTGCAGCCACCAATCAGCAGCTTCTAAGGATTTCTATGTATACTTTTTCAACATTGGATACTAAAAGAACAAAACAAATTAGATAGAAGTAAATTAGAAAGTTGTTTAAAATTTTAGTCCATATCTGAACCATGAAATTAAAAAATTTAAGTTTCAAGTCTCTTTAAGCTAAGTTTAAAATTAAAAAAAAAATAATAATAATTTGAAATTCAAACAATGGGGCCGATTTATGAAAGGCCAAATGGCCCATGATGCCCATTTCCGCACGAGCCTTAAGGCTCTCCCCGGAAACAGCAGTTATTTGGCCCACTACCTCTGAGGCTGCGGACATCAATCCACTTGATCGCATACGATCGGATTGATTGACACCCCCTGCTAGCAGCACTGCTTGTGCGGACATCAATCGGCCTGATCGTATACGATCGGGTTAATTGACACCCCCTGCTAGCAGCATTCTGCTGCTAGCACTGCTTGTGCAATGTTAAATGCAGACAGCGTATACTGTCGTCATTCAGTGATGTCTGTCAGACATGATCCGCTCAGCGGTTCATGTCCGACAGACTTTTGATAAATCGGACCTTAAATGTTTTTGTATTGTCTTCTTAGTATGCATGTGTTGATGATGTAATTCTACTTTGTTTTATGGAACTTTTAAGAATAAGAACAATTATTCTATTTCTAACCATAATATTTACACAAAGACAAATATCTATCTATCTATCTATCTATCCTATCTATCTCTGTCTGTCGACCTACATTGCAGTACATTCACTTCTACTTTCATGTCAACTTTGTTGACCACATGATTGCATGATTTTTGAAGGACGTTTTAACTTTCGTCCTTTACTATTTTTCATGCTATCTAAATTTGCAACACACAGCTATATGACCTTCTTTTTTCAGTTGTTTTGTTGTAACTAGAATTTCTAGAATGTATTTAAATTTCACTGTATGCAAAAAGAATATACATTGTAGGCATGGCCCTTTATTTGAAAAGCTACACCCAACTGCTTGGATAATTCCTACTAAATTTCATCATATGCAGCACAGGCATCATTTATAATTTCACGTGTGCTTGATTTCCTCTAAATCAGAAATCTGACCAGTATGTTCAACTGAGTTTGTTTAAATAACCCATGTGATTTAATAAATGTAATACTTATGGTACAATAACACAGCACAACACCAGCAGGTGTCTTACATTGAGAGCAACAATGACAATTACCCGTTATGCAATAGTCTATAAAAACACTAAAACCCAGTCAACTAGCTAACTCATGTGTAGGTTCTGCATGGGAAATCAGGAGATTACTTCACCAAGGGCTAGATTACGAGAGGAGCGGTAGTTTGCACTCCCACTCGCACTTTAACTTCTCTAGACTGAGGATTTTTTTTGTGCTTTGGGTTGTGCGTGTATTACAAGTTCAAAGTAAAACGTTTTCACGCAAGGGCTCAAGCTGACGCCCACAAATAGCGGAAGTCTGAATGCCGTGACTGCGTTAACGTTTTCATTCATTGACTTTGCATTTTCTCAAGTGAGCTCAGCTAACCCAACATCAAATATGTGCTATAATATGAATATTTCACATTCCAATTTTTTCACATAGAAAAATATCTTCTATTTATTTATAAATACATTTTTATATATATATATATATATATATACATGGGTGGTATAACTATACTCAGGAGATGTTGCTGAACACATATGGGGGTGTTATTTGGCAGTAACCCTTAACATTCTCAGTAAATGTATTCTTAAATTGCTATTTTGTCAAAAAATCACTTTGGCATAGATTGGTGGTAAAATGGTTGCATTAAAAGAGTCAAAATACCCCAAGTTTAATACCGTAGGTTGTCTTCTTTTAAAAAATACATATATGTGAAGGGTTATTCAGGGATTCCTGACAAATATCAGTGTTAAAATGTAACTATTGCTAATTTTGAAAAAAAAATAGTTTGGAAATAGCAAAGTCCTATAACTTGCCCTATAACTTGCAAAAAGAGCAAAGAACATGTAAACATTGGGTATTTATAAACTCAAGACAACATTTAGAAACTATTTAGCATGGGTGTTTTTTGGTGGTTGTAGATATGTAACAGATTTTGTGGTTCGAAGTTAGAAAAAGTGTGTTTTTTTCCATTTTTTCATCATCTTTTAATTTTTTTTATAGTTATAAGATATGATGAAAATAATGGTATCTTTAGAAATTCCATTTAATGGCGAGACAAACGGTATATAATATGGGTACCAAGGCCGGATTGGCCTACCAGGATACCAGGAGATTTCCCGGTGGGCTGCAGCAGCTGGGGCTGGAAAGCTACAATTTAAAGAGGGGATCAACTAATGCAATTGGGTTGTAGGTAACCTATATAACCACAATCTGGCACATTTTTTTATTTCAAACTAATATAATTCTAATATAAAGTATCTAGGGAAGGAGTATCCCAGTAATCTCCTTTGATAAAAATGGGGTGTACGCATTATACTTAGTTAACGGAAAATAGGGCTGGTCTTTATATTTTCCAGGGCTGCTTTTTATTCCCAGTCCGGCCCTGGTGGGTACAGTAAATGAGTAAGAGGAAAATTACAGCTAAACACAAACACCGCAGAAATGTAAAAATAGCCTTGGTCCTAAACGGTAAGAAAATTGAAAAGTGCTGTGGTCACTAAGGGGTTAAATACAGAGTTAAAATCTTTATTAAATATGAATATTGGGTAAATATACTTTTATATGTTTTCATGTTCTTGACTGCAAAGGGCCCCAATGCACTTAAATATATATATGTTTATATTTGTATATGTTTTTGTAAATAACTATATATCCACATATAAATACATCGGTGCACACATATATAAATATATATATATATATATATATATATATATATATATATATATATATATATATATTTTGTGACCTGGGATCTTGGAAACACACAGTCCTCAAAGCTGGAAACACCACACAAGGTTGTAGCTTTGTAAAATACAGTCTGTTTATTATCAGGTCTGGCAAAAAACAGGCAAAATAAACATAAACAAAACAAAAGAGGCTTGCTCCACTGAGCACTTACTAACAAGTACAACTGTCTGCACTAAGTAGCTTTTCACAAAAGTAATATTGCACAGACCTTTCAAACTTTGTCCTTTAGAGATAATTCCTCTCAGTCTCTCAGGAGAGTGTTTGCAGTTTTCCTTTACTGCAGGCAAATCTAAATCTCAACCCCTGACTGGGGATTTTATTAGCACCTGCTGTTAATTACCACATGCAGGTGAGTAGCTAGCTGAGTCAGACAGAATTCCTGGACTGGACTTTTTGACATAATGTGCTACTTGCAAACTGCGGGGTGGAGCACTGCAACACTTTTGAGGGAATATAGACACCTTCCATTACTATGCCTTGGGTTCTGTCACACATCCTCCCCGCCAGCTCAGACCTAGTGGGGTGAGCGACCATGGCCAAAAGCGTATGCATACATGAAAGGCCATCAGCATTACCCTGTTTACTTCCTGCCCTGTGTTCTACTAAGAAGAGATAGGGTTGCAAACTAAGGAACCAGCGTGCAACTCTACTATTATTATCCTTATTTTGACTCATCCATTTGAGAGGTGCATGATCAGTAACTAGTCTAAATTTTCTGCCCAACAAATAATATTTGAGAGTTTCAACAGCCCATTTAATTGCTAGACACTCCTTTTCAACAATTGAATAGTTCTTTTCTCTAGGTTGAAGTTTCCGGCTCAGGTATAGTATTGGGTGCTCTTCACTTTGAGTTTCCTGGGAAAGCACTGCTCCAAGCCCAACATCAGAGGCATCCGTCTGTAAAACAAACTCCTTTGAAAAATCAGGGGTGACTAACACTGGTTGTCTACAGATGGCTTCCTTGAAATTTTGAAATGCCTGTTCAGCTTCAGAGGACCATTTCACTATTACTGGAGCTTTTGCTTTAGTGAGGTCAGTTAAAGGACCCGCTATAGTAGCAAAGTTGGAGATAAACCTTCTGTAGTAGCCAACAAGCCCAAGAAATGTTCTGACCTGTTTCTTCGTCATAGGTCGTGGCCAATTCCTTATGGCTTCAACTTTAGCAAGTTGTGGCTTTACTATTCCTCTTCCAATGGAATAACCCAGATACTTGGCCTCCTCCAAGCCAATGGTACATTTACGCTGATTTGCTGTCAGACCGGCAATCTTCGCTATGTATGACCACGTCATCTAAGTAAGCTGCAGCATAATGAGCATGTGGCCTTAAGATCCGGTCCATCATTCTTTGAAATGTTGCTGGAGCACCATGTAGGCTAAAAGGTAACACCTTGTATTGGAAGAGCCCATCTGGAGTAGAGAAGGCAGTCTTTTCCTTTGCCCGTCCTGTAAGCGGCACTTGCCAATAACCCTTGGTCAAATCCAATGTGGTAAGGTACCTGGCTCTCCCTAGTCTCTCCACAAGTTCATCAACCCTTGGCATGGGGTATGCATCAAACTTGGATATTGCATTCAGCTTCCGGTAATCATTACAAAACCTGATTGTGCCATCAGGCTTTGGTACAAGCACAATTGGGCTACTCCAGTCACTTTGGGATTCTTCAATTACCCCAAGGTCCAGCATTTTCTTTACTTCCAATTTGATTGCTTCCCTCCGGGCTTCAGGTATTCTATATGGCTTTAGATTTATCCTTTTTCCCGGTTCAGTGACAATGTCATGCTTTATTATCGTAGTTCTTCCTGGGACTGAGGAGAAAACATCTCTATTTAATCTGATGAAGTCTTTTACCTCCCTCTTCTGGTGGATAGTCAGGGTTTCTGAGATATTGACTACGGGTTCATTCTCCTCCATTGTAGGGAGGTCTGCTGTTTTTATAGCCACAAGTGTTTCTCTCTCTTTCCACGGTTTAAGTAAATTCACATGGTAAATCTGTACCTCCTTTCACCTCCCAGGCTGTCTTACTTTGTAATTTACTTCCCCCACTCTGTCAATGACTTCATATGGCCCATGCCATGTTGCCAAAAATTTGTTCTCTACAGTGGGAACCAGGACTAGTACTCTGTCTCCTGGATTAAACACACGAACCCTGGCATTTCTATTATAGCTGTTCTGCTGGTGTTGTTGGGCATTTTCCATGTGTTCTCTAACTATGGGCATAATGGCTGTCATCCGATCCTGCATCTGAGTTATATGTTCAATCACACTTCTGTGAGGGGTTGACTCCTGTTCCCAAGTCTCCTTAGCTATGTCTAGCAACCCTCTGGGGTGTCTTCCATACAAAAGTTCAAAGGGTGAAAACCCAGTAGAAGCTTGAGGGACCTCTCGGATGGAAAACATTAAATAAGGCAAAAGGAAATCCCAGTTTTTCCCATCTTTATCAATTACTTTTTTGAGCATAGCCTTTAGTGTTTTATTAAATCGTTCTACCAGACCATCAGTTTGTGGGTGATATACGGATGTTTTCAGATGCTTTATATGAAGAAGATTACACAACTCCTTTGTAATTCTCGACATAAATGGAGTGCCTTGGTCTGTTAATATTTCTTTGGGAATCCCAACACGGCTGAACATTAACATTAACTCCTTAGCAATTGCTTTTGCTGAAGTAGTACGCATGGGTATTGCCTCAGGGTAACGTGTAGCATAGTCTACTATTACCAATATATACTGGTGCTCCCTTGCAGACTTTACAAGAGGACCCACAAAATCCATACCAATGCGTTCAAATGGGACCTCAATTATGGGTAAGGGTACCAAGGGGCTACGGTATGCTGTAAGAGGGGCAGTTAATTGGCATTCAGGACAAGAAGAACAATAGTTTGTGATAGATGCCATTACACCTGGCCAATAAAACCTCCTAAGAATTCTCTCTCTGGTTTTTTCAATCCCCAAGTGCCCCCCAAGTATGTGGCTATGTGCCAGATTTAATACAGTGTGTCGATATGCCTGGGGCACTAACAGCTGCTTGACAGACTCCTTTTTCCCAACTCTGTACAGTAAATCATTTTCCACTTCAAAGTATGGATAGGTGAGCGCTTTATCAGTATTAATGGGGGTGCCATTTCTTATGGAAATATAGTTTCTAGCCACAGCTAAAGTTGGATCCTCCCATTGTGCAGCCCTAAAGTTACTTGGGCTAACCTCTAGGTCAGTTATTTCTACATCAGGTTCAGATATATTAGATTGACCTGTATTATTCTGTTCAGTATTACCTCCAACTAGGGTTTCCATAGGGGTTGAGTGTTTCCCTCTAGCAGGAGTTATTTTGTCTAAGTCACCCCCCAATAAATCAGAAAAGGGAAAGTCACAAATAGCGCCCTCTACTGAATCCGGTGAATTTTCCTAAGCAGCATCCCATAGATTCAAAAAATGGGGAAAATCTCTGCCTATTATCATTTCATGGACTAATTTATCCACTAAACCAACTCTATGATTTATAGGGCCATTTTGAGTTTCAATAAGTACTTTAGCAGTTGGATACTTGTGTATGTCCCCATGGACACAAGCAATATCTAGGTTCTGGTAATTATCAATAGGAGTATTTCTCAACAGACCCCTGTCTATGAGCGTAACCATGCTACCAGAATCCAGCAAAGCTTTAATTTAATTTCCCTCCACCCTTACAGTGCACCAAGGGTGGCCATTTAAACAATCATTTTTGGTAATTGCATATACTGAGCGAGTGTACAATGAATAATTGTCTCTCATATTGCCAACATTACATTCCATAGCAACATCATTCTCAGGGCAGTCCTTTGCAAAATGTCCATACTCTTTACATTGAAAACATTTAATATTAGCATTAGACAACATCTTTGAGGCTATTGTGGACCCTTCCTGCCTCACAAAACTCTTGTCCCTTGCAGTAATGTCCCTCGGGTTGTAAAAACCCATCTGCTCCTCCCGATACCCCCTTTTCCCTGGAACAGTCTTACCCAATTTACTGGGACTCTGGATCTTCGGGGTTCTAGGTCTTTCCTGGTTGGGGATTTGTAGAAACTCTCCAGCAGTCAAATAGCGTTCCACCAGGGCAACTAGACCATCAGCAGTTTTAGGTTCACTCTGGCTAACCCACCGCCGCAGGGAAACAGGCAATCCTCGCAGGAACCGGTCCATCACGAGCTGTTCCACAATGTGACTAGCTGAGTTGACCTCTGGCTGTAACCATTTCCTGGCGAGATGTATCAAGTCAAACATCTGTGACCGCACGGCTTTGTCTTGACTGTAAGTCCAGGAGTGAAATCGCTGGGCCCTTACTGCTGTCGTTACTCCCAGGCGGGCCAAGATTTCTGTTTTTAGCTTTTTATAGTCACTGGCCTGCTCAGGCTCCAAATCATAATATGCCTTCTGAGCTTCTCCACTCAGAAATGGCGCAAGGAGACTTGCCCATTCAGACGCAGGCCACCCTTCTCTTTCGGCTGTCCTTTCAAAAGCCATCAGGTAAGCCTCCACATCATCTGTAGCCACCATCTTTTGCAAATAGTTACTCACTCTCAGAGTCTTAGAACTGTGTGGAATTTCTGCAGCACACCTGCCCAGTCTTTCAGCTAGGCCTTGAATCTCCTGCTGCATGGTACGTGTGATATTCTGCTGTTCCTCTCTTTGTGTTAATACCAGATTTTGTAGCACTGCAATATTTTCTTGCTGGCTGGCAGTAGCTTGCTGCTGTGTGGCAGTGGCCTGTTGCTGTGAGACCGTAGCCTGTAGTAAAGCCTTTACAACTTCCTCCATTTTAAGTGTGGTATTGTTTCCTTAACAGACTATTAGTGTGTTGCCCGCTACCTCCACCATATGTGACCTGGGATCTTGGAAACACACAGTCCTCAAAGCTGGAAACACCACACAAGGCTGTAGCTTTATAAAATACAGTCTGTTTATTATCAGGTCTGGCAAAAAACAGGCAAAATAAACATAAACAAAACAAAAGAGGCTTGCTCCACTGAGCACTTACTAACAAGTACAACTGTCTGCACTAAGTAGCTTTTCACAAAAGTAATATTGCACAGACCTTTCAAACTTTGTCCTTTAGAGATAATTCCTCTCAGTCTCTCAGGAGAGTGTTTGCAGTTTTCCTTTACTGCAGGCAAATCTAAATCTCAACCCCTGACTGGGGATTTTATTAGCACCTGCTGTTAATTACCACATGCAGGTGAGTAGCTAGCTGAGTCAGACAGAATTCCTGGACTGGACTTTTTGACATAATGTGCTACTTGCAAACTGCGGGGTGGAGCACTGCAACACTTTTGAGGGAATATAGACACCTTCCATTACTATGCCTTGGGTTCTGTCACAATATATATATATATATATATATATATATATATATATATATATACACACACATATACTGTATGCGTGTATATATATATACATATCTTTGAGCCGTAAAACGTTTTTTATCATTTTTATTAAATCATTTTTATCAGACAGTGTTATTATGAGTGTAACTGTACTTTGTAATTTATTTTTGATGTGTTTGTGCAACTTTTTAGTTGAGCGTAACAGTTAACCGGAGTCATTCTATCCCGACGCACATTAAATTAAATTGTGCTCAAGCGAATGTGTTTCATTTCAACTTGAAATAAGCGCTCTATTTCCAACGCACGCAAAGAGCCAAGATAAACCCCTTATCGCTTGCACGCAGCAGTTAGCGTGCCACTTGTAATCTGGCCCCAAGACGGGAAACTTACACTTTCTTTGTCTGTATGAAAATGTATTTTCTGTTTTGCTGTTTTTATTGCCTCCTTGTATCACCAGAAACAAGCAACCAAAAAGGAGTAGCATTTTGTGACACTGTTCCTAAAACAATAAAATATTACACCTACAGCAAATGATTAACATTTTTATACTATACCATACTCAGCTCTACATAAGCATTTGTACTGCAATGTCATTGTATTTGAATCACAAAAGTATATCAGGGAAAAATATTATTAAAAATTATACTTTTATACTATTAAAATTGAAAGCCTTTAAAAAAATGACATTTATTGGCATTTGAGGAGCAGAGCCTGTGTCACTAAAAGAGGGCCGCTTAGGGTATAATAAAACATCTATATAAATCCACAAAGGTCTAAAATGAAACCCACTGTCTATCTCATATGTTAATATAGCTGACATGTGTGCAGGGGCCTACATCTTATGAAGGACTAGATTAGAATTCTTCAAACTATGAATCATGACCCAGTGGTGAATCTTGAGATGCTTTTATTAGGCTACCACTGTTCAATAAACTAAATGTAACATTCAAATGTTGAATACTGTATTTTAGTATATAAGAATATCATTCAAATGTCACATTTCCCTAATGTAATTAATCTTTTTTTTTTCTTTCAAAAACATTTGTTGGTAGAAACATATTTCATGGGAAAAAATCTTTCTGTTAAAAAATGGGCATCTGCAGACCTCTAATTATAGCCTTTCTGCAACCTGTCATACACTAGTAGAAAACATCATGTGTATCCATAGAAATGATGTCTCATATTACCAGCATTTTCAGCAGAGGTAAATATCAGCTTTATGCTCACAACCTAATGCAGTATGCTTGATTGGTTGATACATGTAGATGTAGCTCATTAAAGGTGTTGCTGGGTAAATGCTTCTGATCTGAAGTCTGATGTTTTGGATATATAGCTTATTGAAAAGGCTGCTGAAGACCTTCATGGTTTTTAAATTTAGCTTCTAATTGGTTTTACTGGGGATACACTTGTTATTATTATTATTATTATTATTATTATCGGTAATTTGTAGAGCGCCAACAGATTCCGCAGCGCTATTAGCAAAGGCGGAGTACAACAAAACAATTATAGGGATCAAATGTAATCTAAGTCTTATCTTTTAAAAAGCTGTTTCTGAACGGGGTTGTTGGAGGGATGCTAAAGACTTGCAGCTAATGTGAGGTCCCAGGTTTTGGACATGTAGCTTTTAAGACAGGTTGCTATTGCATGTATCTGATCTGCAGTTATTAGAGGTGTATTTAGGTTTGGACAAAAAAAATCAATAATTCTGTTGTATTCTTTGCATTTATTTAAAATGAAAAATCATTGTCCCTTTAATAAATAAATGATGGAATAAATAATGGTGCAGCAAGAAATTACTATGCTCGTGCTGTTAAAACTGTTGGGAGGCAGGTTGGAAAGAATCTACAAGTTCATATTTATATTATTCAATAACAATATCCATACATGTTATTGTCAGTTGATTTAATCCTGCTTTTGCCAACAAGTACAATATATTAGCTTCACTTTTGTTTTTGGACAATCCTGACATCGTAAAAAATACATTTTAAAAATAAACAACTTTTTTTTTTGCTGCTGACTTGTAGCATTAGCACTAACTACTATTTTTACCTTTATTTAAGGTTAAACTGCTGTCCAGAAACTCCTCTGCTACCCTAAATACATTCCCCATAGGAAATAAGGGATCAACAAATTTACGTTAACAAACAATAAAATAAGAAATTGGCTGAACCAAATTACCCCATGAACTCATTACCAATACTTATACTGGATATAATTATTTAAAAAAATTCACAACGATTCATTCATTAGAAACAATTTTTTGTCTGTGCATGTCTAATAGTTATAGATAATTAACTAAAAACAATATACTTAACACAGTATGTCTTGACTAATGAGTCATATATTAACTAATTAATCTAAAGTTCTATATTACCCTGCCATCATGCTTTACTGTGGTACCAATTACCGTCTTTATGCTTTACATGAATATCTCACGATCTAGAGACTCAATAGCCCTTTGGGACAAGTCTTAAAACTCATGAGTTTTACCATCTTTTTAGAAGCCTGGAAGAGCATTAGGAATTGTTCTTTTAATATTTTAAAGGGACATGAAACACAAAATGGGCCAGTTTACAGTTTAAAAGTAAAAACTTCAGGACTTCAGGCTATCTCGGCTGTGCTAACTTCTTCTCCCCATAGACTTCTATGTATTGATTACACGTTAACCGGACACTGCACTAAACCTGGAGTAAGTTAGGAAAACTTTAAAGGGACAATCCAGCCATAATTGGAATCCACATGGACACATTTTAGATTTAAATAGAAGCATTTTTGTGGTCTATATGTATTAGCAAAAATGTTTCTAATAAAAGATATAGCCGTTTTAAAAATGTATTTAAGTATGCACCGTGCACCAGCATTTTAAAAACAGTACTTGTTCAGAGATATTAAGCTTCCTGTAAAATCTGGTAATGACTCAGTCTGTTAACTGCTGACATGATGCAAGCCCCACTGGTGCTCTGAGCAGCTGCAGTATTTAAAATGCTGGTGCATAGAAAATTTTTAACACTAAAACAGGGATAGCTTTTACTAGAAGCATTTTTGCCAATACATGTATATTGCAAATATGTTTCTATTCAAATATGTAATTAATCTATGGGCATTTACATTATGACTGGAAGGTCCCTTTATATTCCTATGTTCATTAAATAGTTAATTAAAATGTATTTTTTATTTATATATATTTGTTTATTTGTTTGGAAAAGAAAAGGGAAATAATGGCACTACTGTTGTTGATTCCCTTTTTATTTATTTATATTATTGTGGGGTAATCCCCATATTATAATCATTTGTGTTGGTAGGGAACAGAAAATGTGTACAAGACACAAAAAGTGTGTACAAATAAGCACTCTACACCAACTATCACCACATGGGTACAAATGCAAAAATTGCAATGACAATTCTATTATCCAAAAGTATGGAGAGTTGCTTAATAAAACTTAACTTTTATTCAAATCCAATAAAAATGAGTCAATGAGAGTTAAAAAGAAAGTAGAGTGAATTCCACCTGTGTATATTAGGCCCTGATGATTGAAAGTGCTACGAGTCGGTGAAATATTCAAAGGGATCCGCTGCTATGTCGAGCGAGTCTCACAACATATTCCAAGCTCTCGACATCCCGGCATCCCTAAGAGGCGTTTACTATACATGGCATTGGTCGGAAATGCTGGCTATAGACAACACCCAGCATCACCAACCATATTGGCTATGTATAGTAAAAGGAACCCTTGAATATAACTGCCATCTGCCTAACCATTAATCCTAATACCCCTAAACCTAAGTACCCCACAATCGCAAACTAACACTAAACTAATAAAGATCTAAACCAACACATACCCACCGCAAGTCGCTAACTATTAACCCCCATGCTGCCAAATACCCTCCGCAAGCCATTAACTATTAACCCCTATGCCATCATATACCCACTGCAAGTCGCTAAATATTAACCCTTATACCGTAACATAACCACTGCAGGTTGCTATTAACTTCTAAACCATCACATACTCACCACAAGTACCATCCTACTAACCCCTATGCCGCCACATACCCAAAGCAATAAACTATTAACCCCTATGTCTCTAACTATAAAACCCTATGCCGCCATATACCCACCGCAAAAAAGCTAATTATTATCCAATATGTTTCTAACTATAATCCCCTATGCCACCATATACTCACCGCAAGTACTATGCTATTAACCCCTATGTTGCCACATACCCCAAACGCAAAATAACCTAACACCTAACCCCCCCTCTAAACCCCCTAAGTTACAAATAAAATCTAATTTAAATTAAAAAAATAAAAATAAACCTAAACTGCCACAACCCCAAATGCAATCTAACACTAATGTACTTAACACCTTACCCCCTCCCTAAAATAACCCCCCACTAAACTAACCCCACTAAATTACCAAAAAATTAAAAAAGCTATCGGCTAGATTACGAGTTTTGCGTTATGAGTGAAAAAGCCTCATAACGCTGCTTTTTCTCTACCGCTGCTATTACCGCCCTATCTCCCCCTCTACGTGGGACTGGGATGTGGTCTATAATCTGAAATTTTAATTGTGCAATTGAATGGCCAAATGTGAGGAAATGGTTAGAGACAGGGGCGTTTAAATCCTAACATCTAATATTCGACTTATGTTGTGTGATTCTGTCTCTGATCCTCTGGGTCGTCTCTCCGATATAAATCCAACCACATGGACATTTTATTAAATAAATTACATAATTTGTATTGCATGTAAAGAAACCATTAATTTAAAAAAAAAAAAAAATTCAGTTAACGGATGAACAAAATTATGTCCCTTGACCATATTATTACAATTTGCGCATCCCAGACAAGGATAACAACCTAAACTTTGTCCAGAGATGTAGCTTTGTTTTAACTTTTTACTACCTATATCTGCTCTTACTAGCTTATCTTTAAGACTAGTGCCCTTCCTATAAGATAGCATTGGATTATTGGCAAATGCTTGTATGCCCGGATGACAATCTCTTAACATAAACCAATATTTATTGACAATTCTTTGTACCTTTAAACTCTGATTGTTGTATTCTGAAACAAAGATTATTCTATCAACTCTACTATCAACTTTCCTTTTACTGATTGTCATGTCATTCTTGGCTCTCAGTATCTCGTTATGTATGAGTTCCAAATGGTAACTCTAGCTCTCAATTTATTTCCTATTTCATCAAGTCTCTTATCAATAAGGTCCTTATCAGAGACAATTCTTTTTACTCTTGTCATTTGGCTTCTCAGTAGAGATTTTATTAGTGTGGGTGGGTGGGCACTTGTATAATGTAATAGGCTGTTTTTATCTGTGCTTTTCCTATACAAGTCTGTCTTAAAGGTCCCCCCTTCCTTATAGACCAGAGTATCAAGGAACTGTACCGAATGTTCATCCCAAGTAAGGGTAAACTTGATATGTCTTGTTGCCCTATTCAAATCATTAACAAAATCAAGAAGGGATCCAATGTCGCCCCACCACACTCCAAAGATGTCGTCTATATATCACCACCAAGTGGCGCCATACAGAAGAAACCTCATTCTGGTAGACAAATTTTTCTTCAAATATAATCATAAACAAATTAGCGTAGGTAGGGGCAACATTGGATCCCATTGCAGTCCCCTTTAATTGCATATAGAAGCTATCCTCAAACAGGAAGTGATTACAATACAGGATAATACCCAATAATTCCAACGAAAATTCTCGCTGTTGGTCAGTATACATATTACTCATAGCTAGTATATTTCTTATGGCACCCAGGCCACTCTCCTGCTGAGGTATATAGACTGACCACATCGAGACTTTAGATAATACATCTCTCAGACATCTCAAAGCTCTTTATTTTATTTAGAAAATCTCCAGTATCCTTAACATAAGATGCTGATTGTTCTACAAAGCCCCTTAAAATTTTATCTAAATAAATAGAGATATTTGAAAAAATAGACTCTTTGATAGCCACAATTGGTCTACCCGGTGGCTTGTCAAGTTTTTTATGCACTTTAGGAAGTGTATAAAACACAGGTATTATCCCATTCTTGATATACAAAAACTTTCTAGTTTCATCATCAATTAATCCATTGTCAATAGCGTTGTTTAAACAATTGGCAATCTCTCTCTGAATAGCCCAAGTAGGGTTATAGTTCAATAAACGGTAGGTATTTACATCATCTAATTGCATTTTTATTTCATCAACATAATATTTCTTGTTTAGTAGAACCAAAGCCCCAACCTTATCCGCCTGCTTTGTAAATTATGTCTTTTTTATCTTTTAACACAATTAAAGCTTCTCTCTCTGCCTTAGAAAGGTTAGTTTTAGTGATTATCTTATTGTGTACGTTATTTTTTAACCTATTGATATCATTACACACCAATTCAATATAGGTATTAACACAATGATTATAGCTGCTGTTTAACCCAAAATTGCGAATGTTTAACTCTTTATAAACTTTCATTTTTGTTTGCAATTGGTTATTAGCAAAAAAAAGACAACAATTTCAAATTCTTAAACAGTCTATTTAGATCTTAGTGCTGCAGATATCGAATCCAAATTGGCCACAATGAATAAGGAAATTGCTTAGGCCCGGTTGGATGAAGACTTCTCTCGGTAAGGTGATCTTTAAGGGGTTAGTGTTAGGTTTTTTTAAGGGGGTATTGGGTGGGTTTTAGAGTAGGGTTGGTTGTGTGGGCAGTGGGTTTTAATGTTGGGGGGAATTTGTACTTTTATTTTACAGGTAAAAGAGCTGATTACTTTGGGACAATGCCCTGCAAAAGGCCCTTTTAAGGGCTATTTGTAATTTAGTGTAGGGTAGGGCTTTTTTATTTTGGGGGGGCTTTTTTATTTTGTTAGGGGGATTAGATTAGGTGTAATTAGTTTAAAAATCTTGTAATTTGTTTATTATTTTCTGTAATTTAGTGTTTGTTTGTTTTTGTACTTTAGATAATTTAATTTAATTGTATTTAATTGTATTTAATTTAGGGAAATAATTTAATTGTAGTGTAGTGTTAGGTATAATTGTAACTTAGGTTAGGTTTTATTTTACAGGTACTTTTGTATTTATTTTAGCTTAGTAGTTATTAAATTATTAATAACTAATAACTATTCTACCTAGTTAAAATAAATACAAACTTGGCTGTAAAATAAAAATAAACCCTAAGCTAGCTACAATGTAACTATTAGTTATATTATAGCTAGCTTAAGGTTTATTTTACAGGTAAGTATTTAGTTTTAAATAGGAATAATTTAGTTAATTATAGTAATTTTATTTATATATATTTTAATTATATTTAAGTTAGGGGGTGTTAGGGTTAGACTTAGGTTTAGGGGTTAATAACTTTAATATAGTGGCGGCGACATTGGGGGTGGCAGATTAGGGGTTAATAAATGTAGGTAGGTGGCGGCGATGTTAGGGACGGCAGATTAGGGGTTAATAATATTTAACTAATGTTTGAAATGTGGGAGTGCGGCGGTTTAGGGGTTAATATATTTATTATAGTGGCGGCGATGTCCGGTTCGGCAGATTAGGGGTTAAAAATGTTATTTTAGAGTTTGCAATGGGGGGGCCTCGGTTTAGGGGTTAATAGGTAGTTTATGGGTGTTAGTGTACTTTTTAGCACTTTAGTTAAGAGTTTTATGCTACGGCGTTGTAGTGTAAAACTCTTAACTACTGACTTTAAAATGCGGTACCATTCTTGACAGGAGAGGGTGTACTGCTCACTTTTTGTCATACTCGTAATACCGGCGCTATGCAAGTCCCATTGAAAAAAGAGGATACGCAATTTACGTATGTGGATTTGCAGTATTTCCAAGTCTGGCCAAAAATGGAGCGTACCTGCAAGATTTGTAATACCAGCGGGTGTTAAAAAGCAGCGTTAGGACCGGCCAACGCTGCTTTTTAAGACTAACGCACAACTCGTAATGTATGTAATATATTTAATCAAATATCCATGTGGTTAGATTTATATTGGAGAGACGACCCAGAGGATCAGGGACAGAATCACACAACATAAGTTGAATATTAGATGTAAGGATTTAAACACCCCTGTCTCTAACCATTTCCTCACATTTGGCCATTCAATTGCACAATTAAAATTTCAGATTATAGACCACATCCCAGTCCCACGTAGAGGGGGAGATAGGGAATTAATTCTAAAAAGGCGAGAATCCATGTGGATTTATAAATTAGATTGCATGTATCCAAAAGGTATGAACCGTGAATTAGATTTTAATATCTTCCTGTAATTCCCTGGTAATTTGTATTGAGTTATTTTAGATCAGCTATAACTTGGTTTTAATCAGAAAAAGTTTCTTTCGCTCTGTATATAGATCTATTTTGTTAAGTCTAATATGAAGCTGTAACACTGTTAAAATTGATTTGTTTTTAAATTGAAAAATGTATTATTATCTACAGACCACTAGGTGTCGCCTATATTGGAGAATTGATTCGAGAGATCAGGTAAATTTATAAGTAGCTACACCTGGGGTGACGTGTATAAAAGAGATGTATATTGTAATAAGGTCAAATGATTAAGGGCAATTGAGCCTGAAACGTTATGTTTTTTCCTCCTGGTACTAAATAAAGTGTGAATACAGTCTACCTTGGTTGTGCTGCTGGGTTTATAGACTTCCTAACCCTGAGTCTAACCCTAACACCCCTAACTTTAATATAATTAAAATAAATTGTAATAAAACTTACTATTATTACCTAAATAATTCCTATTTAAAACTAAATACTTACTATAATGTAACTAATAGTTACATTGTAGCTAACTTAGGTTTTATTTTTATTTCACAGCTAAGTTTGTATATATTTTAACTAGGTAGGATAGTTAGTAAATAGTTAATAACTATTTACTAACTAGTCTACCTAGTTAAAATAAATACAAACTTAGCTGTGAAATAAATGCAAATTTACCTGTAAAATAAAACCTAACCTAAGTTACACTAACACCTAACATTACACTAAAATTAAATACATTACATTAATTAAATACAATTAACTAAATTACAAAAAAACACTAAATTGCACAAAATAAAAAAGAAATGATCAAATATTTAAACTAATTACACCTAATCTAATAGCCCTATCAAAATAAAAAAGCCCACCCAAAATAAAAATAAAAAACCTAGCCTACACTAAACTGCCAATAGCTCTTAAAAGGGCCTTTTGCGGGACATTGCCCCAAAGAAATCAGCTCTTTTACCTGTAAAAAAAAATACAAACAACCCCCCAACAGTAAAACTCACCACCGACACAATTAACCACCCCAAAAAAAAAAAAAACTACCTAAAAAACCCAAGATCCCCATTGCCCTGAAAAGGACATTTGGATGGGCATTGCCCTTAAAAGGGCATTTAGCTCTTTTTCTGTGCCCAAAACCCTAATCTAAAAATAAAACCCACCCAATAAACCCTTAATAAAACCTAACACTAACCCCCGAAGATCCTCTTCTTTCGCTGGCTATTCAAAAATGAAGTTTCCTTTAAATGACTTCATCCAAGATGGTGTCCCTTGAATTCTGATTGGCTGATAGAATTCTATCAGCCAATCGGAAATAAAGGGTCAAAAAACCTATTGGCTGATGCAATCAGCCAATAGGATTGAGCTTCAATCCTATTGGCTGATCCAATCAGCCAATAGGATTGAGCTTGCATTCTAGTGGCTGATTGGAACAGCCAATAGAATGCAAGCTCAATCCTATTGTCTGATTGCATCAGCCAATAGAATATTTTACCCTTTAATTTCCGATTGACTGATAGAGTTCTTTCAGCCAATCGGAATTCAAGGGACGCCATCTTGGATGACATCATTTAAAGAAAACTTCATTCTTGCATAGCCAGCGAAAGAAGAGGATGCTCCACGCTGGATGTCTTGAAGATGGAGCCGCTCCGCGTCGGAAGGATGAAGATAGAAGATGCTGTCTGGATGAAGACTTCTGCCTGCCTTGAGGACAACTTCTTGCCGCTTGGATGAAGACTTCTCCTTTATTTAATTTTAGTGTAATGTTAGGTGTTAGTGTAACTTAGGTTAGGTTTTATTTTACAGGTAAATTTGTATTTATTTTAGCTAGATAGTTAGTAAATAGTTAATAACTATTTACTAACTAGTCTACCTAGTTAAAATAAATACAAACTTAGCTGTGAAATAAAAATAAAACCTTAGATAGCTACAATGTAACTATTAGTTATATTGTAGCTAGCTTAGGTTTTATTTTATAGGTAAGTATTTAGTTTTAAATAGGAATTATTTAGGTAATAATAGTAAGTTTTATTTCAATTTATTTTAATTATATTAAAGTTAGGGGTGTTAGGGTTAGGGTTAAACTCAGGGTTAGGTTTAGGGGTTAATATATTTATTTAGTGTTAGTGATGTGGGAGGCCAAAGGTTTAGGGGTTAATAACTTTAGTACAGTGGCGGCGGTGGCGACGTTGGGGGTGGCAGATTAGGGGATAATAAATTTATGTAGGTGGCAACGACATTGGGGGCAGCAGATTAGGGGTTAATACGTGTAATGTAGGTGTCAGCGACATTGGGGGCAGCAGATTAGGGGTTAATACGTGTAATGTAGGTGTCAGCGACATTGGGGGCAGCAGATTAGGGGTTAATACGTGTAATGTAGGTGTCAGCGACATTGGGGGCAGCAGATTAGGGGTTAATACGTGTAATGTAGGTGTCAGCGACATTGGGGGCAGCAGATTAGGTGTTAATAAGTGTAATGTAGGTGTCGGCGATGTTGGGGGCAGCAGATTAGGAGTTAATAAGTGTAATGTAGGTAATAGGGCTGCGTTACAGAGCTTTACGCTCCTTTATTGCAGGTATTAGGCCTTTTTTTCAGCCGGCTCTCCCCATTGATGTCTATGGGGAAATCGTGCATGAGCACGTAAAACCAGCTCAAAGCAGCGCTGGTATTTGTGTTAAAACAGCAACACAGCCATTACAAGTCTTGTCGGTATAGCTGTACCGCAAGCCTTTTAGCCTGTAACTCAACGTCAGTCCTGCACTCAAAAAAATTATGTTTTTGCATGGAACTTCCATAGCCCTACCAGTACGAGTTTTGGGGTGAGGCTAAAATGCTTGTGTTACACCCTATAACGACAAGATATGCACCGCCATCTGAGAGCAGTAGTTATGAGTTTGACGCAACAAAACTGTTACATAAAACTCATAACTAAAGTGTTACAAAGTACACTAAACACCCATAAACTAGCTATTAACCCCATAAACCGAGACCCTCCCGCATCAAAAACACAAAATTAAATTTATTAACCCCTTATCTGCCACTCCCGACATCGCCACCACTAAATAAACTTATTAACCCCTAAATCTCTGGCCTCCCATATCACTACCACTTAATAAACCTATTAACTAAACCGCCATCCCCCCACATCGCAACAACCTAAATTAAACAATTAACCCCTAACCCTAAACCTAACCCTAACCGTAACCCTAAACCTAACACCCGCTAACTTTAATATAATTGAAATAAAGCTAAATTAAAGTTACAATTATTAACTAAATAATACCTAAAACTAAATACATACTTACCTGTGAAATAAAACCTAAGCTAGCTACAATATAACTAATAGTTGTAGCTAGCTTAGGTTTTATTTTTATTTCAAAGGTAAGTTTGTATTTATTTTAACTAGGTAGACTAGTTAGTAAATAGTTATTAACTATTTACTAACTAACTAGTTAAAATAAATATAAACTTACCTGTGAAATAAAACCTAAACTGCCTTACACTAAAACCTAACATTACAATAAAATAAATTAAATTAATCAAATACAATTATCTAAATAAAAAAAAAAACAACCTATCATTACAAAAAATAAAAGACACTAAAATTACAAAAAATAAAAAAAACTACCATTACAAAATAAAACAAACGAAATTATCCAAAACAATAAAAATTATTCCTATTTTATTCTAATACCCTGTTAAAAAAAATAAAAAAAAATAAAACAACCTAAAATAAAATATCCTAATCTATAATAAACTACCAAGGGCCCTTAAAAGGGCCTTTTGTAGGCCCTTAAAATGGCCTTTTGTAGGGCAGTGCCCTAAAGAAAGCTCTTTTTCTACAAAAGGGAAAAACATACACCCCCTAACAGTATACAAACCCCCAAACCTACAAAATAAAAATAAAGTAAAACCTAATCTACCCATTGCCCTGAAAAGGGCATTTGTATGGGCATTGTCCTTAAAAGGGCATTCAGCTCTTTTGCTGCCCATTAAAAATAAAAAATGGCTATTCTAAAAAAAAAAACACCCGAAAACGAAAAAAAATTACACAAAATAACAAATTATCAAAAATAATAAAAAATAATTCCTATTCTAATACCCCTTTTAAAAAAAATTAAAAAAAAATAAAAAACCTACGGCTAGATTACGAGTTTTGCGGTATGGGTGAAAAAGCAGCGTTAAGGCTCATAAAGTTGCTTTTTCACTACCACTGATATTACAAGTCTTGCAGGTTTAGGGGCACCACACACTATTTTGGCCATAACGCAAATTAACTTACGCAATTTGTGTAAAGTCTTTTTTCAATGGGACTTCCATAGCGCCGATATTACAAGCTTTTTCTGAGAGGCCAAAAAGTGAGCGGTACAGACTATCCCGCAAGATTCGTAACGCAATCTAAAGTCAGTAGGTATGAGTTTTACGCTACAAAGCTGTAGTATAAAACTCATAACTAAAGTGTTAAAAAGTACACTAACACCCATAAACTACCTATTGACCCCTAAACCGAGGCCCCCCCGCATCGCAAACACTAAAATAAAAATATTAACCTCTAATCTGCCGCTCCGGATATCACCTCCGCTATAATAAACATATTAACCCCTAAACAACCGCACTCCCGCCTCGCAAACACTAGTTAAATATTATCAACCCCTAATCTGCTATCCTTAACATCACCGCAACCTATATTACAGTTATTAACCCCTAATCTGCCGCCCCCAACGTCGCCGCCACTATACTAAATTTATTAACCCCTAAACCTAAGTCTAACCCTAACACCAGTAACTTAAAGGGACATGAAATCCAAAAATACAATTTCAAACAACTTTCCAATTTACTTCTATTATTAAATTTGCTTCTTTCTCTTGTTATCCTTTGCTGAAATGTTTATCTAGGCAAGTTCATGTGCAGCAGACAATCTAGGTTCTTGCTGCTGATTGGTGGCTGCATATATAAACTGATTGTCATTGGCTCACCCATGTGTTCAGTTAGAAACCAGCAGTGCCTTGCTGCTCATTCAACAAATGATACCAAGAGAATAAAACAGATTAGATAATAGAAGTAAATTAGAAAGTTGTTTAAAATTGTATTCTCTATCTGAATCATTAAAGAATTCTTTTGTTTGCATGTCCCTTTAAATATATTTAAAATAAATCTAAAAAAATTTCTATCATTACCTAAATTATTCCTATTTAAAACTAAATACTTACCTATAAAATAAACCCTAAGCTAGCTACAATATAACTAATAGTTACATTGTATCTAGCTTAGGGTTTATTTTTATTTTACAGGCAAGTTTGTATTTATTCTAACTAGGTAGACTACTTAGTAAATAGTTATTAACTATTTAGTTACTACCTAGCAAAACTAAATACACATTTACCTGTAAAATAAAACCTAACCTGAATTACACTAACACCTAACCTTACACTACAATTAAATAAATTACCTAAATTTAATAAAATTACCTACATTCCAAAAAAAAACCCCCACTAAATTACACAAAACAGCTAATAGAATGCGAGCTCAATCCTATTGGCTGATTGAAACAGCCAATAGGATTGAAGCTCAATTCTATTGGCTGATAGGATTTTTCACCTTTAATTCCGATTGGCTGATAGAATCAATTTCAATTTCAAGGGACGCCATCTTGGATGACGTCACTTAAAAGAACCCTCATTCGGGAAGAAGACTTTGATTGTAGAGGATGCTCCACGCCGGATGTCTTGAAGATGAAGCCGCTCCGCGTCGGAAGGATGAAGATAGAAGATGCCGTCTGGATGAAGACTTCTGCCTGTCTGGAGGACCACTTCTGACGGCTTGGATGAAGACTTCTCCCGGCTTCGTTGAGGACTTTTTGCTGCTTGGATGAAGACTTCTACTGGCTTTGTTGAGGATTGTTGTCCGGTCTTCAAAACTGTAAGTGGATCTTCGGGGGTTAGTGTTAGGCTTTGTTAAGGGTTTATTGGGTGGGTTTTATTTTTATCTTAGGGTTTGGGCAATTGAAAAAGAGTTAAATGCCCTTTTAAGGGCAACGACCATACAAATGCCCTTTTTAGGGTAATTGGGAACTTAGGTTTTTTTAGTTAGGATTTTATTTGGAGGGTTGGTTGTGTGGGTGGTTGGTTTTACTGTTGGGGGGTTGTTTATATTTTTTTTTACAGGTAAAAGAGCTGATTTCTTTGGGGCAATGCCCCGCAAAAGGCCCTTTTAAGGGCTATTTGTAGTTTAGTTTAGGCTAGGTTTTTTTTTTATTTTGGGGGGGCTATTTTATTTTGATAGGGCTATTAGATTCGGTGTAATTAGTTTAAATATCTGATAATGTCTTTTTTTATTTTGTGTAATTTAGTGTTTGTTTTTTTGTAATTTAGGTAATTTTATTTAATTTAGGTAATTTATTTAATTGTAGTGTAAGGTTAGGTGTTAGTGTAACTCAGGTTAGGTTTTATTTTACAGGTAAATGTGTATTTATTTTAGCTAGGTAGTTAGTAAATAGTTATTAACTATTTAGTAACTATTCTACCTAGTTAAAATAAATACAAACTTGCCTTTAAAATAAAAATAAACCCTAAGCTAGCTACAATGTAACTATTAGTTTTATTGTAGCTAGCTTAGGGTTTATTTTATAGGTAAGTATTTAGTTTTAAATAGGAATTATTTAGGTAATGATAGGAATTTTTATTTAGATTTATTTTAATTATATTTAAGTTAGGAGGTGTTAGGGTTAGGGTTAGACTTAGGTTTAGGGGTTAATAAATTTAGTATAGTGGCGGCGACGTTGGGGGCGGCAGATTAGAGGTTAATAAATGTAGGTAGGTGGCGGCGATGTTAGGGGCGGCAGATTAGGGGTTAATAATATTTAACTAGTATTTGCGATGCGGGAGTGCGGCGGTTTAGGGGTTAATATGTTTATTATAGTGGCGGCGACTTTGGGGGCGGCAGATTAGGGGTTAATAAGTGTAGGCAGGTTGCTGTGACATTGCGCGCGGGAGAATAGGGGTTAATAAATATAATGTAGATGTCGGCGATGTTGGGGACGGCAGATTAGGGGTTCATAAGTATAATGTACACACTGTTCCAAATTATTATGCCAATGATATCTTTCTCATTTACCTAAATAATTGATGTAACAACTGTCAGCATAATTCTCATGTTATCAACTATTAAGAGTACAATTCAAATTTTGTTGAACAAACCTCCTGATGATAACAGTATTTTTTTAAAAAAAATAAAGAACTTACAATGCGCTGTTCCAAATTATTACGCACAGTAAGTTTCAAAACACTTTATAGGTTGTAAAGAACTGAAAATTGTCATTTGTTGTGTTTGCAGCATATTTACTGAAATCAAAAGCTATTTCAATCAAACTATGAACAACATTTTAACTTTTTAAACATTTTAACAGGTCACGTTAGATTTTAACATAGGACCCCTTATTCGATAGCAGCTTCACAAGTCTTGCATCCACTGAACTTGTGAGTTTTTGCACAGTTTCTGCTTGAATTTGTTTGCAAGATGTCAGAATAGCCTCCCAGAGCTGCTGTTTGGATGTAAACTGCCTCCCACCCTCATAGATCTTTTGCTTGAGGATGATCCAAAGGTTCTCAATAGGATTGAGGTCAGGGGAGGATGGAGGCCACACCATGACTTTCTCTCCTTTTATCCCCATAGCAGCCATTGATGCAGAGGTATTCTTTGCACCATGAGATGGTGCATTGTCCTGCATGAATATGATTTTATTACGGAAAGCATAGTTCTTCCTTCTGTACAAGGGAAGGAAGTGGTCAGTCAGGAACTCCACATACTTTGCAGAGGTCATCTTTACACCTTTGGGGACCCTAAAGGGGCCGACCAGCTCTCTTCCCATGATTCCGGGCCAAAACATGACTCCACCATTGCCTTGCTGAAGTCACAGCCTTGTTGGCACAGGGTGGCCATCCACCAACCATCCACTACTCCATCCATCTGGACCATCCAGGGATGCACGACACTCATCAGTGAACAGGACTGTTTGAAAATTACGCCTAGATTAGCATTATGAGCTGTGCGGTGCTACTGTGCAGTTTTTTCTCACCGCTCACTTACCTACAGCGCTGGTATTACGGGTTTTTATAAACCCGGCATTAAAAGGCAAGAAGTGAACATAGAGCAAAATTGAGGTCCACACTGCACTCCAATACCAGCGCTGCTTAAGTGAGCGGTGAGCTGGATTTACGTGCCCGTGCACGATTTCCCCATAGACATAAATGGGGAGAGCCGGCTGAGAAAAAGTCTAACACCTGCCAAAAAGCAGCGTAAAACTCAGTAACGCAGCCCCATTGATTCCTATGGTGAAACTAAAGTTATGTTTACACCTAACACCCTAACATGAACCCCCGAGTCTAAACACCCCTAATCTTACACGTATTAACCCCTAATCTGCCGCCCCCGACATCGCCGACACCTTCATTATACTTATTAACCCCTAATCTGCCACTCCGGACATCGCCGCCACCTACATTATACTTATTAACTCCTAATCTCCCTCCCCCAACGTCGCCGCAACCTACCTACTATATTATATTTATTAACCCCTAAATCTAAGTCTAACCCTAACAGAACATAACTTAAATATAATTTAAATAAATCTAAATACAATTAATATCATTACCTAAATTATTCCTATTTAAAACGAAATACTTATCTATAAAATAAACCCTAAGCTAACTACAATCTAACTAATAGTTACATTGTATCTAGCTTAGGGTTTATTTTTATTTTACAGGCAAGTTTGTATTTATTCTAACTAGGTAGACTACTTAGTAAATAGTTATTAACTATTTAGTTACTACCTAGCAAAACTAAATACACATTTACCTGTAAAATAAAACCTAACCTGAATGGCTCTAGACAAAGTCGATTCTTTCTTTGAGATCTGGTCCCCCTGGCTTACGAAATTCCCAGACTGGAACACTCGCCCAATCACGAACCCTCAAACTTAGACACTCCATTCCTTTCCCACTCCCCCCCCCCCCCACCCCACCCCTCTCTATCTCTCCCCCGGACAGCATACTATTACTTCACTTTCATAATAATATCCAGTATCCTCACCCAATACCTCCTATAATAGCTACACATATGCATTTTTTTTCTTTGAAATAACTAAGCATATTAATTTTACATATTCCAAACCCACCCCCCCATTAAAGGAAAAAAAAATGAATTGAGTTCATAGTTAATTGTAACATGGGTTCTGCTCCCCCTACAACCCCACATCACAATGAGATATTGAGATGTCATGCCTTACTCTGTATTATTTTCTTTGGATATGATGATAACCATCTCAACGCGATGTTCAAATTGTAATTATTTACTCAATGTTCTTCTTACCCAAATGTTACTGTTCTACTTTTCATTTGACTCAATAAAAACTTTTGTTTAAAAAAAAAAAAAAACCTAACCTGAATTACACTAACACCTAACCTTACACTACAATTAAATAAATTACCTAAATTTAATAAAATTACCTACATTCCAAAAAACCAAAACACTAAATTACACAAAACAGCTAATAGAATGCGAGCTCAATCCTATTGGCTGATTGGAACAGCCAATAGGATTGAAGCTCAATTCTATTGGCTGATTGCATCAGCCAATAGGATTTTTAACCTTTAATTCCGATTGGCTGATAGAATCAATTTCAAGGGACGCCATCTTGGATGACGTCACTTAAAAGAACCCTCATTCGGGAAGAAGACTTTGATTGTAGAGGATGCTCCACGCCGGATGTCTTGAAGATGAAGCCGCTCCGTGTCGGAAGGATGAAGATAGAAGATGCCGTCTGGATGAAGACTTCTGCCTGTCTGGAGGACCACTTCTGACGGCTTGGATGAAGACTTCTCCCGGCTTCGTTGAGGACTTCTTGCCGCTTGGATGAAGACTTCTACTGGCTTCGTTGAGGATTGTTGTCCGTTCTTCAAAACTGTAAGTGGATCTTCAGGGGTTAGTGTTAGGCTTTGTTAAGGGTTTATTGGGTGGGTTTTATTTTTATCTTAGGGTTTGGGCAATTGAAAAAGAGTTAAATGCCCTTTTAAGGGCAACGACCATACAAATGCCCTTTTCAGGGTAATTGGGAACTTAGGTTTTTTTAGTTAGGATTTTATTTGGAGGATTGGTTGTGTGGGTGGTGGGTTTTACTGTTGGGGGGTTGTTTGTATTTTTTTTTACAGGTAAAAGAGCTGATTTCTTTGGGGCAATGCCCCGCAAAAGGCCCTTTTAAGGGCTATTGGTAGTTTAGTTTAGGCTAGGGTTTTTTTTTATTTTGGGGGGGCTATTTTATTTTGATAGGGCTATTAGATTCGGTGTAATTAGTTTAAATATCTGATAATGTCTTTTTTAATTTTGTGTAATTTAGTGGGGTTTTTTTTGTAATTTAGGTAATTTTATTTAATTTAGGTAATTTATTTAATTGTAGTGTAAGGTTAGGTGTTAGTGTAACTCAGGTTAGGTTTTATTTTACAGGTAAATGTGTATTTATTTTAGCTAGGTAGTTAGTAAATAGTTAATAACTATTTAGTAACTATTCTACCTAGTTAAAATACATACAAACTTGCCTTTAAAATAAAAATAAACCCTAAGCTAGCTACAATGTAACTATTAGTTTTATTGTAGCTAGCTTAGGGTTTATTTTATAGTTAAGTATTTAGTTTTAAATAGGAATTATTTAGGTAATGATAGGAATTTTTATTTAGATTTATTTTAATTATATTTAAGTTAGGGGGTGTTAGGGTTAGGGTTAAACTTAGGTTTAGGGGTTAATAAATTTAGTATAGTGGCGGCGACGTTGGGGGCGGCAGATTAGAGGTTAATAAATGTAGGTAGGTGGCGGCGATGTTAGGGGCGGCAGATTAGAGGTTAATAATATTTAACTAGTGTTTGCGATGCGGGAGTGCGGCGGTTTAGGGGTTAATATGTTTATTATAGTGGCGGCGACTTTGGGGGCGGCAGATTAGGGGTTAATAAGTGTAGGCAGGTTGCTGTGACATTGCGTGCGGGAGATTAGGGGTTAATAAATATAATGTAGATGTCGGCGATGTTGGGGACGGCAGATTAGGGGTTCATAAGTATAATGTGCACCCTGTTCCAAATTATTATGCCAATGATATCTTTCTCATTTACCTAAATAATTGATGTAGCAACAGTCAGCATAATTCTCATGTTATCAACTATTAAGAGTACAATTCAAATTTTGTTGAACAAACCTCCTGATGATAACAGTATTTTTAAAAAAAAAAAAAAAACTTACAATGCACTGTTCCAAATTATTACGCAAAGTAAGTTTCAAAACACTTTATAGGTTGTAAAGAACTGAAAATTGTCATTTGTTGTGTTTGCAGCATATTTACTGAAATCAAAAGCTATTTCAATCAAACTTTGAACAACATTTTAACTTTTTAAACATTTTAACAGGTCACGTTAGATTTTAACATAGGACCCCTTATTCGATAGCAGCTTCACAAGTCTTGCATCCATTGAACTTGTGAGTTTTGCACAGTTTCTGCTTGAATTTGTTTGCAAGATGTCAGAATAGCCTCCCCGAGCTGCTGTTTGGATGTAAACTGCCTCCCACCCTCATAGATCTTTTGCTTGAGGATGCTCCAAAGGTTCTCAATAGGATTGAGGTCAGGGGAGGATGGAGGCCACACCATGACTTTCTCTCCTTTTATCCCCATAGCAGCCATTGATGCAGAGGTATTCTTTGCACCATGAGATGGTGCATTGTCATGCATGAATATGATTTTATTACGGAAAGCATAGTTCTTCCTTCTGTACAAGGGAAGGAAGTGGTCAGTCAGGAACTCCACATACTTTGCAGAGGTCATCTTTACATCTTTGGGGACCCTAAAGGGGCTGACCAGCTCTCTTCCCATGATTCCGGCCCAAAACGTGACTCCACCATTGCCTTGCTGAAGTCACAGCCTTGTTGGCACAGGGTGGCCGTCCACCAACCATCCACTACTCCATCCATCTGGACCATCCAGGGATGCACGACACTCATCAGTGAACAGGACTGTTTGAAAATTACGCCTAGATTATGAGTCTTGCATTATGAGCTGTGCGGTGCTACTGTGCAGTTTTTTCTCACCGCTCACTTACCTACAGCGCTGGTATTACGGGTTTTTATAAACCCGGCATTCAAAGGCAAGAAGTGAACATAGAGCAAAATTGAGGTCCACACTACACTCCAATACCAGTGCTGCTTAAGTGAGCGGTGAGCTGGATTTACGTGCCCGTGCACGATTTCCCCATAGACATAAATGGGGAGAGCCAGCTGAGAAAAAGTCTAACACCTGCCAAAAAGCAGCGTAAAACTCAGTAACGCAGCCCCATTGATTCCTATGGTGAAACTAAAGTTATGTTTACACCTAACACCCTAACATGAACCCCCGAGTCTAAACACCCCTAATCTTACACGTATTAACCCCTAATCTGCCGCCCCCGACATCGCCGACACCTACATTATACTTATTAACCCCTAATCTGCCACTCCGGACATCGCCGCCACCTACATCATACTTATTAACTCCTAATCTCCCTCCCCCAATGTCGCCGCAACCTACCTACATTTATTAACCCCTAATCTGCCGCCCCCAACGTCGCTGCCACTATATTATATTTATTAACCCCTAAATCTAAGTCTAACCCTAACAGAACATAATTGAAATATAATTTAAATAAATCTAAATACAATTAATATCATTACCTAAATTATTCCTATTTAAAACAAAATACTTATCTATAAAATAAACCCTAAGCTAACTACAATATAACTAATAGTTACATGTAGCTAGCTTAGGGTTTATTATTAATTGTACAGGCAAGTTTGTATTTATTTTAACTAGGTAGAATTTTACTAAATAGTTATTAACTACTTAGCTAAAATAAATACAAATTTACCTGTAAAATAGAACCTAACCTATGTTACAATAACACCTAACACTACACTACAATTAAATCAATTCCCTACATTAAATACAATTAAATAAATTAAATTGGCTAAATCACAAAAAACAAACAAACACTAAATTACAGAAAATAAAAAACAAATTACAAGATCTTTAAACTAATTACACCTAATCTAAGAGCCCTATCAAAATAAAAAAGACCACCCAAAATAAAAAAAAACCCTAGCCTAAACTAAACTACCAATATGAATAGCCCTTAAAAGGGCCTTTTGTGGGGCATTGCCCCAAAGAAATCAGCTCTTTTTCCTGTAAAAAAAAAATACAAAGAAATCCCCAACAGAAAACCCACCACCCACACAACCAACCCCCTAAATAAAAGCCAAACTAAATAAACCTAAGCTCCCCATTGCCCTGAAAAGGGTATTTGGATGGGCATTGCCCTTAAAAGGGCATTTAGCTCTATTGCAGCCCAAAGCCCTAACCTAAAAAATAAACCCACCCAATACACCCTTAAAAAATCCTAACACTAACCCCCGAAGATTCACTTACCAGGAGAAGTCTTCATCCAAGCGGCAAGATGTTCTCAACGAAGCCGGCTGAAATGGTCCTCCAGATGGGCAGAAGTGGTCCTCCAGATGGGCAGAAGTCTTCATCCAGAGTGGCTCCATCTTCAAGACATCCGGCGCGGAGCATCCTCTTCCAACAGCGTCTTCTTGCAGAATGAATATCTCTTTAAGTGACGTCATCCAAGATGGCATCCCTTAGATTCCGACTGGCTGATAGAATTCTATTAGCCAATTGGAATTAAGGTAGAAAAAATCCTATTGGCTGATACAATCAGCCAATAGGATTGAGCTGGCATTCTATTGGCTGTTCCAATCAGCCAATAGAATGTGAGCTCAATCCTATTGGCTGATTGGAATTAATTAAGGTAGAAAAAATCCTATTGGCTGATGCAATCAGCCAATAGGATTGAACTCCAATCCTATTGGCTGATCCAATAAGGACATCTTGCCGCTTGGATGAAGACTTCTCCCGGTAAGTGAATCTTCGGGGGGTTAGTGTTAGGATTCTTTAAGGGTGTATTGGGTGGGTTTATTTTTTAGGTTAGGACTTTGGGCCGCAATAAAGCTAAATGCCCTTTTAAGGGCAATGCCCATCCAAATGCCCTTTTCAGGGCAATGGGGAGCTTAGGTTTTTTTAGTTAGGCTTTTATTTGGGGGGTTGGTGGGTTTTACTGTTGGGGGGGTTGTTTGTATTTTTTTTACAGGTAAAAGAGCAGATTTCTTTGGGGCAATGCCCCGCAAAAGGCCCTTTTAAGGGCTATTGGAAGTTTGGTTTAGGCTAGGGTTTTTTTTTTATTTTGGGTGGGCTTTTTTTATTTTGATAGGGCTATTAGATTAGGTGTAATTAGTTTAAAGATCTGTAATTTGTTTTTTATTTTCTGTAATTAAGTGTTTTTTTTTATGATTTAGCTAATTTTATTTAATTTATTTAATTGTATTTAATGTAGGGAATTGATTTAATTGTAGTGTAGTATTAGGTGTTATTGTAACTTAGGTTAGGTTTCATTTTACAGGTAAATTTGTATTTATTTTAGCTAGGTAGTTAGTAAATAGTTCATAACTATTTAGTAACTATTCTACCTAGTTAAAATTAATACAAACTTGCCTGTAAAATAAAAATAAACCCTAAGCTAGCTACAATATAACTATTAGTTACTGTATATTGTAGCTAGCTAAGGCCTAGATTTAGAGTTGGGCGCTAGCCGTCAAAACCAGCGTTAGAGGCTCCTAACGCTGGTTTTGGGCTACCGCCGGTATTTGGAGTCAGTCAGGAAAGGGTCTAACGCTCACTTTGCAGCCGCGACTTTTCCATACCGCAGATCCCCTTACATCAATTGCGTATCCAATCTTTTCAATGGGATCTTTCTAACTCTGGTATTTAGAGTCGTTGCTGAAGTGAGCGTCTAACGACAAAACTCCAGCCGCAGAAAAAAGTCAGTAGTTAAGAGCTTTCTGGGCTAACGCCGGTTTATAAAGCTCTTAACTACTGTGCTCTAAAGTACACTAACACCCATAAACTACCTATGTACCCCTAAACCGAGGTCCCCCCACATCGCCGCCACTCGATTAAATTTTTTTAACCCCTAATCTGCCGACCGCCACCTACGTTATCCTTATGTACCCCTAATCTGCTGCCCCTAACACCGCCGACCCCTATATTATATTTATTAACCCATAATCTGCCCCCCTCAACGTTGCCTCCACCTGCCTACACTTATTAACCCCTAATCTGCTGAGCGGACCGCACCGATACTATAATAAAGTTATTAACCCCTAATCCGCCTCACTCCCACCTCAATAACCCTATAATAAATAGTATTAACCCCTAATCTGCGCTCCCTAACATCGCCGACACCTAACTTCAATTATTAACCCCTAATCTGCTGACCGAATCTCGCCGCTACTGTAATAAATGGATTAACCCCTAAAGCTAAGTCTAACCCTAACCCTAACACCCCCCTAAATTAAATATAATTTAAATCTAACGAAATAAATTAACTCTTATTAAATAAATTATTCCTATTTAAAGCTAAATACTTACTTGTAAAATAAACCCTAATATATAGCTACAATATAAATTATAATTATATTATAGCTATTTTAGGATTTATATTTATTTTACAGGTAACTTTGTATTTATTTTAACCAGGTACATACCCCTAATCTAACCCAAACCCCCCTTAAATAAACCTAACACTAAGCCCCTGAAGATCTTCCAACCTTATCTTCACCTCGCCGGGTATCACCGATCGGTCCTGGCTCCAAAATCTTCATCCAACCCAAGCGGGGGCTGGCGATCCATAATCCTGCGGCTGAAGAGGTCCAGAAGAGGCTCCAAAGTCTTCATCCTATCCGGGAAGAAGAGGCGATCCGGACCGGCAACCATCTTGATCCATCTTGAGCCAATCGGAATTAAGGTAGGAAAATTCTGATTGGCTGATGGAATCAGCCAATCAGAATCAAGTTCAATCCGATTGGCTGATCCGATCAGCCAATCAGATTGAGCTCGCATTCTATTGGCTGATCGGAACAGCCAATAGAATGCAAGCTCAATCTGATTGGCTGATTGGATCAGCCAATCGGATTGAACTTGATTCTGATTGGCTGATTCCATCAGCCAATCAGAATTTTCCTACCTTAATTCCGATTGGCTGATAGAATCCTATCAGCCAATCGGAATTCGAGGGACGCCATCTTGGATGACGTCCCTTAAAGGAACCGTCATTCGTCGGGAAGTCGTCGGAAGAAGAAGATGGGTCCGCGGTGGAGGTCTTCAAGATGGAGCCGGTCGTCATCGGATGAAGATAGAAGATGCCGCTTGGATCAAGATGGTTGCCAGTCCGGATCGCCTCTTATTCCCGGATAGGATGAAGACCTCTTCTGGACCTCTTCAGCCGCAGGATTATGGATCGCCAGCCCCCGCTTGGGTTGGATGAAGATTTTGGAGCCAGGACCGATCGGTGATACCCGGCGAGGTGAAGATAAGGTAGGAAGATCTTCAGGGGCGTAGTGTTAGGTTTATTTAAGGGGGGTTTGGTATAAGGATCCGGATCTACCTTACTGGCATATCCTTCTGCTCATTTCCACGCTGAGGATCACACGCTGCATGCTGCTCACACAGCTCTCACCTGCACGCTTTGCTGCTCTGTTTGCTATTTCATCTCTGGAACAACCGCATCTACTTGGATACCTCCTACCTGGGTTTTGTCACGCAAGTACTTTAGCTCATGTTTGGAGTATACTTGTCTCTCTCAGTGTGTTTCATATTTATCTGCTAATCCACTAACTGCATTAAGCTGCTTTCTTCAACTGTGTCTGCTTGCCTGCCTGTGTCTCATTTAACTTGCTTGTACTCCACCCTGAGACTATACTTAACATTTAACTGCAGCTTGCAAGCATTAACCTGTTACTCTCCAGTGTTGAATATACTTGGAAGAACTCTGCTCTCTGACATAACTTTACTTATAATCAGTTTCTACCATTTATATATATATTCAAACAGTTATATATATATATATATATATATATATATATATATATATATATATATATATATATATATATATATATATATATATATATATATATATATATATATATATTCCATTGCTGGTTCTTTTCTGTATTAACTGCTGTTGATTTGATTACCAATTGTTCAGGTTCATAACTTTTGGTGTTCAGTCATTTCAGCTACATTTAATCTGTTTGCCAGTTTTAAGTAATTATAAACAGATTATTACATAATAATCAAGCCTAACATACAAACCAGCAAGTATGGAACCACAAGCTGTGAAAAAAGAATTAGACACATTAAATCATAAGGTGGAATACCTTGCCAGAGCTCTCACAGATTTACAAACTGAAAATACCACCTTAAGGAATTTTGTTAAAGAACTGACAGTTACTAGATCCCCAGAACCACCAGAACCTCAGATTAATCCCCCAACTCTTTTCTCAGGGAAAAGGAGTGATTTCAGGGATTTTAAAAATGCTTGTTTACTGTTGTATACAATGAAACCAAAGACCTATTGTACTGAAAAAATTAAAGTTTGCAATACAATCTCATATCTCACAGGTGAGCCAAGGTCCTGGGCGAATCGATTTTTTGAGTTTAATAACCCAATTTTGGATTCCTTAGATCAGTTTTTTGCAGCTATGAGTGCTCTGTATGAGGATTCTAACACCCAAATACAGGCTGAAACTAAACTAAGAGCTCTTAAACAGGGAAAAAGGCCTGTGGAAGATTTTATAACTGAATTCCAGATGTGGGCTACTGACTCACTCTGGAATGATATAACGTTAAAAAATCAATTTAGACTGGGTTTAAATGAAGCTTTAAAAGATGAGATATCTAGAGTGGAGATGCCTGATACTTTACATGGGTTAATAAAACTAGCAACAACACTTGACCGCAGAATAAGGGAAAGACGTATAGAAAGATACACATCAGAGACTCCACTCAAAAGATTACCTGTGACACCTACAGAAAAATCACTTAATTCTCAGACTCCTATGGAAATAGGAGTCATTAAAGGTCCCTTAACTTCTGAGGAAAAGACTAGACGACGCATAGCTAACCTCTGTTTGTACTGTGCTAGTAGAGACCATGCAGTATCATCCTGTCCTAGTTTACAACGACAGAAAAAGGGCAAGCTACTGAATATCAAATCTTCTAACTCACACATAAGACAAAAATCATTGACACTCTCTCTCTCTTTACAGTGGGACCGACAGCAAATCAAGACTGAGGCTATAGTAGATTCTGGGGCTTCTGATTGCTTTATAGACGCTACATATGTAGAGCTCAATAAAATACCGTGTGTAACTAAGCAGAATACTGTGTTTATAAGAGTAATTGATGGTTCACTTATACATAAAGGTCCTATTACCCGACACACAGTACCTCTTTTAATTTCTACATCTGATGGGCACACAGAATATATCAGTTTTGACATAATCCCAACTGCTCTACATACAGTAATATTAGGCTATACTTGGTTATTGAAACACAACCCCAGTATCGATTGGGTAAATCCCACTATCACTTTTAATTCCTCTTATTGTAATTCAACTTGTTTCCCTCATCAGATTTTGAGCTCCAATAATACAGAAATTCCTGTTCACTATCAAGACTTACTTGATGTATTTGATTTAAAGGAGGCTGAGGTACTACCACCTCATAGGTCTTTTGATTGCCCTATAGATTTACTCCCATGGGCTAGGGTACCTTTTGGGAGAGTTTATCCACTTTCACAGAAAGAGTTACAGTATTTACGTGAGTACCTTGATGATAATATCCGAAAAGGATTCATAGTACCCTCTACATCCCCTGCAGCTGCAGGGTTGTTTTTTGTTACTAATAAAGATAAAACCTTAAGACCTATCATTGATTACAGAGCCCTTAATGCTGTTACAGTGAAGAACCGATATCCTTTACCACTCATCCCCGAACTCCTTGAACGCCTTAATGGTGCTAACATTTTTACGAAGCTTGACTTAAAAGGTGCCTATAATCTGATACGGATCAAGGATGGGGATGAGTGGAAAACCGCATTCAGGACCAGATATGGTCTTTTTGAATATCGAGTGATGCCTTTTGGGCTCTGTAACGCTCCTGCCACCTTCCAGCATTTTATTAACGAGATATTCAGAGATTTAACAGATGTATGCGTCATAATCTATCTGGACGACATACTGATATATTCTAAAACAGTTGTTGAACACATTAAACACGTGAGATAAGTTTTAACACGTTTACGTGAACACAGACTTTTTGCAAAAGCTGAAAAGTGTCAATTCCATGTACAAAGAATAACATTTCTAGGTTACATCATAACACCTGACAAAGTTGAAATGGCCCCTTAGAAGGTATTAGCTATTGTGAATTGGCCTAGACCCACTACTTTAAGGTCTCTCCAACGATTTTTGGGTTTTACCAATTTTTATCGTAAGTTTATTCAGAACTTTTCTATGAAAGTAAAGCCACTTACATCATTAACAAAGAAAAATATAAGATTTCAATGGTCTCCAGAAGCAGAACATTCATTTAATTATCTGAATAACTGCTTCACCACCGCTCCTATACTATGTTTACCAGACCATGCATGCCAATTTGTTGTGGAGGTAGATGCCTCTGACACTGGCATAGGAACAGTCTTATCTCAGAGAATCAGTGACAAACATAATACCCATCCTGTAGCTTATTATTCGAGAACCTTATTACCAGCTGAAACACATTACTCTGTTGGTGATAAAGAGCTGTTAGCGATAAAATGTGCCTTAGAAGTCTGGAGACATATTTTAGAGGGAGTTGATAACCATTTTTAGGGCTCCATGTACTAAGCGTCAATTCATCCGTCATTTTAGACGCAGATAAACTCGCCGTTACTCGCCGCGGGCGAAATGGTGTCCGCTGTCACTATGTACTAATAATCCCCCAATAAATAGACAAGTCTAGCCTGCCGCGAGCAGTGGCGGATTATTGATAAATTTGACGCCTCGCTCGCCGCGACTAAGCTGATGTACTTAACTTTCAGTTGAATTGTCTGGCCAATTATTAACACGTGACATGCAAGGTGTCACGAACATCATAGTAGTCGCGGGAATAGAATTTTGCTCCTATAAAAGTTCAACTTATCTAAACATCTTTATTATTGTTCAAAATTTTTTGAAGAGTGATAACAGAGCGTTATTTTTGTAATATTTATTTACAATTTGGATATGGCTTCATCTGGATCTGATAATATATAAATATTAATATAAAAATAATTATAAAGATTGACAACTATACAATACAAATTTAAAATAGATTACTCTTTAATTACAGTCGACAAATTTGGCGCAATTTATGTACATGGAAATGAGAGACAAATTAGACGCCAGTTATGCTGTACAATGCTGATATTACTGCCTTTTATATATGTCTAGACTAGCGTCTAGATTGACTTTCCTATTGTTTTGTACCTTGCCTAAAGGTGGCGAGGCAAAAATAACGAGGTGGGAGCGGAAATTGTAGCGAGCGGACAAATAGATTTTTTAGTACATTCGTTTTTGGCGAGTTGGTGGTCAAATGTGTCTAATTACAGTGAAAAATGGAGAGGTAGCGAGGTTTGGCGGATAAGTACGCTCGCAATTTTAAAGATGCGAGTTTGAACATAGTTGACGACTTTGTACATATCAGTTTGCGAGTTTTGACGCGAGATTTGTTGCGGGTAGCTCGCTGACTGCTTAGTACATGGAGCCCTTAATATTTACTGACCACAAAAATCTTCAATACTTAAAACAAAATAAAACGCTATCATCCCGCCAAGTAAGATGGTCCTTGTTTCTTGATAGATTTAATTTTCAAATAACTTACAGACCGGGTAGACTTAACAGTAAGGCAGATGCTTTATCCCGACAATATGACGATAAACCACTAGCAGACTGTTGTTCGCAAATCATACCTAGTAACAAAATTATAGCAGCTTTGAGTACTTTAGAGCTGGACATTCTTTCAGCTTTAACAACTGATAATATACCCACACATACTGAGTTGATAAAAGAACCAACCGGTTTATATACTTTTCATAATAGATTATATGTTCCTCAGACTCTTAGGCAAAGACTCCTTAACCATTTCCATGATATCCCAATATCTGGTCATCAAGGGATCTTTAAGACGAAAGAACTCTTACAGCGAGATTTCTGGTGGCCTCACATGGGGGAAACTATTCAGAAATATATAACTACTTGTGATGTTTGCGCAAGGTATAAAACAGAGAAAAAGAAACCAATTGGTTACCTTACTCCTTTATCTATTCCTGAGGTTCCTTGGAGTGTTATTTCTATGGATTTTATTGTTGAGCTACCTAGCTCTCAGAACCACAATACCATCATGGTGGTTGTTGACCATCTGACTAAGTTAGCTCATTTTATAGCTATGAAATCTTTACCTACTGCCACTGAAACAGCTGATGCTTTCCTAAAGCATATTGTGAGGTTACATGGTTTACCACAATCCATTATCACAGACCGTGGGTCACAGTTCACTTCCAATTTCTGGAAAGACCTCTGTAAATCACTCTCCATTCATCCGAGGTTATCAACCTCCTATCATCCCCAGACAAACGGTCTTACTGAGAGGGTCAATGGTATACTGGAACAATACCTTAGATGCTATGTTACACATCTGCAGGATGATTGGGTTGATCACCTTCCATTAGCCGAATATTCATATAACAATTCAGTTTCTAGTTCCACTAAGATGACACCATTTTATGCCACCTATGGATATCATCCACAATCTCTTAGACTCACCCAAACCAGCAGCAATACTCCTTCCGTTACTACTTATCTTACCAATCTACAAAATAGTTTGAAATTGTTGAAAGAACATTTACAGAAGGCTAAGTCTGATCAGCAATATTATTACAATGCTACTCATAGGCCGAGCCCTGATTACAAGTTGGGTGATCAGGTTTGGCTTTCCACAAAGCATCTGAAACTCTCAATACCATCCAGAAAGCTGGGCAGTCAGTTTGTCGGACCCTTTCCAATCTCACGTATTCTCAATCCCTCAACTGTTGTTTTGAAACTTCCATCTACTTATGGTTTGCATCCATCATTCCATGTTTCACTTTTGAAACCCTACAGGACTAGCAATGAGTTCACCCGTGGAAAGATTCCTCCACCTCCTGTTATTCTGGATGATCATGAGGAATACGAAGTTGGATGTATACTCGACTCGAGGATATTGCGCAGGAGATTGCAGTATCTGGTCCGTTGGAAGGGCTATGGTGTGGAGGAGGATTCTTGGGTTCCTCATTCTCAGGTGCATGCCCCTCTGAGGGTGGCTGCGTTCCACAAGCGCTATCCCCATAAGCCATCTTTGCCATCCCCGGAGTTGATGCCTTGAGGAGGGGGATCTGTAATGTCCCTTTAACTGGGCTCCACCCCTTTAGCCTTTATAACTCCACTTCCCCTTGTACACATTGCTTGATTATTTTGTGTACTCTGAGTTCCTCTCTGGCTACTCAGTCACTTTGTCTCAAGCCCTTATTTTTGTTACAATTGATATTCCTTTGATTCCTTTACTGGAACCTTTGTGGCTAATTGTAACCTTAGCCCTCTTCTATACATTGTGCTTTTCAACTACACCTTGTTCCGCTTGCTGTGGACTATTTTTGGTATAAGGATCCGGATCTACCTTACTGGCATATCCTTCTGCTCATTTCCACGCTGAGGATCACACGCTGCATACTGCTCACACAGCTCTCACCTGCACGCTTTGCTGCTCTGTTTGCTATTTCATCTCTGGAACAACCGCATCTACTTGGATACCTCCTACCTGGGTTTTGTCACGCAAGTACTTTAGCTCATGTTTGGAGTATACTTGTCTCTCTCAGTGTGTTTCATATTTATCTGCTAATCCACTAACTGCATTAAGCTGCTTTCTTCAACTGTGTCTGCTTGCCTGCCTGTGTCTCATTTAACTTGCTTGTACTCCACCCTGAGACTATACTTAACATTTAACTGCAGCTTGCAAGCATTAACCTGTTACTCTCCAGTGTTGAATATACTTGGAAGAACTCTGCTCTCTGACATAACTTTACTTATAATCAGTTTCTACCATTTATATATATATATATATATATTCAAACAGTTATATATATATATATTCCATTGCTGGTTCTTTTCTGTATTAACTGCTGTTGATTTGATTACCAATTGTTCAGGTTCATAACTTTTGGTGTTCAGTCATTTCAGCTACATTTAATCTGTTTGCCAGTTTTAAGTAATTATAAACAGATTATTACAGGTTGTAATGTTGGGGGGGGGGGGGGTATTGTATGTGTTTTTTTTACAGCCAAAAGAGCTGAATTCTTTGGGGCATGCCCCACAAAAGGTCCTTTTAAGGGCTGGTAAGGTAAAAGAGCTTTGAACTTTTTTAATTTAGAATAGGGTAGGGCATTTTTTTATTTTGGGGGTCTTTGTTATTTTATTAGGGGGCTTAGAGTAGGTGTAATTAGTTTAAAATTGTTGTAATATTTTTCTAATGTTTGTAAATATTTTATTATTTTTTGTAACTTAGTTCTTTTTTATTTCTTGTACTTTAGTTAGTTTATTTAATTGTAGTTATTTGTAGGTATTGTATTTAATTAATGTATTGATAGTGTAGTGTTAGGTTTAATTGTAGGTAATTGGAGGTATTTAATTTAATTTATTTATTGATAGTGTAGTGTTAGGTTTAATTGTAACTTAGGTTAGGATTTATTTTACAGGTAATTTCTCCAACATAGGTGTGTCCGGTCCACGGCGTCATCCTTACTTGTGGGATATTCTCTTCCCCAACAGGAAATGGCAAAGAGCCCAGCAAAGCTGGTCACATGATCCCTCCTAGGCTCCGCCTACCCCAGTCATTCTCTTTGCCGTTGTACAGGCAACATCTCCACGGAGATGGCTTAGAGTTTTTTTAGTGTTTAACTGTAGTTTTTCATTATTCAATCAAGAGTTTGTTATTTTCAAATAGTGCTGGTACGTACTATTTACTCAGAAACAGAAAAGAGATGAAGAATTCTGTTTGTATGAGGAAAATGATTTTAGCAACCGTAACTAAAATCCATGGCTGTTCCACACAGGACTGTTGAGAGCAATTAACTTCAGTTGGGGGAACAGTTTGCAGTCTCTTGCTGCTTGAGGTATGACACATTCTAACAAGACGATGTAATGCTGGAAGCTGTCATTTTCCCTATGGGATCCGGTAAGCCATGTTTATTACGATTGTAAATAAGGGCTTCACAAGGGCTTATTTAAACTGTAGACTTTTTTTGGGCTAAATCGATTGATATTAACACTTATTTAGCCTTGAGGAATCATTTATTCTGGGTATTTTGATTTAATAATATCGGCAGGCACTGTTTTAGACACCTTATTCTTTAGGGGCTTTCCCAAAGCATAGGCAGAGTCTCATTTTCGCGCCGGTGTTGCGCACTTGTTTTTGAGAGGCATGGCATGCAGTCGCATGTGAGAGGAGCTCTGATACTTATAAAAGACTTCTGAAGGCGTCATTTGGTATCGTATTCCCCTTTGGGTTTGGTTGGGTCTCAGCAAAGCAGATACCAGGGACTGTAAGGGGTTTAAAGCTTAAAACGGCTCCGGTTCCGTTATTTTAAGGGTTAAAGCTTCCAAAGTTGGTGTGCAATATTTTCAAGGCTTTAAGACGCTGTGGTGAAAATTTGGTGAATTTTGAACAATTCCTTCATGTTTTTTCGCAATTGCAGTAATAAAGTGTGTTCAGTTTAAAATTTAAAGTGACAGTAACGGTTTTATTTTAAAACGTTTTTTGTACTTTCTGATCAAGTTTATGCCTGTTTAACATGTCTGAACTACCAGATAGACTGTGTTCTGAATGTGGGGAAGCCAGAATTCCTATTCATTTAAATAAATGTGATTTATGTGATAATGACAATGATGCCCAAGATGATTCCTCAAGTGAGGGGAGTAAGCATGGTACTGCATCATTCCCTCCTTCGTCTACACGAGTCTTGCCCACTCAGGAGGCCCCTAGTACATCTAGCGCGCCAATTCTCCTTACTATGCAACAATTAACGGCTGTAATGGATAATTCTGTCAAAAACATTTTAGCCAAAATGAACCCTTGTCAGCGTAAGCGTGGCTGCTCTGTTTTAGTTACTGAAGAGCATGACGACGCTGATATTAATATCTCTGAAGGGCCCCTAACCCAATCTGAGGGGGCCAGGGAGGTTTTGTCTGAGGGAGAAATTACTGATTTAGGGAACATTTCTCAGCAGGCTGAATCTGATGTGATTACATTTAAATTTAAATTGGAACATCTCCGCATTTTGCTTAAGGAGGTATTATCCACTCTGGATGATTGTGAAAATTTAGTCATCCCAGAGAAACTATGTAAAATGGACAAGTTCCTAGAGGTGCCGGGGCTCCCAGAAGCTTTTCCTATACCCAAGCGGGTGGCGGACATTGTTAATAAAGAATGGGAAAGGCCCGGTATTCCTTTCGTCCCTCCCCCCATATTTAAAAAATTGTTTCCTATGGTCGACCCCAGAAAGGACTTATGGCAGTCAGTCCCCAAGGTCGAGGGAGCGGTTTCTACTTTAAACAAACGCACCACTATTCCCATAGAGGATAGTTGTGCTTTCAAAGATCCTATGGATAAAAAATTAGAAGGTTTGCTTAAAAAGATGTTTGTTCAGCAGGGTTACCTTCTACAACCCATTTCATGCATTGTCCCTGTCACTACAGCCGCATATTTCTGGTTTGATGAACTGCTTAAGGTGCTCGATAGTGACTCTCCTCCTTATGAGGAGATTATGGACAGAATCAATGCTCTCAAATTGGCTAATTCTTTCACTCTAGACGCCTCTTTGCAATTGGCTAAGTTAGCGGCTAAGAACTCTGGGTTTGCTATTGTGGCGCGCAGAGCGCTTTGGTTGAAATCTTGGTCGGCTGATGCGTCTTCCAAGAACAAGCTACTAAACATTCCTTTCAAGGGTAAAACGCTGTTTGGTCCTGACTTGAAAGAGATTATCTCTGATATCACTGGGGGTAAGGGCCACGCCCTTCCTCAGGATCGGCCCTTCAAGGCAAAAAATAGACCTAATTTTCGTCCCTTTCGTAAAAACGGACCAGCCCAAGGTGTTACGTCCTCTAAGCAAGAGGGTAATACTTCTCAGGCCAAGCCGGCTTGGAGACCAATGCAAGGCTGGAACAAGGGAAAGCAGGCCAAGAAACCTGCCACTGTTACCAAGACAGCATGAAATATTGGCCCCCGATCCGGGACCGGATCTGGTGGGGGGCAGACTCTCTCTCTTCGCTCAGGCTTGGGCAAGAGATGTTCTGGATCCTTGGGCGCTAGAAATAGTCTCCCAGGGTTATCTTCTGGAATTCAAGGGACTTCCCCCAAGGGGGAGGTTCCACAAGTCGCAGTTGTCTTCAGACCACATAAAAAGACAGGCGTTCTTACATTGTGTAGAAGACCTGTTAAAAATGGGAGTGATTCATCCTGTTCCATTAAGAGAACAAGGGATGGGGTTCTACTCCAATCTGTTCATAGTTCCCAAAAAAGAGGGAACGTTCAGACCAATCCTAGATCTCAAGATCTTAAACAAATTTCTCAAGGTCCCATCGTTCAAGATGGAAACCATTCGAACTATCCTTCCTTCCATCCAGGAAGGTCAATTTATGACCACGGTGGATTTAAAGGATGCGTATCTACATATTCCTATCCACAAGGAACATCATCGGTTCCTAAGGTTTGCATTCCTGGACAAACATTACCAGTTCGTGGCGCTTCCTTTCGGATTAGCCACTGCTCCAAGGATTTTCACAAAGGTACTAGGGTCCCTTCTAGCGGTGCTAAGACCAAGGGGCATTGCAGTAGTACCTTACCTGGACGACATTCTGATTCAAGCGTCGTCCCTTCCTCAAGCAAAGGCTCACACGGACATTGTCCTGGCCTTTCTCAGATCTCACGGCTGGAAAGTGAACGTGGAAAAGAGTTCTCTATCCCCGTCAACAAGGGTTCCCTTCTTGGGAACAATTATAGACTCCTTAGAAATGAGGATCTTTCTAACAGAGGCCAGAAAAACAAAGCTTCTGGACTCTTGTCGGATACTTCATTCCGTTCCTCTTCCTTCCATAGCTCAGTGCATGGAAGTGATCGGGTTGATGGTGGCGGCGATGGACATAGTTCCTTTTGCGCGCATTCATCTAAGACCATTACAACTGTGCATGCTCAGTCAGTGGAATGGGGACTATACAGACTTGTCTCCAAAGATACAAGTAAATCAGAGGACCAGAGACTCACTCCGTTGGTGGCTGTCCCTGGACAATCTGTCTCAAGGGATGATGTTCCACAGACCAGAGTGGGTCATTGTCACGACCGACGCCAGTCTGATAGGCTGGGGCGCGGTCTGGGGATCCCTGAAAGCTCAGGGTCTTTGGTCTCGGGAAGAATCTCTTCTACCGATAAATATTCTGGAACTGAGAGCGATATTCAATGCGCTCCAGGCCTGGCCTCAGCTTGCGAGGACCAGGTTCATACGGTTTCAATCAGACAACATGACGACTGTTGCGTACATCAACCATCAGGGGGGAACAAGGAGTTCCCTAGCGATGGAAGAAGTAACCAAAATTATTCTTTGGGCGGAGTCTCACTCCTGCCACCTGTCTGCTATCCACATCCCAGGAGTGGAAAATTGGGAAGCGGATTTTCTGAGTCGTCAGACATTGCATCCGGGGGAGTGGGAACTCCATCCGGAAATCTTTGCCCAAGTCACTCACCTGTGGGGCATTCCAGACATGGATCTGATGGCCTCTCGTCAGAACTTCAAAGTTCCTTGCTACGGGGCCAGATCCAGGGATCCCAAGGCGGCTCTAGTGGATGCACTAGTAGCACCTTGGACCTTCAAACTAGCTTATGTGTTCCCGCCATTTCCTCTCATCCCCAGGCTGATAGCCAGGATCAAGCAGGAGAGGGCGTCGGTGATCTTGATAGCTCCTGCGTGGCCACGCAGGACTTGGTATGCAGATCTGGTGAATATGTCATCGGCTCCACCTTGGAAGCTACCTTTGAGACGAGACCTTCTTGTTCAGGGTCCGTTCGAACATCCGAATCTGGTTTCACTCCAGCTGACTGCTTGGAGATTGAACGCTTGATTTTATCGAAGCGAGGATTCTCAGATTCTGTGATCGATACTCTTGTTCAGGCCAGAAAGCCTGTGACTAGAAAGATTTACCACAAAATTTGGAAAAAATATATCTGTTGGTGTGAATCTAAAGGATTCCCTTGGGACAAGGTTAAGATTCCTAGGATTCTATCCTTCCTTCAAGAAGGATTGGAAAAAGGATTATCTGCAAGTTCCCTGAAGGGACAGATTTCTGCCTTGTCGGTATTACTTCACAAAAAGCTGGCAGCTGTGCCAGATGTTCAAGCCTTTGTTCAGGCTCTGGTTAGAATCAAGCCTGTTTACAAACCTTTGACTCCTCCTTGGAGTCTCAATTTAGTTCTTTCAGTTCTTCAGGGGGTTCCGTTTGAACCCTTACATTCCGTTGATATTAAGTTATTATCTTGGAAAGTTTTGTTTTTAGTTGCGATTTCTTCTGCTAGAAGAGTCTCAGAATTATCTGCTCTGCAGTGTTCTCCTCCTTATCTGGTGTTCCATGCAGATAAGGTGGTTTTACGTACTAAACCTGGTTTTCTTCCAAAAGTTGTTTCTAACAAAAACATTAACCAGGAGATTATCGTACCTTCTCTGTGTCCAAAACCAGTTTCAAAGAAGGAACGTTTGTTGCACAATTTGGATGTTGTTCGCGCTCTAAAATTCTATTTAGATGCTACAAAGGACTTTAGACAAACATCTTCCTTGTTTGTTGTTTATTCAGGTAAAAGGAGAGGTCAAAAAGCAACTTCTACCTCTCTCTCTCTTTGGATTAAAAGCATCATCAGATTGGCTTACGAGACTGCCGGACGGCAGCCTCCCGAAAGAATCACAGCTCATTCCACTAGGGCTGTGGCTTCCACATGGGCCTTCAAGAACGAGGCTTCTGTTGATCAGATATGTAGGGCAGCGACTTGGTCTTCACTGCACACTTTTACCAAATTTTACAAGTTTGATACTTTTGCTTCTTCTGAGGCTATTTTTGGGAGAAAGGTTTTGCAAGCCGTGGTGCCTTCCATTTAGGTGACCTGATTTGCTCCCTCCCTTCATCCGTGTCCTAAAGCTTTGGTATTGGTTCCCACAAGTAAGGATGACGCCGTGGACCGGACACACCTATGTTGGAGAAAACAGAATTTATGTTTACCTGATAAATTTCTTTCTCCAACGGTGTGTCCGGTCCACGGCCCGCCCTGGTTTTTTTAATCAGGTCTGATATTTTATTTTCTTTAACTACAGTCACCACGGTACCATATGGTTTCTCCTATGCAAATATTCCTCCTTAACGTCGGTCGAATGACTGGGGTAGGCGGAGCCTAGGAGGGATCATGTGACCAGCTTTGCTGGGCTCTTTGCCATTTCCTGTTGGGGAAGAGAATATCCCACAAGTAAGGATGACGCCGTGGACCGGACACACCGTTGGAGAAAGAAATTTATCAGGTAAACATAAATTCTGTTTTTGTAATTATTTTAACTATTTTAGCTATTGTACCTGGTTAAAATAAATACAAAGTTACCTGTAAAATAAATATAAATCTTAAAATAGCTATAATATAATTATAATTTATATTGTAGCTATATATTAGGGTTTATTTTACAGGTAAGTATTTAGCTTTGAATAGGAATAATTTATTTAATAAGAGTTAATTTATTTCGTTAGAATAAAAATATATTTAATTTAGGGGGGTGTTAGTGTTAGGGTTAGACTTAGCTTTAGGGGTTAATCCATTTATTAGAGTAGCGGCGAGATTCGGTCGGCAGATTAGGGGTTAATAATTGAAGTTAGGTGTCGGCGATGTTAGGGAGGGCAGATTAGGGGTTAATACTATTTATTATAGGGTTATTGAGGCGGGAGTGAGGCGGATTAGGGGTTAATAACTTTATTATAGTAGCGGTGCTGTCCGCTCGGCAGATTAGGGGTTAATAAGTGTAGGCAGGTAGAGGCGACGTTGTGGGGGGCAGATTAGGGGTTAATAAATATAATATAGGGGTCGGCGGTGTTAGGGGCAGCAGATTAGGGGTACACAGGGATAATGTAGGTAGCGTCGGTTTACGGAGCAGCAGATTAGGGGTTAAAAAAATATGCAGAGGTCAGCGATAGCGGGGGCGGCAGATTAGGGGTTAATAAGTGTAATGTTAGGGGTGTTTAGACTCGGGGTACATGTTAGAGTGTTAGGTGCAGACGTAGGAAGTGTTTCCCATAGACAACAATGGGGCTGCGTTAAGAGCTGAACGCTGCTTTTTTGCAGGTGTTAGGTTTTTTTTCAGCTCAAAATGCCCCATTGTTTTCTATGGGGATATCGTGCACGAGCACGTTTTTGAAGCTGGCCGCGTCCGTAAGCACCGCTGGTATCGAGAGTTCCAGTGGCATTAAATTATGCTCTACGCTCCCTTTTTGGAGCCTAACGCACTGAAAACCCAGCCATTCTGTGAACTCTAAATACCAGCGGTATTTAAAAGGTGCGGCCAGAAAAAAGCACGCGTAGCTAACGCACCCCTTTGGCCGCAGAACTCTAAATCTAGGCGTTAGGGTTTATTTTATAGTTAAGTATTTAGTTTTAAATAGGAATTATTTAGGTAATGAGAGGAATTTTATTTAAATTTATTTAAATTATATTTAAGTTAGGGGGTGTTAGGGTTAGGGTGAGACATAGATTTAGGGGTTAATACATTTAATATAGTGGCGGCGACGTTGGGGGCGGGAGATTAGGGGTTAATAAATATAATGTAGGTGTCGGCGATGTTGGGGGCAGCAGATTAGGGGTTAATAAATATAATGTAGGTTGTGGCGATGTCAAGAGCGGCAGATTAGGGGTTAAAAATTTTATTTTAGTATTTGCAATGCGGGAGGGCCTCGGTTTAGGGGTTAATAGGTAGTTTATGGGTGTTCAGTGTACTTTTTAGCACTTTAGTTATGAGTTTTATGCTACGGCGTTGTAGAGTAAAACTCATTACTACTGACTTTAAAATGCATTACAAATCTTGTCGGTATAGGCTGTACCGCTCACTTTTTGGCCTCCCAGGACAGACAGAGATAATACCGGTGCTATGGAAGTTCCATAGAGAAAAGACTTTATGAAGTTTACCTAAGTCATTTTGCGGTAAGGCCAAAAAGTGTGCGGTGCCCCTAAACCTGCAAGATTCGTAATACCAGCGGTAGTGAAAAAGCAGCATTAGGACCTGTTAACGCTGCTTTTTAAGTCTAACGCAAAACTCGTAATCTTGCCGTATGTTTCTATGTTTCTAATAATACTTTTATTTGAGCTGGGGTATTATGTGTATACTGTGCATGTGTATATGGTGTGTTATGTATATACATTATACTGTAAAATTGATTATTATATATCTTAAATAACTATCTTAAATAATGAAAAGTGTTATTTTTCATTTGACTTGTTTTTTTTTGTTTTTAGAAACAAGGTTAACAGTACAGGACTTTGTTATCTCACAGAAGAAAGTAGTCACAACTTTTCCTGTTTACAATAGTGGGCTTTACAAAGTTTGCTAATCAGGTTTATAAGATTTCTAGCATTGAGACTACATATTTAGCTGCTGCAATCATGCCAAAGTGTATGTTCTCACTTTACAGAACACAACTGTAAATGGGATCCTTCAAGTAATATGTATGATACACAGACATCACTAAATTGATGCATATGTGTTTATTTTTCTTTGTAATTTTTTTCTGATTAAAAAAATTAAAATATGTTTACAATTATAGAATTCACACCATGGGGCCTATCTATCAAGCTCCGAAAGCAGCTTGACGGCCCGTGTTTCTGGCGAGTCTTCAGACTCGCCAGAAACAGCAGTTATGAAGCAGCGGTCACAAAAACCACTGCTCCATATCCTGTCCGCCTGCTCTGAGCAGGCGGACAGACATCGCCGGAAATCAACCCGATCGAGTACGATGGGGTTTATTGACACCTCCCGGCTGGCGGCCCATTGGCCGCGAGTCTGCAGGGGGCGGCGTTGCACCAGCAGCTCTTGTGAGCTGCTGGTGCAATGTTAAATGCGGAGAGCGTATTGCTCTCCGCATTCAGCGATGTCTTGCGGACCTGATCTGCACTGTCGGATCAGGTCCGCAAGACATTTCTTAAATATGCCTCCATGTTCCAGTAAATTTTTAGAATCCTAACCTAAAATCTTAGTATTGTTTGGAATATAGGAATAGCTGTTGAGGTGGGTATGATTTAGCTTGTTGTATGACCGTAAAAAAAATGTAATTGATGCAAACTTAAGACTGTTCATCTGTCCAGTTCAGGTAAATGATCTGACAAGTAGTCCTGCGTAAAGAACTCTAAATATTGATCTATGTCTCTGGGGATGATCAGCAATGCATATGGGTATACTCTAATTCTAGCTAGCAACAGTATAATAACTATGTTAAATATCAGCAATCTACAACTCTCAACATTGTATATGGAGATGGAAGATGTGAAAGCATGGCTTTACGATCTGTGCATGGTTTTAGCTGACTGCTTAGGGTATTCCATGGTGGCATTGGATAGCAAGATGACATGGGCTGCTTATTCTACGATAAGTGGTATTTGGGCTGTCTTGAGGGCAACGTTCCAAAACAGAAACAAGTTTTGGAGAACAGGGAAAAGCAAGGATGAGGTACCTATCTGTGACCATCCTGCATGATGTGGGTCAATGGGCACCTCTGGTATATATTGGAAATTTTCTTTCTTTCCTGACGTTTCTGAAAGAATAGGGAGCCAATGATCTATGGGTCTGATGGATCTATAGTCATCTTGATGTGTGTGATATATATACTGTATATATATATATATATATATATATCTATATATATATATATATATATATATATATATAGTTATATAGTATAAAACCTCAACTCACTTTAGAATTAGATAGCTAACATACAGGAAAACATTTACTTGAGAGCAAGAATCCACCATTGATTTAGTAAATGCAGTTATACCTGTATATAACAATATAACATTCCAGATATTATTCTCTACTTTGTTCTTAAATCTCTGGAAATAAATTTGGTGTCTGTAAAGCCAAAAGGGTATATTTACAATGTTTTTTTTTAATTAAATGTACATAGCCCTCAATAAATTTAGAATAAAATATCTCTATGTGTAGCATTATCAGAAAACACTAGCAGACTACAGGAGTTTTATAATGTAACTTAATTACAATCTTAAAGTGATTTATAGTAAAACAAGAGCTGGTTGATCTATAATGTGATTCTATGGCCTCTATTTATCAAGCTGTCTACTTACCTGCATTCAACGGCCCCAATACGCTCACCTAACATCGCCTAACATCGCCGCCGCGGACCAGAATACTTTCGCCAAATTTATAAAGAAAGCTGTCAAAAAGCCGCGCACCAAGTACGGTGTGATGAGCAGTGGACTGTTGTTAACTAACAGTCATTGATCTCGCTGCTCATCAGCTTTCTTGCTAGCCAGTCACTAAGCACCCACACTATACTATACTGTTTTACCCCTATACCGCCGCTCCCTGAGCCCCCCGCAACTAAATAAAGTTATTAACCCCTAAACCACCGCTCCCGGACCCCGCCGCAACTATAATACATATATTAACCCCTAAACCGCCACTCCCGGACCCCGCTGCCACCTACATTATACATATTAACCCCTAATCTGCCGCCCCCTCTACCGCCGCCACCTACATAAAGTTATTAACCCCTATCCTGCCCCCCCTACACTGCCACCCCCTACATTAAAGTTATTAACCCCATCCTGCCCCCCTATACCGCCGCCACTATATTAAAGTTATTAACCCCTAAACCTAAGTCTAACCCTAACACCCCCCTAACTTAAATATTATTTAAATTAATCTAAATAAAATTACTATTATTAACTAAATTATTCCTATTTAAAGCTAAATACTTACCTGTAAAATAAACCCTAAGATAGCTACAATATAACTAATAGTTACATTGTAGCTATCTTAGGGTTTATATTTATTTTACAGGCAAATTTGTATTTATTTTAACTAGGTACAATAGTTATTAAATAGTTATTAACTATCTAATAGCTACCTAGTTAAAATAAATTCAAATTTACCTGTAAAATAAATCCTAACCTAAGTTACAATTATACCTAACACTATACTACAATTAAATAAATTAAATACAATTAACTAAAATGAACTAAAATTAACTAAAATTAACTAAAGTACAAAAAAAACACTACATTACAGAAAAAAAAAAATTACACGAATTTTAAACTAATTACACCTAATCTTAGCTCCCTAATAAAATAAAAAATCCCCCCAAAATAATAAAATCGGAATTCAAGGGACGCCATCTTGGATGACGTCATTTAAAGGAACCGTCATTCGTCATTTAGTCGTCGGGATCGACGGATGCTCCGCGTCGGATGTCTTCAAGATCAAATAAAAAATCCCCCCAAAATAATAAAATTCCCTCCCCTATACTAAATTACAAATAGCCCTTAAAAGGGCCTTTTGCGGGGCATTGTTCTGATCAGCCAATAGAATGTGAGGTCAATCCTATTGGCTGATTGGATCAGCCAATCGGATTGAACTTCAATCCGATTGGCTGATTGCATCAGCCAATAGGATTTTTCCTACCTTAATTCCTATTGGCTGATAGAATTCTATCAGCCAATCGGAATTCAAGGGACGCCATCTTGGATGACGTCATTTAAAGGAACCGTCATTCGTTGTTTAGTCGTCGGGATCGACGGATGCTCCCCGTCGGATGTCTTCAAGATGGAGCCGCTCCTCGTTGGATGGAAGAAGATAGAAGATGCCGTCTGGATGAAGCATTCTGCCGGCCTGGATGTCCTCTTCTGCCCGGATAGGATGAAGACTTCTGCCGGTCTGGAGGTCCACTTGTTCCCGGCTGGGTGAAGACGTCTCACGGTAGGGTGATCTTCAGGGGGTTAGTGTTAGTTTTTTTTTAAGGGGGATTTGGGTGGGTTTTAGAGTAGGGTTGGGTGTGTGGGTGGTGGATTTTAATGTTGGTGGGGGTTGTATTTCTTTTTTTACAGGTAAAAGAGCAGATTACTTTGGGGCAATGCCCCATAAAAGGCCCTTTTAAGGGCTATTTGTAATTTAGTATAGGGTAGGGGATTTTATTATTTTGGGGGGATTTTTTATTTTATTAGGGGGCTTAGATTAGGTGTAATTAGTTTAAAATTCTGTAATTTAGTGGGGGGGGTTGTACTTTAGTTAATTTTAGTTAATTTTAGTTAATTGTAGGTAATTGTATTTAATTTTTTTAATGTATTTAATTGTAGTATAGTGTTAGGTGTAATTGTAATTTAGGTTAGGATTTATTTTACAGGTAAATGTGAATTTATTTTAACTAGGTAGCTATTAAATAGTTAATAACTATTTAATATCTATTGTACCTAGTTAAAATAAATACAAACTTGCCTGTAAAATAAATATAAACCCTAAGATAGCTACAATGTAACTATTAGTTATATTGTAGCTATCTTAGGGTTTATTTTACAGGTAAGTATTTAGTTTTAAATAGGAATAATTTAGTTAATAATAGTAATTTTATTTAGATTAATTTAAATAATATTTAAGTTAGGGGGGTGTTAGGGTTAGGGTTAGACTTAGGTTTAGGGATTAATAACTTTAATATAGTGGCGGCAGTGTAGGGGGGCAGGATAGGGGTTAATAACTTTAATGTAGGGGGCGGCGGTGTAGGGGGGCAGGATAGGGGTTAATAACTTTAATGTAGGGGCAGCGGTGTAGGGAGGGGCAGGATAGGGGTTAATAACTTTAATGTAGGGGGCGGCGGAGTCTGGGAGCAGAGGTTTAGGGGTTAAACATTTTATTTAGTTGCGGCGGGGTCCAGGAGCGGCGGTTTAGGGGTTAAGCATTTAATTTAGTTGTGGCGGGGTCCGGGAGCGGTGGTTTAGGGGTTAATAAGTATAATGTAGGTGGCGGCGGTGTAGGGGGGGCAGATTAGGGGTGTTTAGACTCGGGGTACATGTTAGGGTGTTAGGTGCAGACACTTCCCATAGGAATCAATGGGATATCGGGCAGCAGCAAACATGAGCTTTCGCTGTTTTATGACTACCATTGATTCCGGCGGCGGATTGAAAACCAGGTACGCTGGGCCGGAATAGTGGCGAGCGTACCTGGTTTTTCTTTGATAACTTCCAAAAGTAGTCAGATTGTGCCGAACTTGCGTTCGGAACATCTGGAGTGACGTAACCATCGATCTGTGTCGGACTGAGTCCGGCGGATCGTATGTTACGTCACTAAATTCTACTTTTGCCGGTCTGTAGGGCTTGATAACTATGGCGAATCAGCCTTGCCACAAATACGCTGCGGAATTCCAGCGTATTTGCAGTTGACGGCTTGATAAATAGAGGCCTATGTGTTTTGTAGATTTAAAGCTTGATTCAGACAAAGTCACAGACAGTGACCACCTGTCAGTTGAGAGGTTCGGAGTTGGCACATGTCTGACAAGCTAATAATCAGCCCTCATTTCTCACACTCATACCATTCCTCTTACATTAAATCTAAATGTGATAAGATGGATAGCGGCCAACACTTATTAAACAGTTAATTAATGCTAGCTAGTGGTCACAGATCCATTTGTCTTTGTCAAAATGGAGCTGACTGGACATCCCTCTTCTGAAATATATGCAGCGCTCAGACTTTAGTGCTAAGCGCAGATGTTAACCCATGTCTGTAGTGTCAGCCAATATTCATTTTTTCAGACAATCCCATACAGTGATCTACTTGTAAAGTATCTTGCATGATGCCAAATATTTAAAGGGTGAGTGTATTTAGTTCAAAAGAAATATAAATCCCTCTTTTGGTACATTCTTCATGCATTTTCAAGAAACATATGGACATGTAAGTATGCTTTCTTTCATTTATTGATCTGACAGTGGAACTGAATAATGTCACAGAAATCTATTGTTAAAAAATAATGACATAACCAATAAAACAAAAGCAAAGGCCATTGTAACAACTATACTTATGCACTGGAGATTGACGTTTTTAACTGAAAAATTATATCATGTACAAGAGAAGAAAATAAAAAGATACAAACATTTTTATGAAAAAAGGTTAATAAAAAAAATCTTTCAAAGTAAAGAGAATTTTACACTGCTAGATACCCATTGCTCTCTCTCTAGTATGAGAGTTCTTAATCATCCTGCAATTTATGGTACTGTCCCAAAAAGGGATCTCTCTCATACTGTCCATGGGAAGCACCCAACCCCTGACTGTGGATCAGTCTTTTAGGCCCTAGCACCTCTAGCTACAACCATGGATCACCTCCAGACCAACGGCCCAGACTACACATGGTGAGAAAAGGTCTGCTGATGAACAGAGGCAAACCTCCATAAACATGAAACTGTAATGCATGTTTATTCAACACAGCAACATTTTGACTGAAGCGCTATGAGTATATTTTCTGTTCCTAGTCACCCAGGTGTACTAAAAAATGTAAAATATCAATGGAAATATACTTCAAATATATTTTTCTCATATAAATTCATAGGAGTGCCAATAATTGTGGCACACAAATTTTCAATAAAGATTTTTTTTTATTTTTATTTTTGGATAAACCTGTGTTGTGTTTGCAATTGTTTAATATTGATGGGAGCAGAGTATTTTTGTGTAAAAGATCAAAAGGTTAAACAAAAAAGACAATTTTTCACAGCCTTCTTTACTCATATTTACCAAGGGTGCCAATATTAGTGGAGGGCATCGTATATCATAAAACTTTTCTTTTTCTTTTTTTTCCAACTCTTTTTTTACAATATTAAAAAGAGTTATGATATCTTTTTTTATGCAAAGAACAAAAATAAACAAATAAAGAGTCCCACATTAACCAGAAACAACAGGCTGAAGGACTTTGCTACCAAATGGTAGAATTTAGTGAAAGTAAGCAAAGTAGACCAAGTAGATGCCTTGCAAACCTTATCTACAGAGGTCTCATTCTTAAAGGTCCAAGCCTTGGAAGAATAGCAGTAATCTGTTTAGTAGGATATTGACCCACCTGCCTAGAGCCAGAAAAAATGAACAAACAAACTAGAAATTTGCATAAAATCCTTAGTTGCCTGTAAATAGTATTTCAAAGATCTCACAACATAAATATTATGGAGAAGCCTGACCATAGAATTCTTTGGGTTAGGACAAAAAGAAGGAACAACAGTTTCCCTACTCAGATTATCTAAAGACACCACCTTAGGTACAAAGTCAAATGTAATTGTCTACACTGCCTTATCTTGATGAAACATAAGATAAGGAGGAAAACAAAAAAGGGCAGATAACTCATAGGGCTTCATTTTTGAAGCAGCGAATGTTGCTTCAGAGTGCCATCGTTTCAGACTTGAAATGGAAGTTAAGAAGCAGCAGTCTGATCCGATCAGGATGATTGGCAGCCTCTGCTAGAGGCCAATTGGCTGCCAGTGAGCATGGGGCGGCATTGCACAAGCATTTAATTAGAAATGCTTGTGCAATGATAAATGCCGACAGCGATGTCAAACAGACATGATTCGCTATAGCGAATCATGTCCGCTTGACATATAGTGAATCTACCCCATAAACTCTTCTAGCTGAAGAGATTGTGAAAAGAAACAGCACCTTCTAAGATAAAAGCTTGATATCCACTTTATGCATGGGCTCAACCAAGTTAAGACTCCAAGGAGGAGAAATTGGTTTTATAACAGGTTAATCCTGACTAAAGCCTGAAAAAAACAGTACATTTCAGGACGATATCTTCCCTTTAAAAGAACTAGAGGATGAAGCCTTTTCCAAAAAAAATCTGTTAGAAATTTGAGAATCCTTGGAATTCTAAAAGAATGCCAGGAAAACCCATAATCCAAACACCATGAAATATAGGCCTTCAAAACCTTATGATAGATATTTTTAATCACAGGTTTACGAGCCTCAGTGAAAGTCTCTACCACAGATTCTGAAAAAAACTCTCTGCTTAAGAACTATGCATTCCATCTCCATGCCATCAAGTTTAGAGATTTGATATCCTGATAAAAAAACAGACTTTGAGGCAGAAGATCCTGTCGCAGAGAAAGTGGCCATAAAGGACAACTAGACATCTGAACTAGATCCGCAAACCTAGTTCTGCGAGACCAATCTGGAACAATCAATTTCACAGATGCGCCCATCTACCTGATTCTGGCAATTACCCTTAGAAGAATCAGAGAATGAAAAAAATATGCAAGGTGACAAGACCAAGGAACTACTAGAGCATCCACAAACTCCACCTGAGGATCCCTGGAACTGGCAAAATACCTGGAAAGTTTGTTGTTTGACTGAGAGGCCAATAGATCTATCTCTGGTAAATCCCAAATATCCACAATCTGACTGAACATCCAGGTAGAGATACCACTTCCCTTAATGCAGGGATTAATGACTGAGGAAGTCAGCTTCCCAATTGCTCATCCCAGGAATATGAACAGATATTTGGCAAGAGTTGCCCTCTACCCAAGAAAAATTAGAGGTACTTCCTTCATTGCTAGGGAACCACAAGTTCCCCACTGATGATTAATATATGCTACTGTTGTAACATTTTCTGACTGAAAGCACAGATGAAACTCCCTTTCCAACAACTCTGGAGGGCCCTGAAAAAATGCAGGGAGTTCCAAAACATTTTTTGGTAACCTCACCTTCTGAGGAGACCAAACTCCATGTGCTCTATGAGACCCCCAGACTGCACCCCAACCTGGAAAACTTTCATCTGTTGGGATCCCAGTCTAGCTAGGACAAACAAAAGAAACCCCCTGTATAAGAAAATTATGACAGGGACTGTCTTGTTTTGGAATCCAGACAGAATTTCTGAGAAAGCTGAGTATGATCTTTGCACCATTGCTGAAGAATGTAAAGCTGAAGAGGCCTCTTGTGAAACTGAACAAATGGAATAGCATCTGATTCAGCAATCATTAGGCCTAAAACTTCCAAACAAAGGGCTAATAAAGGACATAGAGCAGACTGAAGATTTGAACATGCTGCAACCAGCTTCAACCATCTAAGTTCGGTCAAAGATAGTCTCATAGAGGCTGAGTCTATTTTAACACCCATAAAAGTGATTCTTAACTGGGGAACAAGAGAACTCATTGGAAAATTTATCTTCCAACTATGCTGCTGAAGAAACAACACAAGTCTGTGGTTGTGAAATACTGCTAAATTAAAAGATGAAGCTAAGTTAAGGAAAAACTAAAATACCATGGGCTCTTTTCACTGCCAAGAGAGTACCCAGAACCTTTGAAAATATCCTGGAAGCCATAGCCAGACCAAATGGAAGAGCAACAAGCTGAAAATATTTGTCTAGGAAGGCAAAACTTAGAAATTGGTAATGATCCCTGTGAATGGGAATATAAAGATAAGCATTCTTTAAATCCATTGTGGGCATAAACTGTCCAAATAGTTTCCATCTCGAAAGTTGAAACTCTAAACTTCAGGGCCTTTAAATCCATAACTCTATCCCTTTCTTCTTTGGAACAATGAAGATGATTGAATAAAAACCCAAACCTTTTTCCAAAATTGGAACTGGTACTATGACTCCCATAGATTCCAGATCGGAGGCTCTCGCTTTCAAAGGAGCCTTCGGAACATGAGACAAAAAAAAAAACTTCCTCTTGGAGGTCTCACCCTGAAACCTATTCAGTAACCCTGAAAAATTATACTCTAAACACAGGGATCCTGAACAGACTGGGACCAAACCTCCTGAAAAAGGAGTAATTTGTCCCCTGCTTAGATCTGTTTCAGCTTGAACTTGGCTTCAATGCAGAATTAGAATATCCCTGGTTCTAAGAAGAGGAAAAAAAACATGTGTGTTCTTTGTTCTGATGAAAGGAACAAAAATGATTAGGAGCTTTAAATTTACCCTTAGACATCTTGTCCTGGGGAAGAAAAGTTCCCTTGCCCCAGTCACAATAGAAATAATAGAATCCAACCCAGAACCAAACAACATCTTTCCTTGAAAGGAAAGAGATAAAAGTCTGGACATAGACACCATTTCAGCTGACCAGGGTTTAAGCCATGAAGACCTTCTGGAAAGGACTGCTAAAGACATACTGTTAGAATTAATCTTAATTTTGTCCATAACTGCATCACAAATATAAACATTAGCAGATTTTAACAAACCTAAAAGGTTAAGAATATTCATACAAGCAGAATTATCATCTGAAAATGGTTTCTTATTTCCTATCCATAGGATCCTTGAAATAAGAACTATCTTCCAAGGGAATAGTAATACGCCAAGACAAAGTAGAAACAGCCCCATCAACATTAGGAATTGTAATCCAAAGCTCTCAACACTAGATGTTGGCATAGGATACATCTACCTAATTTAGCAGAAGGATTAAAAGGACCACCAGGCTTAGACCAATCCTTAGAAACTATGTCAGAGACAACATCGGGCACAGGAATAATGTCTGGAAACTTAGCAGAAGGTTTTTTTAAATTCAAATTTAAACAATTAACAGACTTGTCCTCAGATACCTTAGGACCCAAATGCCTAAAAAGACCTCTTAAAAGGTAACAAATCTTATCCAACTTAAACAATAAAAGAGGTTAAATCAAAATCATGATCAGAAACAGACCCCTGATCCTCAGAAAATAACTCACCTGGCAAGGATGAATCAGCTGAACCGGGATCCGGAATATTATTTAATATTTGGCTTAGAACTAATTGAAGGAAAATCATGAACTGACCTTTGATGCTTACTTGAAGAGGGCATAGCCGCCGTCACTTTAGATATAGTGGAGTGTATAAATTCCACGAATCCTGGAGAGAAATCTGTAGAACTCCCCTGTTTAGAACAAACAGTAGGAGGGCAGACACTTTTAGAAGCAAGAACAGCATTAGTCTGATTGGAATGCATCCTAACATTTAAATAAGGATTGCACAACTGAGCTGGAGGCAATATTTCAACATTTTTACAATATACACATTTCACACTTCTAAAGGGATTTCAGGGACAGACAGAGAAGGCTCCATGATAAATCAGAATCTACAATAAGGTAGAAATATACAATCATAAAGCTATATTCCCCAAGAGCTCTTAAAGCAAAGGAAAAATGTACCCCCTTGAAAGAGAGTATTAAATAGGGACAGGTAGGCCTCAGAGCACTAAACCAACATAAAAAAATGAAAAATAGCACTGAGGAGAACTGAGCGTACCATACATCTAACAGCATCATCAGAACTAAAAGAAGGAACATGCGCGCAAACAACCTGAGTAAAAATAGACAAAAGCGTGCCAAAAATCCCAGAAGCCAAAAAGAAATGATGCGCTCTAACCCAAATGGTCGACATGCCCAAACTGAGTAGACCAACATGGAAAAAAAGTGTCACACGCACAAACTCTAAACTAATGTGCACTAAAGTGACGATAGAAAAAGCGAGCAATTTTTTTAAAGGGAAATAGAGTCTTCATTTTAAAGGAGCCATAACAAATAAATATATAAATAATAATCAGCCAGATTACGAGTTTTGCGTTATGGCTGGCTCGCTAATTACTAGTACGTTATTTTCACCACTCACCTTTCATAGCGCTACAGGTTTGCAAAAAAAATGGCTTGTGCGGGCGATATGGTTACGTTGAGCTCCATGCTTCACCCAAATACAAGCAGTGTTTTGACGTGCTCATGCACAATTTCCCCATAGACATCAATGGGGAGAGCCGGTGTTCATGTATACCATAGGAATGTGTATACTACTGTTTAAGGCCATTTGTTTCACAACAACGGGTCGAGGAATTCTATGGACCGTAATATGTAATACACGGCCCTACTCCTCAGTGATCCATCGTGCGCCACCGAATTTGTAAAATTATGGTTTTAATTTTGTAATAAATGCTATATATTTTTCCTCACAGACATTTGGGTGGATTTGGAGGTCTCTATTTTTCACCGTGGATTTAGAGGCATTTATTTTCCTCACAAAACTGGTGGGCGCGAATTTAGAGGAATTTATTTTTCTTCAGAAATGGGGGAAATAAACTTAGAAGTTTTTATTTTTCCTCACAGAAATAGACTGACACCGATGTTCTGTCAGAAAAAGCTATGATCATCAGTATGGTGTCTACACGTCCCTTTTACTAGCACCACTTACAATACGCTGGAAAGCGGACCACAAGTCCCAGCATGCTCTTGGACGTTGGCGGAATACGGCCATATATTTCCTCGACCCTTGCATAGTTTACATCAGCTGTTTGGAGGAGGTTGGGGCTCTTGCGCATGCGCATTGAGAGCCACACCCCTCCAGCAGCTAGTTACGTGACCAAAAGTGACGTGGTATATACATTCCTATGCGGTATTCCATTTTCTTTAGAACACCGGCTAAAAAAAAGCCTAACACCTGCGATCACAGAATGAAAAGCTCTGTAACGCAGCCCCATTGATGTCTATGGGTAAAAAATTGTGAGAGCAAACAGGAGCGGGGAAAGTGGGCAACCCTGTCTAGTACCATTGGTTATTTCAAAGGGGATTGATTGGAAACCCACACCTCTTACCCTTGCCATTGTAGAGGTGTATAAAGCCTGTACAGCTGTTATGAACTGGAGGGGGAGATTAAAGGCCTTCATAGTTTTCCAGAGATAATCCCATCGCACCCTGTCAAAAGCTTTTTCAGCATCGAGAGAAAGGGCGAAAAATGGGGTACCCCTGTCTGAGGTTGTCGAGAGAATATTCAGAATACATCCGGTGGCATCAGGTCCCTCCCTGTGTGGGATGAACCCTACTTGACTTGGGTGGATTAAGGAGGTTATGATCTTAGAGAGTCTAGTGGCCATGATTTTGGAGTACAACTTAGTGTCTAAGTTAATAAGGGAGATGGGGCGATAACTGCCACAAGCCTCTGGGTCCTTCCCTGGTTTCAAAATTATAACTATAGTGGCCTCTAGGAACTCAGAGTGGAAGGAACCTTGAAGCATCACCTCATTAAACTTCCTACATAATACCGGGGCAACAAGGGAGAGGTTAGTTTTGTAAAAGCTGCTAGTAAAGCTGTCAGGGCCTGGAGATTTAACTAGTTTCAAGAGTTTGATGGACTTCTTTACTTCTTCTAAAGAAATTGGGGCACTAAGTGCTGAGTCATCTGATGATAATTGGGGTAACTTGAGGGTATCTAGGTATGCACGTATATCTTCTGTCTTAGGGGGGATACTATTTTAAATATTTCTTATATTGTATAGGTTGTGATAGTATGCTTTGAATGCATCCCCTACATCTTTAGGGGATGTCACTTGCTTATGACTAGAAATTCTGATAATAGGTATTTTTGATTGCGCTGCACGGTGTCTTAACTTAGCAGCTAATAGGGAGGAAGCGTTGTTGCCCTTATAATAGTAAATCTGTTTAAGTCTCTCCAATGTGGACTGAACTTTCTGGAACTCTAAATTTTTGATTTGTTTGGTAAGAGCTATAATTTTGTCATTCAAGTCATCAGAATAGGACGTGTTTAATTGATGGCGTAATAGCCGTAATTGAGTGGCTAAAACGGAAATAGGTTCCCCCTGTTTTTTTGCAAATAATCACATCTTTTTAAATAAAGTATCCCCTAAGGTAAGCTTTCAAAGATGCCCACAGAATCTCTACTGAAGTTTGTGCATTGTGGTTAAAGCGGAGATACTCTGAGATAGTCTCCTGAAGTTCACATTTGTTAATAGGGCTCATAACCAGCCAGTTGTTTAGGCACCATGGAGATACTCTGAGATAGTCTCCTGAAGTTCACGTTTGTTAATAGGGCTCATAACCAGCCAGTCGTTTAGGCGCCATTACAAAAGAACAAACACTAAATTACACAAAATAAAAAAGAAATTATCAAATATTTTAACTAATCACACCTAATCTAATAGCCCTATCAAAATAAAAAAGCCCCCCCAACATAAAAAAAACCCTAGCCTAAACTTAAAAAGGCCTTTTGCGGGGCATTGCCCCAAAGAAATCAGCTCTTTTACCCACACAACTAAACCCCCGAAATAAAAACCTACCTAAAAAAACCTAAGCTCCCCATTGCCCTGAAAGGGGCATTTGGTTGGGCATTGCCCTTAAAAGGGCATTTAGCTCTTTTTCAGCCCAAACCCTAAGCTAAAAATAAAACCCACCCAATAAACCCTTAAAAAAACTAACACTAACCCCCGAAGATCCACTTACAGTTTTTGAAGACCCTACATCCACCCTCAACGAAGCGGCAGAAGTCCTCAGCGAAGCCGGCAGAAGTCTTCATCCAAGCGGGCTGAAGTCTTCATCCAAGCCGGCAGAAGTCTTCATCCAGCATCTTCTATCTTCATCCATCCGGCGCGGAGCGGCTCCATCTTCAAGACATCCGGTGCAGAGCATCCTCTTCTTCTGATGGCTCTTCTGGAATGAAGGTTCCTTTAAGTGACGTCATCCAAGATGGGGTCCCTTGATCAGCCAATAGGATTGAAGCTCAATCCTATTGGCTGATTGCATCAGCCAATAGGATTTTTTCACCTTTAATTCCGATTGGTTGATAGAATTCTATCAGCCAATTGGAATTCAAGGGACGCCATCTTGGAGGACGTCACTTAAAGGAACCTTCATTCGAGAAGAGCCGTCAGAAGAAGAGGATGCTCCGCGTCGGATGTCTTGAAGATGGAGCCGATCCGCGCTTGATGGATGAAGATAGAAGATGCCGTCTGGATGAAGACTTCTGCCGGCTTGGATGAAGACTTCTGCCCCTTCGTTGAGGATAGATGTCGGGTCTTCAAAAACTGTAAGTGGATCTTTGGGGTTTGTGTTAGGTTTTTTTAAGGGTTTATTGGGTGGGTTTTATTTTTAGCTTAGGGTTTGGGCTGAAAAAGAGCTAAATGTCCTTTTAAGGGCAATACCCATCCAAATGCCCTGTTCAGGGCAATGGGGAGCTTATTTTTTTTTTAGGTAGGTTTTTATTTGGGGGGTTTGGTTGTGTGGGTGGTGAGTTTTACTGTTGGGGGGGTGTTTGTATTTTTTTTTACAGGTAAAAAAGCTGATTTCTTTGGGGCAATGCCCCGCAAAAGGCCCTTTTAAGGGCTATTGGCAGTTTAGTTTAGGCTAGGGTTTTTTTATTTTGGGGGGGCTTTTTTATTTTGATAGGGCTAGTAGATTAGGTGTAATTAGTTAAAATATTTGATAATTTCTTTTTTATTTTGTGTAATTTAGTGTTTGTTAATATAATTGATTTAATTGTAGTGTAAGGTTAGGTGTTAGTGTAAGACAGGTTAGGTTTTATTTTACAGGTACATTTGTATTTATTTTAGCTAGGTAGCTAGTAAATAGTTAATAACTATTTACTAACTATTCTACCTAGTTAAAATAAATACAAACTTGCCTGTGAAATAAAAATAAAACCTAAGCTAGATGCAAAATAACTATTAGTTATATTGTAGATAACTTAGGGTTTATTTTACAGGTAAGTATTTAGTTTTAAATAGTAATTATTTAGTTATTAATAGTAGGTTTTATTTAGATTTATTTTAATTACATTAAAGTTAGTGGGTGTTAGGGTTAGGGTTAAACTTAGGGTTAGGGGTTAATAACTTTAGTATAGTGGCGGTGACGTTGGGGGCGGAAGATTAGGGGTTAATAATTGTAGGTAGGTGGCGGCGATGTCGGGGGAGGCAGATTAGGGGTTAATCACTGTAATTTAGGTGGCAACAACATTGGGGGCGGCAGATTAGGGGTTAATAAATTTAGGTAGGTGGGGCGATGTTAGAGGAGGCATATTAGGGGTTAATAAGTGTATGTAGGTGGCGACAATGTCGGGGGCGGCAGATTAGGGGTTAATAAGTGTAATGTAGGTGTCAGCGATGTCAGGGGTTTATGTTAGGGTGTTAGGTATAAACATAAATTTTGTTTCCCCATAGGAATCAATGGGGCTGCGTTACAGAGCTTTACGCTGCTTTATTGCAGGTGTTAGTCTTTTTTTCATCCGGCTCTCCCCATTGATGTCTATGGGGAAATCGCGCACGAGCACGTAAAACCAGCTCACAGCAGCACTGGTATTGGAGTGCGGTATGGAGCTCAATTTTGCTCAACACTCACTTATTGCCTGCTAACGCCGGGTTTCTAAAAACCTGTAATAGCAGCGCTATCTGGTGTAGACTGTCCCTTTAACATAAACTAGTAAACTTATGAGACCAGATAATACAGTTTCCCTTAGGAAGTTTGTCAATGTGTAGGTGTTTTATGATCTTTGGAACAAATTAGTAACAAGGGACGAGAAGTTAAGGGGACATTATACACTCATTTTTTCTTTGCATAATTGTTTTGTAGATGATCTATTTATATATCCTATAAAGTTTTTTTATTTATTTAATGTATAGTTTTGCTTATTTTTAAATAAAATTTCTCTGATTTTCAGACTCCTAACCAAGCCCCAAAGTTTTATGAGAATACCGCCAGCTACCTTCTCCAGCTTGCTCCTGTTTGTGTAAAGGGTCTTTTCATATGCAAAAGAAGGGGGAGAGGGGGAGTGTCTTATTTCCCACTTGCAGTGGGCTTTCCAGCTACATTTTCAACAAAGCTACACTGAGAGCTTCTAAGTAAGTTTTAAAACAGTTTTATACTGGATTTTTATATCAGTATCTGTGCATCCAATTCTTTATAGTAGTGTCTATTACATGCAGTTATATGAAAATGAGTGTATACTGTCCCTTTAAGGTAGTATTTGTATACAAGGACGCAGGCATAACAATACTATGCCAGTAGAGGGCATATGAGACCTGTTCTTGGGGGTAGCTATGGTGTTATCTGCAAAAAGGGATAATAATGTAAGGCCCAGCGCGGGTATGCCGAACTTTAAAAGTTTCTAATAGAGGGATTTCAAAGTAGAGACATAGTATTGTGTGGCTAGTCGTCAATGTTAGCATGAGCTCTCTAAAGGCTAATGTCAAGACCTCTAGTAGTGAAACTAGGCTATGAGAATAACATGGGCTATAGTCATGAGTAAAATGAATAAACAATGATAGGCAGGGACGCCACTAGAAATTTTGGGGCCCCTGACTTAACCATTGATCAGCCCCCTCCCCCTTGACATGTGTAATTTTTGACCAAGGGACTAAAACATATATGCACTTTATTCTTAAGTGTAGTCAAACTTGGAAATGTTGTAAAGTAGGTAGTAACACACAAACACACAGACACACAGACACACTCATACACTGAAACACACACACTCACACATAAGGATTCACATATAGACACTCTAGCAGACACGCAAAGAAACACACAAACACACTCAGACACAGACACTCAGCACTTGTTTACATTGTTAAAGTTGAAGTCAAACAAGCAAATTTGACCAGGACAGATGCATCTAAATAGCACTTCTCTCCCCTTCTCAGGGGTAGAGGTTCAGTTGTGTTTAAAATGTAACTTTTATTTGGATTATTTAAAAAAATAAAAATTATATATGCTTAAAAACACAAATAGATTTCTGACATATCTGATTATAAAGTTTGGGCACTGGAAAAATTCTTCAGGATCTAAGTCTTGAAGAAAGTTACATTAAAGTTTGAATATGTTAACTTTACTATATATACATAGTATATATAGTATTGATACAAAATCTCAGAGTGAGAATCGTCTAAAATCACACTGTTGTATTGGCTAATATAAGCTGAATTTGTATAATCCTTTTCAATAAGTGGATAGTACTTTGCTTGTATTAGTGGAGACTGTAATGTTCTTTATATTCAGTTATTTATTAGTAGATACTTTCTTATTGGTATGTTCTATTGGAAAATACAATCAATTCACCAGATAGTATGTCTTGTCTAATTTATATATATATGCTTACTTTTAAAAAGATGTTTATTAGCGTTTGATTTTTTAATTTTTAAGTGGGTGTATGCTGGTCTCATTATCTATAAGAAGTAAATTATTCTTTCTCTAAATAATGAGTTTTTCTTATAAATAGACTTTGGCCCCCCACTTGGAGGTAAATTAATAATCTCATATGTGGTTACAAATAAGAAGCTTTTATTATTTGTTCTTTGTTCATCACCTTGATGTGCTTAGGTGTAGACATACAATAGCTTCGATATGCAATATATTTTATTGTGACTTATTGTTTGAACGTTTATGTTTTCCTTATAGAAAGTATCAGAAGTTTTAAGCACTACTATATAGTGCTTGATACTCAGAATATGGTTTACATTGACCTGACAAGTAATGAGGTAGACTACAGTTTTGTCAAAAAAGGAGATTTACAAAACAAAATATGGAGTTCTGATTATCTTTTTGTCAAGAAAGATGCCAACTAAATGATGACAACAGCATGCAGTGGCTGAAGGAAGGGCCTTGAACTGCCTAAACAATAATTTAAAGGTTAAACGTTGGATTGGTGACTTCCAGAAAGGTCTCATTAGTCTCAAAGTCTGTAGAAAGATGAGAATAATGAGTAGTAAGGTCAAAATGTCCTAAAAAGGAACAGACAATGGACACACACACACACACAAACTAAAACACAAACGTGCACATACACCCAAGGAAACACCGACAAAGAGAGCCTCAGAAAACACACAAAGACATACACACACACACCCACAGAAAACACACAAAAACATACACACACAGAGAGATAACCACATAAAACACAGAAAGACATACATACACACCCTCACTGAGACATCCACAGAAAACACACAAAGACATACACACACTCTCACAGAGACACTCACAGAAAATGCACAGACATACACACACTCTCACAGAGACACTCACAGAAAATGCACAGACATACACACACCCTCACAGAGACACCCACAGAAAACACACACCCTCACAGAGACATCCACAGCAAACACAGACAAACATACATACACACACCTATCCTCACAGAGACATCCACAGAAAACACAGAGACATACACACCCACCCTCACAGAGGCATCCAGAGAAAATACACAAAGACATACATACACACACCTTCAAAGAGACACACATAGAAAATGCACAAAGACATACACACCCACCCTCACAGAGAGACCCACAGAAAAAAATACATACACACTCATAGAGACACAAGCAAAAGCACAAATACATAAACACAGACACCCACAGAAATACTCACAGGAAGTAACATTTCTGCACATTGCATCCCCTAAATCAACAGTGTGTGACATGCATGATAAAAAAAATTGCAGAAATTAAGAGATCACTTTTTAAAGAATCATATTTGTAAATGTGCAAACAAAAATAATTTTGTGAATTCAAAATTGTACATTAATGATCTGGGTAGATAGCTAGATGAAGAAAAGTACTTTTAAAAGGTTGACATATGTGTTTTTCCCACCATTTTCCCCAACCAAGAGCACCACTTCAAATATAGTGTACAAATGTTTCCATATGTCAGCTGTACTTATAGATTTTGAAAATGCTGTACTCTATATGGTCTTGGTGGAACCATAAGCTGTGGTACTCATACCATTAGATCTGGTTAAATGCAGGATTTAGGCTTGTTTGTATGTAATTCAAAATTAAGTCAGCTCTAGTGTAAACTGAACAGTTTTAAGTTAACCTGTCTCATTTCAAACACTGAGCAATCTTAGTCTGAGAGTATAACATTTTATGCAGATGTAAAAATCTTAGATAAAATGCCTCCTTGCATCTGGAAAGTCCTTGCATAAAGGAGCAGTAAACTGGAATTATATATATATAATATATATATATTAATTAATAATAAAAAAAAGCATATCTGCCAAAAGGGCACCTACCATTTGTGTATTGAGGAGGAAACATTTCTGCATTGCTTTAAATATATAATTTCTACAGCATTGTCAAATAATCATACATACACTGCTGCTAAAAAAATGTGTGTTTATGGACCTCTGGCCCCACAATACAACTACTACCACACTGAAGTTACAATCCGAATTTGCACAAAGAAATAAAAAACATTTACTAAGTAAGTCCTACCTTCTCTGCAATGCTGTCTGACTCAGGCAAACACTGTACAAACAAAGTGTCAAGTCTGTCTCACACTGTGCATAGTGGTTTAGTGCACACTCAGAAATCCTCTCAAATGCTAATACTTTACTCCTTGTAATAACATTTCCCATGCTCAATTAGCACTCTGCTGTAGTTCCCACTGGTGGCTGCCAAAAAAATTTTTTTTTTTTTTTTTTTTTTTTTTAGTTGTCCTTGTCCCATGGGGCCCCCTGGCTCATTGGGCCCCTGACAGGAGTCACCCCTGTCACCCCCTGATAGCAGCCCTGAAGTCATGATGATAGGTCTAAGTTAGTCAGTGAGGAGGTGTATGGGCGCTGTAACACCGACTGAACAATCTCATGGTAATGAAACAAGACAGTGTTATGCTAGCGGAAAGTATATGAGACCTGTTCTTGGGCAAAGTGATGAGGTTGTCTGCAGGTGGGGGGACCATGTATAGCCGAATGTGAGAGTGGCATATTATAAAGGTTGCTAATAGGGGAATTTGAAGCAGGGGACTAGAGCTATGCAGCAGGTCGCCTGTGTTAGTGTTAGCTCTCTAAGGGCCGGCACTAAGAGCTCTAGTCATCAAACTTGGCTATCTACAATAAAATGGGTAGTCATGAGCAGAATGTATAAATAGTGACAGGTCTAAGTTAGCTAGTTGAGGAGTGTGTGTGAATCATAATAGCAACTAAAAAACAGCAAGGGCTGTTAGATTAGGTGTAATTCTTTTTTATTTTGGATGATTTCGTTTTTTATTTTGTGTAATGTATATTTTTAGGTTGTGTTTTATTTTTTTGTAGCAAAAGAGCTGTTTAACTTTGGACAATGCCCTACAAAAGGCCCTTTTAAGGGCCCTTGGTAGTTTGGGGGTTTGTATAGTGTTAGGTGGGGTTTTTATTTTTTTGGAGCAAAAGAGCTGTTTATCTCAGGGCAATGCCCTACAAAAGGAGAGAGAGAGACAGAGAGAGAGAGAGAGAGAGAGAGAGACAGAGAGAGAGAGACTGACTTCTTAATTTAAGTTTCCGGCGAGCCAGAAACATCGGGGAGGGATAGATTGCATCATCCACTGCTTGATAAATCTACCCCATGGTGTCTATCTGATTGCCTTACATATACTAACACACTGTTGCAATAAGCAATGTTGTTTTGTTGCAAAATTATCTATGGTATAGCAACAGTGATTCATCTTTTTAAAAAACAGCAGGTACTTTATGCACAAAACGAATAATAATGTGTAACAATTTCTGTCCATTTTATGACAGACTATAGAATCATATGGGGTAATATTACTGCAATTTTGCCGCCCTAGTATTGAGTACACAGCAGACATACTGCTTTTGCCTTATTGGACATTTTAGTAATTGTTACAATTTCATTACATGATCTCAATAACCGGCAATCCATACTTATATAGTGATCAACATTACTAACTATTATTAGGATCATCTTATCCTTTATTGCACTCATTAGGGGGCCAATTTACAACAATTGACAACAAGGAGTTGTCAATTAGTGCGATCGTATAGGATCGGACAGATTGATGTCCGTAGCCTCAGAGCAGGCGGACAAGTTATGGACTGCTGCTTCATAACTGCTGTTTCTGGCGAGCCTGATAATTTGGCCTCAAAGTGTTTATATTTAGCAGACTAGTTGCTACTAGCCATCTCCCATACAATGTTGGATATGTTAACTATTGTGCCTAATCATTTAATTTCCATAATTTTCTCTTAATTCTTCTTTCTAATTTTTAATGTGTTATTTCAATAAAGATTTGTTTTGAAATTTCTATTGGCTATATATCGAGTATTGTCGGTAAAGACTTGCGTTGCTAACGAGCCTTTTTTTTCCAGCGCTCACTTTAAACAACGCTGGTATTACAAGTTTTCTGAATGGCTGCGTTAGCCTCAGAAAAGTGAGCATTGAGCAAATTTAGCTCCACTTCTCACTGTAATACCAGCGTTGCTTACGGTAGCAGTAAACTGGCTAAAACGTGCTCGTGCACGATCTCCCCAAAGGAAACAATGGGGCTGAGACGGCTGGAAAAAAAACCTAACACCTGCAAAAAATCAGCGTCCAGCTTCTAACGCAGCCCCATTGTTTCCTATGGGAAAATACTTTCTAAGTCTACACCTAACACCCTAACATGAACCCCGAGTCTAAACACCCCTAATCTTACACTTATTAACACCTAATCTGCCGCCCCCAACATTGTCGCCACCTGCATTATACTATTAACCCCTAATCTGCCGCTCCGGACACCGCCACCACCTACATTATACTTATGAACCCCTAATCTGCTGCCCCCAACATCACCGACGCCTACATTATAGTTATTAACCCATAATCTGCCGCCCCCAACTTTGCCGCAACCTAACTACACTTATTAACCCCTAATCTGCCGACCGGACATCGCCGCTACTTTAATAAATGTATTAACCCCTAAACCGCTGCACTCCCGCCTCGCAAACACTAGTTAATTTTTATTAACCTCTAATCTGCCTGCCCTATCATCGCCGACACCTATTTACATTTATTAACCCCTAATCTGCCACCACAAACGTCGCTGCTACTATAATAAAGTTATTAACCCCTAAACCTAAGTCTAACCCTAACACCCCCCTAATTTAAATATAATTTAAATACATCTAAATAAAATAACTACAATTAAATACATTTTTCCTATTTAAAACTAAATACTTATCTGTAAAATAAACCATAAGAAAGCTACAATATAATTAATAATTGCATTGTAGCTATCTTATGATTTATTTTTATTTTACTGACAACTTTGTATTTATTTTAACTAGGTACAATAGTTATTAAATAGTTATTAAATATTTAATAACTACCTAGCTAAAATAAGTACAAAATTACCTCTAAAATAAATCCTAACCTAAGTTACAATTACACCTAACACTACACTATCATTAAATAAATTTCCTAAACTACCTACAATGAATTACAATTAAATACAATAAACTAAATTACGAAAAAAAAACACTAAATTTAAAAAAAAAAAAAAAACTAAATTACGGAAAATAAAAAAAATTACAAGATGTTTAAACTAATTACACCTAATCTAAGCCCCCTAATAAAATAAAAAAGCCCCCCAAAATAATAAAAAGCCCTACCCTATACTAAATTACAAATAGCCCTTAAAAGGGCCTTTTGCATGGCATTGCCCCAAAGTAATTAGCTCTTTTACCTGTAAAAAAAAGAATACAAAACCCCCCCAACATTACAACCCACCACCCACACACCCCTACTCTAAAACCCACCCAATACCCCCTTAAAAAAACCTAACACTACCCCATTAAAGATCACCCTACCTTGAGCCGTATTCACCCAGCCGGGCACCAGTGGTCATCCGATCCGTCCAGAAGTCTTCATCTGATGGGCCAGAAGAGGACATCCAGACTGGCAGAAGTCTTCATCCTATCCGGGCAGAAGAGGACATCCGGACCGGGAGAAGGCTTCATCCAAGCGGCATCTTCTATCTTCATCCATCCGACGAGGAACGACTCCATCTTGAAGACCTCCGGCACGGAACATCTAACATTTCACCTGAATGGCTTAAATATATTGTTTTTCTGAAAAAGTCAATTGAAGGCGGAGCATACTGTTTAAATGTTATGGAGAGCAATCTCCAATCATGCACAGCCGGAAGAAGCCCGAATGGAACCCGGGTGAAACGCGCGTAGCTGCTTGTTTGTTTGGTTGGAGTGGTGCAGCAGCTGAGCACCGTCCAACAGCTGATTCCCAAAGATAATCATACTCCGGTGAAAACTAAGGCGTGCGGATGCACTGAAAGAGCCAAGAAAGTATGGAGGAAAAAGCAAAGGTGATATCTCCAACCCGGTTTCAATTGAAACAATTGGAAGCAACGAGCAGGTAGATATGGCACCATAATTTGTCACTATCGAAACATCGAGGAAGCAGGTACTTGTTTATTATGTCTCTACACGCAACATAGAACTGTCACAGCGAGTTAAATGAGGTATGGAAGAGTTGCCATTTTTTTGCTGAAAGTGATACAGTTACAAATTTGCATTGGGAGTACGAAGATACAAGTTACACCTGCTGTGTTAGTGTTACACAATAATTGGTGCTGTCCTTGCATTAACGTTGGTTTCCAATCTTGGGATTACAAATGTGCCATAACAAAGGCATTTTGAAACTATCCAATACCGGTTAATTAACGGACTAACTTACTAACTTCCACTAACAACCCGGGTTGTGGACTTTGAACCTTATAATTTGGGGGTCATGCTTATGATTTATTGTTATGCTGATATTGATATATAAATCTTATAATTACGCATTTTCATAGAGTATGTGAATTATTGACTCAATAATCTTTCCTTGTCTAAAAGTATATATTTTTCAGACATAGTTGGGTGCTGGAGAAATAAGGGTCTATTTCCTCTTGTTTAAATGTATATTAATTAAATACCCTTATCCATGCACTATACTGAGAAGTGTGGCCCTATATAGGACACACAATATCTTATCTCAGTATATAGAACTGTGACATTTATTAAACTAGGGGTGCTGGCACAATTTATATAATTATTAATTATATTGTAGCTATCTTATGGTTTATTTTACAGGTAAGTATTTAGTTTTAAATAAGAATAATTTATTTAACTGTAGTTATTTTATTTAGATGTATTTAAATTATATTTAAATTAGGGGAGTGTTAGGGTTAGACTTAGGTTTAGGGGTTAATAACTTTATTATAGTAGCGGCGACGTTGGTGGTGGCAGATTAGGGGTTATTAAATGTAAGTGGGTGTTGGCGATGTTAGGGAAGCCAGATTAGAGGTTAATAAAAATTAACTAGTGTTTGCGAGGCGGGAGTGCGGCGGTTTAGGGGTTAATACATTTATTAAAGTAGCGGCGATGTCCGGTCGGCAGATTAGGGGTTAATAAGTGTAGTTAGGTTGCGGCGACGTTGGGGGCGGCAGATTAAGGGTTAATAACTATAATGTAGGTTGCGGTGATGTTAGGGGCAGCAGATTAGGGGTTCATAAGTATAATGTAGGTGGCGGCGATGTCCGCTCGGCAGATTAGGGGTTAAAAATAATTATTATACTGTTTGCGATGTGGGGGGGCCTCGGTTTAGGGGTTAATATGTAGTTTATGGGTGTTAGTGTACTTGTTAGCACTTTAGTTAAGAGTTTTATGTTCCGGCGTTAGCCCATAAAACTCTTAACTACTGACTTTTAAATGCGGTAGAAGTCTTGCCAGGAGAGGGTCTACCGCTCACTTCTTCCAAGACTCGTAATACCAGCGTTAGGCAAATCCTATAGAAAAGATAGGATATGCAATTGACGTAAGGAGATTTGCGGTATGAAAAAGTTGCGGAAGAAAAGTGAGTGGTACACCTGTACCTGCCAAACTTGTAATACCAGCCTTAGATAAAAAGCAGCGTTACGACCCCTTAACGCTGCTTTTTAAGGCTAACGCAAAACTCGTAATCTCGCCGTATGTGTTTCCCATTCATAGGGGATCATACTTACTCTATTTCCTTAAGGGGATTAGTGGTATGGAGTTCTAATTAGTATACTCTACCTTGTTTTTTTTTTTTGGTTTTTTTTGTTTTTTTTTAAATGCTTTATTGAAAAACGTATAAACAATACAAACATGAGAATTTGCAAAATGGTACATATGCGTCAGTTTTTTGTTTTGTTTTGGTAATTCTATAATTACAAGGGAACAACAAAGAAAGTTAAATTGACATACGGAGAGAAAAGTAATTCCCTTTTTTTTTTTTTTTTTTTTTTTCTATAATAAATAAGATACCCTTTATGGGTCAACAATGGTGAGAATAGTTATTGGTTAAATAAAAGAAAGTGTCTAATTAGGTATTTAACTGTATAATGTATAGTCTGATTACAAGGTTCCTGCAGGTAGAAAAGAGAAGAGTTGTTAGGTCGAGAAGATGGGTGGAGAGTCGGTTGGGGCTGAAAGGTCTATTGTCGATTACAGGCAATGGAGTGTACAGGTAGGTATGTAGAGAAAAGGTATTGTAGGGTTCCTTATGTTGTGTGTGGGGGTTGTGTGTGGTTGAGGTATTCTTCCCATAGGAAGCAAATGGAGTGGTAGTCGTCTGTCTGTTTATTACGGTTGTAGTGGTGTTTTTCTAGTTTGAGTGACTGAGAGGTCGCTTCTTTCCAAACTGAAACTGATGGGAGGCTATGGTTTTTCCAGTGTTTTGGTATCAACCATTTTGCTGAGTTTGTCATAATAGTTAGTAATGCCAGTCTTAGTTTACATTTTATTTTTTATAAATTTTTTATTTATAGCCAACAAGGTGTACAATCAAATAAATTCAACCTCTTATGCCTCGCAGGGCCAGGTAAAACATAATATATTGCAAAGCAAGACAATTTTAAATTGAAAATTTCACATTTCACATACCAAATTACTAATTCCCTTAAATGAAGTATTTGTACATCTAGTTGGGATTTTTCTAATTTTAAATAAAAATAGAGAAAAGAAAAAAAAAACAAAAAAAAAAACCCAAGTGAACACTCATAAATTTAAATAAACAAAGAAAAACAAATAAAAAAAATAAAAAAAAATGAAAAAGAAATTATTTCTCTATTCTCCCTCCCCCCCTCCCCCTCCATGACTATAGCTTTTGGCTGAGGAGGGTGACCATAATCCCAAAAGGACCAGTTCCGTATCTTTGAATGGATAAATTAAGCATTCAACCTCGCTAGGGGATAAAGCTTTAATAAAATTCGACCACTTAGAGAAGAAACTCTTCACGTCTATGTCACTATGTAGATCGGTATCAATTTGTTCGGTAATGCATTGCTTTTTTCCTTCTTTTTATTCCCTACCTTTCTTCCAAGAAATGAAATAGTAGTACAAATAGCACCTTCATCCCATCACGCAGGGTGGGGAGGAAGCTATAGAAGTGCAAACAGTGAAAGTAACTAACATTTTTCATTTTAACCAAAAAAAACTTAAAAAGTTGTCAGTGTAGCAAACTGAGGTTATAATAAGGTCTAATGTTAGATCACTTTCTTGGGGTTTTCAAAAGAAAGTAAGAAACATTCAATTCATGAAATAAAGTAGGCCATCTTCCATTATATGATATAAACCTGACTGGCTAACTTCGCCTATTAATCGGGAGATAGACATTCTGCCCTTTAGACTTGTAACTTTCTTCCTAACTTCGTATAAGAAAAGAAAAAGAAATGAGATAAAAAGAAGTAAGGGAGAGGAAAAAAAAAAAAAAAAAAGAAGACAGCACAAATTGCCTCTTCCCCTCCCTCCCTCTCCCCTCCTTCATTATCAGGGTCCCAACGGGTGCTGTGTTGTTTACCAAATTCCTAGCAGAACTAATTCAGTATCTCTGAAAGGGTAAATTATATATTCAATCTCACTGGGCGAGAGAGCTTTAATAAAGTGAGACCACTTAGAGAAGAAACTTCTGATATCTCTATCATTTTGCAAATCAGTGTCAACTTGTTCAATGATACATTGCTTCTTTAGGCAGTTTTTAACTTCTGCTATGCTTGGAATTGTTTTTGTTTTCCATTTTTTTAAGATCAGATATCTAACCGCTAGGATGACCATACTTGTAGTTTTATTGTTATCGTATGTTGAGTCTGGGTTATCAGCAAGGAACACTATCCTCCTGGGAGAGAAGGAAAAGGAAGGAACTTTGACAATGTTATTGAGCCAGTATTGTATTCTCAGCCAGAAATTCTTGATTTTTGGACAGTCCCATATCATATGCAGAAGGCTAGCGGCCGGAAGCGAGCATTTTGGGCATTTGTTAAACCCAGTGTTAAGACATTTAGATCCCTTTTCCGGGGTGAAGTAAGTCATATGTATAAGCCTTATATGTGATTCTCTCCAGGTTGCAGAAAGGGTGACACGGGAGACCTCAAGAATCGAGAAGGTAAGTAGGGCTGGGTCTAAGGAATCCTGTCGAAGCTTTAAGGCCCAATTAGAATGAAGTTTATCCATAGTATCGGGGCCTTTAAATGAGATCAAAGTTTGGTAAATAAATGAGATTGAGGTGATTCCATTCTTAACTAATGTTAACCAGTTCTCTACGTCACCTAGTGACCAGTCCCAGCCAAAATCAGCCACCTGTTTGAGGGCAAAATGCCTCACCTGAAGGTAAGCAAAGAAGTCTTGGTTGGGAATGTGGAATTCCTCCTTGAGAGAACTAAAAGTCTTTATGCATCTTCTTTCAAAGTCAAGGAGTTGTTCAACTTTTGCCAGGCCCAGAGTTGCCCAGTTAGAGAATAGAGCTGACTGCATTCCTGGGGAAAACTGCGAGTTATTCATTATTGGGGCATATCTGGAGATCTCAGATCTGGTGCGAAGAGAGGAACAAATCTTCCTCCACATATATATTGGGTTACAAATTTTAAATGCGGTAGAAGTCTTGCCAGGAGAGGGTCTACCGCTCACTTCTTCCAAGACTCGTAATACCAGCGTTAGGCAAATCCTATAGAAAAGATAGGATATGCAATTGACGTAAGGAGATTTGCGGTATGAAAAAGTTGCGGAAGAAAAGTGAGTGGTACACCTGTACCTGCCAAACTTGTAATACCAGCCTTAGATAAAAAGCAGCGTTACGACCCCTTAACGCTGCTTTTTAAGGCTAACGCAAAACTCGTAATCTCGCCGTATGTGTTTCCCATTCATAGGGGATCATACTTACTCTATTTCCTTAAGGGGATTAGTGGTATGGAGTTCTAATTAGTATACTCTACCTTGTTTTTTTTTTTTTTTTTTTTTTTTAATGCTTTATTGAAAAACGTATAAACAATACAAACATGAGAATTTGCAAAATGGTACATATGCGTCAGTTTTTTGTTTTGTTTTGGTAATTCTATAATTACAAGGGAACAACAAAGAAAGTTTAATTGACATACGGAGAGAAAAGTAATTCCCTTTTTTTTTTTTTTTTTTTTCTATAATAAATAAGATACCCTTTATGGGTCAACAACGGTGAGAATAGTTATTGGTTAAATAAAAGAAAGTGTCTAATTAGGCATTTAACTGTATAATGTATAGTCTGATTACAAGGTTCCTGCAGGTAGAAAAGAGAAGAGTTGTTAGGTCGAGAAGATGGGTGGAGAGTCGGTTGGGGCTGAAAGGTCTATTGTCGATTACAGGCAATGGAGTGTACAGGTAGGTATGTAGAGAAAAGGTATTGTAGGGTTCCTTATGTTGTGTGTGGGGGTTGTGTGTGGTTGAGGTATTCTTCCCATAGGAAGCAAATGGAGTGGTAGTCGTCTGTCTGTTTATTACGGTTGTAGTGGTGTTTTTCTAGTTTGAGTGACTGAGAGGTCGCTTCTTTCCAAACTGAAACTGATGGGAGGCTATGGTTTTTCCAGTGTTTTGGTATCAACCGTTTTGCTGAGTTTGTCATAATAGTTAGTAATGCCAGTCTTAGTTTACATTTTATTTTAGTGAACTTGTTAAAAAGGAAAAACCAGATGTTTAGTTCAAGATTTGTTGATAAAAAAATTTCAAATTCTGCTTTGATTGATTCCCAGTACGCTTGGGCGACAGGGCATGTCCACCATATGTGCGTTGGGGTGCCTATGTCGTTGCAGCCCCTCCAACAGTTTGGTGAGAGCTCGGGGAGAATGGCGTGTAGTCGGTATGGGGTATAATACCATCTGTACAGAAGTTTGACGTTCATCTCCATTATATAAATGGAGAATGAAGATTTTGTCATATAGTAAACGATCTTCAGCCAGTCTTTATGGGTTTGAGTGGAGCCGATCTCTTTTTCCCATTTTTGTATGTAAGAAGGGAGGGAGAGATGATACGTTTGCATGAGTAGTCGATGTGTGAATGAAAGGAAGCCTCTGCTCAATGTTTCGTTAATGCAGCTGCTTTCAAAGCTGGTTAAAGGGCGTGTGAGTTGGGTTCTCTTGGGATGTTTAGTAATGAAGTCTGAAAGCTGTCGGTGTTGGAACCAGTTTAATTGTGTGGTCCCTAGGGTTGATATGATTTCGGGTAGAGTCTTGGGTTTCCCGTTTATGAGTATTGCGTGGCAAGGGAAACACCTGGATATATGGGGGGTTTGAGTTGCTTGTGGGAGAAGTTTAACAGGGAGGTCGGGATTGTCGCAGAGGGGAGTTAGTGGAGAGGGTATTGTTGATATGTGGTTATGGCGTTTAATGTGCAAGTCCCACATCTTGAATGTCTCTTTGGTTATAGTTGGGAGGTGTATTGGTAGGTTTCGTTTATTGAGTGGTAGCCAGCATTTGCTGCTCAGGTGGGTGGTGGAGGATAGTAAGTGCTCAAGGAGCACCCATTCTTTATGTGCCGAGTGTCTACTCCAGTGGATAATTCGGGAGTAGAAGGAAGCTAGCCTGTATTGCATTAAGTTTGGGATCCCTAGGCCGCCTAGCTCTTTGGGGCGGTATAATGTGGCAGTGGCTATTCGAGGTCTCTTATGTTGCCAGATGTAGGAGATAATAGATTTTTGAAGTTTATGAATTAGGGGATTTGGGGTGGGTATTGGTAGGGTTTGAAAGAGGTATAATAATTTGGGAAGGAGGGTCATTTTTACTGAATTAATCCTGCCCAGCCAAGAGATAGGCTTGTTGCTCCAAGATCTAAGTAAAGCATTTGTTGTGTTAAAAATGGCTTTGAAATTTAAGTCGTGTATGACATGTAAGTGCGGGGATATGTGGACACCTAGATACTTGATGGATTGGCGTTGAAGGCGAATAGTGGGCTAATGATTGTATTGCATCTAGGTCGGCCTCGCGTAGCCCTATGGGCAGTAATTCTGATTTTGTAATGTTGATTTTAAAGTTAGAGAAGGCGCCATAAGTGTGAAGGGTTTGCATGAGGGATGGAAGTGACAATTCAGGTTGTGTGATGGTAAGAAAGAGATCGTCAGCGTACAGAGTGACTTTGTATTCTTGTTGGGCTATTTTGATTCCATACTCTACCTTGTTTTTTCTTTTGCCACTACACACTCATTTCTGTCTCTTCAGTATACAGCACCCACTCCCAATTAAATACAATAATAATCTGAATATGTCTGAATATATCTATAGCTTTATATATTCTTATAGATATATAATCACAGATATATTTAAAAAAAATATTAAATTATATACAGTATGCCACAAAAGTGGCTACACCCCTAACATTTTTGTAAATATTTCATTATATCTTTTCATGTGACAACACTGAATAAATGACACTTTGCTACAATGTAAAGTAGTGATTGTACAGCCTGTATAACAGTGTACTGTCCCCTCAAAATAACTCATCACACAGCCATTAATGTCTAAACCGTTGGCAACAAAAATGAGTACACCCCTAAGTGGAAATGTCCAAATTGGGCCCAATTAGCCATTTTCCCTCCCCGGTGTCATGTGATTTGTTAGTGTTACAAGGTCTCAGGTGTGAATGGGGAGCAGGTGTGTTAAATTTGGTGTAATCGCTCTCACACTCTCTCATACTGGTCACTGGAAGTTCAAAATTAACTCTCTGAGGATCTGAAAAAAAGAATTGTTGCTCTATATAAAGATGGCCTAGGCTACAAGAAGATTGCCAATACTCTAAAACTGAGTTGCAGCATGGTGGGCAAGACCATATAGCGGTTTCACAGGACAGGTTCCACTCAGAGCAGGCCTCGCCATGGTCGACCAAAGAAGTTAAGTGCACGTGTTCAGCGTCATATCCAGAGGTTGTCTTTGGGAAATATACGTATGAGTTCTGCCAGCATTGCTGAAGAGGTTGAAGGGGTGGGGGTCAGCCTGTCAGTGCTCAGATCATACCAAGCAGACTAAGGACATGGATTACTGGAACCATGTCCTGTGGTCCGATGAAACCAAGATAAACTTATTTGGTTCAGATGGTGTCAAGCATGTAAGGCGGCAACCAGGTGAGGAGTACAAAGACAAGTGTGTCTTGCCTACAGTCAAGCATGGTGGTGGGAGTGTCATGGCCTGGGCCTGCATGAGTGCTGCCGGCACTGGGGAGCTACAGTTCATTGAGGGAACCATGAATGCCAACATGTACTGTGACATACTGCATGAGCATGATCCCCTCCCTTTGGAGACTGGGCCGCAGGGCAGTATTTCAATATGATAACGACCCCAAACACACCTCTAAGACGACCCCTGACTTGCTGAAGAAGCTGAGGGTAAAAGTGATGGACTGGCCAAGCATATCTCCAGATCTAAACCCTATTGAGCATCTGTGGGGCATCCTCAAACGGAAGGTGGGGGAGCACAAGGTCTCTAACATCCACCAGCTCCGTGATGTCGTCATGGAGGATTGGAAGAGGACTCCAGTGACAACCTGTAAAGCTCTGGTGAACTCCATGCCTAAGAGTGTTAAGGCAGTGCTGGAAAATAATGGTGGCTACACAAAATATTGACACTTTGAACCCAATTTGGACATTTCCACTTAGGGGTGTACTCACTTTTGTTGCCAACGGTTTAGACATTAATGGCTGTGTGTTGAGTTATTTTGAGAGGACTGCAAATTGACACTGTTATACAGGCTGTACACTCACTACTTTACATTGTAGCAAAGTGTCATTTCTTCAGTGTTGTCAAATGAAAAGATATAATGAAATATTTACAAAAATATGCGGGGTGTACTCACTTTTGTGGGATATATATATATTTAAAAATAAAAATAGCATTTTCTTTTATGTGAAGAACATTGGAATGTAAAATATGCAGAACTACCTTCTGGTTTAACATTGTAGATCTAATACGGTGTTGAGCTAGTATGTAAGCACCAAGTGCTAGGGTTTTTTACCAGCACGCTCCATTAAAGTTTATGGGGAGAAGTCAGTGTGGTCTCGATATCTAAAGTCCTGAATTTAACATGCGTCGGGTTTCACTTGTGCGCAGATATTTTAATTTCAACCTATGTGGACTTGTTTGTGCTCGAGCAAAATCGCTAAATTGCGTGACACTTGTAATCTGGCCCTCAATTTGCATTTAATTGTTAATTAAAAGTTTATGTTTACTGACTCCGTCGGTTCTGAGGTTTTCTGTTATTCTGCATTCATAGAAAAATATTTCTAGAGGGTCAAATGATTGCTCAATGCCTCTTATTGCAATAATTTTGTTTAGGTTTACTCATGGCATATGATAGTGCATAGATTTGGTACGCACACCCTTTTTTCTCATTCTAACTTTGTACTTAAAGGGACACTAAACCATGAAAAAAAGTCATCTTCAATTGCAAGTTTATTATAGATTACATATATTTGTAATAGGCTTTGTGTTTCCAATTAATACCATTTCTTATAAAATCAAGATTGAAAATTTAACAAATTCTAAACCCACCGCCAGCTAGTATTTTTCAATTTTCAAATCCGGACCGATAACCCAGGTTATCAAAATGGATGACAAATGCCGCTATGCGCATGCGCGATATTCAGTCCATAGTATACGTCACCAGCAGACCCTCTGTATCGGGTAAGAACTGAGCGCTGCGCTGAGAAAATCTCCCTAACAATAACGAGCATTATTGGATATGCGAGTCAAGGAACACAAAGCGCATGCCTCTGGTGACGACATAGTCACTTAATGATATGCATGATATGCATAAAATGGGAATCGGATTGGCGATTGTGTTCGGTAGTGTACGGCCCATATTAGATGGTTGACTGTACTGACGTCATGCTCTAAATATAAATTATAATTTTAAAGTCTTCTGAAAAATCGTTTTACTGAAAAAATAGGTAAGATATGTTATATAAACGTTTGTTGTTTGAAAACGATAGTCAGGTTGGGCTGAAAATAATAAAGTTTTGGAATCCTTTAATAGTGTTTTAAGAGATATGACCTCTCATTAGAAATATGAAATGCTTTTATTTTACACACACCAGGTCAGACTCCAGACTTGTCCAAGTTGGTGTGTGTTAAATCACCTCCACCATGGGCACCCATTAATACGTAAATTACATTTCTGTTTTTATTTTTATGTATTTAGGCATATTCAGTTTTCCCCACATACAGTATATTACCTAAGCAGAGACAAAGACCTCATTCCAGAACATTGTTTGGCAGTGATAACGATATGTGTTGTGTGGATACAGGGCCTTATACATTTACATGTAATAGTGAGGGGAACTTGCTTAATTGATTATGCATACTAGATCCAAAATAACTTCATAATAATGAAAAAATCAATTCTCTTTTTCATTTGAATTCTCGTGTAGACTTGTTCAAATATGGTTGTAATCATATCAAGGTGAGTAAGACTGTCTGATCTGATTTGGGTTGTTTATTCCAAGGTTATACAACTGAAGGGCAAACTAATGTTTGTAAATCTGATTCATAACAAGATGCCATTCTGTGTAAATCTGTTGCTGGAAAGGATTGTAATGTATATTTTATATGGCCCATTAAACCAGTCGGATTAACTCTGCTTTTGCACAAAGAACTGGATGCCTGCTGGGGTGAAGGCATTGTGTTTAATTTATGGTGGTGACTTGCAATATTTTGCAATTACAGTCATGACACCAGAAGCCTGATATGTGAAGTTGTTCAGAGGTGAATGCAGTCTGGCTTTAACTTATCTCCTCTCTGTCCTGGAAGATAAAACAGGACATGAGCATCTGCTTTATACAGGATTAAATCTGCATGTTAAGTGAGGCATTCACTGATCTGAACTCACAGGCTGTCTGCCCTCAAATTTGGCTGTCACTTGAGATTTCCTCTGTACCATGAACGGCACCACAGGCTACACAAAACAAACTGGACAGCAAGTGACACAGTACAACCATTTACATAGAAATCTGAACAATGATAAATACACAAACAACAACCTATGCAGCAGTCCATACAAAATAACATACTGTGAAGGAATCAAAAACAACATGCACACAGCTACTCACAATAAGAAACGTCACAATGTGTTACTCAAAACTACCAAAGCATTATACTTTACACAAAACAACAACCAGCCCAGCAATCAGCAGCAAACTGCACAGATATCAACTCCCAGTGCATAAACGAGTCATTGTCACAGGAATGTATCCAAAACAAACAGCAAGCCAATCTACGTAAGATAACAACCCCTATAAAAAAATAACATCATACACAGAACAATACACACAACAGAAACCTGCATAGCAATCTAAATATTACAATCTGTACCAAAAAAACCTGCAGAGCAAATCTATCTATAACAATAACTTGCCATCTAATCTACACAAAACTAGATCCCTTTTTGCAATGAAATTTAAATCGGCATTTACATAAAATTACATCAATATCAAAAATAGTATTGGCTGTTTGTGCATGTTATATATAAAAAAGAGTTAAGATGTGTTCACAATTCAGGCACATACTGCAGCAACAGGGTTTCTATCTAGTTAAAATTTCTGTCACTACAATGACTCATAAGTTCTGAAAAACAAGACACAAAAAGTAGTAGCGTGTGAATAGCAACAGCCATGATGGCTAAATATTTCTATAAATAGCACATACTAGTTGATACATAGTAGACGTGCACAGACTTAAAAATATTTTTGGACAAATCATTAGGAAAAAATGTTTTGTTTTATTCAAGATTAGTTACGTGGGTCACTTTGGGTACATTTTGACAATATTTTTCATTCTTTAACAGAAATTGTTTAACCCCTAATTACCTTTGAGGAACTTTTTCAGGGCAGCAGAAGAGCAGATTAAGTTAAAGTGAATGTAAATTTTGATGATAAAGTGCCCGGTTTTTAAAAATTCAATTAAAAACAGGGGTACTTTAATTCATCAAAATTTACATTTCACTCCTGAAAAAAAAACTTGCCTTTTAATCTTGACAGCAGCTCCAGCTTCCTCCGGTCGTCGCAAGCCATTTCTGAGGTCAGAAATGATGGATAGGTCATCCTCCAATCACAGCTTCCCCCCGGGGGAATCAGTGTCTGATTCAATGCCGTAATTGGAGGAAGCCGGATTCCTCATTTTAGACCCAGGAAGAGGCTTTGCGACGGGTGGAGGAAGCTGGAGCGGCTGTCAAGATTAAAAGGTAAGTATTTTTTCACAACAGGAGGTATATGTAAATTTTGATGAATTAAAGTGCCCCTGTTTTTAATTACATTTTTAAAAACCAGGCACTTTAACATCAAAATTTACATTCACTTTAAAAAAAGTTAAAGTATTAGCTAGTGCTACTACTTATAAAAAAAATAGCATGATATCACAGTGGTAATGATATCACAACCAAGATAAATGGTGCTCATTTTACAAGTTGAAAATTACAGGCTGCACTCAAAACTGCGCTAGAATATTTAGTGCGACTTGAGACCCTAAAGGGACATGAAACTAATTTTTTTTTATTTTATGATTTAGAAAGAATATGCTAATTTAAACAATGTTCCAATTTACTTGAATTATCAAAGTTGCTTCATTATCTTGATATACTTTGTTGAAAAGCATATCTAAATAGGCTCAGTAGCTGCTGATTGGTGGCTGAACATAGATGCCTCTAGTGGCTCACGCATGTGCATTGCTATTTCTTCCACAAAGGATATCTAACAAAATAAAGCAAATTAAATTAGATAATAGAAGTAAATTCCAATACTTTCCCACCTGGGTGCTAAGCTGTTTTAAGGTTTTTTTTCAAATTCTTTTTATTAAAGAAACACAGGTACAAATGGACATTTGTATGCACATACAAGGCAACGTTATAAACACGTTACAGTTCACATTTTGAAATAAGTGCTATGCATGCAACATCACTATGCTACAAGCTGTAATACAGTTGTTATTGCTGATACATAAAAAAGAAGTGAAGATCGTAAATCTATTTACTGTGCAGAGATCAACCATTAAAGTCCTTGCAGAGCATTTTTGCATATTGACCAGATGAGAGATTAACTAGGACAGATAATATTCTTGAGTATGTGTGGCTGTGGGCTGCACAAATTTGAATACAGAACCTTGGTACTGCACAAAATAATTAAATCTATGTATTGAGATGAATGTCAAAACTAGTCAACTACCAGCTCATGTTGAACCTGTGCCTCTTAATTTTATAATAACCAAATAGAACAAAACCAAACAAACATCAAACAAAATAAAACAAAACAGCACAAAGACTAATGCCCAGCTAGATATTCTAGCTCAAGTTTACAATGAATATAGTGGTTAGTATGCAGCTCCATATAAGCTAAAATACATGTCTATGTACTGTTGATAAATAGGATAAGAGTTTTTAGTGCAAGAAACTGTGCTATCTCTGACTATTAACCTTTTACCGCCGTTATGCCGTTGTATTCTGTCACAACGGCGCTGGGCTTTAAAGCCGTTATGACAGAATACAACGTTATAGCCAACGGCTGTCCTGAAGCCTACTGCGCTTGCAGGATTTGATCGCGGTCTGGAGGGCGTTCCTAGCATCATAGGGACGCCCCCCAGACCCGATCCCATCATTGAAATCTTGCAATCGTTTGCAAGATCATGTGATTTCAATTTGTCTACATCGGAACAGTGTTCCGATGTAGACTTTATAACCCGGTCTCGAAAGGGTTAACATGTTATGTATTATGTTGTCAAACTATAAGGGAGCTTTCAGTTCAAGAAGCTAGACAGACCCATATTTTGCATAACATTTGAAATCATATTAGTAAAGTGTTTACTTGTGTGTGAAATGCAAATTGCATTGTGCAAAGGGACAACTGTGACAGCATTGAGAGAGAAATAACCTAATCTATGTTGTTACGTGGTGCTTATTTGGAAAATAGTGCAGACATACATTTCTCAAAACTGCAGGCAACATGTCACTGAAAACTGCTAGTGGCGTCCTTTTATAGCAGTGTCTTGTGAAATTCCTAAACATGAGGGGGATGAGCAGGATACCCTACTGCTGCAGAGGACACCGTCCATCTCCCACACAAGCAGAGAGAGGGCAAACAACATAAATAAAGAAGAGATTAACTCATTCAAAGTGCAGTAGGCTAATAAGGTTGCGGCTATCTTTGAAAGGAATTTGCTGTTACGTCTCCTTTGACCAAGAAATCTCCCCTCATGCTGATACAGGAACGGCTCCATAGATTTATAGCACTGGGTCTCCTACGATCTGTTTATGCAGCTGATTAAGCTATGAGTATGGTAAACAAGTACTGTACAATCAGTTAGTATTTAACGTGAATAGCATATAATAGGATTTGAGTGAATTGCAGATGAAACGCTTAGCCCCAGGTGATTGTTCTAGTCAGGGTTTAAAAAAGGAGGGTACTAACGGTGTTCAAATATCCAGTACAAAGTGTAGGATTGCAGTTTTGCAGAATTAAATAAATGTGTAAATGAACCGGCAGTTCAATTGTTATATTACAATTATTTGTATGTTAACAAGTGTTTTCTGTCACTCTGTAAGTGGTAATAACATCATAAATTGGCTACATATCCATAAGGGATTTACACTTTAACTATATTCACAGGTACCTGCTACCCAAATGCTCCCACTTTACCTTTAGTTTGGTAACCCCTTTTACCCAATTTTCATATACCAATAATGACAGACACAGATTTGGCGTTAGAAAAGGTCACGTTTATTAAATTCAAATCTAAATTATGAAAAATGAGCGATCCTCAACTACTAGGATAATAACATATCCTTAATCCAATTTGGATTTGAATTGATAACACAATTCATGCAACAGCATGACGAGAGAACTGGGCGTCCCCACGTAACCAAGGAGCGTGACCGCGCGCAACTCAGGGGCGTCAATTTGCTAGTAACGGGCCGAAAGGTCTGCAGACTAGGAGGGCTTGTGGGTTTGACCGACAGACCAATACCCCGCCCCCGTACCCTACACACCTCCCCCCATTACTGCATTACCCACGTGCCAGGACGCCCACTTCCCGCCGCGTCATGAAATATACCACTAAAAATGCCATGATTTCTCTATGCCATCCACCAGCTCTGACCGACAGACCAGTAGCTGATTTCCTGCTTCGTGGCGAAAAAACCCTTAAGGGGCGCTACACGGGCGGTCTTAATCTGAGTGGCGGAAACACCACAGCATCTGCCCTTAGCCGTGTCGCTTGTGATCGCTCTTGTGCGTGACCTCTTCCTTGGGCTAGGCTTCGTCATTTCTAGGGAGGGAGGGAGGGAAAAAGAAAATAATTATTGTGAGCTCCAAGCATTGTGCAATCATCTTTATAGGCAGTTAATTTCTTCAACTCCTGTTCATACCCCCTCTCCCCCTCCTGGCCAATACCTGTGCTAGCCTATTTAGGATCAGCTAGTTGCAGCTTATCTACACTGCCCATCCCTTCTTCTATTGTCCTGCTATAGCTGTGCTATCCAAAGGAAGGGGCTACGCCTAGCCCCCAACCCCCTATAACCTTCCCAGTCAGTAAAGTCAATCTCCCTTAAGCTGTTCCTCTCCTATTTTAGTCGATACACTTTGCTTCGAAACCTATATAAGAAATCCTCTTATGTTTCTGAGTTGTATTCTAGCCTATGTGCAAGAGCCGAGGCAAACATAAAACAAAAATGCAAAACAAAACAAAAAAAAACACAAGAAATATATAAAAAAAATTCAAAGATAAGCAATAGAACAAAAAGGAATAGGCATCAATCCATTCAGCAAATGACAATTTTGTTTTCGGCATATTTGTGTTCCAGAACGGCTGCCTAAAAGCGCTGAGCCTAAGCATCAGATTTTAACACAGCCTTTATATCCGCTGTATAACTTAGTTAACCCACTCCATTCTTTATTCTAACAGCCAGAAGAAGAGCAGTCAGCAATTTCCTCAAGTGTATGAGGGAATCTGGAGAGTTGAGATCTTTTGATAAGTGTGGCTGTGTAGCAGCAGTGAAATGCACTTTTCCTCGCAACTTCCGTCATTCCACCCAGTTAACAAGGAGTGGGAGTTCGGACAGTGTTTTTATAGGAAGACTTCTAGAGGTTGCAGGAGGTATCCATTCACTTCCTGTCTCAGGTCTTTGGACTTAGTGACCGTCATGAGCCCCATGGCCAGCATCTCTATTTATGCCGGTTAGTGAGCTGATAATGCATACAGTGGAGTCAGGAAGACCCAAGCTAGGTAGGTTATGCTGCGCTTTATCTGTCACCCCAACCAGTGAGTAGTTAGATTTAACCAATGTTGTTACAAAGCCTGACCATGGCAGACAATGAGATCTTTCGGGTAGTACAGCGCAAATATCCATAGCATCGTAGGTTGAGGCAATCTGATTAGAAGCTGTCATTGATGTCGCACCTGTCTTGTAGATTATCGAGTCTTTATAATCGTTTCCTAGGTTTACCGCCTTTCTGCTCATGCACACCTCCTGCAACAGGCCATCCATTGAGGCTGATAGTGAGTCAAATAGGGGACTGAGCACTTTGAGCACGCTAGCAGTGATATGTTCCATTTTGCCAGTATACACATATTTATCTGGATCAGGCTGAGTGCACAATTCAGCAGCAAGGTCCAATGGCATCTTGATAAATAAATGACCTCTCGGGGGCCAAGAGATGCCCAATCTTGATCCAGGTAGATACCCGGGCACAATTCTTGCCAAGGGTGATTTGGATGGCTGGAAATTTGGCCACTAATTGTCTAAAATATTAACAACTGTCACGGAGTAGTTTAAGTCCATGGCCATCTAAATTTATTTTTTTTAAATATTTTTATTTTTTTACTTTTTTTTTCAGATCCCCAAAACTTACACTGTTGGAAAGGTTAGGCAATTACTTTTCTAACAGTGGGTCTTGGGGATCTGTAGCTGCTTAGATGCCTGAGATACAGGCTTCTAAGCAGCATGTCCCCTGCTCCTATACTTAACATTGTGAATTTTAAATAAAGTTGTGCGGTGACGTCATCACGTCACTGCACATGACGTCACTTCACATAACGTGAAGCCCCGGCAATGCCTGTCACTATGCAGGCCCGATCACCAGGGTAGTAGCGGGTGTGAGCCCCCAGATCTCCCTCAAGGCGGGAGAGTGCTAGCAATGGCTCAGAGCCGTTGTTAGCAGTCAAGGGGTTAAAATTGTATTCTCTATCTGAATCATGAAAGAAAAAACTTGGGTTTCATGTCCCTAATAAAGTAAAGTGTAAAGGTTAAAAAAATAACCACAAAACACATAATCAAAAACATATTAAAATAAAGTGTTACACTCATATACAGTATGTACTTTGAAATATATATATTTTTTTAATATTGATTAAAAGGTTTTAAAAGCGTTAAATGAGGATATGGTACATGGCAAATTGTTTGACTGGAAAAGGAAAATGTTTTAGTGTGTTTAGAATAGAAATACTTTAAAATCCTATGCTCTTAAAGGGACAGTCAACACCAGATTTATTGTTGTTTAAAAATATAGATAATCCCTTTATTACCCATTCCCCAGTTTTGCATAACCAACATTGTTATATTAATATACGTTTTACCTCTGTGATAACCTTGTATCTAAGCATCTTCTGACAGCACCCTGATCACATGACATTTTATTTCTTATCTATTGACTTTCATTTCAGCCAATTAGTGCAGTGTCCACAAGCCACAGGCGTGATCAAAATGTTATCTATATGACTCACATGAACTAGCTCTCCCCTGTTGTGAAAAGCAAATAAAAAAGCATGTGATAAGAGGCAGCCTTCAAGGGTTTAGAAATTATCATATGAGCCTTCCTAGGTTCAGCTTTAAACTAAGAATACCAAGAGAACAAATCAAAATTGGTGATAAAAGTAAATTGGAAAGTTGGTTAAAATTACATGCCCTATTTGAAACATGAAACATGAATAGATATATATTTTACAAAATATATATATATATATATATATATATATATATATATAAAAATATATATATATATTTTATAATAAAAATAAAATGTTCTTCTAGTGAAGAATTTACTTGAGCTCTAACTTTTTACTTTCATCTTGTAATACGCATGCTAACACGGCTGCGAAGTTAGTGCTTGAGTTAGACAAATTTGAATACACTGATACATGTAAATCAATCTATACTATAAAAGGCCAAGTGTGTTTGTCTGAAGCTGTCATGCGCAGTAGAGACAGCACGAGGACAAACACACCTGGACTTAAATCCCTACCTGATCTGCCGACTGCCGCAAGCAGAAGTCGGCGTGACCGAGCGTGCGTGGGGGGGCGTGGCTGACCGTGTAGGGGCGTGACCTAGCGTGAAGGCCCTTGAAGGGGCGGAGCCTAGCATGAAGGCCCGTGAAGGGGGCGGGGCCATGAAAGGCCGTGGAGAGAGCTCAAACAGCTCAAAAGAGGGGAGAGAGGAGAGAGAGATCAAGAGGGGAGAGAGAGATCAAGAGGGGAGAAAGAGAGAGGGGGGAGAGAGAGAGAGAGAGAGAGAGAGAGGGGAGAGAAAGAGAGAGAGAGAGAGAGGGGCGAGAGAGAGAGAGAAGAGAGAGAGGGGAGAGAGAGAGAGAGGGAAGAGAGAGAGGAGAGAGAGGGGAGAGAGAGAGAGAGAGAGAGAGGGGAGATGTGGAGAGAGAGAGAAGGGAGAAAAAGAGGGGAGAGAGAAAGAGAGAGGGGGAGATAGAGAGAGGGAGAGAGAGAGGGGAGGGAGAAAGAGGGGATATGTGGAGAGAGAGAGGGGGAGAAAGAGGGGAGAGAGAAAGAGAGAGGGGGAGAGAGAGAGAGAGAGAGAGAGAGAGAGAGAGAGGGGAGAGAGAGAGGAGAGAGAGAGGGGGGAGATGTGGAGAGAGAGAGAGAGAGAGAGAGAGAGAGAAGGGAGAGAAAGAGGGGAGAGAGAAAGAGAGAAGGGAGAGAGAGAGAGAGAGAGAGAGAGAGAGGGGAGAGAGAGAGAAAGGGGAGAGGGGGGGGAAGAGAGAGGTGGTAGAGAGAGAGAGACAGAGGGGGGAGATAGAGAGAGAGAGAGAAATAGAGAGAGAGAGAGGTGAGAGAGGGGGGAGAGAGAGAGGGGAGAGAGAAGAGGGGGGATGTGGATGGAGAGAGAGAGAGGGAAGAGAAAGAGGGGGGAGAGAGAGAGGGGAGAGAGAAAGAGAGAGGGGAGAGAGAAAGAGAGAGATGAGAGAGAGAGAGAGAGAGAGAGAGGAGATGTGGAGATAGAGAGAGAGAGAGAGAGAGAAGGGAGAGAAAGAGGGGGAGAGAGAGAGAGAGAGAGAGAGAGAGAGAGAGCGGGGGCGAGATGTGGAGAGAGAGAGATAAGGGAGAGAAAGAGGGCAGAGAGAGAGAGAGGGGAGAGAGAGAGAGAGAGAGAGAGAGAGATTGAGAGAGGGAAGAGAGAGAGAGAGAGAGAGGGGGGGAGAGAGAGGGGAGATAGAGAGAGGGGAGAGAGAGAGAGTGAGAGAGGGGAGAGTGAAAGAGAGAGAGGGGGGCGAGAGAGAGGGGAGAGAGAGGGGAGCGAGAGATAGGGGAGTGAGAGAGAGAGGGGGAGAGAGAGAGGGGGGGGAGAGAGAGAGAGAGGGGGGAGAGAGAGAGGGGAGAGAGATAGAGATAGAGAGAGAGAGAGAGAGAGAGAGAGAAGATGGAGAGAGAGAGGGGAGATGGAGAGAGAGAGAGAGGGGAGAGAGAAAAAGAGAGAGGGGAGATGGAGAGAGAGGGGAGAGAGAGAAAGAGAGAGGGGAGATAGAAAGAGAGGGGATATAGATAGGGAGAGAGAGAGTGCAAAAGACGGGGGAGAGAGAGAGTGCAAAAGAGAGAAAGGGAAAGAGAGAGCGCAAAAGAGAGGGGGGAGAGAGAGAGCTTAAAAGAGAGGGGGAGAGAGAGCGCAAAAGAGAGGGCGGAGAGAGAGAAAGCAAAAGAGAGTGGGAGGGAGAGAATGCAAGGGGTGGGACCACTGTACTACAAAAAATGGCCCGTGTGAACGGGCTTTAGGACTAGTTTATTATATATTTAATTGAAAACCCTAATTGAGAACAATCCTATAATATAAAAGGTCAAGTGTGTTTGTCCGAAGCTGTCATGCACAGTAGATACTGCGCGAGGACAAACACACCTGGCTGACCTGGCATCTGATCCTCCACCGAGAGAATAGTAGGCGTGACGGGGGTGGGATGACTGGGCATGATGGGGGTGGGTGTGGCAGACGTGACAGAACCGGCTGGGCATAACATGGGCCGGGCCAGGCATGGCACGGGTTGGGCCAGGCATGGCACAGGCTGGGCCGTCCATGGCGGACATGCCAGGGCAGGACCAGGCACCGTGGCCATGAGAGAGAGAGTTCAAAATAGGGGGGATAGAGAGAGCAAAAGAGGTGGGATAGAGAGAGCAAATTAGAGGGAGAGAGACAGCAAAAGATAGGGGGAGAGAGAGCAAAAGAAAGGGGAGAGAGAGAGAGAGCAAAAGAGGGGGAATAGAGAGGAAAAGAGAGGGAGGGAGGGAGAGAGAGAGAGCAAAAGAGAAGGAGAAAGACAGCAAAAGAGAGGGGGAGAAAGGGGAGAGAGAGAGAGCAAAATAGAGGGGAGAGAGAGAGCAAAAGAGAAGGGGAGAAAGAGAGGGGGAGAAAGAGAGCAAAAGAGAGGGGGAAAGCACAAAAGAGAGTGGGGGAAGAGAGGGGGGAGAGATAAGAGCAAAAGAGAGGGGGGAGAGAGAGAGAGCATAAGAGAGGGGGGAAAGAGAGAGATAGCAAAAGGGAGGGGGAGATAAAGATCAAAAGAAAAGGGGAGAGAGACAGAAAAAGAGAGGGAGAGAGACAGCAAAAGAGAGGGGGGAGAGAGAGCAAAAGATTGATAGAGAGAGAGAGAGAAAGCAAAAGAGAGGGAGAGAGACAGCAAAAGAGAGGGGGAGAGAGAGCAAAACAGAGGGGGAGAGAGAGCGCAAAATATAGGGGGGGGAGAGGGGGGAGAGAGAGCAAAAGAGAGGGGAGAGAGACAGCAAAATAGAGAGGGGAGAGAGAGCAAAAGAAAGTGGAGAGAGAGAGATAGAGAGAGAAAAAGAGGGGGGATAGAGAGAGCAAAAGAGGGGGGACAGAGAGAGCAGAAGAGAGGGATAGAGACAGAAAAAGAGAGGGGGAGAGAAAGCAAAGGAAATGGGGAAGAGAGAGAGAGCAAAAGAGGGGAGAGAGAGCAAAAGAGAGGGGAGAGAGAGCAAAAGAGAGGGGAGAGTGCAAAAGCGAGGGGGGGGGAGAGAGCGCAAAAGAGAGGGGGAGAGTGCAAAAGCGAGGGGGGAAAAAGAGCGCAAAAGAGAGGGGGAGAGAGCAAAAGAGAGAGGGAGAGAAAGAGCAAGAGAGAGGGAGGATAGAGAGAGAGCAAGGGGTGGGACCACTGCACTGCAAAAAAATGTCCTGTGTGCACTGGCTTAAGGACTAGTATGGGCAATAATAGACAACAGTATATTCATACGAATTTGAGGCCAAAATCGTTTTTCTGAAAAGAGAGTTAATGTTGACCTTTTTGAGCTTTTAGTCAAAAAGGAGCTAAAGAAAACTAAACCTAATTATAGAATAGATTAACAAAACTGAAGAACAAAGCTCTGCAGGGACTTCGGAATAACAAGCGTATATGTGGTCTTAATGAACATCTCAGATTATTTTAAGGAGGTGAATATATTATAAAAAGATTAAATAATTTACCACAAACTACTGTCAAACTATGTTGCAAACTATAACAAAAGTGGTTAATTATTTTTTTGGGGGGGGCTAAATATTTAAATATATTGGAATAATAAATAATAAGGAATACCAATTAATGACTACTAAAAACACCAATATTGTATTTCCTCCCTAAGATGCATAACCCATTAACCATTCCATCAAGTAGACCAATAATTTCAGTTATTGATACATTAACCTCCAATCTTTACACATATATTTGTTTTTTACTCTAAATAAAATATTTCAATGAACAATATTATGTGCAGGTAAAAGGAACGGTTGATGAACGGTTGATGAACAAGCTATAGTTTTTGGAAGAAAATGTATTGAAAAAGGGGTTATGTGACACCAAAAACATTCAAAAAGCAAGAGTACTAGCAAGGGTCAAATATAGAGATTAATTGTTGAGCTATAAAAACAAAACAAAAAGTGGGTTGGAAAATAATTAGAAAATCCCCTTTATAACAGAATACAATATCTAATACAATCAAATCAAAAAGCAAGACATTTAAAGAGTATACTAGCTCCTTTCCCAGAGGCAGAACTTTTTTCACTTTCTGCAATGACTTTTTTAGTAAAAATTTTCTGCAGATGATTTTGAAATTAATTACAATTTTAAATGAGGCAGTTATACATAACTACCAGCTCAATTGCAATATAGTGATTAACTGGAGAATAAAGCATTTTTTTAAGTTTGTTATATTATATTGCAACAAATACTAGGGGGTAGTGTATCAGCGCTAATCTGTTAGACCTATATAGAAAACACACAAACAAAAAGGTATATCTCCTTAAATACCTATAGACTGAGGGGGTAATTAAACTTAAATCTATTTTTAAATATAAGGCAAGATTATTGTGGTGCCACCCAGCGGCTAAATCTATATAGGATTAACTGAGATAACAAATAAATAACAAATAAATTGTATTCCAAGGATTTATATTAAACCATAGCTTAAAATAGGATAATGGGAAAAAAAATATATATATAAGGGATCTGAATTTTTATATTATGGGATGGGCGTGGAAACGACTGAGATATTGGTGCCCAAAATTCACAAAGTTAGGAAAATCTGATCTCCATCAGCCAATCAGAATATTCCTACCTTAATTCCGATTGGCTGATAGAATCCTATCAGCCAATCGGAATTTGAGGGACGCCATCTTGGATGACGTCATTTAAAGGAACAGTCATTCGGCGAGTAGGCGTCGATTGAAGAGGTTGGATCTGCGTCGGCTGGGAAGAAGATGGCTCCGCTCCGGAAGAAAGAAGATTGAAGATGCGGCTTGATAGAAGACTTCATCCCGATGATGGACTTCCGACTTCAACCCGATGATGGAGTTCTTCAGCCGCCACTTGGATCAAGACTTCGGACCCTCTTCTGGACCGATCGCTGAACCCGGTGAGGTGAAGACAAGGTAGGGAGATCTTCAGGGGCTTAGTGTTAGGTTTATTTAAGGGGGGTTTGGGTTAGATTAGGGGTATGTGGGTGGTGGGTTGTAATGTTGGGGGGGGTATTGTATGGTTTTTTTTTACAGGCAAAAGAGCTGAATTCTTTGGGGCATGCCCCGCAAAGGGCCCTTTTCAGGGCTGGTAAGGTAAAAGAGCTTTGAACTTTTTTAATTTAGAATAGGGTAGGGCATTTTTTTATTTTGGGGGGCTTTGTTATTTTATTAGGGGGCTTAGAGTAGGTGTAATTAGTTTAAAATTGTTGTAATATTTTTCTAATGTTTGTAAATATTTTTTTATTTTTTGTAACTTAGTTCTTTTTTATTTTTTGTACTTTAGTTAGTTTATTTCATTGTATTTATTTGTAGGTATTGTATTTAATTAATTTATTGATAGTGTAGTGTTAGGTTTAATTGTAGATAATTGTAGGTATTTTATTTAATTTATTTATTGATAGTGTAGTGTTAGGTTTAATTGTAACTTAGGTTAGGATTTATTTTACAGGTAATTTTGTAATTATTTTAATTAGGTAACTATTAAATAGTTATGAACTATTTAATAGCTATTGTACCTGGTTAAAATAATTACAAAGTTGCCTGTAAAATAAATATTAATCCTAAAATAGCTACAATATAATTATTATTTATATTGTAGCTATATTAGGGTTTATTTTACAGGTAAGTATTTAGCTTTAAATAGGAATAATTTATATAATAAGAGTTAATTTATTTCGTTAGATTTAAATTATATTTAACTTAGGGGGGGTGTTAGTGTTAGGGTTAGACTTAGCTTTAGGGGTTAATCCATTTATTAGACTAGCGGCGAGATCCGATCGGCAGATTTGGGGTTAATTATTGTAGGTAGCTGGCGGCGACGTTGTGGGGGGCAGATTAGGGGTTAATAAATATAATATAGGGGTCGGCGGTGTTAGGGGCAGCAGATTAGGGGTACATAGGTATAATGTATGTTGCGGCGGTATACGGAGCGGCAGATTAGGGGTTAAAAAAATATGCAGGTGTCAGCGATAGCGGGGCGGCAGATTAGGGGTTAATAAGTGTAAGGTTAGGGGTGTTTAGACTCGGGGTACATGTTAGGGCGTTAGGTGCAGACTTAGGAAGTGTTTCCCCATAGTAAACAATGGGGCTGCGTTAGGAGCTGAACGCTGCTTTTTTGCAGCTCAAACTGCCCCATTGTTTTCTATGGGGAAATCGTGCACAAGCACGTTTTTGAAGCTAGCCGCGTCCGTAAGCAACGCTAGTATTTAGAGTTGCAGTGGCGGTAATTATGCTCTACGCTCCCTTTTTTGGAGCCTAACGCAGCCATTCTGTGAACTCTAAATACCAGCGGTATTTAAAAGGGGCGGGGAAAAAAAGCACGCGTAGCTAACTCACCCCTTTGGCCGCAGAACTCTAAATCTAGCCGAGCATCTTTCTTCCAACATATAAATGGATGGCTGTAAAACATTATTGCTTAAAAGGGTTAATTCTGCACTATGAGAGCAGTCAAATCACCTGTCAGACTACTGAGATTTATTCTTCTCCTATTCCTTTTACAACAAACCCTCACCTTACTTTTACTACATACATTACATGATTCAATAAAAAATATAGTCTAGCTGCAATCTAGTAGTAGACTAAAATATAAAATATGTAGTTCAGAGATTACTTTTCTATTTAACTATTTCAAATACCAGTATATTTTTTTTATTGAATTATGTAATGTATGTAGTAAAAGTAAGGTGAGGGTTTGTTGTAAAAGAAATAGGAAAAGAATAAATCTCAGTAGTCTGACAGGTGATTTGACTGCTCTCATAGTGCAGAATTAACCCTTTTAAGCAACAATGTTTTACACCCATCCATTTATATGTTGGAAGACAGATTGTGTGCATTAAAATATTATTTACTTCTATTACTTTAGCATTTTAAAAGACATCTCTGCACTTTCTTAGTAATATGTGTCTGCCAGTGCTCAGTAACACATATGCATCTTCCAAAATTTATTTTTTTCAAACCTCAGTAACAACAAAATATTGTGTGCAGTTAAAAATATATAACTAATAATAAAAAATACTGCAATCTCTTATTTCTTATAGAAAGGGTTGGGTTTTGCCTAAGTACAGCATTAGTGTGAGCCAAGTAAATTAGTGGATTTTTTTAAACAAAAATGTGCAATGCTGCAGCCCTACAACATTCTATATACAAGCCATTTTGCATAGCAAAAGTATATTTGTATAGCATAGTTAACATAACAAAATAAATCTAAGCAAATGTTAACATGGTTTGAAAGCAAGAGAAAACATGCAGCTTTATTCTGTATTTTTTTATTTGTAATTATTAGCATTTACTTATTTTCAACATTCCCGGAAAAAAAGCCCCCCAAAAAATGTCCGGAATCAGTAGTCAGTTCACCTTTTCAGGGTGTGTCCTGCATTGGTGCTGGGTTTCCATAAGGTAACCCACAGACACGCATGTTGCATACCTCTCGCAAGGGATGATGGTAAAATCCCAATGTTTTCCAACAGATGCTGTAGGAACAGGCATCACGGCAAATGAACTGGTGTAGCTGGGATTTAATGTCTTTGTGTTTTTTATTGATTAATCTGATTGGAAGTCTCTCAGCCATTTTTGAGCGCTTAATTACTAATATATACTGTGTGAGTGGGTGTACTGTGCATATAAACATTTATTGTGTCCGCCATCCTTTTGTAATGCAGAATTTGCAAGGTTTTCAAATAGATTTTAATGTTATCAAATTTAAATACTACATGAACAGTCATGTTATGCACTTTGTAAGGGAACTCTATAGTTTGCAAGGGACACAATGTTCTAATAAAATGCTCTAACAAATCTATCACTTTAATTTTCTTTTCTTTTAACCCCCTACTAGCAGGTGTCAGCTATTGCTTACAAATAAAATAGCTAGATAAGATTGATACAATTTTTAATGGCTTCTCCATTTATTCATTTATCACTCATCTGGTTTTTTTTTGTAAGCAATATTTGTTTTTTTAAATGATATATAATAATAGAGAGACATATGGTATATTAGGTTTATTTATTTTTTATTATGTCCTGGAAATACTGCAAATCCCAAGATCTGTGGGTCTATCTGTCTGTGTGTGTGTGTGTGTGTGGGGGGGGGTGTCTGTCTGTGTGTGGATCTGTGTGTGTGAGGGGGGTCTGATTGTCTGTGTTGGGGGGGTTGTGTGGGGGGGTCAGGCTGAGTATTTGTTTCTGGCTGTCTCTGTGTTTTTCTGGCTGTGTGTGGGTGGATCAATCTCTGTGTGTGTGGGTGGGTCAGTCTGTGTGTGTGTGGGGGGGTCAGTCTCTGTGTGTGGGATCTGTCTGTGTGTGGGGGTTTGTCTGTCTGTGTTCAGTACTTGTGTTATGTGCTATTTCCCATTATGCTCAGCCTGCATTTCAGCTGGCTGAGCATCATGAGAAAACATAATTTATGTAAGAACTTACCTGATAAATTCATTTCTTTCATATTAGCAAGAGTCCATGAGCTAGTGACGTATGGGATATACATTCCTACCAGGAGGGGCAAAGTTTCCCAAACCTCAAAATGCCTATAAATACACCCCTCACCACACCCACAATTCAGTTTAACGAATAGCCAAGAAGTGGGGTGATAAAAAAGTGCGAAAGCATATAAAATAAGGAATTGGAATAATTGTGCTTTATACAAAAATCATAACCACCACAAAATAAGGGCGGGCCTCATGGACTCTTGCTAATATGAAAGAAATGAATTTATCAGGTAAGTTCTTACATAAATTATGTTTTCTTTCATGTAATTAGCAAGAGTCCATGAGCTAGTGACGTATGGGATAATGACTACCCAAGATGTGGATCTTTCCACACAAGAGTCACTAGAGAGGGAGGGATAAAATAAAGACAGCCAATTCCTGCTGAAAATAATCCACACCCAAAATAAAGTTTAATGAAAAACATAAGCAGAAGATTCAAACTGAAACCGCTGCCTGAAGTACTTTTCTACCAAAAACTGCTTCAGAAGAAGAAAATACATCAAAATGGTAGAATTTAGTAAAAGTATGCAAAGAGGACCAAGTTGCTGCTTTGCAAATCTGATCAATCGAAGCTTCATTCCTAAATGCCCAGGAAGTAGAAACTGACCTAGTAGAATGAGCTGTGATCCTCTGAGGCGGAGTTTTACCCGACTCAACATAGGCAAGATGAATTAAAGATTTCAACCAAGATGCCAAAGAAATGGCAGAAGCTTTCTGGCCTTTTCTAGAACCGGAAAAAATAACAAATAAACTAGAAGTCTTTCGGAAAGACTTAGTAGCTTCAACATAATATTTCAAAGCTCTAACAACATCCAAAGAATGCAACGATTTCTTCTTAGAATTCTTAGGATTAGGACATAATGAAGGAACCACAATTTCTCTACTAATGTTGTTGGAATTCACAACTTTAGGTAAAAATTCAAAAGAAGTTCGCAACACCGCCTTATCCTGATGAAAAATCAGAAAAGGAGACTCACAAGAAAGAGCAGATAATTCAGAAACTCTTCTGGCAGAAGAGATTGCCAAAAGGAACAAAACTTTCCAAGAAAGTAATTTAATGTCCAATGAATGCATAGGTTCAAACGGAGGAGCTTGAAGAGCCCCCAGAACCAAATTCAAACTCCAAGGAGGGGAAATTGACTTAATGACAGGTTTTATACGAACCAAAACTTGAACAAAACAATGAATATCAGGAAGAATAGCAATCTTTCTGTGAAAAAGAACAGAAAGAGCAGAGATTTGACCTTTCAAGGAACTTGCGGACAAACCCTTATCTAAACCATCCTGAAGAAACTGTAAAATTCTCGGTATTCTAAAAGAATGCCAAGAAAAATGATGAGAAAGACACCAAGAAATATAGGTCTTCCAGACTCTATAATATATCTCTCTAGATACAGATTTACGTGCCTGTAACATGGTATTAATCACAGAGTCAGAGAAACCTCTTTGACCAAGAATCAAGCGTTCAATCTCCATACCTTTAAATTTAAGGATTTCAGATCCTGATGGAAAAAAGGACCTTGCGACAGAAGGTCTGGTCTTAACGGAAGAGTCCACGGTTGGCAAGAGGCCATTCGGACAAGATCCGCATACCAAAACCTGTGAGGCCATGCCGGAGCTACCAGCAGAACAAACGAGCATTCCTTCAGAATCTTGGAGATTACTCTTGGAAGAAGAACTAGAGGCGGAAAGATATAGGCAGGATGATACTTCCAAGGAAGTGATAATGCATCCACTGCCTCCGCCTGAGGATCCCGGGATCTGGACAGATACCTGGGAAGTTTCCTGTTTAGATGAGACGCCATCAAATCTATTTCTGGAAGTTCCCACATTTGAACAATCTGAAGAAATACCTCTGGGTGAAGAGACCATTCGCCCGGATGCAACGTTTGGCGACTGAGATAATCCGCTTCCCAATTGTCTATACCTGGGATATGAACCGCAGAGATTAGACAGGAACTGGATTCCGCCCAAACCAGAATTCGAGATACTTCTTTCATAGCCAGAGGACTGTGAGTCCCTCCTTGATGATTGATGTATGCCACAGTTGTGACATTGTCTGTCTGAAAACAAATGAACGATTCTCTCTTCAGAAGAGGCCAAAACTGAAGAGCTCTGAAAATTGCACGGAGTTCCAAAATATTGATCGTAATCTCACCTCCTGAGATTCCCAAACTCCTTGTGCTATCAGAGATCCCCACACTGCTCCCTAACCTGTGAGACTTGCATCTGTTGAAATTACAGTCCAGTTCGGAAGCACAAAAGAAGCCCCCTGAATTAAACGATGGTGATCTGTCCACCACGTTAGAGAGTGTCGTACAATCGGTTTTAAAGATATTAATTGAGATATCTTTGTGTAATCCTTGCACCATTGATTCAGCATACAGAGCTGAAGAGGTCGCATGTGAAAACGAGCAAAGGGGATCGCGTCCGATGCAGCAGTCATAAGACCTAGAATTTCCATGCATAAGGCTACCGAAGGGAATGATTGTGACTGAAGATTTCGACAAGCTGAAATCAATTTTAGACGTCTCTTGTCTGTCAAAGACAGAGTCATGGACACTGAATCTATCTGGAAACCCAGAAAGGTTACCCTTGTCTGAGGAATCAATGAACTTTTTAGTGAATTGATCCTCCAACCATGATCTTGAAGAAACAACACAAGTCGATTCGTATGAAATTCTGCTAAATGTAAAGACTGAGCAAGTACCAAGATATCGTCCAAATAAGGAAATACCACAATACCCTGTTCTCTGATTACAGACAGAAGGGCACCGAGAACCTTTGTAAAAATTCTTGGAGCTGTAGCTAGGCCAAACGGCAGAGCCACAAACTGGTAATGCTTGTCCAGAAAAGAGAATCTCAGGAACTGATAATGATCTGGATGAATCGGAATATGCAGATATGCATCCTGTAAATCTATTGTGGACATATAATGCCCTTGCTGAACAAAAGGCAAGATAGTCCTTACAGTTACCATTTTGAACGTTGGTATCCTTACATAACGATTCAATATTTTTAGATCCAGAACTGGTCTGAAGGAATTCTCCTTCTTTGGTACAATGAAGAGATTTGAATAAAACCCCATCCCCTGTTCCGAAACTAGAACTGGCATAATTACTCCAGCCAACTCTAGATCTGAAACACAATTCAGAAATGCTTGAGCTTTCACTGGATTTACTGGGACACGAGAAAGAAAAAATCTCTTTGCAGGAGGTCTCATCTTGAAACCAATTCTGTACCCTTCTGAAACAATGTTCTGAATCCAAAGATTGTGAACAGAATTGATCCAAATTTCTTTGAAAAAACGTAACCTGCCCCCTACCAGCTGAGCTGGAATGAGGGCCGCACCTTCATGTGGACTTAGAAGCAGGCTTTTCCTTTCTAGAAGGCTTGGATTTATTCCAGACTGGAGATGGTTTCCAAACTGAAACTGCTCCTGAGGATGAAGGATCAGGCTTTTGTTCTTTGTTGAAACGAAAGGAACGAAAACGATTATTAGCCCTGTTTTTACCCTTAGATTTTTTATCCTGTGGTAAAAAAGTTCCTTTCCCACCAGTAACAGTTGAGATAATAGAATCCAACTGAGAACCAAATAATTTGTTACCCTGGAAAGAAATGGAAAGTAGAGTTGATTTAGAAGCCATATCAGCATTCCAAGTCTTAAGCCATAAAGCTCTTCTAGCTAAAATAGCTAGAGACATAAACCTGACATCAACTCTGATAATATCAAAAATGGCATCACAGATAAAATTATTAGCATGCTGAAGAAGAATAATAATATTATGAGAATCATGAGCCGTTACTTGTTGCGCTAAAGTTTCCAACCAAAAAGTTGAAGCTGCAGCAACATCAGCCAATGATATAGCAGGTCTAAGAAGATTACCAGAACACAGATAAGCTTTTCTTAGAAAGGATTCAATTTTCCTATCTAAAGGATCCTTAAACGAAGTACCATCTGACGTAGGAATAGTAGTACGTTTAGCAAGGGTAGAAATAGCCCCATCAACTTTAGGAATTTTGTCCCAAAATTCTAATCTGTCAGACGGCACAGGATATAATTGCTTAAAACGTTTAGAAGGAGTAAATGAATTACCCAATTTATCCCATTCTTTAGAAATTACTTCAGAAATAGCATTAGGAACAGGAAAAACTTCTGGAATAACCACAGGAGATTTAAATACCTTATCTAAACGTTTAGAATTAGTATCAAGAGGACCAGAATCCTCTATTTCTAAAGCAATTAGTACTTCTTTAAGTAAAGAACGAATAAATTCCATTTTAAATAAATATGAAGATTTATCAGCATCAATCTCTGAGACAGAATCCTCTGAACCAGAAGAGTCATCAGAATCAGAATGATGATGTTCATTTAAAAATTCATCTGTAGGGAGAGAAGTTTTAAAAGATTTTTTATGTTTTCTAGAAGGAGAAATAACAGACATAGCCTTCTTGATGGATTCAGAAACAAAATCTCTTATGTTATCAGGAACATTCTGCACCTTAGATGTTGAAGGAACTGCAACAGGCAATGGTACATTACTAAAGGAAATATTATCTGCATTAACAAGTTTGTCATGACAATTAATACAAACAACAGCCGGAGGAATAGCTACCAAAAGTTTACAGCAGATACACTTAGCTTTGGTAGTTCCAGCACTAGACAGCGATTTTCCTGAAGTATTTCTGACTCAGATGCAACGTGAGACATCTTGCAATATGTAAGAGAAAAAACAACATATAAAGCAAAATTGATCAAATTCCTTAAATGACAGTTTCAGGAATGGGAAAAAATGCCATAGAACAAGCTTCTAGCAACCAGAAGCAATGAAAAATGAGACTTAAATAATGTGGAGACAAAAGCGACGCCCATATTTTTTAGCGCCAAATAAGACGCCCACATTATTTGGCGCCTAAATGCTTTTGGCGCCAAAAATGACGCCACATCCGGAACGCCGACATTTTGGCGCAAAAGAACGTCAAAAAAATGAATGACGCAATAAAATGAAGCATTTTCAGCCCCCGCGAGCCTAACAGCCCACAGGGAAAAAAAGAGTCAAATTTTTAAGGTAAGAAAAAATGTTTGATTCAAATGCATTATCCCAAATATGAAACTGACTGTCTAAAAATAAGGAATGTTGAACATTCTGAGTCAAGGCAAATAAATGTTTGAATACATATATTTAGAACTTTATAAACAAAGTGCCCAACCATAGCTTAGAGTGTCACAGAAAATAAGATTTACTTACCCCAGGACACTCATCTACATGTTTGTAGAAAGCCAAACCAGTACTGAAACGAGAATCAGCAGAGGTAATGGTATATAAATAAGAGTATATCGTCGATCTGAAAAGGGAGGTAAGAGATGAATCTCTACGACCGATAACAGAGAACCTATGAAATAGACCCCGTAGAAGGAGATCACTGCATTCAAATAGGCAATACTCTCCTCACATCCCTCTGACATTCACTGCACGCTGAGAGGAAAACCGGGCTCCAACTTGCTGCGGAGCGCATATCAACGTAGAATCTAGCACACACTTACTTCACCACCTCCATAGGAGGCAAAGTTTGTAAAACTGAATTGTGGGTGTGGTGAGGGGTGTATTTATAGGCATTTTGAGGTTTGGGAAACTTTGCCCCTCCTGGTAGGAATGTATATCCCATACGTCACTAGCTCATGGACTCTTGCTAATTACATGAAAGAAATGTAGTTCCAAAACCTCAGGAGGGCCATAATGCCCTCTTGAGGGCATTGTGCTAGAGGTTAACATACCTAACTCTTTTCAGGTGTGAAATACTTGTTGGTGCCAGTAATTTAGTGATATGTATGTGTGTGTGTGTGTGTATATATATATATATATATTTATATGTGTGTGTGTGTGTGAGATTCTTGTGTGTATCATGGCGAGTGTCTCACCTGCCTCTGACCTCACCACACGTCACTGCGGCGTTGCACCAGCAGCTCTTGTGAGCTGCTGGTGCAATGCTGAATACGGCGAGCGTATTGCTCGCCGTATTCAGAAAGGTCTGTCGGACCTGATCCGCACTGTCGGATCAGGTCCGACAGACCTTGATAAATATGGGCCAAGGTGTCTTTATTTACTTACACCATAAACTTGTAGATGGATAATGGTGTCCTTGTGACGCTTTCTCATCCTCCTTTCTTGACGTGCTCTTTCCGTAATACAGATCTTTAGTGGACTTGTCTTTTCTCAACCCGGAGGTATTCCGGTTCTTTTTCTTTTCTCGCCGCTTTCAAACAAATTGCGGGCAAACTACTTGTATCTAAGCCTCTGCAAGCTGCCTCCTTATTTCAGTTCTATTGACAGACTTGCACTTTTAGCCAATCAGTACTTACTCCTAAGAGCTTGGCTAAAAGTGCAATTTTAATAAGGTGTGTCCTTCTAATAGATACAAATTAAATACAATGAACATAGCAGCACCCAAAGAATAATGTAACCAATAAATACATTAATTCAACGACATTACATATGTTTTATTAATAATTAATATAAATTTGAAATTTCTAAAAGGCATTTAATTAGTTATGAATATCTGTTTTATAAATATTAGTCATATTTAAATTGTTGTTTTTATAAATATATGTATTTTTGAGGGATTTTAAAATTATATTTATTTATTGTATTAATTTGTTTTAACTATGTATTTATTACCGCATTATTTGCCTTTTAGAAATTTCATATTTATATTAATTATTAATAAAACATATGCAATGTATTGTTGAATTAATGTAATGTATCGTTGAATTAATGTAACATGTATTTATTGGTTATATTATTCTTTGGGTGCTGCTATGTTCATTGTATTTAATTTGTATCTATTAGAAGGACGCTACCAAGGTATTAATTTACTGTTTATATCAACACGTATATATATGTACATTTGCTGGACAGATACAGCTTGCCTTTATTACACGGAACATAAAGAGCCCAGATAAGACTGTGGGGATATCGCCATTCACCCGGACCACGGATTGTCTTCCACCTACCCTGGAATTTGGTGCTGGTGTCTCCTGGAGCTGTCTTGCCGAATCCGTGTTATGTGGGATAAGTTACACACGTAACGTTTACATATCGTGCTATTTGCTGTTTTAAATTATACCTCTTGTGAGTTGCCACTTGTTGTGCGTTCACATATATTAAATATTTTTTACTCTACTTTTGAGTTTGCGCTCTTCTCCTATCTTTTCAGAACTATCTTGTTACAAGGTCTGTGGAACTGCCTTTGAAAGAGGAGTCTTATGTTAGCTATTCATATGTATATGTATAGATACATTTATATTGCATATATATTTGTTCATGATCCATTTCTGTATTGTGTATATATATACTTATATCACCTATATATATATTTTTATAAGATTTCATATCACATAGGATCCATTTCTGCATTGTGTTTTCTCAGGAATGGTGGGTTTTTATATATGCCAAATCCAACAGTAATAATAATTTTTTAATTATTGAACATTCACACTCATATTTAGGATTAGCGCTACTGGGTGTACTTAGTTACACAATTTCTTTTTTGTTATATACCAGGGTTATAATACAATTTATTTATATTATTCTTTAAAACAACCTCCAATGAAAATGTATATACGAAACCATTGAAATTAATAATTATTCTTAACTTTTTTGGATTAGTTAAGATTTATATACACAATGAAATATATTAAAGGGGCAGTAAACTTACAAACTAATGTTATATAATTCTGCACATAGTGCAGAATTATATAATATTAGCTTACCGGTAGCTTTATACTTTAACCCCTTAATGACCACAGCACTTTTCCATTTTCTGTCCGTTTGGGACCAAGGCTATTTTTACATTTCTGTGGTGTTTGTGTTTAGCTGTAATTTTCCTCTTACTCATTTACTGTACCCACACATTTTATAAAGATACCATTATTTTCATCATATCTTATAATTTACTATAAAAAGAATTATAAAATATGAGTAAAAAATTGAAAAAAACACACTTTTTCTAACTTTGACCCCCAAAATCTGTTACACATCTACAACCACCAAAAAACACTGTGCTAAATAGTTTCTAAATTTTGTCCTGAGTTTAGAAATACCCAATGTTTACATGTTCTTTGCTTTTTTTGTAAGTTATAGGGCCATAAATACAAGTAGCACTTTGCTATTTCCAAACCATTATTTTTCAAAATTAGCGCTAGTTACATTAGAACACTAATATCTTTCAGGAATCTCTGAATATCCATTGACATGTATATATTTTTTATTAGAAAACATCCCAAAGTATTCATCTAGGCCCATTTTGGTATATTTCATGCAACCATTTCACCGCCAAATGCGATTAAATACAAAAAATCGTTCACTTTTTTACTAATTTTTTCACAAACTTTTGGTTTCTCACTGAAATTATTTACAAACAGCTTGTGCAATTATGGCTTAAATGGTTGTAAATGCTTCTCTGGGATCCCCTTTGTTCAGAAATAGCAGACATATATGGCTTTGGCGTTGCTTTTTAGTAATTAGAAGGCTGCTAAATGCCACTGCGCACTACACGTGTATTATGCCCAGCAGTGAAGAGGTTAATTATGGAGCATGTAGGGAGCTTTTAGGGATACTTTTAGTTTTAGTGTAGTGTAGTAGACAACCCCAAGTATTGATCTAGGCCAATTTTGGTATATTTCATGCCACCATTTCACCGCCAAATGCGATCAAATTAAAAAAAAAACGTTACATTTTTCACAATTTTAGGTTTCTCACTGAAATCATTTACAAACAGCTTGTGCAATTATTGCACAAATGGTTGTAAATGCTTCTCTGGGATCCCCTTTGTTCAGAAATAGCAGACATATATGGCTTTGGCGTTGCTTTTTGGTAATTAGAAGGCCGCCAAATGCCGCTGCATTTCACACGTGTATTATGGCTAGCTATTATGGCTAGCAGTGAAGGGGTTAATTATGTAGCTTGCAGGGTTAATTTTAGCTTTAGTGTAGAGCTCAGCCTCCCACCTGAAACATGAGACCCCCTGATCCCTCCCAAACAGCTCTCTTCCCTCCCCCACCCCACAATTGTCCCCGCCATCTTAAGTACTTGCAGAAACTCTGCCAGTACTAAAATAAAAGCTATATTTGGGCTTTTTTTTTTGTGGCATATTTACATATGCTGCTGTGTAGGATCCCCCCTTTGTCCCCAACCTCACTGATCCCCCACCAAACAGCTCTCTAACCCTCCCCCTCTGCCTTAATGGGCGCCATCTTGGGTACTGGCAGCTGTCTGCCAGTACCCAGTTTAGCAACAAATGTGCCTTTTTTTTAAAAAAAATGCCCTTTTCTGTAGTGTAGCTTCCCCCCCCCCCCCAAGACCAACCCCCCACCCCTTCCTGATCACTTAGCTGTTTATTTCTAACTTTAAAAACTTTTTTTTTTAACTTTTAACAGTTTTATTTTTCTGTAGTGTAGCGATTCCCTCCCGCTCCCGCCCCATGCACGCACCCACCCGCTGCCCCCCGTGCATGCACGCTCCCGTGCACGCTCCCGTCTGTTCCGCCCCCGATCCTGCCCCCCTTCCCTCCACTCGGCACATCGATGGCCGCCCACCCGCCTCCCAGACTTGCTCCCACCCACCAACGATACCGGCCACCGATGTCCGGTGCAGAGAGGGCCACAGAGTGGCTCTCTCTGCATCGGATGGCCAAGGGGGGGTTATTGCAGGATGCCTCGATATCGAGGCATCACTGCAATAACCGGAAAGCAGCTGGAAGCGAGCAGGATCGCTTCCAGCTGCTTTCCAGACCAAGGACGTACGCCACACGTCCTTGGTCATTAACTGTATTTTTTTTGAGGACGTGTGGCGTACGTCCTTGGTCATTAAGGGGTTAAAGGATTGCAGAGAAATTGTAACTAAAACCTCTTTTTACCAGAACGTCGCTCCTTGCTCTACTGAGCGGGTTTGGATTTTACACAGCACATCTCTGCAACACTGTGTGTCCAGTCACACCATTAAAATGAATGTAGCTTGGGGGGCGTGTCTGACCAGCAGCAGTGATGGCTGCTTTTCTACTCGGCTGAGCAAATGAGCTGATAAATCCGCTATTTATCACTCAGAAGATTTGTAATCTGAGTAATTTTTTAGCATTGAAGCAGAGTTAAAGAGACGCTGAACAGATTACACTACTTTTCAGAGAGATTCCAGCCCGGAACACCTTAATAGATGAAGTGCAGAGCGGAGGTCATATAACGGCCTAGGCCTTCATCTCGCCCTCCCTATATTTCTGTTGATACAGAACTAGCAGCTGTATATGCTGTAAGCTTTTCAACCACCAGTACCAATACACCGCAAGATATAGTGAACACTGTGAACTTTTGGTAACTGATGGAGCTGTGGTCTGCTACCATGTTGAAGGAGGTAGATCGACTATTTCAGGACCACCTTGAGTGGCTCATAGAGACCCTGCATTCTGAATGGAGGTGTGCTTGCAAAGGGGACACACCGGGAATAATGCCTGCACCAGAGGACAGACCAGCCTTACAAGACGATTCCCACCACATGGAACCTGCTGCTGCAGAGGCAATGTGCGAGGCGGACTGGGCAGTGACAACCCTACTGAGCAATGAGAATCACATAGCGACGCATGTCATGTCTGACAGTTGTGTCCAGACGACAGCAGCAGCTAAGATTAGCCAGGAGTCAGTGCCCTGGGACCCGCTTACCATCCAGTCCAGCTACGATCTCAATGAGGGGAGAGAACCCTTGGTGGGAACTATGTTTGCCCAGAGTCTTGACTCCAGCAGGGTAAGAGCTATTTTCGGCAACGGAACATATAATACCAGCGGTGGATTCCTGAAATCCACCCTGAAGCAGCAGTCCCTGACAAGTGGGAGATGCCCTTCCTTGTAAATTAATATATTGCTACACACTCGCATGAGATAAAGTTCATATATATTTACAATCCCATACTAAACACCACTGGCGCTAAAAGTATCTCCTAACATAACACTACCCCTTCCCTTATTGATGATAGCTATACACGTTTTATGGGCTATTAGAGATGCAGCTCTGTTTAATATGTTCCACAAATATCACCCTTCTGTTCTTTTACATGTGTTGGGGGTCCAAAAGTGACCTCAATTATGGTTTGGGGGTGGAAAACTGAGGATTATCATATGCAACTTTTTCTATTTTGATTCTATAGCTATTACTCAGATAATTAGTGACATTGCTATAACCCAATCTATTCTACATTTATGTACCATCCTACTCATATGGCATATTTTTGTTAAGAATCATATTGTATGTTTATTCTGTTGTTGCACAACTCATTCATTAGGTGGTATATATATCTTTATGAAAAATGAGGTTTATATAAGATTTGCCTATTTTTTATTCTTCTGAGGTCATGACAATGTATATGTATATATATATGTATATTGTTTTTACTTGTGTGGGGTGAACAGTGTACCTACATATATATTAGCACTCTTCATTTTATAGTGTTTTTACTTTTATGTTAGTATGGAAAATTTTCATCTGCTTTGTAATTGTTTTTCATACCTCAATAAAAAAAATTCTTTAAAAAAAAAAAAAAAAATGAATGTAGCTTGCTCCTGCTCTGGTCTAGTAGCAGGAGCGAGCTACATATAATCATATGTTTTAGGAGAATTATGCACATTTGTAAGAGAATTAATCTTAATAGTCTCTTATCCGCAAAGAGTGTCCCAACGTATTTGTCTTACAGAAAACTGTGTTCCCACACTGGTCTCTCTATAAGCAAAAATGGCAACAAGCAGGAGACAAAACTCCTCCACATTTCTTAATAATTCGATAGATTTGGATACACCCTCTTCTCTGATTGGCTACTGGGAAATGTTATTTTTAACAGCCAAATGCCTTTTGGTTGTAATTCTGGATTTAGGCCATCGAGGGCAGCAGACAAGACAGTTTCATTTTCAACACTGATATACAGTAAATACAGTTCTTATATATATTTTTATCAAATGCCTATTTTTATATACTTTTAATCTCCTAGTTTTAATAATGATATGTTCCATATATAGTCCATTTAATGTAATTTTATTATTTATTTCAAGATTAAACATGAATATAATCCATTTATAATATCTTAAAAATGCGTTTAAAAATCATATTTTCTATGAAAAGATATAAAAGAATTATAATACCTTCATCATGGACTCAATTACTTTCTCAGTTATCATCTTAATATCACATACATGCCTTGAGATCAGCAATCAGATGTAGTTTCATATAATTATATCTATATTGGATTACTATCCAATATAAATATTTCATATCTGTATATCTCTTGCTGAGTGTATAAAACATATGATATTATTTAAAGCACCAATTATATATGTACTTATTAGATGCCTGAAAAATATAAGAATATGTTATCCATTTAATTTATTACAAACCTGAAATGCATTTCTCAGTTCCATGGACATATACATTTTTATACAAGACTGAGGTATATTTTATTGAAAATTACACAGAAGTTGTACTTTAAAATGAATTTCAAAGTTACAATGCAAACATGTGTTTCTGCTAGCTAATCTTCACATAGACGTTACATCTGGAATTCGTGGATTCAACTCAGCAGGGGTAATCAACTCTTGCATATACTTAGGCTTCAAAGAGATCAGTCCCAGACCTAGCGACCGTTGCCTACAGATAGGAAAAACTCATCCTTATAAAGGCTTGCTTTGAAGAAATCTGCTTTCACTAATTGAACCAAATGTTTTTCTTTTGTGCCTAGCTTGTCTTAAACAGCAAGGAGGGGGCAGGGGTCTTAGTAAGACCAATTCAATTTATATCAGTTAGATATTAGCTCAATGGAATTTATTAAATTATGTGACACATCTGTAGTTTATTTAATGTTACTTCACAGGTAACCTGACATTGTGTAGGAGAGATCATGTAGAGGAGGTAATTGTGTAGGAGACATCAGGTAGAGGGTATAATTTTTGTAGGAGAGATTATATAGAGGGTGTAATTATGTTGGTGAGATCATGTAGAAGGTGTAATTGTGTAGGAGAGGTCATGTAGAGGGAAACGTTTTGTAGGAAAGATCATATTGAGGGTGTGATTGTAATTGTGTAGTAGAGATCATGTAGAGGGTATAATTTTGTAGGAGAGATCATATAGAGGGTGAGATTGTGTAGGAGAGATCATATAGAGGGTGTGATTGTGTAGGAGAGATCATATAGAGGGTGTAATTGTGGTGAGGAGATTATGTAGAAGAGGTAATTGTGTAGGAGAGATCATGTAGAGGGAGTAATTTTGTAGGAGAGATCAGGTAGAGGGTGTAATTTTGTAGGAGAGATCAGGTAGAGGGAGTAATTTTGTAGGAGAGATCAGGTAGAGGGTGTAATTGTGTAGGAGAGATCATGTAGAGGGTGTAATTGTGTAGGAGAGATCATGTAGAGGATGTAATTGTGTAGGTGATATCATGTAGAAGGTGTAATTGTGTAGGAGAGATCAGGTAAAGGGTGTAATTGTGTAGAAGAGGTCCTGTAGAGGGTGTAATTGTGTAAAAGAGATAAGGTAGAGGGTGTAACTGTGTAGGAGAGATCAGGTAAAAGGTGTAATTGTGCAGGAGAGATCATGTAGAGGGCGTAATTGTGTAGAAGAGATCATGTAGAGAGTATAATTGTGTAGGAGAAATCATGTAGAGGGTGTAATTGTGTAGGAGAGATCATGTAGAGGATGTAATTGTGTAGGTGATATCATGTAGAAGGTGTAATTGTGTAGGAGAGATCAGGTAAAGGGTGTAATTGTGTAGGAGAGATCATGTAGAGGGTGTAATTGTGTAGGAGAGATCAGGTAGAGTAATTGTGTAGTAGAGATAAAATAGAGGAGGTAATTGTGTAGGAGAGATCAGGTAGAGGGTGTAATTGTGTAGGAGAGATCATGTAGAGGATGTAATTGTGTAGGTGATATCATGTAGAAGGTGTAATTGTGTAGGAGAGATCAGGTAAAGGGTGTAATTGTGTAGGAGAGATCATGTAGAGGGTGTAATTGTGTAGGAGAGATCATGTAGAGGGCGTAATTGTGTAGAAGAGATCATGTAGAGAGTATAATTGTGTAGGAGAAATCATGTAGAGGGTGTAATTGTGTAGGAGAGATCATGTAGAGAGTATAATTGTGTAGGAGAAATCATGTAGAGGGTGTAATTGTGTAGGAGAGATCATGTAGAGGATGTAATTGTGTAGGTGATATCATGTAGAAGGTGTAATTGTGTAGGAGAGATCATGTAGAGGGTGTAATTGTGTAGAAGAGATCATGTAGAGAGTATAATTGTGTAGGAGAAATCATGTAGAGGGTGTAATTGTGTAGGAGAGATCATGTAGAGGATGTAATTGTGTAGGTGATATCATGTAGAAGGTGTAATTGTGTAGGAGAGATCAGGTAAAGGGTGTAATTGTGTAGGAGAGATCATGTAGAGGGTGTAATTGTGTAGGAGAGATCAGGTAGAGTAATTGTGTAGTAGAGATCAAATAGAGGAGGTAATTGTGTAGGAGAGATCAGGTAGAGGGTGTAATTGTATAACTAAAAAACAGAGACAAAATATCAGCGCTACTGTAAAAGGGAATATATATGTATAAACTAAATGTATTTACAAAATATTATCAATAAGTATATTAACTAATATAGTAGTAATAGTAATCTTATTAGTATAATCAAGAAATGTAGTATAGGTACACAAAGTATATTGCTTTTTTAGATGTGCCCTATACTGACTTTAAAAGTAATTTAAACTGTTGGTTAAGAGCTCCATAAACAAAGACAAAAACCATGCATAGAAAGGTGTATGAAGGTATATAGTGAAAGTAATAAAAATAAGAAGGCAAAAACACCTAAATAAAACACACTGACAAAGGAATAATAATATCAGTCTTTCGCCTAGACTACGAGTTCTGCGTTAGGGTTAAAAAGCAGCGTTAAGGGGTCCTAACGCTGCTTTTTAACGCCCGCTGGTATTTAGAGTCAGGCAGGAAAGGGTTTACCGCTCACTTTCTTTCCACGACTTGAGGCTACTGCAAATCTCCTTACGTCAATTGCGTATCCTATCTTTTCTATGGGATTTCCCTAACGCTGGTATTACGAGTCTTGGAAGAAGTTAGCGGTAGAGCCTCTACCGACAAGACTCCAACCGAAAAAAAAAGTCAGTAGTTAAGAGTTTTATGGGCTAACGCCGGAACATAAAGCTCTTAACTACTGTGCTATAAAGTACACTAACACCCATAAACTACCTATGATCCCCTAAACCGAGGCCCCCCACATCGAAAACCCTATAAAAAAAATTTAACCCCTAATCTGCCGACCGGACATCGCCGCCACCTACATTATAGCTATGAACCCCTAATCTGCTGCCCCTAACATCGCCGACACCTATATTATATTTATTACCCCCTAATCTGCCCCCCCCATGTTGCCGCCACCTACCTACACTTATTAACCCCTAATCTGCCGAGCGGATATCGCCGCCACTATAATAAATGTATTAACCCCTAAACCGCCGCCCTCCTGCCTCACAAACACTATAATACATTTTATTAACCCCTAATCTGCCCCCCCTAACATCGCCACCACCTACCTACAATTATTAACCCCTAATCTGCCGCCCCCAACATCGCTGCTACTATAATAAAGTTATTAACTCCTAAACCTAAGTCTAACTCTAACCCTAACACCCCTCTAACTTAAATATAATTTAAATGAAATGAACTAAATTTAATAACATTAAATAAATTATTCCTATTTAAAACTAAGTACCTATAAAATAAACCCTAATATAGCTACAATATAACTAATAGTTACATTGTAGCTATTTTAGGATTTATATTTATTTTACAGGCAACTTTGTATTTATTTTAACTAGGTACAATAGCTATTAAATAGTTATTAACTATTTAATAGCTTCCTAGTTAAAATAATTACAAAATTAAATGTAAAATAAATCCTAACCTAAGTTACAAATACACCTAAAACTACACTATCATTAAACTAATTAAATAAATTACCTACAATTATCTAAACTAAAATACAATTAAATAAACTAAACTATAATACAAAAACCCCCACTAAATTACAGAAAATAAAAAAAATTACAAGAAGTTTAAACTAATTACACCTAATCTAAGCCCCCTAATAAAATAAAAAAGCCCCCCAAAATAATAAAATGCCCTACCCTATCCTAAATTAAAAAGTAATCAGCTATTTTACCAGCCCTTAAAAGGGCTTTTTGCGGGGCATTGCCCCAAAGTAATCAGCTCTTTTACCTGTAAATAAAAATACAATACCCCCCCACATCACAACCCACCACCCACATACCACTACTCTAAAACCCACCCAAACCCCCCTTAAAAAAACCTAACACTAACCCCCTGAAGATCTCCATACCTTGAGTCGTCTTCACTCAGCCGAGCCAAATTCTTCATCCAAGCGGGCCAGAAGAGGTCCTCTTGAAGTCTTCATCCAAGCGGGCAGAAGAGGTCTTCCATCCGATTGAAGTCTTCATCCAAGCGGAATCTTCTATCTTCATCCATCCGGAGCAGAGCGGCAGCATCCTGAAGACCTCTGATGCGGAACATCCATCCTGGCCGACGACTTCCCGACGAATGACGGTCCCTTTAAATGATGTCATCCAAGATGGCGTCCCTCGAATTCCGATTCGGGAAGTCATCGGCCAGGATGGATGTTCCACGTCGGAGGTCTTTAGGATGCTGCCGCTCCGCTCTGGATGGATGAAGATCGAAGATTCCGCTTGGATGAAGACTTCAATCGGATGGAAAACCTCTTCTGCCCCGCTTGGATGAAGACTTCAACCGGATGGAGGACCTCTTCTGGCCCGCTTGGATGAAGAATTCGGCTTGGCTGAGTGAAGACGACTCAAGGTAGGGAGATCTTCAGGGGGTTAGTGTTAGGTTTTTTTAAGGGGGGTTTGGGTGGGTTTTAGAGTAGGGGTATGTGAGTGGTGGGTTGTAATGTGGGGGGGCATATTGTATTTTTATTTACAGGTAAAAGAGCTGATTACTTTGGGGCAATTCCCCCACAAAAAGCCCTTTTAAGGGCTGGTAAAAGAGCTGATTACTTTGTCATTTAGGATAGGGTAGGGCATTTTATTATTTTGGGGGGCTTTTTTATTTTATTAGGGGGCTTAGATTAGGTGTAATTAGTTTAAACTTCTTGTAATTTTTTTTTATTTTCTGTAATTTAGTGTTTGTTTGTTTTTTTATTATAGTTTAGTTTATTTAATTGTATTTTAGTTTAGCTAATTGTAGGTAATTTATTTAATTAATTTATTGATAGTGTAGTGTTAGGTGTATTTGTAACTTGGGTTAGGATTTATTTTACAGGTAATTTTGTAATTATTTTAACTAGGTAGCTATTAAATAATTAATAACTATTTAATAGCTATTGTACCTAGTTAAAATAAATACAAAGTTGCCTGTAAAATCTTAAAATAGCTACAATGTAACTATTAGTTATATTGTAGCTATATTAGGGTTTATTTTATAGGTAAGTATTTAGTTTTAAATAGGAATAATTTATTTAATGTTATTAAATTTAGTTAGTTTAATTTAAATCATATTTAAGTTAGGGGGTGTTAGGGTTAGACTTAGGTTTAGGGGTTAATAACTTTATTATAGTAGTGGCGACGTTGGGGGCGGCAGATTAGGGGTTAATAATTGTAGGTAGGTGGCGGCGATGTTAGGGGGCAGATTAGGGGTTAATATATAATGTATTATAGTGTTTGTGAGGTGGGAGGGCGGCGGTTTAGGGGTTTATACATTTATTATAATGGCGGCGATGTCCGGTCGGCAGATTAGGGGTTAATAAGTGTAGGTAGGTGGCGGCAACATTGGGGGGGGCAGATTAGGGGGTAATAAATATAATATAGCTGTCGGCGATGTTAGGAACAGCAGATTAGAGGTTCATAGGGATAATGTAGGTTGCGGCGGTGTCCGGATCGGCAGATTAGGGGTTAATAGTATAATGCAGGTGTCAGCGATAGCAGAGGCGGCAGATTAGGGGTTAATAAGTGTAAGGTTAGGGGTGTTTAGACTCGGGATTCATGTTAGGGTGTTAGGTGTAGACTTAGAAAGTGTTTCCCCATAGGAAACAATGGGGCTGCGTTAGGAGCTGAACGCTGCTTTTTTGCAGGTGTTAGTTTTTTTTTCAGCCAGCTCAGCCCCATTGTTTCCTATGGGGATATCGTGCATAAGCACGTTTTTCCATCTTACCGCTACCGTAAGCAACACTGGTATTGTGGGTTGAAGTGGAGCTAAATTATGCTCAACGCTCCCTTTTCTGAGGCTAACGCAGCCATTCAGAAAAATCGTAATACCAGCGTTGTCTTAAGGCTGCACTGGGGAAAAAAAGGCTTGTTAGCACCGCGGGTCTTTACCGACAAAACTCGTAATCTAGGCATCAGAGAGGTATTCCTTGATAAGGTAATCTCACCAGTTAGGGAAGATAAAACGTTTACACAGTTAATTGTCTTCTTTGGTCCTCACCCAACAAAATGGTGTATGCAGCTTTTCTAAGGGTGTATCATCAAATGTCCCTTAGGAGAAGGTAAACGCTGGAAAACAAGAAAAGAAGAGTGCAACTGGACTCAAGTGAAAAGAGGTTTTATTAATACACGTTAAAAAAGTAAAATAGGTATTCTGCGTACCAGATGCACAAAGTATGTAAGCATGTCAGGCAGTGCTGTCTTTAAGAACCAAGCATATTACCACTCCAGGAACGCCTTTATCCACTGCAGGGTAGTGTTCCTCTGTGTAGTATAAGGCTTGTCGGCTGCTTGTTTTGATGGAATACCGGTTCCGTTATAAACAGGAAGTCCTTGACTGCGTATCTGACCGCACGTACTTGTGCAGGAGAGATCAAAGAGGAGGTAATTGTGTAGGAGAGAACAGGTAGAGGGTGTAATTGTGCAGGAGAGATCAAAGAGGAGGTAATTGTGTAGGAGAGATCAGGTAGAGGGTGTAATTGTGCAGGAGAGATCATCTAGAGGGTGTAATTTTGGTGGAGAGATAATAAAGAGGGTGTAATTGTGGTGGGGAGATTATGTAGAGGGTGTAATTGTGGTGGAGAGATAATACAGATGAGGTGATTTTGTAACAGAGATCATTTAGAGCAGAGGTCAGCAACCTTAGCACCCCAGATGTTTTGGAACTACATTTCCAATGATATTCTGCTAGCCTAAAGAGCATCTGAGCATCATGGGAAATGTAGTTTGAAAACATCTGGGATGCCCAGGTTGCTGACCCCTGATGTAGAAGGTGTAGGAGAGATCATGTAGAGGGTGTAATTGTGTAGGTGAGATCATGTAGAAGGTGTAATTGTATAGAAGAGATCAAGTAGAGGGTATAATTTTGTAGAAGAGATCATATAGAGGGTGTGATTGTGTAGGAGAGGTCATGTAGAGGGGGTAATTGTGTAGGAGAGATCATATAGAGGGTGTAATTTTGTAGGAGAGGTCATGTAGAGGGGGTAATTGTGTAGGAGATATCATATAGAGGGTGTAATTTTGTAGGAGAGGTCATGTAGAGGGGGTAATTGTGTAGGAGAGATCATGTAAAGAAGGTAATTGTGTAGGAGAGATCTGGTAGAGGTAAAATTTTGTAGAAGATATAGAGGGTGTGCTTGTGTAGGACAAATTATATAGAGGTTATAGTTGTGTAGGATAGATTATATAAAGGGTGTAATTGTGGTGGAGAGATTATATAGAGGGTGTAATTATGTAGGCGAGATCATGCAGAGGGTGTAATTGTGTATTTGAGATCATGTAGAAGGTGTAATTGTGTAGGGGAGGTCATGTAAAGGGTATAATGTTGTAGGAGAGATCATATAAGGGGTGTGGTTGTGTAGGAGAGATCATATAGAGGGTGTAATTGTGGTGGAGAGATCAGGTAGAGCGGGGAATTGTGTAGGAGAGATCACATAGAGGATGTAATTGTGTAGGAGAGATCATGTAGAGGAGGTAATTGTGTAGGAGAGATCAGGTAGAGGGTATAATTTTGTAGGAAAGATTAGATAGAGGGTGTAATTGTGTAACAGAGATTATATAGAGGTTGTAATTGTATAGGATAGATTATATAAAGGGTATAGAGGTTGTAATTGTGTAGGAGAGATATACTGCAGTAACGGTATAAACCTATAGTACAGTGCTGAGGTATACTGCAGTAACGGTATAAACCTATAGTAAAGTATTGAGGTGTACTGCAGTAATGGTATAAACCTAAAGTATAGTACTGAGGTATACTGCAGTAACAGGATAAACCCATAGTACAGCCAATAGGTTTTTAGTAGCTCTCATCCTATTGGCTGATTTGAAAATATCAGCCCATAGGAATGCAATGGTACCCCAATATAAAATGGGTACCTTGCATTCAAGCTTCAGTATGCAGCGACGATCATACGAAGAGGATCCTCCACGATAGATGGCTACACGGTCACCAGTCATATTCATCGGTCACCTCCGCTCCGTGTCGATTTGGTCCTGAATGAAGATAGAAGAGGTCCCCGCGCTGGATGAAGATATTGCCACTTTGAAGAAGACCTTCAGCGCCTGGAAGAAGACCTTCTCCGCTGGACTTCAGGAATGGTGAGTACCTATTTTGGGGTTAGAGGCGTAACTAGAAACAACAGGACCCAGGTGCAAGAATCTAAGAAAGGGGGTGTTTTTATTTTGGGGGCGCTTTTTTATTTTTATAGGGGTATTAGATTGGGTTTAAAAAAAAAATATTTTTGATTATTTGGTTTATTTTTTTCCGTAATTTTAGACTTTTTTCTTTAAAATTTAATTATTGTAATTTAATCTTAGGTTTTATTTTTAAATTAAAATTAAAATTAGGATTTTTTATTTCAATTGTAACTTAGTATTTTTTTAATTTATGTAATGGGGGATTAGGGGGCTTAGTGATTAGATTAGTTATTTGTTGTGGGGGGAAGGCAGATTAGGGGTTAATAGTTTAAATAGGTAGAATATGATGTGGGTGAATGGTGGACTAGAGGTTAATAGTTTAAATAGGTATATTGCGTTGTTAGGGGATAGCGGATTAGGGGTTAATAGTTTAAATAGTTAGATTGCATTGTGGGGGGATGGTGGATTAGGGGTTAATAGTTTAAATAGTTAGATTGCATTGTGGGGGGATGGTGAATTAGGGGTTAATAGTTTAAATATGTAGATTGCGACGTGGATGAATGGCGGACTAGGGGTAATTAGTTTAAATAGGTAGATTGGGTTGTGGGGGAATGGCGTACTAGGGGTTAATAGTTTAAATTGGCACTTTGCGATGTGGGGGAATGGCGGTTTAGAGGTTAATACATTTTATTGTTTGTTGCGATGTGGGGGAATGGCGGTTTAGAGGTTAATAAATTGTATTGTTAGTTGCGATGTGGAGGAATGGCGGATAGAGGGGTTTTGACGTGTCGGGTTTATTTTTGGGAGGCAAGTTAGATTGCAATTGGATAAAGGTCTCAAAAAGCACCTTTTTCCTATTTTACACCTGGTTGTGCTGGGTGTAATTTTTGTTAATATATCGGCAGCCTCCGACAGTGTATTAACGGTTTGCGTGGTCATTGGGAACCTGGTATTATTTATAGATTAGCGGCTTCTGATACTTTGTATGGGACACGAAAATGTTTTCGGCAGCCGGAGTCAAAATTGAGTTATAACGGGCCATTGGAAGCAGTCTGTGAACAATATTGCTTCCGACACCTAATTACGGCTCAATGGAAATGAGCCCCATATTGGCAATGTATAGTAATGGATCCCTTGGAATAGAACTGCTGTGTGCCTAACCACTAATCCTAATACCCCTAAACCAAAGTACCCCATGATCACAAACTAACACTACACTAATAAATATCTAAACCACCACATACCCACCAGAAGTATCCATCCTATTAACCCCTAAACTGCCACATACCCACCAAAAGCACCTATCTATCCTTTTAAGCCCTATACTGCCACATACCCACCACAAGTACCTATGTATCCTATTAATTCCTATACCGCCACATACCTACCACAAATACCTTATGCTATTAACCCCTTTACTGTCCCATACACTCTGCAAGTACCCTACACTACTAATCCTAAAAAAAAACTAACTGACCCCAAAGTTTGTACTCACTGAGCGAAAATGCAGCTCCTCTTACTCTGACTTTGGGCCCTCTTCATCCCAGGTCCAGACACCGGGGGCCCATCTTTGCGGCAGCAGAGGCAGACTTTGGGCACCTCTTCTGTAGCCTCTGCATCTTCTTCCACGCCAGGACCTTGTTTATCCAGGCACCAGGGGCCCATCTTCACAGAAGTGGACTATGGCAGCCTCTTCCGTCGCCTCCGCTCTGCATCTTCTTATCTTCAGCTCTCTTACTAGAGCCCTGGTCTTCATGTGATCACCGCTGCAAACAAACAGCTAGATTATGAGTTATGCACGCTATAGGGAAACTAACGAATGCAACAAAAGTTGCGTTATAGCTTATACCGCCGTGATCCATTCCACGATCAGAGACCAGTAGTTATGAATTTTGCAAAACAAAAATGTTTCACAAAACTCATAACAAAAATGTTATAAAGTACACTAACACCCTACCTATTAACCCCTAAACCGCCATGCCCCAAATCACAAATACTATAATAAACCTATTAACCCCTAAACCACAGACCCTTCACATCACAACTACTATAATAAACCTATTAACCCCTAAACCGCCGGCCCCCCACATTGCAACTACTATAATAAACCTATTAACCCCTAAACCGCCATCCCCCTCATCGCGACACACTAAATTAAACTACTAACCCTTAAACTTAACACTCCCATAACTTTAAATTAAAGTTACAATATAACTATCTTAAAATAAATAAAAACTTACTTGTGAAATAAAAAAAGCTTAAACTATAAATAAACCTAATATAACTATTTTTAAAAAATAAAATAAACGAAAAAATGAAAACGTTACAAAATTAAAAAATCCTAACACTACAAAAAAATAAAAACAACCTAACATTAAAAAAACACTAAAATTACAAAAAATAAAAAAAATCTAACATTACAAAAAATAATAAATGAAATTATTCAGAATAATAAAAATTAAACCTAATCTAACAAACTACCAATAGCCCCTAAAAGGGCCTTTTGTAGGGCATTGCCCTGAAGCAATCAGTTCTTTTACATAAAAAATTACAAAGTACCCCCTGACAGTAAAACCCCCCACCCAACCAACCCCCCAAAATAAAAAAACCTAACTCTAAAAAAACATATGATACCCATTGCCCCTAAAGGTGCATTTGTATGGGCATTGCCCTTAAAAGGGCAATCAACTATTGTCTTTAGTGCCCATTAAAAAATAAAAAAAAGCCCTAAAAAAACCACCCCAAAAAAAACACCTAACACTAACCCCAAAAAATGTACTCACAGTTCCTGAAGTCCGGACATCCATCTTCATCCAGGCGGCGACAAGTCTTCATCCAGGCGGGCATGCTGCTTAGAAGCCTGTATTTCAGGCATCTAAGCAGCTACAGAACCTCAAGACCCAACGTTGTATATGTAATTGCCTAACCTTTCCAACGGTTCGGTTATGGGGATCTGGGGGGGGGGGACAAAAAAAAGTTAAAAAACAAAATATTAAAAAAAGTTAAAAAAAATGATGTGGGGGTCTTTAAATCAAAATTGCCTAGAGACCCCAAAAATACATTTTCTAAAAATAAACTAGTATATCTTTAAAAAATATATAGGTTTAAGTATTCTAGCTAAATGATCACTGTAGTAATCAGTGTAAATGCAGTGATCACTTAGCTGTGAAATGTCACATTCCCTTTTCCAATATGGCTCCTGATATTATATTTGTAATCCCATGATCACCTAGATCATGTGGTTACAAATTACCAATGGTAGAGGGATGCTTTTTATGAAAAACTAATAATATTTTTATTATCAGTCTTGTCAGCGTGGTAGGTGAGTAAACCTCCTCTTTGCTCAACTCTCTCCATAGTCTAAAATACTTTCATTTTTGCTATAAAAAGCTCATTTTTTGCAGTAAAATTTATATATTTTATTTCTAGCAGCATAATTTATTTGAAAATATCTTTATTTTTGTAAAGAGGATTATGGCTAAGCGTCTGATGAGTGCTAAGGAAGCAGCTGAGATTATTATGAAATCAGACTCTGATGAAACATCTGCCGCAGAAGATTCTGACAGCGACTTTTCCCTGGGCTGTCATTATATAGTGACAGTTCAAGTAAGACAGATGAACTAACTGAGCCATGGCGTGGCCACACACAGTTCAGAGCTGTCAGTTCCCATGGCAGAGGAATGGCAACAACATCCGCAGTGGCCCCACAGCATACTGTTGGTTGGAGTCATGGGAACGGGGAGATGTTGCAACAACATCCGCAGTGGCCCCACAGCATACTGTTGGTTGGAGTCATGGGAATGGGGAGATGTTGCAACAACATCAGCAGTGGCCACACAGCATACTGTGGGAGTCATGGGCATGAGACATGTGGCATTCCCAGGTCTGTTCCAAGCTACAACTGGACCTCCCCTAATAAGGTTCAGACAGTGTTGCCTCCATTTACTGGCAGTTCTGGCCTCTTGGTGGGCACTGCAAATTTTGAACCCATCAACTATTTTCAGTTGTTTGTGGATGATGAGTTCTTAGAATTTAATGTTCAGCAGACAAATCTGTATGCTGAGCAATTTTTTCAAAATACTGGCACAGAATTGAGCCACTATGCCAGAGCACATCGGTAGACTGCGACCAATTTGCAAGTGATGAGGAAATTCTGGGGCCTCACTCTGCTAATGGGGATTGTGCAAAAGCCAAGCATAGCCTCGTATTGATCAAAGCAGTCTACTCAGATTACCCCTATCTTCGCTGCTACAATGAGCAGGGACAGATATATGTTACTGCTCAAGTTTTTGCATTATAATAATAATACAAATGCTCTACCATGGGAAAAAAACAGAACATGACCGTTTGTTTAAAATAAGGCCTGTTCTTGACCATTTATTGGCAAGATTTCAAGTGTGCTATACTCCAGGCCAGAACATATCGGTCAATGAATCCTTGATTTTATATAAGGGACATATTGTTTTTAAACAATACATTCCTTCTAAGAGAGCTCGCTATGGGATTAAGCTGTATAAGCTGTGGAAGAGCTCTAGTGGATACACCTATCGCTTTAGGGTATACACTGGCAAATGTTCTGTTCTACCACCCCCTGACTGTCCCTCCTCCCTTGCGGCCATTGAAATAATAATATGGGACTTACTCCACACAATATTTAATAAAGGTTACCATGTATATGTGGATAACTTTTACACTGGTGTGCCATTATTTAAATTGCTATATAGCAAGGGCACAGTTGCTCACAGGTATACATGATGAGAGCACATAACCTGTCTATGTCAGGGGGCAGAACACGCCAACTGGATTACAATCGGCATATGGGAGGGGTAGATAAGACTAAACAGATGCTTGAATCATACTCTGCTTCTCGCAAAGCATATACATGTTACAAGAAACTGGCAGTTTACTTGATACAATTGCCAATGCTTAATGCGTTTGTCCTGTATCAGGCCACCCAAGGAAGAGGGCTACATTTCCTGAAATTTCAGGAATCTGTTATTAAAAGCCTTCTTTCAACATCATGGGATATTCCAGTAGCTGGGCCAAGTGAGGAGAATGCAAGGTTGCATGGCCATCCCTTTGCTAAGTATATACCAGCTACTGAGAAAAAAACTTTTCCTAGTAGTAGGTGTAGGCTGTGCAGCCAGCATGGATATCGTAAAGACACCCGTTACTACTGTCCAGACTGCCCCTCTTAACCACGGCTATGCATGCCATAATGCTTCTGTATTTATCATACTATGGAAACATACTAGCTGCATACCCTCACAACCCCAGGAGGCTCAAGATTCTGAAATGCAGATACATGGCCCTGGTTGAGGCTTTCACCTGACCAGCCCAGTACCCTGGTTGAGGCTTTTGCTTGACCAGCCCAGTGCCCTGGTTGAGGCTTTCGCCTGACCAGCCCAGTGATTGAGTTGCCCCTAGCAAAAGGGCTAACTTGTGTATGAATGGAGACATGAAAGGTGTGTGACTGGCCAGTGGTAGGGGTTGTTTCTGTGAGTGAATGAAGATACGAAAAGGTGTGTATAGTTAGTAGTAGGGATGAAAGTCTTGATGTATGGGAAGTATGTTGTGCGCTTCTGTGAGTGAATGAGACATGAAAGGTGTGTGAATGGACAGTAGCAAGGGTTGAAGCCTTGACGTGGCGTTACTGCTCACATGGGTATCCATGCAAAAGAGTGTTATATTTTTAAACATAAAATAAAATCATTTAGAATTAGGTTAGTCAATTAATGAGGTAGATAAAACTGTTTAATTGCAGATATAACCCTTATACGTTTTAAGTGTTTCAAGGTAGCCATGTCTGCAGTTTAACAGCTGTAGCCACTTGGAAATTTAAGATACAGTATACAAGGTACACAGTTTTGGAAAGTAAACCCCTTGGCGCATCAAATGAGGGGCTGCATGTATTGCTAGCACAAATTTGGAGTACGTAAGACATAAATGAACATGTCACTTATTCCATGAATATTTGCATACTCACCTTTTGTGCTAGAAGTACATATAACCCCTCATTTGATGCATCAGGGGTTGTATTTTCTACAAATGGGTACTTAATGTTCCCTAATTTAACTTCCCAGGTGGCTAGAACTGCAGATATGGCAGCCTTCAAAATCTTTAAAATTTTTCTTTAAACATTTAGAGGAGATTTCTACAATTAGACAGCTGTAGCCAGCTTGGAATTTAAGATACAGTATACAAGGTACAGTTTTGGAAAGTACACCCCTTGGCGCATCAAATGAGGGGCTGCATGTATTGCTAGCACAAATTTGGAGAGCGTAAGATATAAATGAACACGTTACTTTGCTTAATTTTGTCTTTTTGTTTTTTTACAAGTGTGATATTCGCTTATTTGTTGCACACTTCAGATTTGTTATACAAATAAGACCTCATTTGATGCAACTGAGGGTGTAGCTTCTAAAAATATATAGTTTTGTTGTCATATCTGCACTTCCCAGGCAGCTGAAACCATTTTATTGCTGGCAACAATACATTACATTTAAAGATGCTTTTTGTGTTAGTCTATCAAATTGACACGTCGGCAATAAAACATTAGAAAAACACAGTGAAATGTTCTCAATTTCTGCTTATTTTAGACAGGTTACCTACTAAAAATATTTAGCAACACAGGTTTTGGTGATAGAGTTTAGAAAAATAAAATTACAAACTAATTTTTATTGAGTGTGGAGTAAAAAAATACACTTTTTTCACATCTTATACTTTATTTTTAAAACATGTTGAGACATACACATATAATGGTATATTTGTAATCTGCTAGGTCTGCTGAAAAAAAACAATATATCGTTTGTATAGTTTATTCACATAAACTTTACTTCTAAAAGCGTTTAAACGTGAACTGCAACAAAAAGCTCAAAACCAGCTTAGCACACAGGTGGGAAATGGCTTAGCAGCCAAAGGGTTAAGCAGCTTCACACTGTGTAAACTAATGTGATACTTTGCATTGAGAGCCATCAGCAGTATTCCAATTCACATTTTAACAACACAGTATTCCCTGTAAGTATGTGTGATTGGTGTCCTTTTTCTTCATTGAACCATTTCAGTAGGAAGAATTCCCACAAAGATTGTTGTTGTTTTTTTTAAATAATTTTCTACTTTGGTTTGTTCTTTTTTAAAAGATAAAGAAGCTTTAAGGAAAAATAAACTGATTTTACACATGCATATATCATCAATAAAGTGCTATCTAACAAAATACCTGCAAAATAACAAGCATTTAAAATTGCAATTTATTATTAAAAAAATTTTTTAAGATTGTGTAGTCCAGGGATATATCCTTGGAAATATCCCTTTGTTATATACATTTTATCTTGGTTGCTGATATCATTAACCTGATGAAAAATCAAAAAGGGGTGATCAGAAGACAAAGCTGATAATTCAGAAACTCTTCCAGTGGAAGAAATGGTTAGAAGAAAGAGAACCTTCCATGATAATAACTTTTGGTCCAGAGAATGCATAGGTTTAAAGAACAGACAGAACCAGATTCAAATTCCAAGGGGGAGAAATGCAGTGTAGGGCTTAGTATAAGCCTGGAGCAGTCTAAGGGTTAAGGCTGTAGGAGAGTGGGTTAGAAGAGAGAGGGAAGGTGCTGGGTGCAACATTGTTGCAATTTAGGGTAGGCCCCTCCTTACCAGTAGATAAGCCAAGTTCTCCCTTGCAACTTCCTCTTCTTCTCCGGATCCTGGCTGAAGCAGTTTTTTCTTAGCAGTTCTGTCATCACCAGTGCAGCTATGCATCGTTCCAGGCGTTCTACTCTGCCTCCCAGACGTTACCAGTCGGAACAGGAACCTCCTGCACCTGCAAAAGAAAAAATAAAGATAAGTTTTCAATCTATTTCTGAGGATGATTTAGATATCATTCCCCCAACTCAATATACTACTGTTGTGTCAGCCCAGGTTCATAATGTGGAAGAGCAGGGACCTATTGATATTGAGTTAGCTCAGGAATCCCCCAGACCTCAAGCATTGCAGACCCAGCAGGCTAATTTACCTCTTGATAGTGTACAGGCCTCATTTTTAAGTGCTGTACCCCCTGCTGCTATGTCAGCAGTTTCTGACCTATTGAAAAACATAATATCCGCTATGGCTGCAGCCTCCCCAGGGCCCATTGTCACACCAGCTGTTTTCCCTCCTGATCCTTCTAGTCAGGATCCGGATCCTGCTTTAACTACCCCCAGCAGGCATCGCCCTTTCACACCTCTCATTGAGGCACCACACGTGGCAACACGCGGTCCCCAGCCCGGCCGGAACATGGCCCCTCAGCCCTCAACACCCGGACTTGCCCCTGGTCGCACCATACCCGAGGCCCATGCCATCTCAGGGCCTATGCTGCTCCCCCCGGGGCCTAGCGATCTCCTTCGCCAGCCGCGTGGTCCGGGTCCGACTTCCGGTGTCAACGCCATGTTAGTGACGTCACCGGAAGCGGACATCGGCACTTCCGGCTTGGCAGATTCCCGCGCGGTCACAAGGACATCGGCTCCCGGGGCAACGCCACTTGCAGGTGAGCACCGAGAGCCGTCCTTGGCCGTTGGCGGGTTATCAGTGGGGGGTCGGAGGGGCATTAGCAGCGCAAGCAAACTGCGCAAGCGAACGGCACATTTGAATGTTAATCCTCAGGGGCATCAAAGGGGTCGCTCCATCATAAGAGGTAGTACCAGGCAGATAGCCAGTGATAGGGGTAGGGGGACACGCAGAGTTAACCCTTCCAGGGCAATGAGGCCATTACAGTTTATACAAATGGGAGATAACGCAAATGCCGTTCAGCAGGCCGCTCCCGATATTATTAACCCACACAGGGCTGATAGTGGTTTAGTGCAAGCGGCCGCTCAGCCGCATGATATTGTGTCTAATAATAGCCTGCATGTGAATCAAGGCAATGTTCAAAGTATGCATGTTAATCAAAACATTGAGCATCATTTACCATCTCATCATTTACCATCCCCCATTGGTGTGAATGCGGCTTTGAATGGTGTGAACGTACAAGCAGCTCCTCAGGGATATAATACACCCCTGGTTGGCATACATAATGCGAATGTGCAATCTTTAAGCCAGCTACAACATCCCATTACTTTAGGCATACAAGGAGTACAACCCCTTGATCAGGGTATCCACTCCCCCATGGCAGCCACGCAGGGCGCTCATGCACACTCATTAAACCATGCACAATCAATAAGCCAGGCATGCCATAACCCTATTGTAGACCAGCAGGGTGTGAATGCTCAGACATCTGCGAATGGACAGTCAGTGAGTCAGGGATTTCATACACCACTTCATATAGCTCATCCACCCCTTGCTACTGATAATCCAGACACATCCATTGGGCAAAGTGCTCGCCAAATTCTTTCTCTTTTGCAGGGGGCAATTGGATCACAAAGTGCAGCAAAAACACGGACCAACACTGCCACAGTCATGAGTGGGGCGGATGCAGGAGTACCAGGCAGCATTACAGCAGGAGCAGCAGCCACCACTTCCACTGCACAGCAAGGGTCTTCAGGACTCGCCCTCCAAAACCAGCCAGCAGGCCAGCCCGTTTCCAGCATGGGTCAGGGACCTCCTGCCATTAGTCACGGTGAGAATGCTTTATTTACACACAATGACCTTTCTTCCTCTGACTCATCCTCTTCTGACTCAGGGTCTGAGACTGACTCTTCCTTGGGTTTACAAGGGGCAGGTCAGAAGAAAATGTTTAGAATGATTAAGAAAATTTTAAAGAGGGGGGTCAAGCCAGATACTAAGCAGGATAGCGCCAGTAACCCCGCCCCGCAAAACCCATCTACAGAGGTGCCAGCTGAACCTCTCCCTACCAGGGCCATCTCCGAAAGGCGAGCAGCCCTTTACGGGGACGCAAGCCCAGGAAAAATATACTCATTGCATAGACACCTGCGCAAAAAGGTGGTCAGTAGAATCCACCGTGGAAAATATGTTAATATATTTGACCTTTCGGTGGAGGCGTATAGGCAGAGAGAGAAGAGCGCTGAGGGAACAGGGCCTAAAAAATTTAAACGCCCAGACACTTTTGATGAGTGGCTCCAGTGCTTCAGGGTTTTTTCCTCCTGTTATATCGAAAAGTACCCCTCCCAGAGTTTGCCTATCCTAAAATACACGGACACTATTCACTGGATTCAGCGTAATCACAGTGAAGGTGTGTGGAGGGAATATGATGCTGAGTTCAGGAGGAAAATGGCAGGAAATCCTTCCCTGACATTTGACTCTACTGATAACCAGTTGTGGCAGCGAATGGACCCAAAAGGGGGTGCACCCGCTGCTGCAACTTCAACTCAGCAATCAGCGCAGCAGTCCTTTCGCAATACCAGAAGCAGGAAACGGGGGGGAACCTGCTGGCCCTTCCAGGACAAAAAATGCGACAAGGGTAGCGCATGCACCTTCAGACATGTCTGCAGGTACTGCTCGGGTCCACACCCTGGCAGTGACTGCATCAAGCGAAGGGACCAGGCCAATAAGCCCCCTTCAGCAAACTTGGGCCAGAAAGGCGGAAACGCCAATTAATGTACATGCCATGGCACCATGGTTGTGGGCTTACCCAGACCAGGCGGCGGCACGTATGTTATGGGAGGGTTTTTCATTTGGTTTTCATATCCCCACATTTAGGCAAATCAAGGGTAAGAGATTTAATAGGAACCTTATTTCAGCATACCAACACCCCCAAGTAGTGAGGGATAAAATTAATAAAGAAGTGACTTTAGGGCGAATGGCGGGCCCCTTTGCTGCCCCACCTTTACCTGATTTGGTCATTTCCCCGTTGGGGGTGGTTCCCAAGAAAGAGCCAGGGAAGTTTCGCCTCATTCAGCACCTGTCGTACCCAAAAGGTAGCTCAGTCAATGATGCCATTGACCCCCAACTCAGCTCGGTGCGCTATCAATCCTTTGATAGCGCACTAGACCTGGTCAGGAGGGCGGGTCATGGTGCTCTATTGGCGAAACTAGACATTGAGTCGGCATTTAGGCTTCTTCCACTCCACCCCTCAGTTTTCCATCTAATGGGTTGTAAGTTTGCAGGTGTGTACTACGTGGATCGCTGCCTGCCCATGGGCTGCTCTTTGTCATGCGCCTTGTTTGAAGCGTTCAGTAGTTTCCTTCATTGGGTCGTAGCTTCAGAAGTGGGCAGCGATCCCATAGCACACTACCTGGACGATTTTCTCATTGTAGGGAGGGCAGGCTCCGATGATTGTTTATCCACAATGAACATCATGCGCAGCGTCATGAGACATTTCGGGGTGCCCCTAGCAGAGGACAAAACGCAAGGCCCCGCGTCCTGTTTAGTCTTCCTGGGAATCGAAATCGACACCCAGGCTCGGCTCTGTAGGTTGCCACCTGATAAAGTTCAGGGCATGCTTGAGGCGGTCAGAGCGGCAGTCTCTAATGCAGTTATTTCCCTGAAACAGTTACAATCCCTGTTAGGTTTGCTTAATTTCGCTTGCAGAGTTATCCCCATGGGTCGGGTTTTTAACCGTAGACTGGAAAGACAGCTTAGTGGTAGGTCAAACCCGAAATCAAAGATAACCCTAGGGAGTGAATTGCTGGCTGACCTGGTAGTCTGGGAACAGTTTCTCACGCGATTTAACGGGATTCGGGTCTGGCGTACCCCTCCCATGTCTAGCCAGTTACTGCACCTTTTCACTGACGCAGCTGGATCGCACGGTTACGGGGCCTATTTCCAGGGAGAGTGGAGCGCGGAGCCCTGGCCGGAGTCCTGGGCCCCGGCGGGCCTTACTCGAAACCTGACTCTCCTGGAGCTATTCCCCGTGGTCTTGGCGGTCGAGCTGTGGGGTGGGAAGTTGTCGAACGGGACTGTTGTGTTCTGGACAGACAACATCAGTGTGGTCTTTGCGATCAATAACTTGTCAGCCACCTCAGCAAAGGTCATTACCTTGCTGCGCCACCTGGTGTTGCGCTGTCTGGACCTTAACATCCAGTTCCAGGCCCGTCATGTCCCGGGCGTCGACAATGTTGTAGCTGACGCCCTGTCACGATTCGAATGGGCGACATTTCGCAAGTTAGCCCCCACAGCTGCAGCCGTGGGCTTACGCTGTCCTGATTTCCTTTGGCAGCTCGTCCTTCCTGGATAGCCTTACTGCCGTTGGTCCGCTCCTCCTTAGCACCATCCACTTGGCACGCCTATGCCCGCATGTGGTCTGAATGGGACAATTTCTGTGCGTCCAGGGGAGCCGACGCTGCTCAGGGGTCTAGGGACAACTTACATGATTGGCTGGTGAGTTTGCATGCCTCTGGGGCCCGTCAGGGGGCAATACAATCCAAATTGGCCGCCCTCTCATTTTTCTATAGGGCATTAGCCATTCCTGACCCAACCAATTCCTTTTTTATTAGGCAGGTGATCAAGGGTTGGGGCAGATCGCAGCAGCGGAAAATAGACACGCGCGAACCCATCACCCGCGACCGCCTGGAGCGTTTGCTCTTGGCGCTCGACGTGGTCTGTAGATCAGATTTTGAAGCCCTACTCTTCAAAACTGCGTTTAATCTGGCCTTTGCCGCCGCTCTTAGAGTTAGTGAGGTAGTAGCACCCTCCAAGCAGGCGTCTGGGGCAGGTATACAATTGCAACATGTTAGAGCTGCCCCTGATTCCTTACTTCTTTTTCTGCCGCGATCAAAGACAGATCAGGAAGGTAAGGGAACCTGGATCCCCGTTCACCCTCAGGTGAACAGCGCATGCTGCCCGGTTAACTGCGTTAATCTTTACCTGGCTCAAAGGCCGCCTGGCCCGGGGCAATTCCTGGTCCATGCGGACGGCAGATCCCTTTCCAAATTTCAGTTCGGTAGGGTCCTAAAATTGGCGGCAGTCCAGGCGGGGCTGGACGCTAGCAGACTGGCCCCGCACTCTTTTCGCATAGGGGCCGCGACTAACGCTGCGCAAGCGGGCTCCTCGTGCGAGGACATAAAACGTATTGGGCGTTGGCGGTCCAATTGTTTCAGAACCTATGTCCGTCCAATTGTTTAATGTTTAGATGTTAATTCAGGATACTAAAATGTTTGTCTCCACAGGCACTACCCCCGGGGTGAAGCGAATCTGGATTGTGGGCCACTCCTTTGTCCACTGGGCCTCCCTACGCTGTGCGTCCCTCCCATTTGGCCAATCCCTAGGTCTCCCTTCCAACAAGGCATCCGTTAGGTGGTTGGGTGATAGGGGGATGTGCTGGCCCCAATTAGCAGGAACCATATCTGAGGCCCTGGTACGCTGGGGGAAGCCTCACATTATTATTCTTCACCTAGGGGGTAACGATGTGGGGGCCATACCAGTTTTACAGTTGATTAAGGTTATGCAGGCAGACATTGGGTGGCTAAGAGTACGCATCCCGGGGGTCATGATAGGGTGGTCCCATATAATACCCCGTCTCCACTGGAGGCATATGTCGGCCCATACGGCGGCATACCGGGTTAGGAAGAAGATCAATGCGTCTGTAGCGAAAACCGTCACTGGGTCAGGTGGCTTCGTGGTACGGCACGAAGCCATTTCGGCTGATAGAACCGAGCTATATAGAAGGGATAAAGTTCACCTTTCTGATGTGGGGCTGGATTTATTCATAGGGGACATTCAGAGAGCTCTGTTACCCCTCCTGTAAATCGGGTTGTGCGTTGGCGGCAAGGGTACCATTAAAATGCTTCCTTGTGGCGGGAGATCCTCGGTCCGGTTGCGCAGGAGAAGGTCGCTAGGGGTGAGTGATGGCCAGACTTCCGGGGAGGAGGGTAGGCCCTCACGTGCACGTGACGGTAACCCTCCTTCCTCCCTTTTGAGGGATGGTCACGTGATCTCTGCAACCCCTCAGCGTCATCTCCTTAGGGCAGAGACTCCTCTGCTGCTGTTCCCGTTGGGCCGGTGATCTCCTGCTGTTCTGGGTAGCTGATCTCTATGCCGCCATATATATTTTCAGTTCTATCAGTTCTATCTAGTTTGTTAGGTTAATAAAATTTTATGGCCTGTGACGGTCACAAAATTTTTCCCATAAAAAGTTTGTCTGTGGTTATTTCGCACTACATTCTCATGTACATAGTTATTTAATTAAGTTATGTTAAATCCTCTCCTCTGTGAAGAAGGATCCGGTAAGCATTTAATCCCTTAATGCAGTGTAGGGCTTAGTATAAGCCTGGAGCAGTCTAAGGGTTAAGGCTGTAGGAGAGTGGGTTAGAAGAGAGAGGGAAGGTGCTGGGTGCAACATTGTTGCAATTTAGGGTAGGCCCCTCCTTACCAGTAGATAAGCCAAGTTCTCCCTTGCAACTTCCTCTTCTTCTCCGGATCCTGGCTGAAGCAGTTTTTTCCCTCCCTCCCTTCCCCTTTTGTAATGTTTTAATGATGTTGTATTTTCGACGGCACCTTAATGGCAGGGCTATGGCTACTCACCCTAGGCCCAATAAGCCATTACTGTAGGATATGGATCTCCTCTCCCTGTTATGCGGTTTACACGGCTTGGTAACAGGGAATCCTTATCTAGGTGGAAGATCTTCTTTCACCCTGGCGGCGGGAGATCCTCGGTCCGGTTGCGCAGGAGAAGGTCGCTAGGGGTGAGTGATGGCCAGACTTCCGGGGAGGAGGGTAGGCCCTCACGTGCACGTGACGGTAACCCTCCTTCCTCCCTTTTGAGGGATGGTCACGTGATCTCTGCAACCCCTCAGCGTCATCTCCTTAGGGCAGAGACTCCTCTGCTGCTGTTCCCGTTGGGCCGGTGATCTCCTGCTGTTCTGGGTAGCTGATCTCTATGCCGCCATATATATTTTCAGTTCTATCAGTTCTATCTAGTTTGTTAGGTTAATAAAATTTTATGGCCTGTGACGGTCACAAAATTTTTCCCATAAAAAGTTTGTCTGTGGTTATTTCGCACTACATTCTCATGTACATAGTTATTTAATTAAGTTATGTTAAATCCTCTCCTCTGTGAAGAAGGATCCGGTAAGCATTTAATCCCTTAATGGGCCTAATAACTATCTCAGGCCTCTTCCCTTAAACAACTATCAGGGAAGATCTACTTTCAGAAGAAGACTGACAGGAGAATTGTTATCTCTAAGGCCCAGCTTCAAAACTATATCAACTCTGCGTTCCTTATCTGAATATACAGATACTGGGTCCTTTACTACCACATAATCTCTCTTGCCTGCACCTGACCTTGATTAACAGAGTCTCTCTGATATTGGCAAGTTAGTTTGTTCCTGCCATCACCTGCTCCCCTTGTTTGTTCATACTTCCCTTGGTTATTAATATTAGAAAGATTAAAACTGCTGCCTGCCGCACCAGCAAACTATCTTTGTGGACTTTTTCAGCTCCATGTATATTATTGTTTGTCCATTGCTGGGATCACTTTGGCTGATTTGTCTCTGTTTGTAGAAATAGTACTGTATATACAATACAATTCTGAAAGTGCAATAGTTTAATTGTCTTATGAACATTTCAAACTGTATCTGAAACCCAAATATTTTTACTGGCATGTATGTAACTTAAATACACTGAAAACCACTGTATTTCATATGGTACAGTAATTCTAAGCATATTTTTTACTCTATCGATTTCTAAAACTTCTGGGAATCCTACATCATCATTGAACTTGTTGGTGTTACTCTATATCTTCCTCAATTTCCACAATATAGCAATACGCGTCCTAGTCAGTTTTGTTTCCAACAAAGACATGATTCATGTCTGTTGTCTGTAGTATTTCTATATATCATCTACCTCACTACCAGCTTTCTAGCATGATTTTTTTTACATTTTACTCTACTATTATCTAGGGATGGTGATTAATCATTTGGCAACTGGGCTAAAACCCTTCATCATATTTAGTGTGATTTCCAGAGGGAACTTTTCTTCAAGTCAAGTAGCAAATTTCTTTTGCTAAGAATATGAACACAAATATGATTTTCACTATGATGTGCAGGCACTTCCTAATATAGCACCATTGCTTTACTAAACTTGATCTACAGTACACATTCCCTGATGCCCTGTGAAGGCTATGTGTGACCTCTATCTCTTATAGCGACATATTGAATTGCATATACTTACAGAAATTTCATAGGTAGATAATGACTTTCTTAAAATAGAGAACATATTCTGAATATGAACAGTTTATTGTCATAGTTTTGTTATCTCTATCCTATGTAGTTTAGCCTAGATATAAATACTATAACCAGTGTCAAATATAATAGCCTTTTTGACCAACTCTATATATACGACCACCAGTTACTGTTTTATGGTCTAGATTACAAGTGGAGCGCAATTTTAATGTGCACCTGTAATTGGGCAAATTTACAGGGTGCACGTTAAATAACCAGCCACGTTAAATAACCAGCTTGCGTTAGCACTTTGCGCTCTAATTCTTTAAGCAGAGATAAGATCTAGGGTTAATGAAAAAAATGTCCCCATATTTCCCCCAAAATAAAGTGTACAGTTCATTTCAAGTTTGCTTTGCTGACAACTTGTAATACCCGCATACATTAGCATGTGCTGGTATTACACAGTGGAGTGCAATTATTGCTTTCATGAAAGCGATATTTAGCGCTCCACTTGTAATCTGGCCCAAAGTATATTAAACCATTATAATTAATTACACAAGAAAACAAATGGCTAGATCCTTTGCAAGTTGCTATAAAGGAGCAGCTATGAAAAATGTTTTTCATAGCAGCACTATTCAAGTAATTGGATCATACTCACTTTTACTTGTAAACTATATGTGGTACGCTAAATAATAATAATAAATAGATTACATTGGCAATAGAGTCATAGCTCACTAGCCCTGTGATCTCCACCACATTTTAACTAACACTTCTGATCATTAAACACTTTCAATGCAAAACCTCAAAGACAAATATTAGTGTTGTCTCAAAACATCCACAGAGATAAATCCATCATAAATCTATCTACTTTATATTTGCTAATATGATCCTTCCCCCTGCAATTAACCCTAAAAGCAATCTTCCACTATCACATCCCTTTTTTAACTTTATCCCACCTGATGCAAACCCTTCCGATAAAAACAAAAACAAATTTATATTACTGTTCCCTAAGTTCTTTAGGTCTTCAGCCTATTTAGGGCCATCAACAACTAGATCTCAATCTGGTTACTCTAGAATATTTAACAATCCTGATTGGTAAATGATGTTAACCAATTAGGATTGTGAATGGGAGAGCTAACTGCTGAGCATTCTCATTCTTCTGAAGAGTTCAGAAAATGCCATAGCCCTGAATTGCATCCAAGGCTATTAAATCCAACCCTGGACATTGTTGATTGGAATTATTATAGATACTGACATTCTAAATACGGTGCCATCTGAAATGCGTTCCTTTGCTCAGTGTCACTTTTTAGCAAATTGTTGAGAACAGTCTGCAACATGTGCACATGCAGAGATAGCGAAGAGGAGATGGTGATTTATGCACTGGGTTACAGAAGAACAATCATATCATTATAATATTTTCTGTAGCAGCTTGTATCTATTTTACTTTTTCTGGTACTAAATATGTATTCTCTGCTTAATAAATATCTGGATAAGGTAATTTTTATATCATCCCCTTTAATAAAACATTTTACATTCATTTGCTTTCCTCCTTCATGTATATTGTAATCTTTCTTGTGTCATGACCAGCTTTTTCTTCATATTGAGCTGATGAGAATAAGAAAAAAACAGGGGAAATAAAGGGCTGATCTCACTCTTTTTAGTTCTAAGTCTGTAACAAAGCTAATTATACTGCTTCTGTACAGAGTTAAATTGTCTGAATCCAAACTGCCAGGGAACACTGATCGCTGCTATTATGCTAAATGTGTTTTATCTGTGCTGTAACACTTTATATGGCTGTGCACATGGTGATATCAGTGACACTGATAATAAAGTGACATAAAAGTGCAAAAAGAAAATGCTTTAGAGTATTTTATAGCACTATTTCTTGTATATAATTCTGTGATTAACCCCTGCAAAAAGGTTAAAGACAAAATCAGCTGAAGATAAACAAAGCACTACTCAGGCCTAGATGAACATATTTGGCGAGCCAATAACAAGAGTCATATGTGTATAGCCACCAATCACCAGCTAGCTCCCAGTAGTGTATAATATGTACATATTGTTCATGCGAACTAAGTCAATTTGAAAATAGAAGTGAATTTAAATGTTTCCTAAATTACATGCTCTATCCAAACCAGAAACCTTAAATTTTGAGTTTCATGTCTTTTTAATCCTAAAAGGTCAAGATTCAGATAGGGAATACAATTTTAAACAACTTTCCAATGTACTTCTATTATTTAATTTACTTCATTTTTCAGATATACTTTGTTGAAGATATAGCAAAACACATGGGTAAGCCAATCACATGTGACAACAATGTGCAGCCTCAATCAATAGCTACTGAGTCATTTTAGATATGCTTATCAACAAAAGATATCAACAGAATAAAGCAAATTAGATAATAGAAATAAATTGGAAAGTTGTTTAAAATTGCATGCTCCTTCTAAATCATGAAAGAAAAAAATGGTTTCATGTCCCTATAAAGTGTCATTATATAAAGTGGCTAATTATATTGTAGTATTGACCATGGAGACTTTAAAAAGTGTGTGCTTCTCATCACTTTGCAGAAGACGCCAGACTATTGGAAAATGACACTACGCCATGAAATAATTAACATTGGTCTATGACACTGCCCCAATTTTTATCCATCAAAATCATTAGCAAAAGATTCTGAGTACCTGAACAACTTCATTTTTTATCAACTCATCCAGCCTCTTGAAAACTAATTTTCTCTAATCTCAGACTTTAAATGGTTTATTGAACATCCAAAACCATATGAGAAAAAGGTTTTCAATTAGAGACACCGCCTGGTTCCTTTAAAATATTGAAAATTCCCCTAAAAAAAATCAAAAAAGATGTGCTTCAAAGTAGTCTTTATTGATTGTTTTGCACTGTGATGTGTTAAAGTGTTTTTAATGTTTTTATTTGCTGTTTTTTTTATAATAAATTAATTAAACATCACAGCTTGTTAAGCACATACTGCACACGTCAATACATCAATGTGCAGTTCAACCAACACAACAGAACATGAAAAAGTAAAACTGATCTTCTATGCATTTAAAAGTGATGAGATGTTACTTTTTACATTGATTTACTGAGAATTTAATTTGAGTATCATGCAGAAAAAGAGTAAATTGTCAATCCTGATCCTTTATGCATTTTCTAAGCATCAGTGTTGGGAAATGTAGATATTACAATTGAAGGCTATCAAAGGCTATAGCAGCATTGTAAAAGTGGAGGAAAAAGAATACTGGTTTACCCCTCTAGCTCTGTACTGTTTCTTATCTACCTTTGTGCTGAAGTAGTTTATTTTTACTTTTTAACTTTGTATTTAAAGGGACAGTATACTTAAAAAATAATGTTATATAATTTTGCACATTATCTTAGCGGCAACTTTAAAAATCAAAAGCTTTGAGAGATTTTTGCTATCAAAGTTGCATTTACCTGGTCTCCTTTTCAGGATCTTCTGATCGGGTCTTGGTTTTCAAAAGCGCTTCATGGGCACGCTGTCTAATCACAGTGCGTCTGATCGCGCCATTGAATTTAATGTAGCGCTCCTGCTACCAGACCAGAGCAAGAGCGAGCTACATTCAATGGCACGATTGGGTGCGCTGTGATTAGACAGCGTGCCCGCAAATCGCTTTTGAAAACCAAGACCCGATCACAAGAGCCTGGAGATGAGACCAGATAAGTGCAACTTTGATAGCAAAAATCTCTCAAAGCTTTTTATTTTTAAAGCTGCCGCTAAGCTAATATTATATAATTCTGCAATATGTGCAAAATTATATAACATTATTTTTTAAGTTTATTGTCCCCTTTAAACATCATTTTCGGTGCTTTTGCTGTAAGCAACTTATACAAATCATATATAGCTTGTTTCTTTTTAGCAGGAAGTATTTAGTTTGTAGAAAAAAATGGTAAAACAACAAACTCCCCATCCCAAAACACCAACTTTAGATTCTATACCTAAAGTAATAATTAGCCATACAAAGTAAAATGTTTTTAAATTGATCTTGGACTTAAACATGTGCAACGCTAAAATTTTTGTTTCGTTTTGTTTTCATTAGTTAAATAAATAATTTTGTTTCAGCAAATTAGTTTTAGTTAAAGGGACACTGAACCCAAATTTTTTCTTTTGTAATTCCGAAAGAGCATGCAATTTTAAGCAACTTTCTAATTTACTCCTATTATCAATTTTTCTTCGTTCTCTTGCTATCATTATTTGAAAAAGAAGGTATCTAAGCTTTTTTTTGGTTTCAGTACTCTGGACAGAACTTTTTTATTGGTGGATGAATTTATCCACCAATCAGCAAGGACAACCCAGGTTGTTCACCATAAATGGGCCGGCATCTAAACTTAAATTCTTGCATTTCAAATAAAGATACCAAGAGAATGAAGAAAATTTGATAATAGGAGTAAATTAGAAAGTTGCTTAAAATTTCATGCTCAATCTGAATCACGAAAGAAAATTTTTGGGTACAGTGTCCCTTTAAGTTTAAAAAAAAAGTTTGTTTCGGCAAATTAGTTATGTTAAGTTAAATGGGTTTTTCTCGGAATCCGTTTTTTCAGATTCATTCTTTATTCATATGCATTATTCTATTCTAAAGTTTAGAATAGAATAGTGCATATGAATAAAGAATGGATCTGCAAAAATGAAAAGGATCTGAAAAAACTATTTAACTTAAAGGGACACTAAACCCAATTTTTTTTCTTTCATGATACAGATAGAGCATGCAATTTTAAGCAACTTTCTAATTTACTCCTATTATCAATTTTTCTTCGTTCTCTTACTATCTTTATTTAAAAAGCAGGAAAGTGATGCATAGGAGCCGGACCATTTTTGGTTGAGAACCTGGGTTATGCTTGCTTATTGGTGGGTAAATGTAAGCCTCCAATAAGCAAGTGCTATCCATGGGGCTGAACCTAAAATGGGCTGGTTGCTAAGATTGACATTCCTGCTTTTAAAATAAAGATAGCAAGAGAACGAATAAAAATTGATAATAGGAGTAAATTAGAAAGTTGATTAAAATTTCATGCTCTGAATTTTTGGGTTCAGTGTCCCTTTAACATAACTAATATGGCGCTGATTGCCGAAGCAAAATTATCTAAAACCGCCGCCACCACCCACATCGCCGCCGCTAAATAAAGCTATTAACCCCTGCAGTGTATTGGGGTTGTTTTTCTTAAACACACTTGCATACTATTGCAAACATAATGCATAAAGGGCAAGATTACAAGTGGCGCGGCAAATCAGTTACGAAAAAACTGTGCGCATTATGGGTTTTTCACATTTGAGGTTGGGCAGCTAGTACAAGTTGCAAAATTACCTATTTTGTCTGTGCGTTAAGCCGCATAATCTAAACAGCCAAATTGCGTGTGCATTCACAGAGAAGACAAATAGAAAAAAAAAGACACAAAAACCCTTATCTGTTGCGCAAAGACCATGTCATATTCTCCTTGAAAAAAGTACATGAAAATGCGAATATTTCATATAGCGAAAATGTTTTCGTAACGGAATATGTTCTATTTATTTATAAATAAATATTTCCCTTCATATGTGATGATATTTGGACTAATATATCTATTTATTGTGAGATATGTATATGTATAAATATTTGTCTAGATATCTCGAGATCTATATGTGAATATCGCTTTGAAAATTCCTCTGAGATATTGTTTAATGTGCATAAGATTGTAATGTACAATCTTTTCATTATCTCTATAGTTAAACATATGTCTATCAATATAAATCCACGTTTCTATATGGATGTTTATGTATGTCAATGTAAAATCCCTGTGTCAACATTTTTTTCTAACCCCGAGATCTCGTAGATCTTCTGTGAGCAATATTTTTTAAAATAATTTTTATTCGATATTGTTAACATGAGTGTAACTGTACTTTGTAATGTATTTTTGAAGTGTTTTGTGAAACTTTTATGCTGCGCAATACTGTTATCTACAGCCCTTCACGCACCGAAAGGATTGTAGCGTAAATGGCGAATTTTACAAAATGTCACCTGTTTTTCCCATTTAGGCTAGATTATGAGTGTATCGCTATTTAATGCTCACCATTGAGCATTAAAATCACAAGCGACATGCCCAAAAAGTTAATTCAATGGGGTTATTGTGATTTTGCCAACGCAATATCTTCTGTTTAACACCTACACTCGCGCGTTATCCTCCATCGCAATAAGCTGACTAATAACTGCCACATCCCCCTGCTCTTTTAACACCTCAATTAAAACCACATTACCCAATTAACCTCCTAACCACAACAACCCTCTATAACAATCTACTCCCTAACCTATTAACTCCCTAACAGCTATCCCCCAAAATCCTTAACCTAAGACTTACTAAGGGCCAGATTACAAGTGGAGCGCTATTTAGCGCTTTCCCTCTCGCGCTAACTGCACATGTCAGGTTGCATTTGTATTACAAGTTGAAAGTAAAAAGTTATTGCTCGCGCGCTAACCCGATGTGTGCAACAAACTGAAGTTAGAATATTGCCTGCGCGATAACTTATTCCCCCATAGAAGTGAATGGAACAAAAAAAAAGTGGAAACACCCGACTCCCACGCTAACCTGAATTTCTACATATACCTGATGGTATTTTGGTATATATATATATACCTATATATATATTGATGATTATATATAGGTATATATACATACAGCTATATATGGGAATGTCTATTTAGAAATACATAGATCATATTCTTCTATGTGCAGAACATTGGAATATCAAATATTTACAGTAAATAAACACTATAATACTTTATTAAGTATGAATATTGCATAAATATGGTTTTTCATGTTTTCATCTACTTGACAGCAAAGGGCTCAATACACATATATGTCTATATGTGTGTACATATGTATTTATGTGTTTATATGTGTATATATGTCTGTAAATATATATATATATATATATACACACACACACATATAAATACAAATATATATAGACATATATATATATATATATATATATATATATATATATATATATATATATATACACATATATATACACCAGACCTTTCTCCTTCCTTGCTAACCCGTGTCACTAACTGTCTTTCTCACATCTCCAACTGGATGTCCTCTCACTACCTCAAGCTAAATCTCTCCAAAACGGAGCTCCTTATTTTCCCCCCTTCTTCAAAACTCTCCACCCCCAATCTCTTTATAACTGTCGACAACTCCATCATTACCCCTACCCCACATGCCTGATGTCTCGGGGTCACATTTGACTCAGATCTTTCTTTCACTCCTCACATTCAGTCTTTGGCTAAAGCCTGCCGCTTCCACCTTAAAAACATCTCTAAAATTAGACACTTCCTTACACAAGTCACAACTAAGATTTTAATCCACTCTCTCATCCTCTCCCGCCTTGATTACTGCAACTCTGTCCTCTCTGGTCTCCCCACCTACTGTCTAGCTCCTTTACAATCCTTAATGAATGCCTCTGCCAGACTCATCTTCCTTACAAGTCGCTCTTCATCTGCTGCACCTCTCTGCCAATCTCTTCACTGGCTTCCTCTGGCCTCTAGGATCAAACACAAAATTCTCACTCTGACATACAAAGCCCTCAACTGCACTGCTCCCCCCTATATCTCAGACCTTTTCTCCAGATACTCTCCCTCCAGTCCCCTTCGCTCTGCTCACAACCTCCTACTCTCCTCCTCTCTTGTCACCTCATCACACTCCTGTTTACAGGACTTCTCCAGACTGGCTCCCATCTTGTGGAACTCTCTGCCTCTCTCCACAAGACTCTCTTCTAGTTTTAAAAGCTTCAAGTGCTCCCTAAAGACTCTACTGTTCAGGGATGCATACAACCTATGCTAACCTTTCTTTATAACAGTTCCTCTCCTCCATTGCTATCCCCTGAACCCCCTTAGCATGTAAGCTTAAGAATCCAGCTGTTTGTTGATCACCTTCTCAAGAACTGACTACAACAGTGCAACTCTTGGCAGGGCTCTCTACCCATTTGATCCCTATAACTGCTTTTTTTTGTACTCCGCCTTTGTTAATAGCGCTGAGGAATCTGTTGGCGCTCTACAAATAACCGATAATAATAATAATAATAATAATATACATACATATACATCTTTTGAACATGTATATGTATATATCTCTATGTTAAAACCATTTGCCTGCCTTTATTTAACACCTGATATTTCATATCTTTGAGCCTTTATTATTTTTGTGTGCAATATTGTTTAAGAATAATTTTTCTTAGATGGTGTTATTATGAGTTTAAGTGTATTATGTAATGTATTTTTTATGCTTTTTGACACTTTTTGTTTTGCGAAACAGTTAACCAAAGCACTCAGGTCGCGGCAATCATTCTAGTGTAAATCGTGATTGTGTTCACAGTAAATCACGATTTTGCTCACGCAATCACATTTAGTTTCAACTTGTAATACGAGTGCAGCTTGACTTGCAAGAAAATGAACATGAAAACCCGATATCGCTCATGCAAACAAACTGTAGTGCTTCACTTGTTATCTGGCCCTGTGTTAGAAAAAATAAGAAATACTATTACAAAAAAAAATACCAAAAATAAAATAAATACCAGTAAAAGCCCTATACTAAAACTAATGTTTAATTACAAAAAAAAACCTCTAAAAAAACTATACTAAAACTAAAACCTACTCTAAAAATTGCTGTGAAAATGGCATTTGTCAGGCAGTGACCTAGTTGAAGTAATCGCAGCTTTTGCAACAAAAAAACCCAATACTAAAACCAAAGTAACTCTCTCACTGAAGTTCACCTTACTTAATTTTGTCCGTGTTTACTTTTTAGACCCTGTTTTTTTAACAGCCAGGCCATGACGACCCTGATGGTAGGCAGCAACCTGACATTCCCCCCACCGCACACTGTGACAGGCCTGCCATTCCACACATAAGGAATACAGGGCAGAGTGTAAGGATACCAGCCCACTGACACCAATGAACCCACTGACACCAGTGAAAGTATATATTTGCTTCCCCAACTGACACCAAAACACTTAAATTAATAGTATATAAATACTACCGGGCCCTGGACACGTCCGGATAAAATTTACTGGGCCTTGAGGTCACTTGGATTGAGAACCACTGCTTTATACAGTTTTCCATAAGCATATGGTTTATAGTTCCACCATTAAGGATACATGTTATTACATACAATTCTGCATATGGCTTATATAGCCACACTAAAACATTAAAAATAACACGTGTACAATCAGACAACACAAATATACTGTCACTTAAACACTGACACATTTACACTCCCAAAAGAAAAAAACTGTAACTCTTTGCATTATACACTGGTAAAGCTCCTCTACCAATGTATCTGGAATTATGTGTGATACAAGTAATCTTTTCTGAAGACTTTTTGAGGACATGTTTGATAAAATGAATTTCTGTTTGATATTGCTTTGAACAAAATGTATACTTCACCGTAGCTTGTCTTTATATTCAAGCTTGACAACCCTTCCAGCTTGCAGATAGATCTTTAAATAAAATAAACGTTGTACTCCAGCTTCCCATACAAAAATATTAACCCTGGTCTCATAATTTTGGTTTATAAGTTGACAGATTAAGCACCAGTAGGAGGTGTACATATTTTACATAGCTTGGTTTTACGTATATTCAACCAGGTGTTCTAAACAACGATGCCAGACTTCTATTCTTTTTAAAATATAGAAACAGCTGTATATTTGATTTTATTTATGTTATCTTGGCTTACCCTAGCCAGTACTCACCAGGAACAAATAGCTATAAAAGCAGTATCAAAAGAATGATGAGACAATAGAAATTATTAAGTATTGCAAAAGAACAAATTATTAGGACAAAAAGTATTTAATTTCCAAAGATGTCTTTTGCTACCTAACACTTCCAAACTTGTAATGTTTTCCAGACTGCTTCTTAACATAACTTAGGAAACTGGAACCTTCTTCAAATGAAAGACCTAAATGTGCCCGATTTTAAAAACTTTGCCAGACTTGACATTCTTTTCCATGCTGACATTTGCAGGGGCAGCCCTAATAGAATTATCTAAAAACAATGGGGGGGCTGTCCCTGCGAGTTGTGAGATGTCTCCCATAGAAATAATGAGAGGTTTCTCCTATGTAAACGTTTGTAATGGAGGTTGAAGTAAACAGGGAAAACCCGTCATATGTTTATACTTTAATATTACACGTAATCCATATCAAATTACACTGTTTTCATGCACTGTACCTTGATATTGCTGTTATTTTCATATGCATAGGTTTTCTTTTCAGAGTAATTAGTGCTTTGAGTATTTTGATAAAAGCTCACCACCTTTTAATTTACAAGAAAAAAACTGTGAGATCTGTAGAACGAAGATGTTTAGTGAATTATGCTGGGATTTCAGAGAATTTCATACACAACTATGTTCAGCCCATTTTACAATAAAAAACAATTACACTTTCTATTTCTATGTGTTTTTTGTACATCCAGTGTACTGAAATTACAATTTATGCTATGCATATTTAATACGATTTACTCGTGTGTAATTTAAAATCAAATTTAATGTTTTTTATAAAATACATTTTTGGTGAACAATTTTGTTATGGTTTTTGATGCACCTTAACAATACATTTTCCCTGTGCAGTGGTTCAATTATTCACTTGTGTGATTTTTAAATTACAATTTTAATTGTGCACTTTTGTAATGTATTTATTTACTCACCATATAAAAATGCAATATACGCCCCTTAGCAAGATTGGCAAGCATTCTTAGAGAATCTCGCCAGCGTAGATAACCTTAAGGAATCAGAGTCTATGGGGGCGATTTATCAAGCTTCGTATAAAGCTTGATGCCCCTGATTCCGCGCGAGCCCTCAGGCTCGCCGGAAACAAAAGTTATGAAGCAGTGGTCTAAAGACCTCAGCTCCAAAACTTGTCCACCTGCTCTGAGTCCGCGGACAGAAATCAACCCAATCGAATACGATCGTGTTGATTGACACCCCCTGCTAGTAGCTGATTGGCCACAAGTCTGCAGGGGGCGGCATTGCACCAGCAGTTCACAAGAACTGCTGGTGCAATGATAAATGATAAATAAATCTACCCCTAAGAGAGATATTTATCAAGCCGTCAACCGCAAATACGCTGGAATTCCGCAGCATAATTTTGGCGAGCCTGATTCGACCCATTTATCAAAGCCTACAGACCGGCAAAAGTTGAAATTTGTGACGTAACAAACGATCCGTCGGTCTCAACCCGACACAGATCGATGCTTACATCATTACAGATGTTCCGAATACAAATTCAGCACTATCTGACAAATTTTAATCCAATCAGCCAATAGGATTGAGCTTGCATTCTATTGTCTGATTGGAATAGTCAATAGAATGCAAGCTCAATCCTATTGGCTGATTGGATCAGCCAATAGGATGAAATCTCAATAGGTTTTTTTCCCCTTTAATTCCGATTGGCTGATAGAATTCTACCATGCCATCTTGGATGACATCATTTAAAGGGAAACTTCATTCTGCAACAGACGTCGGAAGAAGAGGATGCTCTGCACCGGATGTCTTGAAGATGGAGCTGCACCGCGCCAGATGGATGAAGATAAAAGATGACGTCTGGATGAAAACTTCTGCCGGCTTCGAGGAGGACTTTGGCCCGCTTGGATGAAGACTTCTGCCGGCTTCGCTGAGGACTTCTGCCGCTTGGATGAGGATGGATGTCCGGTCTTCAAAAACTGTAAGTGGATCTTCGGGGGTTAGTGTAAGGTTTTTTAAGGGTTTATTAGGTGGGTTTTAATTGTAGGTTAGGGCCTTTGGGCTGAAAAAGCCTTTTAAGGGCAATGCCCATACAAATGCCCTTTTCAGGTAGTTTATTGTAGGCTATGGGTTTTTTTATTTTGGGGGGCTTTTTTATTTTGATAGGCCTATTAGATTAGGTGTAATTAGTTTAAATATTTGATAATTTAGTTTTTATTTTGTGTAACTTAGTGTTTTTTATTTTGAGTAACTTATTTGTTATTTTTTTTGTAACTTAGTAATTTTTAATTGTAGATTGAATTAATTTGAGTAGGGTTAGGTGTTTAAATATGTAATATAGTTAATTTAATTGTTAGTTTAATGTAATTTTATTATAATAGTTAGTTTAGGTTAATTAATAGTTTAATATAGTTTATTTTAATTCTAAAGGTAAGTTTAAATTTATTAGAAGATAGGGATGAGTGAATATTTAATGTAAAGTTAGCGGGTTGCTAGGTTTAGGGGTTAATAGCTTAGTTTATGGCGATGTGGGGGCTGGCGGTTTAGGGGTTAATAGGTTTAGTAAGTGGTAGTGATGTGGGAGGCCAGGGGTTTAGGGGTTAATACATTTATTTAGTTGCGGAGGGGTCCGGGAGCGGGGGGATAGGGGTTCATAACTTTATTAGAGTTGCGGTGGGCTCCCGGAGCGGAGGGATAGGGGTTAATAACTTTATTAGAGTTGCGGTGGGCTCCGGGAGCGGAGGGATAGGGGTTAATAACTTTATTAGAGTTGCGGTGGGCTCCAGGAGCGGAGGGATAGGGGTTAATAATTCGAGTTGTGGTGGGCTCCGGGAGCAGCGGGATGGGGGTTAAACATTTAAGTATAGTGGCGGTGTTTAGTGACAGAGTATAAATAAATTTGGGAAAAAGCCGAATAGCAGCGAGATCGATGACTGTTAGTTAACAACAGTCCGCTGCTCATCGCACCGTACTTGGTGCGCTGCTTTTTGACAGCTTTTTTTTTTATAAATAAGGAGAGCGTATTCAGGTCCGCGGCCACGATGTTAGGCGAGCGTATTGGTGCCGTTGAATGCAGCATAGTTGACGGCTTGATAATTCAGCCTCTAAGTCTCTATCTGTCAATACTGATGTCCCATCATATGGGTTGGAAATTAAATTGTTGTTTAAAGACTTAAATCTACTGAGAAAGTATTTCTAATGCAACACTTTGCTTATTTCTCAAGCTAAATGTGAGATAACATTTTCTCTAAAAGGCGCACCAAAATCCTTTCTGAAAAAAAAACATCTTCTGTATGTTTTAAAAGAAGATATGGAGTTGCAGAATCATGGCTTCTGTGAAAAATATTAGATTGAATCTTGATCCTAAGCAGCTCTGCTTAAATGTTGCCAATCAAATGTTGTCAACGTTGACTAACCAACTGTGATCTTGAAAAAACTAAACAACCTCTTCTCTCTGACATTTTACTTGGGTCGAACAGGATATAGTCTAGATCTCTTTTTTTGCAACAAGAGACAAGAAAACTTTGCTGTAGCTAGGAAGAACCGTTACTTTACTGAAAAGTAGAGTTGTAGACTGGTAATGCGCTACAAACAGACTTCAGAAAATGCAGAGGATGTTGGTGTATGTATCAAAAAGACACTGGAAGCTCTTAAGAAAACTGCATTAGGCTTTACTTGTACAGATGCATCAGCAATATTTAGAACATACCAAAGGACTTGTAAAATGATAGTCTGCACACACAGAGGAGGAAAACACAATAGAGAATAATAAAACAACTTCCTTCCTGTAAAAAGAATGAACAAGATCACAGATATAAACAATCAGCAATCTAAACTGAACAGCGCCATCTACAGCATTAATGTTGTTCATACATGTGGTATAGTACATGCTGTTTTATTTCCCAACACCCCTTCTCAACGGCATGTACATAATTACACTACATTCAGTTTCTTTTGAAGAAAACAATGCCGTTCCTTTGGCAACGGTTTTGTAAGTGCGTCTGCAGTCATCTCTTCCGATGGGCAGTATTGAATGTCAATAATACCTTGTTCTTGCATGTCCCTGAGTAAATGATATTTTACATCAATGTGCTTGGTTCGAGGATTCACTCTTTCTGATTGTGTCAACTTTATACACCCTTGGTTGTCTTCAAGGATTGGTATGGGTTTAGACACATCCAGTCCCATATCTAGAAAAAGTTGACAAATCCAAATTGCTTCTTGACATGCATGTGCTGCTGCTATATATTCTGCTTCCGTTGAAGAGAGTGCAACAGTCGCTTGCTTTCGACTGGACCAACGTATTGTTCCTTCTCCATACTGGAAGATGTAACCACTTGTAGATTTGCGGTCACTGGTATCTCTGGCCCAATCAGCATCAACATATCCAATTAGTTTTGGGTTTGATGTTGCTGGCAGTGGCAGCTTCATCCGAATTGTTCCTTTTAGCTACTGTATCACCCTCTTTACTGCATTCCAGTCGCGTTGACATGGTGTCGCAACTTTTCTACAGAGTATACCTATTGCTGCGGCAATGTCTGGTCTTGTCACGGTGGCAATGTATAGCAATTTTCCAATTGCCCTGCGGTAAATGTCATTATTGGGTAACAAGTTTTCTATTCTGTTGTTTTTCAGGTAATCTGGTTCCATAGGTGTTTTCACCTCTTTTGCATCTTACATGTGAAACTGCTCTAATATTTCTGTAATTTTCTGACTTTGGTTAAGAAGATAGCTTCCATCCTCTTCCCTTTATATTTGGATTCCTAAATAATGAGTGATGTTCCCTAGTTCTTTAATCTCAAAGTTCTGTTTTAATATATGAACTATTTGGTCACAGTCCCCTTCTTGTTCAAAACAAGTTATGATGTCATCAACATAAATTAGGATGTATATCCATTTGTTTTCTTGATGCCTTGAATATAGACATGGATCTGCTTTGCTTCTTGAGAATCCTTGTTTCATGAGTACTTCATTCACATTTTCATTCCACATTCTCACAGCTTGCTTTAGTCCATAGATGCTCTTTTGAAGTTTGCATACAAGGTTCTGTTCCCTCTCAAATCCAGGTGGCTGTTCCATGTAGAGATCCTCCTTGATGTCTCCATATAGGAAAGCAGTTTTGATGTCCAGGTGTCTCACTTGCATTCCCTTTCCGGCTGCAATGCTAAGGAGCGCTCTGATGGTGGAGTGTTTTACAACTGGAGCAAAAGTTTCATCATAATCTTCTCTAAATTTCTGTGAGTATCCCTTTGCAACTAATCTTGCCTTGTATCTGTGGATATTTCCTTCTGCATCGTATTTTACTTTAAAAGTCCATTTGCTTCCTATAGCTTTGCGACCGGGGGGAGCTCAGTGAGTGTCCAGGTTTTATTTTCCTGAAGTGATTTTATTTCTTCTTCGGCTGCTTTTCTCCATTGGTTGGCTTCCCTTTTTGGCAATTTTTCTATATCTTCCCAGGATGTTGGTTCGAGTGTTTCATGTGTCTTAGCGATGTATGACAGCTTGCAGGGTGGTATACCTTTCGTCACCCGAGTCGATTTTCTGATTTCTGGTTGTTCAGTGGGTTCTATTGGTTTGTGAGTAGCTGTGTTTTCTATTGTGAGCTCCACTTCTTGCTCTGTCTCATGTACAGCTTCACTTTGGTCAGCATCTCTTGCTGATTCAGTGGAGAGGTTCTCTTTATGGCTTTCGAGGGACATTTTTTCTGATGTTTGACTTTCATCAAAATAAACACTGCCGCTTATTGTTATCTTGTTGGTCTTTGGATGAAGAATTCTATAGCCTTTACTTTGTTCACTGTAGCCCATAAGAATACCTTCTATGGCTGTGTTCTCTAATTTGGAGCGTTTCTCACTTGGAACATGGGCATATGCTTTACATCCAAACACTCTAATATGTCCCATACTAGGTTTTGATCCATTCCACATTTCATATGGGGTACTCTCAATAGTTTTTGATGGTAGCCTGTTCTGTAAGTATGTTGCAGTCATTATTGCTTCACCCCAGTACTGGTTAGGTAAATTGGAGTCTGAAAGCATGCATCTTGCCATTTCTATGAGGGTGCGATTTTTCCTTTCTGCAACACCATTTTGCTCAGGAGTGTATGGTACAGTTGTTTGGTGTATAATGCTTGTTTCTTCATGTATGACTCCACTTTCTTACTCATATATTCCCCTCCGTTGTCGGTACGTTTTGTTCCTGGTTTCCGTTGAAATTTGTTGCTGAATGTAGCTATAAATTCTTGAAATTTCTCTGATGTCTCACTTTTGTGCTTCATCAGATATGTTGTTGTGTACCTGGAATAATCGTCAATGAAAGTCAGTAAATATCTGTTCCTGCCGAGTGTGGGGGTTTTCATTGGTCCACACACATCACTGTGTATGAGTTCCATGGGGTGAGTGGTTTTTCTTTGACTGGCTTGTGGAAGTGGGGTACGGTGGCCTTTGCTTTGATACAACATGTGCACTTCATGAGCATGTCACAAGGCAAAATTATCATGTCTTCTGATAAACCTTCCTTTGCAAGTTCCTTTATGGCCTCTGGGTTTCGATGCCCTAATTGCCTGTGCCACAGGTGGATACATTTGTTGTGTGGATTATGAATGGCTGTTTTGGCTTGCTTCCTTTCAGTGATAAGTTTGTACAGATGTTCGTTCAATCTTCCTTTTGCTAGGATTTGTTTCCTGTTTAGAATTGTGCATTCATTGCCTTGGAACTGAATTGTGAGTCCATTGTTAGCAAGAGTTTTCACTGATAGGAGGCTTCCTTCTAAACTTGGGATGTACAGAACATTCTTTACTAGAATGCTTTGCTTATCTCCTGATGGTGTTATGCAAGTCAGGAACCCTTGACCATTACCTTCAGCTGTAATACTTTTCCCATTTGCTAGGAAGACTTTATCTTTAGTATTGAAATCAATTTCTGTGAAGAATGTCTCGTCACTTGTCATGTGACTAGTTGCCCCTGAGTCAATGCACCATCCGTGTGGTGTACTATTCTGAGTCACTTTAAAGCTGCCGCTCCATGATGCAGCTGCAGTTTGCTTTGTGGCTGCCTTAGCTCTCTCTCTTGTAGGTGGTTCTAACCTTCGCTGCTCAGCTTTCCAGATTGAGCAGTTCTTTTTCAGGTGACCGACCTTTTTGCAGCGAAAACACATTCTGGTTTCTTTGTTTTGTTTTGTGCCTTCTTGTGCCTTCAGAGCTACCTCTGATCTCTCATTTTCTTCACTATAGCTAGTACCTATAGTGACAACCAGCGTCACTATAGTACTTATAAGAGGCGCCTAGGATAAATGTAACCAAAATGGAGATAATTACTACAATGTGTACTGTTAGAATCGAATTATTCAATATGGCATAAAGCAACAACAGTATAATGTGAAAATATTATTATAGCAACAATATAATGGTGATCAAAAAATAAATAAATAATGTATATATATATATATATACAAACTGTATAGTCCAGTGTATATGGTCTAGTACAAAGTCCTATAATGCGCAATTGGTGAACAACAGTGTTATAAGGAAGGATAGGCCGCTCCTCCAGGGTGTTATGCCGCAACACGGATGACAAATCTAGGAAGGAATGGATAGAGGGCGCCACATAGTGCAGGTCATATAATATAGGTAAAGGCAGCAATAGGAACACAAGAATCCTACTCACACAGTATAAAGCACAGAAGTGCAATATTCGCCAAAAGGGGTCCTCGTCTCGCCAGGGAGAGTCCAGGGATGCCCAAAAATGATGTAGTGGGAGCAGATCGGTGTCACATTGATCACACTATAAGTCCAGGAGCTCCAAATAGGATGTCAAATAGAGTATTTGGCCTAGGCCAAAAAAGCAATGGAGCAGCAGATGGAGAGTTAAAAATAAGGTAAAAATGTATTTAACAATAAAAACAACAGCAACGCGTTTCTCAGTGTAACACACTGTTTCATCAGGCTATCAATGTTGCTGTTGTTTTTATTGTTAAATACATTTTTACCTTATTTTTAACTCTCCATCTGCTGCTCCATTGCTTTTTTGGCCTAGGCCAAATACTCTATTTGACACCCTATTTGGAGCTCCTGGACTTATAGTGTGATCAATGTGACACCGATCTGCTCCCACTACATCATTTTTGGGCATCCCTGGACTCTCCCTGGCGAGACGAGGACCCCTTTTGGCAACATCTTCCTATTGAGGTCTAACAGACGACGTGTGGTTCCGGATTGCGAATATTGCACTTCTGTGCTTTATACTGTGTGAGTAGGATTCTTGTGTTCCTATTGCTGCCTTTACCTATATTATATGACTTGCACTATGTGGCGCCCTCTATCCATTCCTTCCTAGATTTTCTTCACTATGCATGTTTTCCTTTCTTCTATTATATTCATCAATTAATTTTCCCTTAGCATATTCTAGTGTTAGTTCTTGTTCAGGTCTGGTTTCTAGAGCATTGATAAGGGCACTATATGACTCTGGAAGGCTGCATAGTAACAATGCTACTATATGATTGTCTTTAATTTCTTCTCCAATTGCACATAGCTGTTCCACAATCTCTAGCATAGCATTCACATGTTCACACATTTCCTGGCCTTTTTCCAGCCTCATCTTATATAGTTTGCGCAGCAAATATAGTTTACTATTTAAGTTTGAACGCTCATGCAGTTTTTGTAGTGCAGTCCACATACATTTAGCTGTGTTTTCTTTTCTTATGTGAATGAGTTGATCATCCTCCACTAACAGGCTTATAACTGCTTTTGCTTGCCTGTTTTTCTTGTCCCATTCCCCTGGATTATCAGTGGGTCTGTTTGTATCCAGCACCTCCCATAAATCATCTTTGGATAACAGCATTTCAAGCTTAAACTTCCACAGCTGGTAGTTGGTATTGTTTAGCTTCGCTATTGCATATTTCACATCTGAACCACTTGCCATCTTTCAGTAAATTAGATGCAGCTCTTGTTTCCTCACACAGTATTTGCTTGGATCATAGATGCAACACTTACTGACTTGTAGTTTTTTGTTTTTTTCAGTGTCTGGGCGCATAACCTGTTGGTGTATGTATCAAAAAGACACTGGAAGCTTTTAAGAGAACTGCATTAGGCTTTACTTGTACAGATGCATCAGCAATATTTAGAACATACCAAAGGACTTGTAAAACGATAGTCTGCACACAGAGCAGGAAAACACAATAGAGAATAATAAAACAACTTCCTTCCTGTAAAAAGAATGAACAAGGTCACAAATATAAACAATCAGCAATCTAAACTGAACAGCGCCATCTACAGCATTAATGTTGTTCATACATGTGGTATAGTACATGCTGTTGTATTTCCCAACAGAGGATTCCACAGGAAGGTGTAAATATGCATCCTTAAGATCTATGGAGATTAGAAATGATTTATAAGAGATAAATTGCAACAGTCAAAAGGGATTCCATCTTAAATTTCTTCACATAAATGTTGTTTAAAGACCTGGGGCGTCGCCGGCTTCAGTGCAAGTGCTGCAACCCGCACCGCCCGTAATTTCACCTGGCACATTGGGGTATTACATATATGGCACCGGCAGTTCATAAAGTACCGTAAATCGGATAAACTAGCGATGTCCAGAAATGAGCGTAAATATAAATTTCTGGAGTCGCCAGTGACTTACGGCACTTTAGAAACTGCTGGCGCCTAAGAAAAGTAAAAAAAAATATCAAATCTCCCATAAAAGTCTAACCCGCCTCTAAAACCCCCATATCCGCCATCAAACCCACATCGGAACTAATAAAAGTATTAACCCCTAAACCGACAACCCCCCACAACGCAATAAGCCTAATTAAACTATTAACCCCTAAATCCGCCATCAAACCCACACCGCAATAAACATATTAAAGTATTAACCCCTAAATCCGCCAACCCCAACATCGCAAACTAACTAATAAAACTATTAACCCTTAATCCGCTATTAACCAACAACGCAAACTACTTATTAAAGTATTAATCCCTAAACCGCCAAAGCCCACAACGGAATAAACCTATCAAAGTATTAAGCCCTAAACTGCCAAAGCCCACAAGGCAAATAATTAAATTACTAAGCCCCCTAACTTAACACCCCCTAACCTAACACCCCCTAACCTAATACCCCCTAAATGAGCCCAAATTACAAAATACTAAAGTTACTATTAAAATAAAAACAACTAACACTACTTTAAAAATAAAAAAATAAACTAAGTATAAATTAAAGGGACAGTCTAGTCAAAATTAAAATTCTGGTGTAGACTGTCCCTTTAAACTACAATTACATAAAATAAAAAAATCTAAGATTACAGAAAATAAAAAACAAAATGATCAAATTTTAAAAAATTATACCTATCCCTATGAAAATAAAAAAGCCCCCCAAAATAAACCACCCTTACTCTAAGAATAAATTACCAGTAGCCCTTAAAAGGGCTTTTTGCAGGCATTGCCCCAAGATAATCAGCTCTTTTACATTAAAAATATACAAAGTCCCCCCTAACAGTAAACCCCCCCACCCACCAAACCCCCCAAAATAAAAAACCTAAACTACCCATTGCCCTGAAAAGGACATTTGTTGGGCATTGCCCTTAAAAGGGCATTTAGCTTTTTTTTTTTTTGCCCACCCTAATCTAAATAAATAAACCCCCCAAAAAAAGTCTAACCCCCAGGTTGGTACTCACCATTCCTGAAGTCCGGCGGAGAAGGTCGTGTCCCATGCGGTGAAATCTTTTTCCAAGCGGCAACCTCTTCTTTCTTCTTCCAGGAACAATCTGGCGTGGAGGCAAGGGCAGAGCTGAAGACCGATGACCACAGAGCTGAAGACCGGCGACTCTGGAACTGAAGACTGGTGATCCTGGAACTGAAGAGCGGCGACCCTGGAACTGAAAACCGGTGACCGCGGAGCGTGGAGGATCCTCTTGGTACGATCGCCGCCATACACTGGATAGTGAATTTAAGGGACGCGATTTTAAATGGCGTCCCTTGAATTCCTATTGGCTGATTTGATTCTTCAAATGCAAATCAGCCAATAGGATAAGAGCTACTCAAATCCTATTAGCTGTTCAAATCAGCCAATAGGATCAGAACTACTGAAATTCTATTGGCTGATTTCAATAGCCAATAGAATTTCAGTATCTTTATTATTTTATTGCAAGGCTAGATATACAGATAATTCACAATATGGGACTTATCTTTATACCATAGAGATCATATTTAGTGATGTACTGCCATCACAGAAACTCTGCAAATAACTAGCAGTAATGCAGGAATGCCTCTTTTTTCTAGGCTTGTTTGGCTATATGTGTAAATTCTTCAGTAACCAGAATGAGAAAGCACCATAGCACCAAAGTTTTGGAAACAAAGCTAACCAACCAGATTTGCAGCTTTTGCTAAATATTTACACAGAACTTACAGCTATATAAAAATAAGATTCACTGTCATTTGATGACTTCACAGAAAGATTATACAGAGGTCCCATAGTGTAGCAGATATGATTGTGTACATACTCATGACTTTAAAAACCTTTCTGATAGTCCCCACAGTGAGGCAGAAAGTGAGCATTGTGCCTATGCACACAATGATATAATACAGATGCCCCCAAGATGGCTCTAGAACCACTAAAAATCAGGGAGGCACAGCCAGAGTGCACCACCTAAGTACACAGAAATAGCTTAGTCATCCAAATACTACCCTCGAAAACCATGTCAATTTACAAGCTATTTGGCTGAAGAATTCCTGAAAGAGGACCAACACTACCATATGCACTGAGCAGTCTGCCAAAATACCAAAGGAGAGGAAAATGTCTATCCCTGTTACATCAATAGAAAACTATTGTTTCCTCCCCCACAAAAAAAAAAAAAATGAAACATGAAATGAAAGGAAGTATGTCATAATTGTGAAAAAAAATATTTTGTCTTTAATATGAAAACTACTCTACGTTACAGGGCTCATTTACCTGTCATGTATTAAGATTTCAGTGAGTTAACGGCAATAAAGAATTGTTATTTATTTCCTTTTCTGTAGAATACCAGAAATTAACACATTTTAGAGGTTATATGCTTGTCCGTGTACCTTCTGGAAGAACCTACATAACCATGAGCTTAAACATTAAAAAGAAAGGAAAAAATATTCTTCTTGTAATTTTAAGCCCCAAGTCACAAAACTGGGTATTAAAGGGACAGTCTACACCAAAATTTTTATTGTTTAAAAAGATAGATAATCCCGTTATTACCCATTGCCTAGTTTTCCATAACCAACACAGTTATATAAATACACTTTTTACCTCTGTGATTACCTTGTATCTAAGCTTCTGCAAACTGCCCTCTTATTTCAGTTCTTTTGACAGACATCCATTTTAGCCAATCAGAGCTGGCTCACTGGAACTCCACGTGCGTGAGCACAGTGTTATTTATATGACACATATGAACTAACACCCTCTAGCGGTAATAAACTGTCAAAATGCCCTGAGAGAAGAGGCAGCCTTCAAGGGTTTAGAAATTTGCATATTAACCTCCTAGGTTTAGCTTTAAACTAAGAATACCAAGAGAACAAAGCAAAATTGGTGATAAAAGTAAATGGTAAAATAGTATAAAATGACATTCTCTATCTGAATCATGAAAGTTAATTTTGGACTAGACTGTCCCCTGTCGGCTCCAGAACGAATGAAATGGGGGGGCATTTTTTTTTCACGAGGGGGCATGCATTTAAAAAGCATGTATGAGAGTCAAAATAAAAGCAGACCTACTGTGGCAGTCCAGAGGTTGCATTTTTCAGATCTCTGGGTGTGCAGGAGTTAGATTTGTTTATATTTCTGGAAGTGCAGGGGTTACATTTGTCATATCTCAAGCAGTATAGGGGTTACATTTATAAGATGTCTGGCAGTGCCGCAGCAGTTACATTTACCAGATTTATGGCAGTGCAGGGGTTACATTTGTCATATCTCAGGAATGTCTCCCACATATGACACAGCCAGTGGATACTGTTTGCATGTGTAGCTCTACCAATGACCCTACTAAAAATCAAATAAGCTTTTATGTGACAATAAGTTTGAGTGCCAAGCAGTACATTACTTGTACAGATATTATTCATGATATTTACCAGCACACACACACACAGTATACATGTATATACACACAAATATATATATATATATATATATATATATATATATATGTGTGTGTGTGTACTGTATGTGTATATATATATAGGAGAGGCAGCTACAATTATCCAACGGAGCATACTTTGATTGTGACCTCCAGAGAGCCTGCCAAGTATTGCGATACTACTTTGCAACAGCCAGCTATTAATTCTATGCACGGAAAACGGATTCGCACGTCACATGTTCCAGCAACAGGCAACCGGCCTCCCAGTACTAGGAGCTAGTTGTGATATTGTCAGGAGGGTTGGGTAAGTAATCCACCAGCACTGCAATTGAGCAGCATCACTTGAGGGATATCGTATCCTGGATATTCAAGGGTGAGATCTTTCAATTTTCTTACACTAACCCTGCCTAAACTAGCATCCGCTTTGCAAGGACTGAAATAACACAACTGGGGGAGACTGCACTGTTTGCTTTTCGCTTTCTGACGACTGCTTTGTTTATTTATCACTGTGCAATCATGACAGCTGTTTACTATGTGTGTTAACTTAATCCTGAAAGGATACAAGGGATTATATACCTTTTGACACCTTTATGTTGCAAATTTTGGACTTTACTTTACCGCAATTGGGAAATACCGACATCCTCAATTTAAAACCTTTTGAGAGCTCTGAAGATTTTTCATTAATTCCTTCCTAAAGGGTACCCTTGGAGCAGTTTATACATTGTTATTAATACCTCCGTTATGGACATTATCATTTAATTATTTTTCATCGCTACAGTGGTATTTCTTTCTATTGGGTTTAGTTAGAAATTGTTGTGTTTTCTTCCAATTTATTTATTTTGGTATTAAATATATTATTTTCTTGCAATACAGCGTGATTTGTATCTGATTTAAATATTTTTGTATTTTAGTATTTTAGTATTCATGGTTTTGTGCCAGTAAGGGTGTACTATATGGGATAGAGGTGACAGGGATATATTGTACCCTGCACTCCTGTCACATAAACTCTTCTTCAGATATATATATATATATATATATATATATATATATATATATATATATATAATACTCAGAAGGGATCCCACACTCACTATTAACATGCAACCTCCGGGGTGCACTTTAAATGTATAATATAGAAAATAAATCAAGAAAGGCACTCTCCGTATTCATCACCAAAACTTTTACTTAGGTGAACGTTTTCGGTGTTGCCACCGTCCTCAGACCTTACACAGCAAAAAGTGAACAAACAATTTATGTGCATTACCTGGTGCTGATCCTGCTAGTGCGTGTGGCGTCTCCTCTGCGCAACTGCGCATGTGCAAGAGACTTTACAGAGGCCCTAGAGGGTCAAAAAATTAACAAGTGCAAAACGTAAGTTAAAACGTAAGTTAAAAAGCAGTACAGAAACCTCACCTTCCCCAGCATATAATGTCATTTTCAGAAATAGCAGAGTATTGTTTGTATGTTATATAAACCTGCATTGTGGTCTGTATTAGTATTTGATGTCAACCGCATTATATTTGTCACATTATTCTCACGTAGTTTCTACCTTGTAATTATGCAATACGCATCTTTGTGTCAGTGTGCTTACCGCTGCTGCAGCAGAGATCAATGCTAGATATGGACCCCACAGGATCAATCCCCTAACATGTATACCGGTCCAGATATACCCTAGAATTGGCACATATACTTCTCATATATAATGCTCATATATTTTACTCATATATATTGTTCAAGTGAAGTCCCACTACAAAGAGTTTACACTTGGTCGCCTAGCAACCAAATTTAGAACAAAATTTAAAACAAGATTTAAACAAATGGGGACATATCCGGAATCACCAGTTTTGTGGGAACTACAACCATAGGGCTTAGTATGTAATGACAGTGACATCCCTGCTATTATTAACTTGATATTCTAATGACCCTTATAAGGTTACAAAACAACCAGATGTATAAAAATTGTATAGAGATTGTGCATACCATAACAAATCCCATGTTCGAAGGCTTCTTGTCCCATAACGATCAGCAATATCATTCAGCCTATCTTTAGCTGCTAACGAGCATACTCACATCAAAATAGGACCAACCATTATAACTATATACAAATATACAAAGATATATACACACACAGAAACAGTCCATAAGTATCCAATAATATTAATATTCATATTAATATTCATATTCATATTTGTACAGTATTGCAACTACCCATTTAGGGTTGCAAAGTAGCCAAGGACAACAACATACGGTACTAAATATGCCAGAGTGATGCTGCTCCACTGTGACGGCATCACTCTGGCATATTTAGTACCGTATGTTGTTGTCCTTGGCTACTTTGTATATAGTTATAATGGTTGGTCCTATTTTGATGTGAGTATGCTCGTTAGCAGCTAAAGATAGGCTGAATGATATTGCTGATCGTTATGGGACAAGAAGCCTTCGAACATGGGATTTGTTATGGTATGCACAATCTCTATACAATTTTTATACATCTGGTTGTTTTGTAACCTTATAAGGGTCATTAGAATATCAAGTTAATAATAGCAGGGATGTCACTGTCATTACATACTAAGCCCTATGGTTGTGGTTCCCACAAAACTGGTGATTCCGGATATGTCCCCATTTGTTTAAATCTTGTTTTAAATTTTGTTCTAAATTTGGTTGCTAGGCGACCAAGTGTAAACTCTTTGTAGTGGGACTTCACTTGAACAATATATATGAGTAAAATATATGAGCATTATATATGAGAAGTATATGTGCCAATTCTAGGGTATATCTGGACCGGTATACATGTTAGGGGATTGATCCTGTGCGGTCCATATCTAGCATTGATCTCTGCTGCAGCAGCGGTAAGCACACTGACACAAAGATGCGTATCGCATAATTACAAGGTAGAAACTACGTGAGAATAATGTGACAAATATAATGCGGTTGACATCAAATACTAATACAGACCACAATGCAGGTTTATATAACATACAAACAATACTCTGCTATTTCTGAAAATGACATTATATGCTGGGGAAGGTGAGGTTTCTGTACTGCTTTTTAACTTACGTTTTAACTTACGTTTTGCACTTGTTAATTTTTTGACCCTCTAGGGCCTCTGTAAAGTCTCTTGCGCATGCACAGTTGCGCAGAGGAGACGCCACACGCACTAGCAGGATCAGCACCAGGTAATGCACATAAATTGTTTGTTCACTTTTTGCTGTGTAAGGTCTGAGGACGGTGGCAACACCGAAAACGTTCACCTAAGTAAAAGTTTTGGTGATGAATACGGAGAGTGCCTTTCTTGATTTATTTTCTATATATATATATATATAAAATAAAATAAAACAACCTTGGGGACAAATAGGAGATGTTTTAAAGCATGTAAATAATAAACATAAGGCTATTTCACTCATTGTCCCACAGCTACATTTGAGTGTATTTGAGCACCTATAATCTCACACACATTTTACACTGATCACTGCAGATAAAGCAGGCACAATGCACACTTGTTTTGTGTGACCTGCAGCGGGGAAACTAAGGAATTCCCAATTTGCTTGTTTATCTGTGGCTGCCAGGATGGTTCTGATCAGGATATAAAGCACAATAGGGAAGTGATATTACTCTCACACACACATTGGTTATAAGTTTTCACAAACTTACTTCTGCCTTCCCTCTCACTGACTGTTAGCTTCTCCCATCACTTCCTGGCTGCAGAGGTCTGATGATGTCATCATCTCACTGCAGCTCTGTAGTAAATGGGCTAGCAGGAGGAAGGACAGTGCAAGTCCTAGGTTAACTGTGAGAGCACCAGCAGGGAAATGTAAAAAAAATATGCCCCCCAATGCCCCCCCCTTAGAGCTGACCCTGAATCCCAGTTATATAGAAAAGTTGTTGGATTCATGGTCTATTTTAGAATTGACTTATGCTGTTTTTTCAATTAAGTTAATATGTATAGCTACAATTTATTATTCTATGGTAAGTAGTAATTATTTCTCATATAGGTTCATTTTGTAGCAGCTACACAGAATAGTATAATCTGAAGGCAGACAAAACTTCAGTTATCAGGATGTGATGTCACAGACTATTACCTGACTACGTGTCCTTCTAATGCAGCACAGTGTAAAACTATCATTACTTGCCCCCACAAATCCTGCAGCCCATACAACCTCTCACTACTTGCACACATGCCCTAATCTTTTTTTTGTTTAATCACAACCTCATCTTACACCTTCAGCTACCACCTGCATACAAAATATAATGCATACTGCCCAACTTCCCAGCTCACCATCTCACAGGTACATCATCTACTGCTCAAACACTGGAATCGCCCAACAGTTTTCCTTTGCATCCAATATGCTGTCGGTGGCTGCAGGCTCTTACCCACCAAATCACTCCAGTCCTCCTTTTCTCTTAAGGCCTCATACTTCTTGTCCCCTCCCATATGGGATGCAGTGCATGGGTGCAGGGCCTGGTTGCACATGTCTGGCACACACAATCCTAGCCCAGTAGGGAGAGCCTATAACAAGGCCCACTGGTGGTGCAGAACCATGATTAGGTGCACCTTTGGGATACTCAAATCATAGTGCAGGTGTTTACAGCAGTCCAGTGGGACCTTGCTCTACTCCACCAAAAAGGACAGTGAGATTGTTATTGAGTTCTGCTGCTAACACCATATGATGTAACAAGATGGCCTTTGAGGGAAAATACCACTGGACAGGGTTGTAGAGGAAGAGCCAGTTCCTCTTGCTGGGTGTTTGTAGATTCCACGGGTCAGCCAGGTTTGAGGTGATTTTATGTAAGTTCTTCCTAGGTGCATCCCAACACCTTTGAGTATTGGCACTACCTGTATATTTCTGTAAAAATATGTAAAGAACTTCCAATTTCTGCTGTGGATCTCAGCTGCAAATTCACACACACTAAATAAATTGTGAATGTATCACAGATGTTAAGGCTATCACTATGGCTAAGTGATTCCTGATAACTTAGTGAAAGTTAATAGTAAATACTTGCTTGCAAACAAGTGGATAGGAGATGACTGAGAGTTTAGTAATCACAGATATATGTCAGACAGTAACGGTCTGCGCAAACTGGATTTACTCTGATCCTTTTGTAGGATTGAATTAGCTTCAAGGATTTTATTTGTTTGGTCTTACATAGAGAGTTCATAAACAAATACACTTCTTAACTTTACTTCTTTGGTTGCTGATTAGAAAGTTAATTGAGAGATGGTATGAGATTCTTACTACTATGTAGCAAATTTGAGAGGTTAACTGGCTACCAAAATGAGGAGTTACCTTCCGGAACTTCAGTGAGCATAGGAGAGATAGACTGAGAGGCGAGAGCGATTCCTATGTTTGTTCCATTACCGGAGAATGTGTGATGTCACAGTAGGAGTGATATCCGTCGTTCAATAATGTAACATACAGCTCGGTTTGATGTTATGTTCCTCTTTGCTCACCAGTGGTAACTTGTATCCTCTGTTAGCGGTACAGTCACGATGTCTTGTAACAGCTTGCTTGGAGTTTCTGAGACTCTGTGGCAACAAAGTAGCGTGTTATTGTTAGACTTGTTACAGCAGGAAACGGCTGGAAAACTCAATGAGAGGTTATCTTTCATACCATACAGGTGTAGGAATTACCTTCTTCTTTTAGGGAACTGTGTCAGAAAGGGGAAGGTTTTAACCAGAGGATTATAATCCATGAGACAGGCTAAGTGCAGAGCAGTTGCTATGACTACCTACAACACAATACTAAGCACCAGATTGAAGGTGCGGCTGAGATTTAAAGAATGGGTAGGCAGGACTTCTGAATTAAAGGTACAGTAACAAGGTGAGAAATGATAAACTGTAGAATCCTGACAATTTCATATGTACTACATTACTGATAACTTTATGGCTCTCAGTGCCTAAAAATCCCTTTTGTGTAACATATGTTAAAGAGACATTAAACATATTGAGATTTTAATCTTAAATGTTCAATTATGCATTGTAACATTCCAGTATCAATGATTTTTTAAGTTGGTCTTTTTCACTGAAATTAGCTCTGAAAATTGTGCAATTTCTACTTCTCATAATGTGAAAACCACACTACAGCCTTCTCAAGGATAAACATGTTGATACTATTACATTATTTTATAGCAAGACAACAGAATTGTATAATAATTTAAAGGTGTTTACTGCCACTTTTAAATTATATGTCAGATGCTTATACCCACCCATATCTATATATTCATGTGTAATGTTTACTCTACTAGATGGTCTCTGATGAAACATAATACAGGTTAGGTAAAATATTATTTTTATTTTACTTAAGCATGCAGATAGCATAATAAAAAAAATTCTTGAAAGGGAGAGAAGGGCCTGTCAATCAGTGATGTGTTCAGGGTACTTTCAATACACCATCTCAGAGGTTACATAAAGTATAGGAAGCAGCAGTCTGGTGACCACTGCTTCTTACATTTCGGGAAACAGGCGAGAATTGTACATTGAGCCCAATGTGTGTTATCTTATGCACATTGTATTTCTGCAACTTTGAGGGTAAGATCTTCTGTGTATGCCTATTCTGGTTTTAATATATTAGTGAAGAAACAAAAAGATTCCAGCCTCCACAGCAAATAAAAGACCTTTATTTTTCACATATGGGGTCCCAGAACAAACATACAACGTTTCAAGCCTGCATTAGGCCCTTATTCATGATGACTAAGGGCCTAATGCAGGCTTGAAATGTTGTATGTTTGTTCTGGGACCCCATATGTGAAAAATAAAGGTCTTTTATTTGCTGTGGAAGCTGTAATCTTTTTGTTTCTTGGATATTGAAGTGGACTTGGCAAGTCTAGCATTCCGTGCCCCACACAGACAAGAAAGGTGTGCTGTTTTCCACTTTTTTTTAATGTATTAGTCACATGTCATTTTATTTAGACTTGTTAATGTAGATTGTCCTTTTGGTCCTATGACCTGCATACAGATGTGAAAAAGAGTGTAGTCTTACTTGCATGCAACTTGTCTACATGCAACTTTGTGATAAAGTTGCATGGAGACAATTCATCAAAATGTTCTTACTGTTTACATTTATTTGAGGGTAAATGTTTACTACTAAAATATAAACTATTGTGTTGTGATGCCCATCAGGTCTCCTGACCTGTATCTTTTCCATAATGCATTGCTGTGACGACCTCTGGTGCCATTGCTTTTTGCTACATCTCTTTGAACTATATTCAAAGGAGGGCCTCTTTTAGAATGTAGTGATTCAGATACTTGCTAGGTATCATTTCAACAAAGAATATTATGCAAACAAAGCAAATTTGATAATAGAAGTAAATTGGAAACTTTTTTTAAAAATTGCATACTCTGTCAGAATAACAAAAGAACATTTTTGGGTTTTACATTCCTTTAAGGATTGTATTGATGCTAGGATCACAGAGATCGATTTGGTACATAAAGATCTTTCTCCAATCCTGTTATATATTTGAAACAAAATATAATTTATAGATTGCATTTAATGACAGACAGATTAAGGTTGATTATATGTGAGTTGCAATTGAGTGCCAAAATCATTGCATTGTGACTAATTCCTGTTGGCAATTAAATAGCTATTAATTTTTATGTGAGCCTAAATCCAATTACAGGAACATAATTTGAATCTAGTTTCTAATTTTAATGCACAAACCCCTTTTTAAAACTTGTTAACTTATCCAAATTAGGGCTAAACAAACATACACAGTACTTTAACATTAAAATATTTTACCTCATCTCCCCAGCATTAATAGGGGCCTAGTTATCAAGCCGTCAACCTCAAATACGCTGCGTATTCCGCAGCGTATTTGTGGCGAGGCTGATACGCCTTAGTTATCAAAGGCTCGAGACCGGCAAAAGTAGAATTTTGTGACGTAAGCTTCGATCCGCCGGACTCAGTCCGACACAGATCGATTCTTACGTCACTCCAGATGTTCCGCACACAAGTGCGGCACATTCTCACTACTTTTGCTAGCTATCAAAAAACTAGCAGGTACGCTCGGCACTTTTACGGCCCAGCGTACCTGGTTTTCAAAGCGCCAGCCTGGAGGCGGCGGATCCCATAGGAATCAATGGGAGTCTGACCATAGCGAAAGTACAAGTTCGCTGCTGACAGACATCCCATTGATTTCTATGGGAGCTGTCTACACCTAACACCCTAACATGTACCCCGAGTCTAAACACCACTAATCTGACCCCCCCTACACCGCCGCAACTAAATAAAGTTATTACCCCCTAAACCGCCGCTCCCGGAGCCCACCGCAAGCTACTCTATACATATTAACCCCTAAACCGCCGCTCCCGGAGCCCACCGCAACTATAATAAATGAATTAACCCCTAAACCGCCGCTCCCTGAACCCGCCGCAACCTATATTAAATGTATTAACCCCTATCCTGCCCCCCCTACACCGTCGCCACCTATAATACATATATTAACCCCTAATCTGCCCCCCCTACACCGTCGCAACCTATAATAAATTTATTAACCCCTATCCTGCCCCCCACTACGCCGCCGCCACTGTAATAAAATTATTAACCCCTAAACCTAACCCTAACCCTAACGCCCCCTAACTTAAATATTAATTAAATAAATCTAAATAAATTAACTCTTATTAACTAAATGAATCCTATTTAAAACTAAATACTTACCTTTAAAATAAACCCTAATATAGCTACAATATAAATAATAATTATATTCTAGCTATCTTAGGATTTATTTTTATTTTACAGGTACCTTTCAATTTATTTTAACCATGTACAATAGCTATTAAATAGTTATTAACTATTTAATAGCTTACCTAGCTAAAATAAAGAGAAATGTACCTGTGAAATAAATCCTAACCTAAGTTACAATTACACCTAACACTACACTATACTTTAATAAATTATTCCTATTTAAAAATAAATACTTACCTGTAAAATAAACCCTAAGATAGCTACAATGTAATTAATAATTATATTATAGCTATCTTAGGATTTATATTTATTTTACAGGTAACTTTGTATTTATTTTAGCTAGTTAGAATAGTTATTAAATAGTTATTAACTATTTAATAACTACCTAGCTAAAAGAAATACAAAATTACCTGTAAAATAAATCCTAACTTAAGTTACAATTAAACCTAATACTACACTATCATTAAATTAACTAAATAAACTACCTACAAATAACTACAATGAAATACAATTACATAAACTAACTAAAGTACAAAAAATAAAAAAAGCTAAGTTACAAAAAATAAAAAATTAAGTTACAAACATGTTAAAAATATTACAACAATTTTAAGCTACTTACACCTAATCTAAGCCCCCTAATAAAATAACAAACCCCCCCAAAATAAAAAAAATCCCTACCCTATTCTAAATTACATAAATTTCAAAGCTCTTTTACCTTACCAGCCCTTAAAAGGGCCATTTGTGGGGGCATGCCCCAAAAAGTTCAGTTCTTTTGCCTGTAAAATAAAAATACAACCCCCCCCCCAACATTAAAACCCACCACCCACATACCCCTAATCTAACCCAAACCCCCCTTACAAAAACCTAACACTAATCCCCTGAAGATCATCCTACCTTGAGTCGTCTTCACTCAGCCGAGCCACCGATGGAACTGAAGAGGACATCCGGAGCGGAAGAAGTTAATCCTCCAAGCGGCGCTGAAGAAATCTTCCATCCGATGAAGTCATCATCCAGGCGGCGCTGAAGAAGTCTTCGATCCGGCCGATGTCATCTTCAAAGAGGCGCTGAAGAGGTCTTCTATCCGGGCGAAGTCATCTTCCAAGCCGGGTCTTGAATCTTCCTTCCGCCGACGCGGAACCACCTTCTTCACCGACGGACTACGACGAATGACGGCTCCTTTAAGGGACGTCATCCAAGATGGCGTCCCCTCAATTCCGATTGGCTGATAGGATTCTATCAGCCAATCGGAATTAAGGTAGGAAAATCTGATTGGCTGATGGAATCAGCCAATCAGATTGAGCTCGCATTCTATTGGCTGTTCCGATCAGCCAATAGAATGCGAGCTCAATCTGATTGGCTGATTGGATCAGCCAATCGGATTGAACTTGAATCTGATTGGCTGATTCCATCAGCCAATCAGATTTTCCTACCTTAATTCCGATTGGCTGATAGAATCCTATCAGCCAATCGGAATTGAGGGGACGCCATCTTGGATGACGTCCCTTAAAGGAGCCGTCATTCGTCGTAGTCCGTCGGTGAAGAAGGTGGTTCCGCGTCGGCGGAAGGAAGATTCAAGACCCGGCTTGGAAGATGACTTCGCCCGGATAGAAGACCTCTTCAGCGCCTCTTTGAAGATGACATCGGCCGGATCGAAGACTTCTTCAGCGCCGCCTGGATGATGACTTCATCGGATGGAAGATTTCTTCAGCGCCGCTTGGAGGATTAACTTCTTCCGCTCCGGATGTCCTCTTCAGTTCCATCGGTGGCTCGGCTGAGTGAAGACGACTCAAGGTAGGATGATCTTCAGGGGATTAGTGTTAGGTTTTTGTAAGGGGGGTTTGGGTTAGATTAGGGGTATGTGGGTGGTGGGTTTTAATGTTGGGGGGGGTTGTATTTTTATTTTACAGGCAAAAGAGCTGAACTTTTTGGGGCATGCCCCCACAAATGGCCCTTTTAAGGGCTGGTAAGGTAAAAGAGCTTTGAAATTTATGTAATTTAGAATAGGGTAGGGATTTTTTTTATTTTGGGGGGGTTTGTTATTTTATTAGGGGGCTTAGATTAGGTGTAAGTAGCTTAAAATTGTTGTAATATTTTTAACATGTTTGTAACTTAATTTTTTATTTTTTGTAACTTAGCTTTTTTTATTTTTTGTACTTTAGTTAGTTTATGTAATTGTATTTCATTGTAGTTCTTTGTAGGTAGTTTATTTAGTTAATTTAATGATAGTGTAGTGTTAGGTTTAATTGTAACTTAAGTTAGGATTTATTTTACAGGTAATTTTATATTTCTTTTAGCTAGGTAGTTATTAAATAGTTAATAACTATTTAATAACTATTCTAACTAGCTAAAATAAATACAAAGTTACCTGTAAAATAAATATAAATCCTAAGATAGCTAGAATATAATTATTAATTATATTGTAGCTATCTTAGGGTTTATTTTACAGGTAAGTATTTAGTTTAAATAGGAATAATTTATTAAAGTATAGTGTAGTGTTAGGTGTAATTGTAACTTAGGTTAGGATTTATTTCACAGGTACATTTCTCTTTATTTTAGCTAGGTAAGCTATTAAATAGTTAATAACTATTTAATAGTTATTGTACATGGTTAAAATAAATTGAAAGGTACCTGTAAAATAAAAATAAATCCTAAGATAGCTAGAATATAATTATTATTTATATTGTAGCTATATTAGGGTTTATTTTAAAGGTAAGTATTTAGTTTTAAATAGGATTCATTTAGTTAATAAGAGTTAATTTATTTAGATTTATTTAATTAATATTTAAGTTAGGGGGGCGTTATGGTTAGGGTTAGACTTAGGTTTAGGGGTTAATCATTTTATTACAGTGGCGGCGGCGTAGTGGGGGGCAGGATAGGGGTTAATAAATTTATTATAGGTTGCGGCGGGTTCATGGAGCGGCGGTTTAGGGGTTAAACTATTTATTTAGTTGCGGAGAGGTGCGGGATCAGCAGGATAGGGGTTAATAATTTTATAATAGAGGGCGACGGTATAGGGGGGGCAGGATAGGGGTTACTAGGTATAATGTAGGTGGCAGCGGTGTCCGGGAGCGGCGGTTTAGGGGTTAATACATTTATCAGAGTTGCGGCAGGGTCTAGGAGCGGCGGTTTAGGGGTTAGTAACTTTATTGAGTTGCGGGGGGCTCCGGGGGCGCCGGTATAGGGGGTAGAACAGTGCAGTTTAGTGTGAGTGCTTAGTGACAGGCTAGCAATAAAGCTGGGAAAAAGCCGAAGGGCAGCGAGATCGGATGAGTGATAACTGTCACAGTCCGCTGCTCATCGCCCCGCGGCTTTTTGACAGCTTTATTTGATAACTTAGGCGTATTTTTTCAGGTCCGCGGCGGCGAAGGTAGGCGAGCTTAGGCGGATGTATTGGGCCGGCGAAGCCAGAAAAGTAGACGGCTTGATAACTACCCCCCATAGACTCAATCCCCATTTTAAACTCCTGGCTTGACTGAAACTTATCCTCTTAAGCATGACTTCCCCAACTAAAAACCCTCCTGTACTTGACTCCCACAATGTAGATTCCCAACACACAGAGCCGCCATCAGGGGGTGAATAGGGTGACTCCTGTCAAGGCCCAGTAGGCCAGGGGGCCCCATGAGGCAAGCACAACTATTGTTTTTTTTGTTTTTGTTTTTAAAAAGTAGTAACAGAGTAGGTAGGACTTAGTATTTATTTTAATTTATTTGTGCAATGTCATATTGCAACTTCAGTGTGGTAGTTGTGAGGTGGGGCCAGGGGTCCATAAAAACATGTTTTTTAGCAATATGCCGCAATGTATTTATGATTATTTGACAATTCTGTAGAAATTCTATATTTAAAACCATGCAGAAATTTTTCCTCCTCAATACACAAATGGTAGGTGAACTTTTGGCAGATATGATTTTTTTTATTTATATATATTTTTTAATTACATTTCAGTTTACTGCCCCTTTATGCACGGGCTTTCCAGATGCCAGGAGGCATTTTATCTAAGATTTTTACATCTGCATAAAACGTTATACTCTCAGGCTAAGATTGCTCAGTGTTTGAAACGAGACAGGTTAACTTAACACTGTTCAGTTTACACTACAGCTGACTTAATTTGAAATACATACAAACAAGCCTAAATCCAGCATTTAACCAGATTTAATGGTATGAGACCTAGTACCACAGCTTATGGTTCCACCAAGACCATATAGAGTACTGCATTTTCAAAACCCAAAAGTACAGCTGACAGGTGGGAACATTTGTACACCAGATTTGAAGTGGTGCTCTTGGTTGGGGAAAATGGGGGGGAAACATATGTCAACCTTTCAAAATTACTTTTCTTCATCTACCCATTCTGACAGATCAATAATGTACAATTTTGAATTCACAGAAATATTTTTGTTTGCACATTTATAAATATGATTCTTTAAAAGTGATCTCTTAATTTCTTCTATTTTTTTTATCATGCAGGTCACACACTGTTGATTTAGGGGATGGCAATGTGCAGAAATTTTACCTCCTGTGAGTATTTCTGTGGGTGTCTGTGTTTATGTCTTTGTGCTTTTGTTGGTGTCTCTATGAGTGTGTATGTATTTTTTTCTGTGGATCTCTCTGTGAGGGTTTGTGTGTCTGTCTTTGTGCATTTTCTGTGGATGTCTCTTTGAGGGTGTGTGTATGTATGTCTTTGTGTGTTTTCTGTGAGTGTCTCTGTGTGTGTGTATGTATGTCTGTGTGTTACTGAGGCTGTCCTTGGGTGTATGTGCAAGTTTGTGTTTGAGTTTGTGTGTGTGTGTCCATTGTCTGTTCCTTTTTAGGACATTTTGACCTAACTACTGATTATTCACATCTTTCTCTTTATTTATTTTTATTATTATCAGGTATTTGTAGAGCACCAACAGGTACCGCAGCGCTATGGACATAAGTGGTATGTAAAAACAATTACAGGGATCAAATGGGGAGAGAGGGTCCTGCCGAGAGTTGCACTGTTGTAGTCGGCTCTTATGAAGGTGAACTTCAAACAGCTGGGCTCATAGGCTTACATGCTATGGGGTTAGCAGTGGAGATAGGAAGGTTAGTGTAGGTTGTAAGCGTCCCTGAATAGTAGAGTCTTCAGGGAGCACTTGAAGCTTTTAAAACTAGGGGAGATTCTTGTGGAGCGAGACAGAGAGTTCCATAAGATGGGAGCCAGTCTGGAGAAATCTTGTAGACGGGAATGTAAGGAGGTAACAAGAGAGGAGGAGAGTAGAAGATAATGAGCGGAGTGAAGGGGATGGGAGGGAGAGTATCTGGAGACAAGGTCTGAGATGTAGGGGGAACAATGTAATTGAGGGCTTTTTGTGTGAGAGTGAGAATTTTGTGTTTAATCCTGGAGGCAAGAGGAAGCCAGTGAAGGGATTGGCAGAGAGGTGTGGCAGATGAAGAGCGACGTGCAAGGAAGATTAGCCTGGCAGAGGCATTCATTATGGATTGTAAAAGAGCTAGGCAGCAGCTAGGGAGACCAGAGAGGATTGAGTTGCAGTAGTCGAGGTGGGAAAGGATGAGAGAGTGGATTAAAATCTTTGTTGTGTCTTGTGTAAGGAAATGTCTAATTTTAGCGATGTTTTTAAGGTGGAAGCAGCAGGCTTACGCCAAGGACTGAATGTGAGGAGCGAAAGAAAGATCTGAGTCAAGTGTGACCCCAAGACATTGGACATGTGGGGTTGGGCTAATGATGGAGTTATCAACAGTTATAGAGACATGGGGGGTGGAGATTTTGGAAGAAGGGGGGAAATAAGGAGCTCAGTTTTGGAGAGATTTAGCTTGAGGTAGTGAAAGGACATCCAAGATGAGATATGAGAAAGACAGCTAGTGACACGGGTTAGCAAGGAAGGAGATAGTTCTGGTGCAGAAAGGTAGATTTGGGTATCGTCGGCATACAAATGAAAATGAAACCCATGGGACTTTATTAAGGAACCTAGTGAGGACGTATAGATTGAGAAGAGAAGGGGAGTGAGGACAGAGGCTTGTGGTACCCCAACAGAAAGAGGTAACGGGGCTGAGGATGCACCAGAGAAGGTTACACTAAAAGTATGGTTAGACAGATAGGAAGAGAACCAAGAGAGAGCTGTGTCACAGATCCCGAAGGATTGGAGGGTATGGAGCAAAAGAAGGTGGTCGACAGTATCAAAGGCTGCAGACAGATCAAGGAGGATAAGTAGAGAGAAGTGGCCTTTTGATTTTGCTGTAAGTAGGTCGTTGGTAACCTTAAAAATTGCTGTCTCTGTTGAGTGAAGGGGGTGAAATCCAGATTGCAGTGGGTCAAGGAGGGAGTTTAATGTAAGGAAATGGGATAGACGTGCATATACTAGCTTTTGAAGAAGCTTTGAGGCAAGAGGTAGTAGGGAAATAGGGCGGTAGTTGGATGGGGAGGTTGGATCGAGAGAAGGTTTGTTGAGGATAGGTGTGACTAATGCATGTTTAAGAGAACTGGGATCTTTACCAGTGCTGAGGGAGAGGTTGAAGATGTGTGTGAGTATAGTGGTAAGGGTAGAAGAGAGGGAGGGGAGTAGTTGTGAGGGGATGGGGTCGAGGGGACAGGTAGTGAGATTAGAGGATAGTATAAGGGCAGAAACTTCATCCTCTGTAACAGGGGCAAAAGAGCTAAATTTATGGCTATGTGGGTTTTGGATGATTGTGAGCTTTTGAGGGGGTGGGAGACCGGTAGTATGTTGAGAGCTGATTTCATTTCTGATGGAGTCGATTTTGTTGTGGAAGTAGCTGGCAAAATCTTGGGCTGAGAAAAAAGTTGTGGTGGGAGGTGGGGGTGGGCGGAGAAGAGTATTGAATATGGAGAACAGATATTTTGGGTTTGAAAAAAGAGTAGAGATAAGAGTAGAGAAGTAGTGTTGCTTATATAGATTAAGGGCAGAAAAGTAAGAGTTCAAGATGAACTTATAGTGAAGATAGTCTGCAGAACTCCGAGATTTCCTCCAGTGTCCCTCAGCAGTACGGGAACATCTGTGTAGGTACCGTGTCAGAGGAGTATGCCAGGGCTGAGGATGAGTGTATGTTTTCTGAGTTATGGTAGGTGGGGCCAGGTTATCAAGGACTGATGTAAGGGTGGAGTTATAGTGGCAGATGGATTCATCAGGACAGGAAAAGGAGGGGATGGAAGAGAGAAGAGGTTCAAGAGAGCTCACAAGCTGTTGCTGATCTAATGACTTGATTTTGCTGTGAAGTTTAGTGTGAGGGGTAGAAGGAGGGAGAGTTGTAGGGAGGGAGGGAGGTGATGGCACAAGTGAGGAGGTGGTGGTCAGAAAGAGGAAAATGTGAGTTTGAGATAGTGCATTGATAACTGAAAATCAGATAAAGGGAGTGACCATCTTTGTGAGTGGGAGACTCAGTCCATTGTGACAGGCCGAAAGAGGAAGTGAGTTGCAGAAGTTGTTTTGCAGAGGAGGCAGTGGGATTATCAACAGGGAGGTTGAAGTCACCGAAAATGAGGGCAGAGGTATCTGAGGAAAGGAAGTAAGGTAGCCAGACGGCAAAGTGATCTAGAAATCGAGTTGCGAAGCAAGGGGGCAGTATATGACTGAAACGCGTATAGAGAAGGGACAGAATAAGAGAATCATGTGTGTTTTGAATGAAGAAAATCTTCAGTCTACAGACTTTGAGACTAATGGGACCTTTCTGGAAGTCACCAATCCCGAAGGATTGGAGGGTATGGAGCAAAAGAAGGTGGTCGACAGTATCAAAGGCTGCAGACAGATCAAGGAGGATAAGTAGAGAGAAGTGGCCTTTTGATTTTGCTGTAAGTAGGTCGTTGGTAACCTTAAAAATTGCTGTCTCTGTTGAGTGAAGGGATGAAATCCAGATTGCAGTGGGTCAAGGAGGGAGTTTAATGTAAGGAAATGGGATAGACGTGCATATACTAGCTTTTGAAGAAGCTTTGAGGCAAGAGGTAGTAGGGAAATAGGGCGGTAGTTGGATGGGGAGGTTGGATCGAGAGAAGGTTTTTTGAGGATAGGTGTGACTAATGCATGTTTAAGAGAACTGGGAACTATACCAGTGCTGAGGGAGAGGTTGAAGATGTGTGTGAGTATAGTGGTAAGGGTAGAAGAGAGGGAGGGGAGTAGTTGTGAGGGGATGGGGTCGAGGGGACAGGTAGTGAGATTAGAGGATAGTATAAGGGCAGAAACTTCATCCTCTGTAACAGGGGCAAAAGAGCTAAATTTATGGCTATGTGGGTTTTGGATGATTGTGAGCTTTTGAGGGGGTGGGAGACCGGTAGTATGTTGAGAGCTGATTTCATTTCTGATGGAGTCGATTTTGTTGTGGAAGTAGCTGGCAAAATCTTGGGCTGAGAAAAAAGTTGTGGTGGGAGGTGGGGGTGGGCGGAGAAGAGTATTGAATATGGAGAACAGATATTTTGGGTTTGAAAAAAGAGTAGAGATAAGAGTAGAGAAGTAGTGTTGCTTATATAGATTAAGGGCAGAAAAGTAAGAGTTCAAGATGAACTTATAGTGAAGATAGTCTGCAGAACTCTGAGATTTCCTCCAGTGTCCCTCAGCAGTGTAGGTACCGTGTCAGAGGAGTATGCCAGGGCTGGGGATGAGTGTATGTTTTCTGAGTTATGGTAGGTGGGGCCAGGTTATCAAGGACTGATGTAAGGGTGGAGTTATAGTGGCAGATGGATTCATCAGGACAGGAAAAGGAGGGGATGGAAGAGAGAAGAGGTTCAAGAGAGCTCACAAGCTGTTGCTGATCTAATGACTTGATTTTGCTGTGAAGTTTAGTGTGAGGGGTAGAAGGAGGGAGAGTTGTAGGGAGGAAGGGAGGTGATGGCACAAGTGAGGAGGTGGTGGTCAGAAAGAGGAAAATGTGAGTTTGTGAAGTTTGAGATAGTGCATTGATAACTGAAAATCAGATAAAGGGAGTGACCATCTTTGTGAGTGGGAGACTCAGTCCATTGTGACAGGCCGAAAGAGGAAGTGAGTTGCAGAAGTTGTTTTGCAGAGGAGGCAGTGGGATTATCAACAGGGAGGTTGAAGTCACTGAAAATGAGGGCAGGGGTATCTGAGGAAAGGAAGTAAGGTAGCCAGGCGGCAAAGTGATCTAGAAATCGAGTTGCGAAGCCAGGGGGCAGTATATGACTGAAACGCGTATAGAGAAGGGACAGAATAAGAGAATCATGTGTGTTTCGAATGAAGAAAATCTTCAGTCTACAGACTTTGAGACTAATGGGACCTTTCTGGAAGTCACCAATCCACCACTTAACCTTCAAATTATTGTTTATGCAGTTGAGGGCCCTTCCTTTCAGCCACTGCATGCTGTTTTCATCATATAGTTGGCATCTTCCTTGACAAAAAGATAATCAGAATTCCATATTTTGTCTTGTAAATCTCCTTTTTTGATAAAACTGTACTCTACCTCATTACTTGTCAGGTCAATGTAAACAAGGGCTGAGTGTCTGTGTGGGTGTCTGTGTCTGAAATTGTTTGTGTGTTTCTTTGCGTGTCTGCTAGAGTGTATATATGGGAATCCTTATGTGTGTCTGTGTGTTTCTGTGTTTGTGTGTTACTACCTTTACAACATTTCCAAGTTTGACTACACTTAAGAATAAAGTGCATATATGTTTTAGTCACTTGGTCAAAAATTGCACATGTCAAATGGGGGGGGGGGGCCTGAACAATGGTTAAGTAAGGGGTCCAAAAATTTATAGTGGTGACCCTGCCAACACATAAGGCAACTGTACCCAAAGCAAACCTATTTCTGACAGTGAGCTCTTCAATGCAATTCTGATCAATTGACCTCTTAGCAAATAAATAGTATTTTCAAAATAATAGCACCTAACTATGCCCATAACTTCATGGGTTTTCATTTTGTGTGTGTTTTCATTAATGTAGTTATAGAAATTCAGCTTTTAAGTCTTTGTGGTTATTAATATGTTAGCAGGGTTTCTTTTGGTGTGAGTGGAGGTTTTCTTTAGTGTGTAGTATATATATGGGGCTCTCTTAAGCTTTGGAGATTGTGTTTAGTGTTTAAGAAGAGTATGTTAGGCAGTTTGCTTTGGTGGAGGCTTGTCGGCAAATACTTTGGGTAGTTTTTGGTTTTGTGATGAGAGCCATATTCTTTCTGTGTTGACTTACAAAAAGGGTATCCTTAGTGTAACAACAGATGTAAGTGGTGCCAGGTTGTTAGAAATGGGGGAGATCCCAGTTAGGGATCATTGAGTGGGTATAGGATTCCTAGGGGCCGATTTATCAAGCTCTGTATGGAGCTTGATGCCCCCTGAAGGCTCGCCGGAAACAGAAGTTATGAAGCAGCGGTCTAAAGGCCGCTGCTCCATAACTTGTCAGCCTGCTCTGAGACCACGGACAGAAATCAACCCAAGCAAATAGCAATCTGGCTGAGATGCAGCTACTTAAATGGAGCTGATACAAAAACCAAACATGTTGTCTCTAAAATGTTTTCATAGCAACTTCCTTTTGGTAGCTCTCGTGTGATATAGCCAATTAATTGAAACTAACTTAAGTTTGGCATGCAATTTGTTCACCGATTTATAAATTGTTCAACTTATTAGTTGTGTTCATTTTAAAATAGTTTCAATAAAATTCCCACTGTATTAAAATGTTCTCCTTATTGCATACAGTTATAAATAAAACTACAGGAATGTATGCAATCATAGTTAATCATATACTATCAGCTACAAGATTCATAATAGACAAAAGCTGGAACATCAAGTATAGTTTTTAAATTCAGGAAGTGATACTTAGAAGAAATGAGAAATACACTTAAGTGAAGATGCATTATTTTAACAATGGCATCATTTTTACAATATTGGCTGCACTGAATGGAATAGTTTAACTATAGGAAGTCCACAATGAAAAATCAATAACTAAAATAGAGGTAGAAAATAAACAAATTAGAGGAAAGTGGAAAAGACTTAGAGAATGAAACAGAGATCAGGATTCTGAAGAGCAAAAACTAAGATAAAGCTGATTGATAATAAATTAGTGCTAGGGAAGATGGAAGGAGAAATAATAATAAATAATAATAATAACAAACATGGCAATGAAAATACATACAGGGAAATTGAAATCAAAATATTTTATTTTATTTCTTTGTTCATCTAAAATATGCCATTTTAAAAAGAAATACGTTTTTGGTTTTGAAAAACGTATCATGTAGCGTATCATGTCCGCCAGACATCGCTGAAAGCATACGCTGTCGGCATTTAACATTGCACAAGCAGTTCTGGTAAACAGCTTGTGCAATGCCGCCCCCTACAGATTTGCGGTTGCTAGCAGGGGTTGTCAATCAACTCAATCATATAGAATCGGGCCGATTGATGTCCGCAGCCTCAGAGGCAATGGCCCAGTTAAGGAGCAGCAGTCTTAAGACCGGTGTTTCATAACTGCTGTTTCCGGCGAGCCTGAAGGCTTGCGCCGTGGAAACAGGGGCATCAGGGGCCATTCGGCCCTTAATAAATCAGCCCCAATGTATCAATAGTTTTCATGCTGGAGAAGGAGGTACGTCCCTACTTCCTTTCCCCTAGTAGAGCTGTTGCTGTTGGCTTTGTCATTAATAGCCAATAAATAATCTGTACCTACTAATGTGCACAAACATATATCTCCTGTTAGCTTCCATATCAATTTAGACAACTTTAACTTAATCAAAATATGTGTAAAACATATATGAGTGCATTTCAGTTTTGAATAAAAACATATTTGTAATATTCTTGCATTTACAATCCCACCGTTTTAGACCCTTATGTATTTATACTGTGACAAGAAAAAGTATGTGAAACTACTATAGTCTTAAAATCTGGTTTGATGTTTATCTAAGTTACAGTAATCAACAAATACAATCTGTTCAAATGAATAAAGCACAAATTAATTTATTGTTCTTGTACATATTGAAAATATCATTCAAATATTCACCGTATAGGTTGGAAAAAGTATGTGAAACCCTAAGCTAGTGATTTCAAAAAAGCTAATTAGATTTGGAAATCAGCAAACCTGGTGTCCAATTAATGAAATGAGATTGGAGGTGTGGGTTAGAGCTACTTTGACTTATAAAAAGTACATTTTGAGTTTGCTATTGACTAAATGCATCTGTTGATGTGAACCATGCCTCTCAAAAAAGAGCTTTCACAAGACCTTAAATCAAGAATTGTTGTGTTACATAAAGCTGGAAAGGGTTATAAAGTTATCTCAAAGTGCATAGATATTCATCTGTCCATCTGATTAGAATAGCCTATAGAATTACAGTAGCTCTTATTCTATTGGCTTTTCAAATCAGCCAATAGAATTAAAGTAGCTCTCATCCGATTGGCTGATTTGAATATGAAGGCTCAAATCAGCCAATAGGAATTCAAGGGACGCCATTTTTAATCGCGTACCTTGAATTCCTATTCAGTGTACGGCAGAGATCGTATGAAGAGGATCCTCCACGCTCCATGGTTCCGGTCTTCAGTTCCAGCGTCGCCGATCTTCAGTTCCAGCATCGCCGGTCTTCAGTTCCAGAGTGGACAGTCTTCAGGTCCGCGGCCATCGGTCTTCAACTCCTCTGCTCTGCGCCGGCTGGTTCCTGGAAGAAGAAGAGGTCGCCGCTTGGAAGAAGACTTCTCCGCCTGGAACAGGACCTTCTCCGCCAGTCTTCAGGACAGGTAAGGACCACTTGGGGGTTAGACTTAGGTTTTTTTAAGAGGGGGATCGGGTGGGTTTTTGAGTAGGGGTGTGTAGGTGGTGGGTTGTAATGAGGGGGTTGTTCTTTTCTTTACAGGTAAAAGGGCTGATTACTTTGGGGCAATGCCCCGCAAAAGGCCCTTTTAAGGGCTGGTAATAGAGCTGATTACTTTTTTAATTTATTTTAGGGTAGAGAAATTTTATTATTTTGGGGGGCTTTTTTATTTTATTAGGGGCTTAGATTAGGTGTAATTAGCTTAAAATTCTTGTAATCTTTTTTTATTTTTTGTAATTTAGTGTTTGTTTGTTTTTTGTAATATAGTTTAGTGTATTTATTTGTATTTTAGTTTAGATATTTGTAGTTTATTTAATTAATTTATTGATAGGGTAGTGTTAGGTGTAATGGTAACTTAGGTTAGGATTTATTTTACAGGTAATTTTGTAATTATTTTAACTAGGTAGCTATTAAATAGTTATTAACTATTTAATAGCTATTGTACCTAGTTAAAATAAATACAAAGTTACCTGTAAAATAAATATAAACCCTAAAATAGCTACAATGTAATTATTAATTATATTGTAGCTATCTTAGGGTTTATTTTATAGGTAAGTATTTAGTTTTAAATAGGAATAATTTAGTTAATATTAATATTATTTAGATTTATTTCAATAATAATTAAGTTAGGGGGTGTTAGGGTTAGACTTAGGTTTAGGGGTTAATATATTTAAAATAGATGGCGGCGGTGTAGAGGGATTAGATTAGGGGTTAATAAATTTAAAATAGGTGGCGGCGGTGTAGGGGGCTCACATTAGGGGTTAATAAATTTAATATAGCTGGTGGCGGTGTAAGGGGGTCAGATTAGGGGGTAGTACATATAATATAGGTGGCGGCGGTGTAGGGGGATCATATTAGGGGGTAATATATTTAAAATAGGTGGTGGCGGTGTAGGGGGCTCAGATTAGAGGTTAATATAGTTAATGTAGGTGGCGGTGGGATAGGGGGCTCACATTAGGGGTTAATATAGTTAATGTAGGTGGCGGCGGGGTAGGGTGCTCACATTAGGGGGTAATACATATAATATAGGTGGAGGCGGTGTAGGGGGCTCAGATTAGGGGGTAATAAATTTAATATAGCTGGCGGCGGTGTAGGGGGATCAGATTAGTGGGTAATACATATAATGTAGGTGGCGGCGGGGTCCGGGAGCGGCGGTTTAGGGGTTAAACACTTTATTAGGGATTGCGACGGGGGATTGCGGTTGACAGGTAGATAGACATTGCGCATGCGTTAGGTGTTAGGTTTTATTTTGCAGGTAGTTTAGGAAGTTACGGGGCTCCAATACTCAGCATAAGGCTTACTACGCCTGCATTTTGTGGTGAGGTGAAAATAAAGTAAGATTTTTCCATTTTTGCCACGTAAGTCCTTACGCTGTATATTGGATACCAAACTGCGCTGGTTTGGTATATCACTCTATGGGCCAAAAAACTACGGCCGAAGGGTGAAATATACGAGCGTAACTTCTATGTTACTCCGTATATGTGATACCAAACCAGCGCAAAATTTGGCGTCGCCGGCTTCTGCGGGCGACACTGCATATCGGATCAGGCCCCAGATATCCTAAGAATATGGCTGAGCTGGACAGTTCTGTAAGGAAAAGTGGTCCAAAATTCCACCTAAATGTTGTGCAGGTCTATTCTGCAGCTACCGGAAATGTTTGGTTGAGATTATTGCTGCCAAAAGAGGTTCAGTTAGCTATTAAATCCAAGTGTTCACTTACTTTTTCTGCAGCACTGTGAATGATTAATGGGGTGTGTTCAATAAAGACATAAAAGATTATTGTTTGTGTGTTGTTAGCTTACACATTGTGTTTGTCTATACTTGTGACTTTGATGAAGATGAGATGACAATTTATGACAAATTCATGTAAAAAAACAACTAATTCCAAAGGGTTCACATACGTTTTCTTGCCACTGTATACTGTTCAGGTCCAGTGACCCTCATGCAAACACAATGGCTGCTCAGAGAGATAGAAGTGGTGCATTTAATGTCAGAGATATCTCTGCATCATACAAGCCACTGATGACTCTAAACAAGCACAGTGTCTGAATGCTGGTGCATAGGGCATGCACAGCATATGTGTGTATGCCACTGAAACAATGATGCCTTTCTAGAAAACATTTTTGCTAAGAGAAATATATTGCACAAATGCTTCTATTCAAAACTGAAATGCACTCAAGCACATTACAGACTATAGACCATTAAGCCTCATTAAATTGACAAAAAGAATAAAGAATTTCATATTCCTTTTTTCATCAGGGTTTACTTTTTCAGTAAAGTTTTTAGAAAATGTAAATAGCTTGGAGTGACGGAATGAAACTCCATTTTGTTGAACATTGATTAACACTTGCAGTCTAGGCCTTGAACAGTTATAAAATGCCCATGAAAAGTCATGTGATGTATTTGTCAAGATAATTATGATTCTTTGGAATAGATCCAATTATTTGTTAAAGGAACTTAGAAAAATAAATCTATTTAGCCATGAAAGGTTTATTTATTGGAAAACTTTGCAATTCACAATATTATTATTGTTGTTATCATTATTACCTGCTTTTCCTGTAGTTTTAATTTTAAAATTGTAATTTTTCCACAGCCGGACCGAAGCACATTAAGAGTATGCAATTTTAAACAACATTCCAATTTACTTCTATTATCTAATTTGCTCCATTCTCTTGATATCCTTTGTTGAAAAGCATATCTAAATAGGCTCAGTAGCTGCTTATTGGTGGCTACACATAGAGTCCTTGTGTGATTGGCTCACGCATGTGCATTGCTATTTATTCAACAAAGGATACCTAAAGAATGAAGCAAATTAGATAATAGAATTAAATTGGAACATTTTTTTAAATGGTATTCTCTATCTGAATCATGAAAGAATAATTATGGATTTCATGTCCCTTTAAGAATCCTGGTCCTGCTGCACAATGATTTGCAAGTATGTGCAGAAGCTCATGCATATCTGTTGCTGACTGGCCACCAAAAAGAAGATAAGATAAAGAAATCTCAAGAGGTATTTCAAAGGGTGTGCCATAGGACTACAAATTTTGGTAACCAAATAACATTTATAAATGCTTTTAAAATATCTTTTTTTCTATGCAGCTGTTTGAGATTTATTTATTAATGTTTGTGTATGTATAAAATAAATTATTATCCTTTAAATTGTACATTCTGAGGAGAAATTTCTACCATTTAATGAGCATTGTTCAAATGAATCACTTTCTCCCTCTGCTGGACGATTTCTATAGGTTCAGAGTATATTTACCAGCCTGAAACGCCAAAAAAATATGTATGAGTTTGAAAATGAAATACAAAAAAAGCATATTTGGATATATCTAATTCATGACTACATGAATGTGCGTAGCATACAATATGGTTGTACAATTATTTTGCTACTTGCATCCTCTGCAAGGCTAATACAGAAGGTAACAGCCGTATGTGCTTATCAACATTATATGCCTAAAAAAACATGACTTTACTAACAGATTTACAAATTAAGGCTTTTTATTGACCTTGAAAAACCTGCAAAAGACCATTTATAGGCAAACAAAAAAGGTATTTGCTTGTGTTCAGTTGAAATAATTTCAGTGAGAATTATCTATACATACATATTAAGTAAATCCTGTACAATCCAAAACTAATAATGCCATTTCTGAACACTGCTCTAATAACCTCTAATTAACATAATTGTCTGTGGATTAGATTAAAGGAACAGTCTGTTATTTTCTCTAAATGGTATGCAGACTTGGAAACATCCATAGGCAGGTCTGCTATACGAACAGGACTGCTTTACAGATGTTGGAATTCTGGCTCTCAAAGCTGGAGACTATAGTAGTCATTTGAGAAGGCCTGTTGCTAGGACTGTGCATTGAAAGGTTTTTGATGCCTCCGTATGCGGAAGAATGCGGCTGCACTTTCGAAAGTGCAACACCTTAAGGGTTAGATTACGAGTGGCGCACTAACAGTTGCGCACGAGCGATAAGGGGTTTATCGTGGGTGTTTGCACAAATAATAAGTAGCGTGTGCAGTACAAATTGGAAGCAAAAACTTTCGCTCGAGCGTAATTGAATTTAATGCATTGGGTTAATGCAACTTCAGAGCTCTGGTTAAGTGTTATGCTTGAATAAAAGGTTGCACAAAAACATCAAAAATACATTAAAAAGTACAGTTACACTCATAATAACACAATCTAATAAAAATTATTGTTTTAAAATTGCAATAAAAACTTATAAGGGCTCAAAAGGCTGACAAAGGGCTTTAACATAGAGATACATACATTATATACATCTAAATCTAAAGATATGTATATGTATAGATGATTATACAGTATGTGTATATATATTTTTACAGACATATACACATGTAAAAACATAAATACATATGTACGCACATATAGACATATATGTAAGTGTATTGGGGCCCTTTGCAGTCAAGTAGCTGAAAACATGTAATATCATATTTATGCAATATTCATATTTAATAGTGTTTATAGTTAAGTGTTTAACTATGTATGTACTGTAACTATTGCAAATTCCAATGTTCTTTAAATATGGGAATATGTTCTATGTATTTTAAAATATATATTCCTATATATATCTGTATATATCTGTACCTATATATAATCATATTTACAGTATTTATAGGTATATATATATATATATATATATATATACAGTATATATATATATATATATATATATATATATATATATATATATAGATATATATTACTAAAATACCATCATATATATTTAGAAATATGTATTTATGAATACATAGAACGTATTCTTCTATGTGAATTACATTGGAATGTGAAATATTCATATTTCATGTCAGTTTTGTGTACTTAAGAAATAAAATGCAACTGGGTTTGCACGCTTGTAAGGGTCTTAGGTTTTTTCCATGTGATTTTCCAAGATGTATGGTGTTCCAGTTTTTCTTCTTTTCCACATACACCCATGAGTATTTTCCTTTTAAGTGCACCTTTAAGGTCAAATTGTACTGCACTATTGTTGTCTTTTAACCTCTAAGGTATCAACATCATTATTGTATATCTGATTGGTGTTTGCGGGACGAGGGGAAGGCTGGCACTATTCCCTGAGGAGAACAGCACCGCCATTCTACAGATGCTTTTAGGCTAGTGAAATCTGACAAATGCACTTCCCATAAAGGCTTAAACTTCCTATTTTGCTCAACTATATAAAGCTTAAATTAACACATCGACTATAGCTTGGGAGAAAGACTGGTCATGGTCACGTTTGTTAAATCTATAACTTTATTTTACTTTAGCTTAACTTTTTGCATAACTTTAATGAACCAGGTGTCGGCAACTTGAATAAAGGGGGTGCAGAGGTCGCAACTGTGACTGGGTCCCTGAGGGTGTAGGCCCAGCTTTAAAAAAAAAATATATATATTTTCTTTTTTCTTCAATAAAAAACATTGACCTGCCACTGCCTGCACTGATATCATGTGAGTGTGATGTGATGCTTCACTAGTGTCTCTGACTACAGGGGTTAGTGTTTCTGTTTTACCCATTGGTGTGTATGTGACTGTGTGTATTTATGCATGTATGTGTGTATGTGTATGTTTGTGGAACCAGCAAATTACAGACCTTGTTACTACAGCATGGGGGGCGGGGGGTAAACAGTGTCACTATACAGTACCACTATATACAGTATGGGGGGCTGGACCATGTCACAGACTACTGTGGTCACTATATAAAGTACTGGGGCGGGTAGGGTCAGGCCAGCCATCTCACCGGCACATTACAGACTGTGTCACTGACTCACTATATACAGTACTGGTGGGTTAAACAGTGTCACTATATACAGTAATAGGGGGGTCCGACCATCTCACAGACTGTGGGCACAGGGTACCTCCTTTTGCAGACATGAAATCTGATTCACATTTTTTTTCTGTGTTAAATGTAAAAATAAAAAATAAAATAAAAAATGATATGTATAAAAGTCACCTTTTTTGTGTGGGGGGGTAGGGGGTGCTTCTTAGATTCTTGCACCTGGGCCCTGTGGTTTCTAGTTACGCCTCTGCTTGAGTAAGTAACCTAATCCTTACCAACAGATCATCAAGGCCCTGCAACGGAGCACACTCTGTCTCTTGGCATTCACTCTGCACCCTCTCTGCCCACACCCAGGGCCATGACCAAATGCCTGGCTAGGGCATAGTGCATTCCAGCCCAGCAAGGCAACCCTTAACAAGTGGGCCGTACAGAAAGCACAGTAAGGTGGAAATAAATTAAAGCTTGGGCTTGCTAGCTCAATTAAACCTACTCCTGCTGAGACTGACTAACCACAACCCTAAGGAAGCTGCAAACTCAAAGCCACCATCTAACTGCCCCAGCCAGGGTGGGTGGGCAGGAAAATTCTTGAAGACAAGATGCAGGAAAAAGAGGCCAGAAATCCTGCTTTAGGGCCTTATAACAGGTAATTAGATGCCCGATCCTGAACTTGCAACAAAACAACATTCACACACATCCACTCCAGACGCATTCTCAGCATTGTAAAACATACAATCTTCAGACTTGAATTACAGGAAATTGTCAAATGAAATGATGAAAAAATATAGCAAATTTGTTTTACTATTCATAATTAAACTTTCTATATCACAACCTAAATGGCACTTGAAAATAAACCAATGTTAAGCATATGAAACATCAGCAGTTTACCCAAAAGTCAAGTTACAGCTGTTTAAATTGACTATGCAGCTAACAGAAATTTCATATTTGTTTGCATTTAATATTCAAAGACCATGATATGATAAATTATGAACGAATAAAAAGTTTTTCATTTAAACATATTTACTTTAATGTATAGAGAAGTTCAACAGGTTTCAATTTCCTAATATTTAAAGACTAATATACGTTATGTAAGTTCTATCGGGCAGACTTGCTGGGCCTATGGCTCTTATCTGCCGTCAATATCTATGTTTCTATGTATTATCTTCTTAGCTATGGCTCAGAAACAGTTAAGTCTTGCCCTAGTTACTAGATACATACAGGAGAGGGCTAAGCTTTTATGTGAAAACTTTTATGAAAGCATTAAAGATAAATGAAGGTAATGCATTAAGTTTAATGCACTGCAGCTAGTAATGAAAAGCAGTCTGCTTAAAAAATGCATGCGTTGTTTGTTTTTATCAGGCCAAAGTATAAGTATCAGGACAAATTCCTGCACCAGCACTCTAATGACATCCAATCAGAGGCTGTATCACCTGAACCATTAAAGTGAATAAGAGGGATGTCTCAGCTGCTTGTTATTTTAGACTGTGGACAATGTTGCAAATATACAGTAATATTTCAGTATCTCCTTCACAGTTTCACATATACAGTAAAACTGGCATTGTGCAATACCTGCCAGAGGGTAACCGATGCAGAGAGGGAAGAGAGCTGTTTGAGAGGGGTCAGGGGGTGGGATGTGTCAGGTGGGAGGGTAATCTATAAACTAAAGCTAAAATTAACCTTACAAACTACCTAATTAACCCTCCCTTCACTGCTGGGCATAATACAAGTGTGGTGCGCAGCTGCAATTAGCGGCCTTCTAATTACCAAAAAGCAACGGCAAAGTCATATATGTCTGCTATTTCTGAACAAAGGGGATCCCAGAGAAGCATTTACAACAATTTGTGCCATGATTGCACAAGCTATTTGTAAATAATTTTAGTGAGAAACCTAAAGTTTGTGAAAAATTTAACAATTTTTGATTTGATCGCATTTGGCGGTGAAATGGTGGCATGAAATATACCAAAATGGGCCTAGATCAATACTTTGGGTTGTCTACTAAAACAAAGTATATAGTTTTGATAGGTAAACATAAAAAAGGCTCTATTTCTGTTTAAATGGGGTGATAGCAAAAATGCTAAATTTAGAAACTATTTAACATGGGTGTTTTTTGGTGGTTGTAGATGCGTAACAGATTTTGGGGGTAAAAGTTAGAAACTAATGTTTTTTTTTTATTTTTTCATCATGTTTTATAAAATAAATTTATTGTAAATTATATGATATGATAAAAATAATGGTATCATTAGAAAGTCCATTTAATAGCGAGAAAAACGGTATATAATAGGTGTGGGTACAGTAAATTTATTTTTAAGTAAAGGTTCAGGAGTGAGGATGCATCTGAGTTTTCTTTAGATTGCCATGCTTGTTTAGTCAATAATATAAAAGTGACTGGAAATTCCTTTGAGCCAGGCATCTTAAAGGGACATAATATACTTTGAGATCGTTATATAAAATGTTTAATTCTGCATATTTAAAATATAATATCCATTCACTATTTATTGTGCTTTTGTGTAAAAACAGTTATTATCCCTCATCCTTTCAAAGGGACAAATGTCAATTTTATAAAGATTTACTCAGTTTCAGGCAACTAAGTATAATATTTACAATTACAATAGGTAGAAATAGAAGTCAGTCAGACATCATTACCTTTGTGTTGGAAGCTGTAGAGGTTGGAGGATGCAGTGGTTAGAGGACTAATGGACGTGGTAGTAGGGGTGCAGAGAAAGGTGGATATAATAGTGCAAGGCTAAACTAGATAGATAGATAGATAGATAGATAGATAGATAGATAGATTGATCGATAGAGAGATAGATCTAGAGCTGAAAATGGGTTGCAATAACAGGCCCAATAAGCCCATCAGCAAGACTGAAACGTAGCTCACAGAGATTAAAGCCCTTAATGTCAGAAGTGAACATGTATAATACCTTGGCGTAAGGCGCTCAATCGGTTTTAGCATTATGATATAAAATTGGCGACTTCAGAGAGGAACCCATAGTATCAGGCATCTAAATACAGTGTCCCCTTCAGGTGCCTGAATAGCAAATTCCTTAGTGATAATTATAATGGAGTATGGGTGATTATCGGAAGGAACGAGGCAAATGCCCCCAGACATCTACTCATCTGGTGTCTGATTTTTGGATAAATTTTATAAGAGCACAAACATAAGCCCATTGTTATTTAGAGATGTATCACTGACATCAGAGCCACTTGACCCATTAGTTATCAAATGGTCAATGTGAAAATGTGTTGGCCACTTTTTTATATTCTTTATATGCCTGCAAGAATGCAATGACTCCATAAATGTAATATTATGACATTCAAATACTGTAAACATAAAATGTTATACCATGTATTTTACTAATAACCCTTCAAAATTGAAATTTTGGGCCCAATTTAACAAAGCCCGGATGAACAAGATTCGCTTCCGAGCCTGCGGTGAAGGGCATCCAAAGCTGCATAAGATAAATAAAGCCCTTTATATTCAAACTAGTTGGTAAGTCTGCCCAGAGCGCAGTCTATATGTTGTAAATTAAAAAAAAAAAAAATGAACTACAGAAAAAAATAAACAAATTATCAAAAATAAAAAATTTAAACCTAATCCCTATGAAAATTAAAAAGCCCCCCAAAATAAAAACACCCCCTAATCTAATGCTAAACTACCAATACCCCTTAAAAGGGATTTTTGTAGGGCATTTCCCTAAGTTGAAAAGCTCTTTTGCAGTTACAAAAAATTCTAAGTCCCCCCTAACAGTAAAACCCACAAACCCACCAAACCCCCCAAAATAAATAAACCTAACACTAAAAAACCTTAACCATTCATTGCCCTGAAAAGGGCATTTGTGTGGGCATTGCCCTTAAAAGGGCATTCAGCTCTTTTGCTGCCCATCCCTAATCGGAAAAACAAAAACAAAAAAACCCCAATAATTAAAAATAAAACCTAATCCCTATCAGCTAGATTTGGAGTTTGGCGGTAGATGGGTTGTTAACGCTACGCAGGCTTTTTTCTGGCCGCACCATAAAAATAACTCTGGTATCGAGAGTCCAAAAAAATGCTGCGTTAGGCTCCAAAAAAGGAGCGTAGAGCATTTTTACAGCAAATGCAACTCTCGATACCAGAGTTGCTTACGGACGCGGCCAGCCTCAAAAACGTGCTCGTGCATGATTCCCCCATAGGAAACAATGGGGCTGTTTGAGCTGAAAAAAAACCTAACACCTGCAAAAAAGCCGCGTTCAGCTCCTAACGCAGCCCCATTGTTTGCTATGGGGAAACACTTCCTACGTTTGCACCTAACACTCTAACATGTACCCCGAGTCTAAACACCCCTAACCTTACACTTATTAACCCCTATTCTGCCGCCCCCGCTATCGCTGGCCCCTGCATTATATTATTAACCCCTAATCTTCCGCTCCGTAAACCGCCGCAACTTACATTATCCCTATGTACCCCTAATCTGCTGCCCCTAACACCGCCGACCCCTATATTATATTTATTAACCCCTAATCTGCCCCCCTCAACGTCGCCTCCACCTGCCTACACTTATTAACCCCTAATCTGCTGAGCGGACCGCACCGCTACTATAATAAATGTATTAACCCCTAATCCGCCTCACTAACCCTATAATAAATAGTATTAACCCCTAATCTGCCCTCCCTAACATCGCCGACACCTAACTTCAATTATTAACCCCTAATCTGACGACCGGAGCTCACCGCTACTATAATAAATGGATTAACCCCTAAAGCTAAGTCTAACCCTAACACTAACACCCCCCTAACTTAAATATAATTTACATCTAACGAAATTAATTAACTCTTATTAAATAAATTATTCCTATTTAAAGCTAAATACTTACCTGTAAAATACATCCTAATATAGCTACAATATAAATTATAATAACATTGTAGCTATTTTAGGATTAATATTTATTTTACAGGCAACTTTGTAATTATTTTAACCAGGTACAATAGCTATTAAATAGTTAAGAACTATTTAATAGTTACCTAGTTAAAATAATAACAAAATTACCTGTAAAATAAATCCTAACCTAAGTTATAATTAAACCTAACACTACCCTATCAATAAATTAATTAAATAAAATACCTACAATTACCTACAATAAAACCTAACACTACACTATCAATAAATAAATTAAATACAATTCCTACAAATAACTACAATTACATAAACTAACTAAAGTACAAAAAATAAAAAAGAACTAAGTTACAAAAAATAAAAAAATATTTACAAACATAAGAAAAATATTACAACAATTTTAAACTAATTACACCTACTCTAAGCCCCCTAATAAAATAACAAAGACCTCCAAAATAAAAAAAAGCCCTACCCTATTCTAAATTAATAAAGTTAAAAGCTCTTTTACCTTACCAGCCCTGAACAGGGCCCTTTGCGGGGCATGCCCCAAGAAAATCAGCTCTTTTGCCTGTAAAAAAAAACATACAATACCCCCCAACATTACAACCCACCACCCACATACCCCTAATCTAACCCAAACCCCCCTTAAATAAACCTAACACTAAGCCCCTGAAGATCTTCCTACCTTGTCTTCACCTCAACAGGTATCACCGATCCGTCCTGGCATCCGGTGCTAAAGAGGTCCAGAAGAGGCTCCAAAGTCTTCCTCCTATCCGGCAAGAAGAGGACATCCGGACCGGCAAACATCTTCATCCAAGCGGCATCTTCGATCTTCTTCCATCCGGTGCGGAGCGGGTCCATTTTGAAGCAGCCGACGCGGATCCATCCTCTTCTTTCGGCGTCTCCCGACGAATGACGGTTCCTTTAAGGGCGTCATCCAAGATGGCGTCCCTTGAATTCCGATTGGCTGATAGGATTCTATCAGCCAATCGGAATTAAGGTAGGAATATTCTGATTGGCTGATGGAATCAGCCAATCAGAATCAAGTTCAATCCGATTGGCTGATCCAATCAGCCAATCAGATTGAGCTCGCATTCTATTGGCTGATCGGAACAGCCAATAGAATGCGAGCTCAATCTGATTGGCTGATTGGATCAGCCAATCGGATTGAACTTGATTCTGATTTGCTGATTCCATCAGCCAATCAGAATATTCCTACCATAATTCCGATTGGCTGATAGAATCCTATCAGCCAATCGGAATTCGAGGGACGCCATCTTGGATGACGTCCCTTAAAGGAACCGTCATTCGTCGGGAGACGCCGAAAGAAGAGGATGGATCCGCGTCGGCTGCTTCAACATGGACCCACTCCGCACCGGATGGAAGAAGATAGAAGATGCCGCTTGGATGAAGATGTTTGCCGGTCCGGATGTCCTCTTCTTGCCGGATAGGAGGAAGACTTTGGAGCCTCTTCTGGACCTCTTCAGCACCGGATGCCAGGACGGATCGGTGATACCTGTTGAGGTGAAGACAAGGTAGGAAGATCTTCAGGGGCTTAGTGTTAGGTTTATTTAAGGGGGGTTTGGGTTAGATTAGGGGTATGTGGGTGGTGGGTTGTAATGTTGGGGGGGGTATTGTATGTTTTTTTTTACAGGCAAAAGAGCTGATTTTCTTGGGGCATGCCCCGCAAAGGGCCCTGTTCAGGGCTGGTAAGGTAAAAGAGCTTTTAACTTTATTAATTTAGAATAGGGTAGGGCTTTTTTTTATTTTGGGGGTCTTTGTTATTTTATTAGGGGGCTTAGAGTAGGTGTAATTAGTTTAAAATTGTTGTAATATTTTTCTTATGTTTGTAAATATTTTTTTATTTTTTGTAACTTAGTTCTTTTTTATTTTTTGTACTTTAGTTAGTTTATTTAATTGTAGTTATTTGTAGGAATTGTATTTAATTTATTTATTGATAGTGTAGTGTTAGGTTTTATTGTAGGTAATTGTAGGTATTTTATTTAATTAATTTATTGATAGGGTAGTGTTAGGTTTAATTATAACTTAGGTTAGGATTTATTTTACAGGTAATTTTGTTATTATTTTAACTAGGTAACTATTAAATAGTTCTTAACTATTTAATAGCTATTGTACCTGGTTAAAATAATTACAAAGTTGCCTGTAAAATAAATATTAATCCTAAAATAGCTACAATGTTATTATAATTTATATTGTAGCTATATTAGGATGTATTTTACAGGTAAGTATTTAGCTTTAAATAGGAATAATTTATTTAATAAGAGTTAATTAATTTCGTTAGATGTAAATTATATTTAAGTTAGGGGGGTGTTAGTGTTAGGGTTAGACTTAGCTTTAGGGGTTAATCCATTTATTATAGTAGCGGTGAGCTCCGGTCGTCAGATTAGGGGTTAATAATTGAAGTTAGGTGTCGGCGATGTTAGGGAGGGCAGATTAGGGGTTAATACTATTTATGATAGGGTTAGTGAGGCGGATTAGGGGTTAATAACTTTATTATAGTAGCGCTCAGGTCCGCTCGGCAGATTAGGGGTTAATAAGTGTAGACAGGTGGAGGCGACGTTGAGGGGGGCAGATTAGGGGTTAATAAATATAATATAGGGGTCGGCGGTGTTAGGGGCAGCAGATTAGGGGTACATAAGGATAACGTAGGTGGCGGCGCTTTGCGGTCGGCAGATTAGGGGTTAATTATTGTAAGTAGCTGGCGGCGACGTTGTGGGGGGCAGGTTAGGGGTTAATAAATATAATACAGGGGTCGGCGGTGTTAGGGGCAGCAGATTAGGGGTACATAAGTATAACGTAGGTGGCGGTCGGCAGATTAGGGGTTAAAAAAATGTAATCGAGTTGCGGCGATGTGGGGGGACCTCAGTTTAGGGGTACATAGGTAGTTTATGGGTGTTAGTGTACTTTAGGGTACAGTAGTTAAGAGCTTTATGAACCGGCGTTAGCCCAGAAAGCTCTTAACTACTGACTTTTTTCCTGCGGCTGGAGTTTTGTCGTTAGATGTCTAACGCTCACTTCAGAAACGACTCTAAATACCGGAGTTAGGAAGATCCCATTGAAAAGATAGGATACGCAATTGAGGTAAGGGGATCTGCGGTATGGAAAACTCGCGGCTGAAAAGTGAGCGTTAGACCCTATTTTGAGTGACTCCAAATACCGGCGGTAGCCTAAAACCAGCGTTAGGAGCCTCTAACGCTGGTTTTCACGGCTACCGCCAAACTCTAAATCTAGGCCTTTGAAAATAAAAAAGCCCCCCCAAAATAAAAACACCCCCTAATCTAATGCTAAACTACCAATAGTCCTACACTGAATAGTGAATTCAAGGTACGCTATTAAAGATGGCATCCCTTGAATTCCTATTGGCTGATTTGATTCTTCAAATCCAAATCAGCCAATAGGATGAGAGCTACTGAAATCCTATTGGCTGTTTAAATCAGCCAATAGAATTTCAGTAGCTCTCATCCTATTGGCTTATTTGAATTTGAAGAATCAAATCAGCCAATAGGAATTCAAGGGACGCTATCTTTAATCGCGTACCTTGAATTTACTATTCAGTGTACATCGGCGATCGGAAGAAGAGGATCCTCCACGCTCCATGGCTCCGCAGTCGCCAGTCTTCAGTTCCGCTGTCCTGGATGAAGAAAGAAGAGGTCCCCGCTTGGAAGAAGATGTCGGCCGTCTGGAAGAAGACTTTACCGCATGGAAGAGGACCTTCTCCCTCGGACTTAAGGAATTCAAGGGACGCCATCTTTAATTGCGTACGTTGAATTCACTATTCAAGAAGAAGAGGAAGAAGAGGATCCTCCACGCTCCATGGCTCCACGGTCTCCGGTCTTCAGTTCCGCAGTCGCCAGTCTTCAGTTCCGCTGTCCTGGATGAAAAAAGAAGAGGTCCCCGCTTGGAAGAAGATGTCGGCCGTCAGGAAGAAGACTTTACCGCATGGAAGAGGACCTTCTCCGCCAGACTTTAGGACCTGTGAGTATCTATTTGGGCCTTTAGTGTTCTGTTGGCTGCCTCGCGCTGCCAATATTCTATTGAGGATGTGTGTGCAACTGCCGACGGCGACGGACATTACAAACACAATTAAAGTATAGATAAAGATGCATTGCAAAATCTATCTGTCTGTCCTCAACCATTATTTTATGTAGCATCCTCAGCCAAACATCTTTGGTTGCACTAATTCAGGTGTTAACAGAGCTTAGTAATTACCCAATTTTAAATGCATGTTACCATGGTCCCGACCTGATAATCAAAATCTTGCAGTCATGGAGTGAAATCATACTAAATCTTTGGGATTTTTTAGACCTTATATTGTAAAGTAGGAGTTTCTCCTTCACATACCAAATGCTGCTTAGTGAGATGAACATATCTCAAGGTAAAATTTGAGTTAAATATATATATATATAATCTGTATATATTTATATAGGTATAGATATATATTTTACAAAAAAATAATTAAAAGTCTATGGGGAGAAGGAGTTAGGTGTTTGTGATAACGTAAGTCCTGAAGTTAGCGCGTCTGAGTCTTTCGCTTGAGTGCTCGCTTTTTACTTTTAACTTGTAATAAATGAACAAACCCGGCCGCACTAAAATTATCACACCACTTGTAATCAGACGCTGTATTTTTTGTTTTTGCCATCTGTAAGATTGTTTTGGACACTCACAATTGCTGCAATGTTTCCATCCTGCAGAACTCAAAAACCTTTGCATGAAGTGGCATAGTAAGACGTAGACAGCAAAGGGAGCTGTATTCAAGTCTTATAACTAATGCTTTATTTACCCAAGGGAAGTTGTTTTGTTTGCTGATCTAAAAGGATACATATTGACTGACAATATTAAGTCTGGTGACAAACTCAAAGCTTCAAAACTGAAGCAGAATCTGTGACGTGACTATACTCATGACAAGAATATAGCAGGATTTCTTTTTGCAAAGATTTTCAAAGACAGTGTGTACACAGCTTGTATCCTAGAACATCCTATTACAATCCATTACAGTTTTCTGTGTAAGAACCTTATAATCAAATAGTTTCTGCTTCATTTTCTATTGTATTCTAATCCAATAGAAGCACTGTTTGAATTAGTGAAGCCCCCTCCCTATATTGTATATGCATTATAACAGGGAAAACTGCTTTGTTTTTCTTATTATTAAATAGTTAAAAGTGAGTATAAAGCGCCTAGAGGCTGGGTTAGGACGGGCCTAATATATTAACAAGACCACAGAATAAAAATTACTAATTGTGCATTATAATATAGAATCACATAAAATCACCCAATATAGGGAATAGAATGTAAAATCTTAATTTATTACAAATAATAATGACATAAAAAATGTAAAACCAAACAAAATACAATATACAATGAAAAGATCCGGATCTGGTGAGTCTCCTAAAAAGTTCTAAAATAACCAAAGAGGTTGTCCAATGGGTAAAATCCTGAATATACTTTAAAAGTCACACAGTCACAAAGGCTTGACCTCCAAATGTTTAAATAGCAGAATTGAGGTAATGCAGATGATAAAAAAACTAAAACTAATGTGATGAAAAAGTAAAAAATGTAAAAAAAATGTGTGAACGTGGATAAATATGAAAAACAAAAATTAAAAATCAAGTGGCCATCTATATATATATATATACATATATATATATATATATATATATATATATATATATATATATATATATATATAAAAACAAAAGATTGAAAAAATAATACAAAAATGTGATGAAAAAATATATATGCGTGAATCAAAAAGGTGTGTTATCCAAAAGGTGGAGAAGTTGGACAAAGAGCACCATCAGATGGTAGTAGAGGTTGTGGTTGGAAACCATGTGGAGTAGGTGGATGCAGATGGAACTCAGAGAATGGCTGTGATAGTAGATGGATATCTGCAGCAGGATTTTTTTCTTTTCATTTGGCAGGGCTGGATATGTAAGTATTGACTACTGGGTTGGACAGCTGGTCACTGGCTGAGGTTGTGCTGGTATTTTGTTCTTTCCCTGGAAAGGACTTGAAGCTGGATTCATACTGCTCATGCTAAGCCACTTCCATCTGAACATCCTTCAGTTTGTCTATGTCATCCTGATATACCTGCTGTACCTCTTTAATTGTTATGCTAAATTGATGAATTAAGATTTATGTTGCATTTTCTGATATTTTGGTAACACTTGTTTGCAATTTTGATAATTTCTCAGACTCAATTACAGTTCCAATTTAAGTCCCTGATGTAGACAGCCTACTTTGCAGGGAGAGATGACTGAACTAGGGTTGTCAGCTGCGTTCCATACAAAATAATGGATGATTAGTAGATGATCTAAGGAGTAAGTAAGCAGGGCCATGATTTGACTCCAGATTAGATCACTGGCCTGCAGCCCCTGTAAACCACACACCTGCATACAATCTTAGGCATCACCAAATATGCCCTGCAGGCCCTCTTTATACCTCATACCCACACCAATCTCAGGTTAAAGTTAGTGGCACATTTTACAGCTTAAAACTGTGACACCAGTATATAGAGTATATATTTTAATTAAACCAGGAAACAATGAGGTTTATTAGTATGTGAAGAGTAGTTAAACTTTTTACATTAAAAACAGCGTGTAAACAGCCAACAAATGACACTTAAAACATACTAAATTGGAGGTCAAGAATGTTGAATTAGAAAAGTCTTTCAAAATGAATACCACAGTTGAATTATTTCACACATCTAAGGAATTGGAATATACCCCCATGATAGAAAATTGTTTATTGCACACATGTCCTCATATAAGCTTTTTAGAAAACTAAAACTGTGATTAAACACATATTGCACTACTCAGTAGTAATCAATTAATATTTAAGTAGCATTCAATGACTATTGCATCTGTGCTGCTCTGAAAAAAGGCTCAGAAAACTCCTGTTTCTTAAAGGTTTTTATGTGTTTACCTAATCAAAATCTAAGAAATCCAGACTAATTCAAACTGGAACCCCAAAAAAATTCCAGTTGAGATTGACCCACTAGCACACTAATTACTACTTTAAAAATATAATGGGCCCAATTTGCGCTCATTGGGCTTACCGCTGGTATTACAAGTTGAAAGTAAACACGATTGGGCTCAAGTGATCACATTTACTTTCAATATTTAATACCAGAATGATTACTGTGACTTTGCTCTGGCTAACTGTTTTGCGAAATTAAAAAGTTGCAGAAAACATTATAAAGTATAGTTACACTCATAATAACACCATCTAATAAAAATTATTAAAAAATATATTTTTCACACAAACTTTATAAAAGCTCAAAGATATGAGATCTCAGGTATTAGAAAAAAAAGGCAGGCAAGGGGCTTTAACAGTGAGATACATATACATCTTTAAAAATGAATATATAATAGTTGTTACTTATATACAAGAAAAAAATATTGGTCTTGGTTGTTTGTTTGGTTTCAAAACAATTTGTATGCTTTATTATGTTATTTTCAGGGGGAAAACATACATTTAATTTAGGTGACCGGACTTCCTAAACCCCAATTCAGGATACTTGAGACCCCAATTTCAGGACACCTTATAAATGTTGAGGAGGTGTTAAAAAAAGACTCATTTTTTTACCTACAATGTGCCAGATTATGAGTGAAGTGCTATTTAACACTCCTGATCAAGTATTAACTACGCTAGAAGTAAGCTTTTTGCTCTCATCGGGTTGCGCTTGTATTACGAGTTGAAAGTAAACTATTTTCACTTGTGCGCTAACCCGACGAGCGCAAACAGCTGAAGTTAGAATATTGCATGCACGTTCATGTATACCCCCATAAAAGCCAATGGAGAAAAAAAGTGGGGGGGAAACAACCAACTTGCGCACAAACCTGATTGCATATTCTCATGTGTGCTAACCAAACATGAAACTATGAATATTTCCCATTTCAATGTTCTATTTCTACATCTAAATATATATATGATGTTTTTTGCACAAATATATATTTATACCTATATACTGTATATACATGATTATAATTAGGTATAGATATATACAGATACAGTACATATAGGAGTATCTATTTATAAATACTTAGAACATATTCCTCTATGTGCAGAACATTGGAATGTGAAATATTTACAGTATATACATAGCTAAACACTTTATTAAATATGAATATTTCATATTTACATGTTTTCATGTTTACTTAACTGCAAAGGGCTCCAATGCACTTATATATATATATAAATATATATATATATATATATATGTGTGTGTGTACATATGTATTTATGTGTTTATATATGTCTGTAAATACATATATACACATATAAATACATAAATACATATGTACACACACATATACAGTGTATATATATATATATATATATATATATATATACTTACATACATATCCATCTCTAGACATGTATATGTATGTATGTCTATGTCAAAGCCATTTGCTTGCCTTTTTTTCTAACACCTGAGATCTCATATATTTGAGCCCTTATAACTTTTGTGTGCAATATTTATTTGAATAATATTTATCAGATTGTGTTATTATGAGTTTAAGAGTACTTTGTAATTTTTATTAATGTGTTTTGTGCAACTTTTTTGTTTTGCGAAACAGTGAACCAGACTTCTGAGGACACAGTAATAAATGTAGCATAAATCGCGACTGCGCTCAAGCGATCCCGTTTACTTTCAACTCATAATACCAGCGGTAAACCCAACGAGCGCAAACACCTATGATAATCCCCTTATCGCTTACGCGTAACTGTAATCTGGCCCAATGTAAGGCAAAAGTAAAACCTACTGTGAGGATAAAACTGGTGTTATCCTTATTTTAAAATAAAGAAGAAGAACTGCTGTATTTTTCAGAACTGTGACTATCCTAAGGAGGTCTTTTTTTATCTTGGTTTTTATCTTAAAAAACTAAGCACTTAAATACCCTTTCAGTGGCATCAGTGGTTTCAGCTATCTCTGGTCGTCATCTGCCTCTGCATGCCAACCCATGCTGTAAGTGTTTCAGCCCCCAACACATATCCCCTTCCTCTGTATGTCAATCCATGCTGCAGCTATAAATGCTCCAGTTACAAACGCCTGCCTCTGTTTACCAGTGCATACTTTACGTGTATCTACATATTTGATATACGTTAAAGATGCTGAGATATTGACATACTTGTTTTATTTTGTCTTACTCATATTTATGGTTTTGCACACAGATTGCCATACTTCCTGCTCTGCATGACTTGAAATTTTTTATATGACAGGTAGGATGTAGTCAAAATGACATGTAGGGTGCAGTCAAAATATTGTGGAGCTATATATACAACTTCACGAGCTAGATAACATATATATATATATATATATATATATATATATATATATATATATGTAGCAGAGATGTGCACTCTCACCTTCCAACGACTGCCAGGGTGCTAGTGAGAATTAGTATAGAAAAACAACAAGCTTGCACTCACTGGTCTTTTTTTGTGAAATATTTTACTTGAAAAACTGTTTTTCAAGTAAAATATTTCACAAAAAAAGACCAGTGAGTGCAAGCTTGTTGTTTTTATATATATATATATATATATATATATATATATATATATATATAACAAATTATAAGGTAAGCCGAAATGAAATTAATATTTTAAACTGTACCTATGCAATTTGTAAATCCCTGCTATCACATATATGTATACAACTACACCAGCTTTGCACACACTGTGCCTGGTGATGATCCCTGTATAGCAGTAGAGGATGGGCATTAATCACCACTATGCCCTGCTATAGTACATTAGTAAAGAACTACTCTAGCTCTACACACATTGTACCTGGCACAGATGGTCCCTGTTTAGCATCAGCAGAAAGTAATTGATCACCACTACGAAGATCACCAGAGCTATACTGCCTCACTCTGTAGCTACTACGGACTGCAACAGCTCAGCCACCCATAAATGCAAGCAGAAGCTCCTATTAAAAGTGGACCATATTCATTCTACCCTCCCCCGCAAGCTTCATGTCAGCCATAATCACAAGCAGTGTCGGTTCTACACGGGGGCCTACAGGGGCCAGTGCTCCTGTAAAATGTCCCTGCCCCCCCCCCCCGAGCTGACTGAATAATAAAATTAAAATGTAGCCCCAAAAGCAGAACTAATGTAATATGACTCAGAGTTCTACATGGATTAATTAGAGCGACATATCCAAACACTGCTTTGCCGGATGCGAGATGAGAATAAGAATGGCAGCAACAAGTATTGAAGTCAAGAGAGGAGCTACTAATGTCTTTTTGCAATATGCGGAGGTAAGCAAAATGATTTCATCTCGCAAAGTGATTTGTTGCACGTAACCGTGTTACTGTTGTTCCTAATCCTCACTCCTATAAGAAAATCAAGTTTGTAAATGTCTGGTCTCGCTATGTTTAAATATCTAAGCAAACTCATCGAAGCAAAAGCAAATATCCAAATGTCAGTATCCTAGCTAGTTCTACACAATGTTGTAACGTTAACCACATAACTTTATCAGTTTCGGCTGTGGCATTTCAATAAATAATACATTTATTGAGTAAAGTAATCAATAGTATCTGCCCGTAACCGTGTTAAGTAGGGATGGATGGTTAATTGTGAAATGAGACATTTGCGCCGCATACAGTATGCCTCTACATTGTTTTTCTTCTTCTAGTAGTCATCATGAAACGAGGAAGGGACATTGCAGACTTTTTTGTCCCAGTAAATAAAAAAGTTAGAGAAACATATCAAGGTATTGAGAGAGCTGAGGAGCTGGAAGAGGGAGAGCCAGAGGAGTTGGTGGAGGTTGGAGAGAAGGCAGGTGATGAAAGTGAAGGCACTGACACAGAGAGGGACATTCTAGAGGGTGAGGATGAAGAAGAGGGTGAGGAGCAAGAAAACATTCAGGGGCAGAGAGAGGAACAGCCAGAGGGACAGCAAGTTGATCCATCAAGTACTGCACCATCAGGTTTGTGATGTAGAAAAGTTGTTCTTATACATGCCATTTGCAAAGCAGTGTCATTACAATTCATAGTACAGTGTGTCCATAAAATGGTGCTTTCTGCCATAAATTCTCTTTTTTGCGTCATTGATATGTGATTCTTATGTTTAAAAACAAAACAAATACATGGCCTACATTTTAAAATACATGCATACATAAGTAAATAAATGTTGTTTATAGTTGTCCCTATGTTTACTGTGCATCTTTCCACAGATATCAGCAAGTCCAAGAACGATGTAGCAGTACAGGCCAAAGTGAACATATTCCCAACTCCTTTGATGGGGGACAGGAGACGGAGCTTTAGGCCAAACTGGTATGACCTTCATCCATGGCTTGAATATTCTGTCATGATGGACTCCACTTATTATTATGCATGAAGACATTTTAGCACCCCAAATGCCCCAGACACTGTTTTTGTCTCAAAACCTGGCTTTAGGAACTGGAAAAAAGCAACTGAGAGAGATGCAGGGTTTTTTGTACATGCAAAATCTGATCGGCACAAGTATGCAATGATAGCATGGAGGGATTGTCAAAGGGTTGTGAAAAATGATGAACCACTGGCAGATGTCCTTAACAAAGAACACACTAAACAAGTACAAGAAAATCGGGCATACATTAAAACAATTGGGGAAGTGCTGTTACTTACAGCTACACAAAACATAGCGCAAAGACATGATGAATCTGAGGAGACAATAACAAAGGGAACATCAGGGAAATACTTAGCACAGTTGCTAACCACGACCCAGTTGTTAAGAAAAGATTAACCTCAACTCACAATGCAAAACACACAAGCAAGATCATTCAGACTGAGGTTTTGGGTTGTTTGGCAGAAATGGTTCAGGCTGTAATCATAGAGGAAGTGAAAAACAGTGAGGTTTTTAGCGTCATGGCAGTTGAAACAAAGGATGTTTCAAAAAAAGAACATATTTCTCCGGTACTATTACAATGGGGCTATCAAGGAGAGTTTTCTCCATTTTGAAACTGCAGAGAGACTAGATGCAGCAGGCCTTACTGGAAAAATAGTGCACTTACTGGAGTGCTATGGTTTGGACTAAAAAAATAACCTTGCAGGCCAAGCATATGATGGTGCTGCTGTTATAAGTGGTAAGCATTCAGGGTGTCAAGGTATTTGAAATATTATTAAATAATATATAGAGGTATATTTGTCTTTATTTAATAGATCTGTGGATATGAACATGGTCTGTAGGACAAAGGATTAGATCTCCCCCACTCCAATTGCACAGGAGACATTCTTGGCTGAAAGGAGAACAAAGGATTATCTCTGGGAGATATCACACACTCAATATGTTAAATTATGCAATTGTATAATTTAGCAAGGAACTAAAATATAACATAGTTTCAGGATACAGGCAAATATATGGAGACGAAATGTCTGAATTACCCTTTTGGAACTGATCAAAATCATGGAGAGACAGCTTTTATGCACATGGTGTTAATTTTTAAATACACATCTGCACTGCTGGCTAAACAGGAAATATGCTGTTTTAAAGACTCTTACAACTCCTCATGGATTGACCCCATGTGGAGCAATAAAGGCCTTGGAAAACACAGACAAATGCTAAGGTGTGACTCTGGAAGTTCACGTAAGCAGACAGCAAATAAACATTTTTTTTCTCTCTCTGTTTAAATACATGCCCCAGAATGTATTAAATATAGAAATTTGGGAAATTGTCTAAATTCTATATTATTATTACATGGGTATTTGCTAAGCTTGGGAGGTAACTGTTTTAGTCAGTCAAAAATGTGTAATAACCTCTGTTTTTGCTTATATTTTTCAGACAGATAAATTCAGATATACATAGAAATGATATATATGTTTTGAAAACACAAAAGATCTTACTTAGCCTCTGTGTTTTTAAGAATATAAATAAATACTTATGGACCATACACATACTAATGATTGGATCATCTCTAATAATTATTTCTATTTTTATTGCAGACAACCATTGGTCATGAGCATCAATCTTAGAAAGAGACGGAATGCCGCATGAAATGAATTAAGTCATATCATATAAACATACAAATAAATGTTTATAAAGTTTCACATACATCTTTTAAAATATAGTGAGATGAAAATATGGAAGTTACTTTGATGTGATATGACTATGAGATATATATTTGATGTGATATAACTATGAAATATAAGTTATTTTAATATAATGTTAGATATGTGATGTTTCATATCAAAATGATCAGAAAATTCATTAAGATATAACTTATCCAAAACAAATATTATGAATAGTTGTCGCAGTAAATTATGATAAAAATTAATAACCATTTCATAGAAATACTGACTTAAGCTGTTTCAAATGTTGCTGTGTCTGTTTGTGCTGCCACCTGGTGTTATGTTGCGAGAACTACAGCCAGAAGGTTCTCTCTGGCTGTTAAAAATGAAATTTCCAAGGGCCAATCCGATTTAGACTTCCCAGATAACCAATGGGAAGGTCAGCTCCCGCAGGGCCACCCACAATTTACCAGTGATGGGAAAACCAAATAAAAAGTGAATGCAATGGAGAGAAAGGGACAGATTTTGCTGACTTGAATGATACATTGCTGGGCGTCCAAAATACACTCATTCTAAACAAGCTGATCTACCTTCTTCTCATTGATTGCGATATACACTTATTGGTGATCTGAGGTAAAATAATTCCTACCAAGGAATAATCGGATATCGACTGCTTTTTACTTTGGTAACGTATTCAAGGTTTTGTAAGATAAGTTATATGCATAGTTAATTTGTATTTAATAGATTTAAAGAAACAGTGTGTTTTAGTTAGCATTTCACAGCCTATATATATATTGTTTAAATCTGTGTCTGATTGGCTAAGTAACTCATCTATACAAGTTCTGATATTGTCAGTTAATTTTGTATTAGGATAAATTGCAATTAAATAGCAGAATATATATTATCCTATTGTTTTATAAACACTGTTTAGAATTGTATTGCTTGGATGTTAAAGGTTTTTAGTCCCATTGTGTTAAATAATTAAAAGGCTGAATTGTGAAGGTATATTTTTCTGGGTTTTGTAAGAAGGATAGCATATCTTAAGAGTTGGTTTTAACGCATATAAATTTTGTTTCATTTCCTTTTATTGCAAATATACTTCAATATGTTTATGGATATTAACTAAATAAAAGAATTCAGGTATTTATATTAATTGTATGGTCTAGTAGATGCATGGTTAAGTAGGGCTTCTATTTTTTTTTATTTTATTGTGTTTATAACCCTGCCATAAACTTATATATATTATTTGGATAGCACTACTAAGATTTTCATAAATATACTGACATAATAATTGGAGGCACTGCTGAGATTTATTAATATTCCATCATAATTGATATAATATATTTGTAAGTAAATAGAAATTATTATAAAAGAAAAAAAAAAATAAATTCATATTTCGAAGATATAATTTTTTTTGAAAAGTTGAAATATTAATTTTCATATTTCGAGATTGACATTAATATCTTGAAATATTATTAAAGATTAATTTTGAAAAATTAATAAAAATATTAATTTTTCATATTTCAAAATTAATCAAAAATATTGATTTTTCATATTTTCAAAGTTAATCAAAAATATTAATTTCTCATATTTTGGAATATTAATTTTTCATATTTCAAAATTAATAATATTTTTTTTTGAAATATAAAAATTTTCCTTCTCTCTTTTTATTGGCAAAAATTGTATTAGCGTTTTAGTTTAACTAAGTACTAAACCAATATAATAATGTCTGTAGCCAGAAGTGACTCATTTAATTCTATACATAGCAATGAAATTGGTCCCATAACCATACCTATTACTAAAGGTCAGGTCCTTAAGAAAGATATCTTAAGTTACCTTAAAGGGAAGTTTAATATTGCGGGTGAATTAAATGATTTTATTGATATGCTTGAAACTAGGGCTAAAAATATTACCGTTAATAATAATATGTGGAATGAAGAGAATGAATTCTTCCAGGAATTATTAATGATTAATCAATGCGAAGCTCCCAAAAAGCGAGACGAACTAATACTAAAATCCTGGCCCCTTTTAATATGCATAATTGACGAAATGTCGTTTTGTGTCACAGACAAACAATTGCAAATACAGGAGCTAGAAAATAGTATTCGTTCCTCGCGCAGACGCGAAGAGGGTTTAAAAATAGCCAAAAATAAAATGGATGAATTTGCCCAAAACCTAGCCACCTTAGATAAGCACAATATGGACTTAATCGCGCAGATACAAGATTTAAATAAACAGCTTGCGCAAAGCCAGAGAGAATTAAGCGATTTAAAAAGGTCATATCGCCATAATGAAAACCCCTATATTAGCAATGAGAATAATACAGATAATGCTAACTCCTTTAGCGAACGCGTCAGGGACGAGGTACGAAAATATATAGAACAACATAGACAAATGACCCCTAATGGGTCAGAAGTAGATTTCCCAAATAGACAATCCCCTCAGGATGTAAATCCAGAGGACAGCTGTAGCGCAGCTGATGTGGGGGAGGGAAACTCTAACAGAGAATCCCAAAATAAGTCTGATAAAGTCTATGATTCCCATAAAATAATCACCTTCGTACAACGCGCAGTACCTATATTCTCCAATAAGGGAACAACATCTGTAATTGATCATTTACAGGCTTTTGAAAATGCGTTAGCTATAATGAATGTTACAAGTGAGAAATTGAAAATTGAATTTCTGCCTTGGGTATTTGACAGTAAGCATCACAAATTCTTTGCTTCACTAAAGGATATGAATATTCATTCCTGGAATGGGGTAAAACAACAATGCAGAAAAGAATTCGGGCAATATCGCACTAAAACTGCCGCGAAAATAGCGGTATATGGTTTAAAGTGTCGTGCGAATCAGAGTCCAGTCGAATTCCTTTCTGTATTGAAAAATGCGTACAGTATGGCTGAAGATAATCCCAGATTTGATGGCTCAGAATTTGTAAATTTATTTTTTGAAGCATTGCCTACACCCATCAAAATCAACTTAGCTAGAGATTTTGATGAGGACTGCTCATTGGAATGGCTGATCAAAGAGAGTACGAAGTTATACTCTATTCAGCAGTCCAGTGAGCAGGGGGTTAAAAAGGAGTCAAAACCCAAAATTGTGGCAGAAACTAGGGTGTCACCTAGCCCCCTCAATTTGGAGTCTAACAAGAGGACTTATGCAGAGGTGGCCAGTCAAAACAGGCCATCTCCACAGAGGTTTAATTCTGCCCCTCCCCCTACACAGGTTGAGGCGCAGGGAGACTATAACCAAAGTGGGGGACATAATCAGGTGAATAATTACTCACAAAGAGAATACTCACCAAATAATTGGTATCCGCGCAAGGGTAGATACAATAGACGGCGAAGATATTCTCAGGGTAACCAGACACCCCAGGTATATAATGCTTCCCAAAATATTAATACTGAACAAGCTGAACCCCAGGGGCAACCACGCCAGAATAGAAATAGTGGCCCTGATTCTGAGGGAACCCAATGGTCCAGGAATCAGTACAATGGGGCACCAAGAGATAGGCCCAGGGGTAGAGGTAACTTGTACAATCAGGTAGATATGCTGTTTACCCAATTAAATCGGTTGAGCGAACAAATCGCTAATATGAGTCAAAAATCTACGGCTCAGCAACCGAACAATACTTTTTTAGGGGTACAGCCAGTGGTCAGCAGTGGACCACAGGCACAGTCATAAATACTGCAGTATCACCTGAAGGGGAGGGGAGAGATATACAAAATGTAGTAATAAATATCAATGATACTAATCATGTTATCTCCCCACAGACCGGAAACGGACAAATTAGCTGTGACAATGAGCGACATCAGCCGGAAAAAGTTAACAAATCTCTTCCTTTGCAGCTCTCTCTTAACCTTGTTTCCACAGATGCAGTACAAAAGAATCCAGCCGACCCTGTCATAGAGGAAACAGGTAGGTATGAAGCTTCTTCTGCATCGGAAAGCATGGCAAACTCAGGTAATACGTGGCGAAGCCCACAAATGTATGAGAATGCAAATTTTATGTGTGAAATGATAGAAACTGCAGGAAGATATTATGTACTAGTTGAGCTGCAAGATTCAGTCTCCAACCCTATCAGGGGATTAATTGACACTGGGTCACAGGCAACTATCTTATCCCACAGATACTACACACAGCTAAATGATCTAACACCCCACAAACCTAAAATAAAAGAATTTGACGGTTCTCTAATAGGTGTTGGGGGTGACTCCCTAAAAATTTACGGTACTGCCTGGTTAAAATTTAAATTGGGGAACAGGGTCATAAGACACCCTGTCATTATAGTGGATCTGCCAACTGATCGTTTAATTATTGGTAGTGATCTCCTGAAACGATTAAGCACCATAATTGATTGCATAAATAATGTAATTTGGTCGCAAGTTAAACGGCCTATCAATTATGAAAAATCTGGTATATCTCACGCCCGACATAGCTGTCACGTGGTGGAAGAGAAACCAGATGCTGTGGAGATTCATTTCAGGAATAACTCTGCACCTGAAATCACTATTCTACAAATAGACGATCAGACTCCTTTTAGTGGTTCTGATGGTAATACTTTTAAAATTTCGCCTGGAAAGATAGCGAATATTTCCCTAGATGGCGATGTATTAACCATATCACTCCACAAGGGGGATCCTAAAATCCCTAAAGGGGGAGACCATGCTCAATACCTCACAGGGATTGAGAGAGTTAAAGAGGATCTATTTATCCCTATACAAGTGCATGACCTTGGTAAAACCAAGTATGCTAAAATAAATTTAAAACAGGAAGCTAGCTATATAAGCGAAGGTTTATTAGCGCAAATAGCTGAACCTAAAGTGATTAAATATCTTTCTCCCCAAGACCACTGTGTCAACGGCCTGGATGACAGGTCTGAAAGCTATAACATCACAGCTAAGTGCTTATTATCTATCTCTATTGGTAATAAGTCAGTGAAGCACCTGTTTTTAGTTTTAAATACTCCCCATAATCAAATATACATTGGCAATGATATCTTACATAGATATGCCATACAAATAGATTTGATTAATTCTTGCCTCTGGAGCAGGTTAAAGGGGGACCCTGAAGTATTTCAGGATGAAAATGCAGCCCTGAAATCAAACCAGCAATTGCCATATGCTGTGAATATGCAGGTATCTAGCGATGTTATAATTCCTGCTGGGGCTGATAAATTTCTTTTACCCTTACAGGTAAAGAGAGGTCAGAAATTAAAAACTTCTGAAACACTGATTTGCCTCTCCCATAGAATACAAAATCTGGGTGTCTCAGTAACCTACACTCCTATGGTGAATATTGGAACTGTTCCAATAAATATTATTGTGCATAACATGACCCCACAGGATATAACATTATCCAAGGGAACTACCATAGGATATGCACTGGAATCAAGTTATTACACTTTTGGATTCCAGAATAATGTAATTGGGCTAATACCTGAAGGATACCTAACTGAAGAACAATTAATAGAACAATCCTTTGCATCTATGCCAGAGGGTCTATTTAATATTCAGTCTATTTATCCCTTCAGCTCAGAGGAAGGCATCTGTAAAATTGAAGAAGCCTCTCTGGTGTTTGATCAGCCAATCAAACAGCAAGATTACCCCAATACCCAGAGTCATGGGAGCAATGTAAATTATAATCAAGGGGATCTCACCTCTAGACTGGAAGAAGCCTATGAAATAGGACAGCCTGAAATCTTTCCAGGATTTCAGCAAATAGTCGAAGAGCAAATATCCTTAGCTAATGGCTGTTCTAGCGATGATGAACGCCAACAGCTGCGAGAACTCCTGATGGAGTACAAGGATATTTTCGCTAAGGATTCTTATGACTGTGGTACCACAGACTTACACATTGCAAGAATACAAACAGATCCTAATGCGCCACCTGTATTTGTCAAACAATACAGACTTCCCTTAGCCTCATATGATTCTCTTGCAGAGATCATAAGGAATTTGGAAGAAAGAGGTATTATCAGACAGGTGCACAGCTCTTATAATAATCCTATTCTAGGTGTCCTTAAGCCCAATGGACAATGGCGTTTGTGTGCTGACTTAAGACAGCTAAACAAACGAGTATACATGTCTGGCTGGCCTGTACCATACATTGACCAGTGCCTAGCACAAATGCAGGGATCCAAAATATTCACTGCCATTGATTGTGCACAGGGATATTGGACCATAAAGGTACATGAAGAGGACCAATATAAGCTAGCATTCTCCTTCCAAAAGATTCAGTATGCATTCCAGAGACTTCCATTTGGATACATAAATTCTGGACATGAATTTGCTGTATTCATGCATAAGGCTATGCCTGACGCACTGGAAAGGGGGACCTTATCTTATGTGGATGATGTTTTAATCAAAAGCACAGACTTTGAAAAACACATTGCAGAGCTTAAACACGTCCTCAGCCAACTTAAAAGGGCAGGTGTCAAATTATCCCTGCAAAAAGCTCAATGGTGCCGCACTCGTGTAAACTTCTTGGGACATGAAGTTACCTCTGATGGATTAAATCCCCAGAAGAAAAAGGTGGAAGCTATAGTGAATTCTAAAAACCCAACTAACTTAAAGGAATTGAGATCATTCCTGGGTATGACGAATTATTCTCGCAAATTCATTGATAATTATGCGGAATTAGCTAAACCACTACTACTTCTTCTAAAGAAGGATGTGAAATGGCACTGGAGTGAGTCTCAAGAGACAGCCATCAGAGAGCTGAAGAGAAAACTCACTCAAGCACCTTGCTTAGCGTACCCTGAAGGTGGTAAACCTTTCTACTTAGAAACAGGGTACACAGATGTAAGCATGAGTGCTGTGTTATACCAAAAGCATGATAATTTGAACAAAGCCATTGCTTATGCGAGCAAAAATCTATCCCCAGTAGAAATAAAGTTTAACGATTGCGAAAAAGCCCTCTTATCTACTGTATGGGCTCTACAAAATTTCCGCAGCTATATACAGGGCGAGAAAATTATTGTAGAAACGGCCCACCAGCCTTTGCTATATTTGCAAAGTGAGAGAATAAGAGATGGGAATTTGTCTAATAGCCGCATAACAGCGTGGACTCTTTCCTTACAAGGCTGGCCCTTAGAAATTCGCTACAAGCAGAATAAAAAGAATCCAGTCGCACAAGGGCTTGCTGAGCTCCACGACTGTACTGCTAGAGATCCTGGGGAAGAATTATCAGAAGATGATTTTCTGGAAGAACAATTGCTTTCCCCATATAAAATGTACAATGAGGACCATTGTCAAACATTACCTTGGGTATATGTTGATGGTTGTTCTTACCATGCCACTATTGATAATGAGCGCAGATTAGTCGCTGGCATTGGTATAACTGGGGCAAACGGATTCTCAAATATATCTGTAGGTTTCAACATTGGACCAAGATCCAGTCAAGTTGCAGAACTAACTGCTGTTTTCAAAACCATTGAAATGGCTATTGAACATGGTATTCATGAATTTGTGATCATAACTGACTCAAATTATGTGCGTGACAGTTTTGTTGAATACCTGCCAACTTGGAAAAGAAATGGCATGCAGAAAAGCAATAACAAACCAGTCAAGCATGGCAAATTGTTCTGCGAGATTGATAATCTGGTAGTATCCAATGATTTAACCATACACTGGAAAAAGACCAAGGGTCATTCCAGAATTCTAGGTCCGGATAAGGAAGGCAATGACCTTGCGGATTCATTAGCCAAACAAGGAGCCATAACTGGAGAACTCCTTAATATTGACCATTTAATGGGTGCAATTCAAGTAGAAGCCATTACCAGAAACCAGGCAAAACAACAGAGTGAGCCTAACTTGGTACAATGGAGTCAGGATTCTCCTAGTGAGGACCTGATCACTAGTCAAAAAGAAGACCCCATTGTAGGCATCTTCTATAAACACATAGAAGATCCTGAAAGCAACCCCATCTCAAAAGATGATTGTATTGGCAAAGAAGATCTGAGAATCTTAATAAAATCTAAATCACAATTCAAATTACAGGATGGTTTGTTAATTAGAACCTCCAAAACTGGCATCCAGCAGTGGGTAGTACCCACCAAGTTCAGAGGTCTAATGCTCCAACATGCCCATGATGCTCCCACATCTGGACATCGCGGTGCCAAACTCACGTATGAAATATTGCGTGATTATGCTTTTTGGCCACACATGTTGAAAGACGTTCAAACCTACTGTCAAGGGTGTTTAATCTGCCCACAGTTCCAACCCACTGCACCAATGCATAGAGCGCCATTGCAGAAAAGGGGGATGGTAATTCCATGGTCAGATATACAAATTGATTTTATTGGTCCAGTAACAAGGTCATCAAGAGGTAACAAATACATGTTAACAGTGACATGCCTGTTCACTAAATGGGTAGAGTGCATTAGTGCACCTAACAATAGTGCTGAAACATGTGCAGCATTGCTCATCAACCATGTATTTTCCAGATTTGGTTTGCCCCAAAGAATCGAATCAGATCGGGGGACCCACTTCACTAGCGAAGTGATGACAAAAATGTGGAAAATACTAGGGGTTAAAAGAAAGCTCCATATTGCTTATAGAGCTGCCTCAAGTGGTGGTGTAGAGCGTTACAACCAGTCTATTGTTAAAATCCTCAAAAAGTTTGTGAGTGAAACAGGTAAAGACTGGGATGTAAAACTACCTCTAGTCTTAATGGCATTAAGAGCAACTCCAAGTAGTGCTACCAAGATGTCACCTTTTGAACTGATGACTGGTAGAAGAATGGTTCTACCTCAGCATCTGCTGTACCGTACATCAGACCAAAATTTGATAAACGCTGCCAATACACATCAATATGTGGAAAACCTAAGGAAACACCTGCAACATGCCTTTGCATTTGCTCAAAGGAATTTAGAAAGAGCCGCAACTGCCACTAAAACCTATTATGATCTCAAAACATCCAAAAAGGAATATGAAATAAATGATAAAGTTTATCTTTATAACTTTGGAAGAGATCAGGTTAGGGAGAAGAAATTTCTTCCCTCATGGAAAGGTCCTTTTGTCATTACTGACAAAATATCTCCAGTGGCTTATAAAATACGGATCCCCAAAAATGAAGGTTTCATAAATAAATGGGTCCATATCAATCAATTGCGAGCGTGTCATCCCAGATCCCAACTACAAGTCATAGAGGGAGAATGAAGTGTCATATCCCCAAATGAACTAAAGACATACTATAGTTTAAAGATGCCTAACTGATAAACATGAAGGTTCAAAATTGACAGACTATCTACATAGAAGACTGTCCATGATGTGTACGGTCAACATCCTCACCAAATACCACTAACTTTGATCCAATTCAAATACATGTGTCCTACATATTTTTGAATTGGAAAGGGGGATTTATGTCAAGGTATTTGAAATATTATTAAATAATATATAGAGGTATATTTGTCTTTATTTAATAGATCTGTGGATATGAACATGGTCTGTAGGACAAAGGATTAGATCTCCCCCACTCCAATTGCACAGGAGACATTCTTGGCTGAAAGGAGAACAAAGGATTATCTCTGGGAGATATCACACACTCAATATGTTAAATTATGCAATTGTATAATTTAGCAAGGAACTAAAATATAACATAGTTTCAGGATACAGGCAAATATATGGAGACGAAATGTCTGAATTACCCTTTTGGAACTGATCAAAATCATGGAGAGACAGCTTTTATGCACATGGTGTTAATTTTTAAATACACATCTGCACTGCTGGCTAAACAGGAAATATGCTGTTTTAAAGACTCTTACAACTCCTCATGGATTGACCCCATGTGGAGCAATAAAGGCCTTGGAAAACACAGACAAATGCTAAGGTGTGACTCTGGAAGTTCACGTAAGCAGACAGCAAATAAACATTTTTTTTTCTCTCTCTGTTTAAATACATGCCCCAGAATGTATTAAATATAGAAATTTGGGAAATTGTCTAAATTCTATATTATTATTACATGGGTATTTGCTAAGCTTGGGAGGTAACTGTTTTAGTCAGTCAAAAATGTGTAATAACCTCTGTTTTTGCTTATATTTTTCAGACAGATAAATTCAGATATACATAGAAATGATATATATGTTTTGAAAACACAAAAGATCTTACTTAGCCTCTGTGTTTTTAAGAATATAAATAAATACTTATGGACCATACACATACTAATGATTGGATCATCTCTAATAATTATTTCTATTTTTATTGCAGACAACCATTGGTCATGAGCATCAATCTTAGAAAGAGACGGAATGCCGCATGAAATGAATTAAGTCATATCATATAAACATACAAATAAATGTTTATAAAGTTTCACATACATCTTTTAAAATATAGTGAGATGAAAATATGGAAGTTACTTTGATGTGATATGACTATGAGATATATATTTGATGTGATATAACTATGAAATATAAGTTATTTTAATATAATGTTAGATATGTGATGTTTCATATCAAAATGATCAGAAAATTCATTAAGATATAACTTATCCAAAACAAATATTATGAATAGTTGTCGCAGTAAATTATGATAAAAATTAATAACCATTTCATAGAAATACTGACTTAAGCTGTTTCAAATGTTGCTGTGTCTGTTTGTGCTGCCACCTGGTGTTATGTTGCGAGAACTACAGCCAGAAGGTTCTCTCTGGCTGTTAAAAATGAAATTTCCAAGGGCCAATCCGATTTAGACTTCCCAGATAACCAATGGGAAGGTCAGCTCCCGCAGGGCCACCCACAATTTACCAGTGATGGGAAAACCAAATAAAAAGTGAATGCAATGGAGAGAAAGGGACAGATTTTGCTGACTTGAATGATACATTGCTGGGCGTCCAAAATACACTCATTCTAAACAAGCTGATCTACCTTCTTCTCATTGATTGCGATATACACTTATTGGTGATCTGAGGTAAAATAATTCCTACCAAGGAATAATCGGATATCGACTGCTTTTTACTTTGGTAACGTATTCAAGGTTTTGTAAGATAAGTTATATGCATAGTTAATTTGTATTTAATAGATTTAAAGAAACAGTGTGTTTTAGTTAGCATTTCACAGCCTATATATATATTGTTTAAATCTGTGTCTGATTGGCTAAGTAACTCATCTATACAAGTTCTGATATTGTCAGTTAATTTTGTATTAGGATAAATTGCAATTAAATAGCAGAATATATATTATCCTATTGTTTTATAAACACTGTTTAGAATTGTATTGCTTGGATGTTAAAGGTTTTTAGTCCCATTGTGTTAAATAATTAAAAGGCTGAATTGTGAAGGTATATTTTTCTGGGTTTTGTAAGAAGGATAGCATATCTTAAGAGTTGGTTTTAACGCATATAAATTTTGTTTCATTTCCTTTTATTGCAAATATACTTCAATATGTTTATGGATATTAACTAAATAAAAGAATTCAGGTATTTATATTAATTGTATGGTCTAGTAGATGCATGGTTAAGTAGGGCTTCTATTTTTTTTTATTTTATTGTGTTTATAACCCTGCCATAAACTTATATATATTATTTGGATAGCACTACTAAGATTTTCATAAATATACTGACAAGGGGTTCAGGCAAGGATCAAAGAACAGGCTAAATTTGACTTCTACATAAATTTCAGTGCACACTGTCTCAATTTAGTGTTAGTCGATGTAGTCAAAGATGTCCCAGAAACAGAGGAGTTTTTTTCTTTGTTACAAAGTCTCTATATTTTTACATCTGGCACATATGTGCACCAAAAATGGCTGTCTCTGCAATGGTAGTACAAGAGAGCACCAACATTTAAGAGACACATGATGGGCATGCCGATTTCTAGCTCTACGTAACATTATAGATACTCTACCTGCCCTCAAATGACTACTTCAAGAGATGGCTCAAGAACATCATGGTGAGAAAACTGTTGAGGCCCAAGGTCTTCTGGCTCAGATTGACTTTGAATTTGTTGTGCATGTTGTTATGCTGCGTAAGTTGTTTAAGGAGACAAAGCTGCTGTCTGACATGTTACAGTTATCAATTGTTGATCTGTCAAGAGCTGTTGACTTGATAAATGCTTTAGTCCAGACATTGAAAGACTACAGGCTGGACTCTTTCTTTGATAACTTGTGGGATGAAGCACTGAATATCTGCGAGCAATGTAATGCTGCAACACAATCAGTGGCAAAACGTCAAAAAAAGCTGAGCTCTAAACTCAGTGGCTACTGCACACTAAGCAATGTTGGTCAGAGGGAGGTAGAACGTGATAAAGAAATGTTTCACACTTCATTTTTCTATCCCGTCAATGACAGCATACTCAATGAGTTGAATAGACATTTCTCCAATACCAACTGTGAGCTCATGAGAAGCATAAAGTCTCTCAGCCCACAGAGTGATGCCTTTCTAAAGGACAGCACTGTATTTTTATTTGGCCATTTGTATAATGCAAACATTGATGATTTAGGGCATGAGCTCCATCAATTTAAGTGAATTTTGGATAGAAAAATACAGAGAGGTGAAATCCAAAAGCAATGTATTACTGTTGAGCTGATCCGTTTCATTGAGCCATACAGATAAGTTTTCTATTAACTCTTTAGACGGTGAAAGATTGCTGTTACACTTCCAGTAAGTTCTGCCTCTTGTGAACGCAGTTTCTCCACTTTGAAACTGATAAAAAACTTTCTGCGGTCCACCACTACTGATGAGAGACTCTGTAATCTTGGTGTCCTGAGTATAGAATCCAGAAGGGCCAAGGCCCTGGATCTTAATGTATTTGTGGACTGTTTTGCCAGACAGCACAACGGCCGTGTCAGGTTGCTGTAGTGCTAGAGTTCTGAATAACAGGAAACCAAATATATCACTATGGCAATATTTGCCAAGAATGACAGCAATCAATGGGGCATATTTATCGAGCTCCGTATGCCCCTTGTTTCCGGTGAGTCTTCAGGCTCGCTGGAAACAGAAGTTATGAAGCAGCGGTCTAAAGACCGCTGCTCCATAACTTGTCTGCCTGCTCTGAGGTCACGGACAGAAATCAACCCGATCGAATACGATCAGGTTGATTGACACCCCCTGCTAGTGGCCAATCTGCAGGGGGCGGCATTGCACCAGCAGTTCACAAGAACTGCTGGTGTAATGATAATTGCCGACAGGGTATGCTGTCAGCATTTATCGATGTGCAGCGGATATGATACGCCACCTTTTGCAGCATGTCCTACTGTATTTAATTTCTAATTTTTGATGGCCCTACCTCATTGTTTCAATTGATGCACTCTTTAGGTACAAAATAAACATTTGTATGATTTTAATGTAAAGCAAAAGTAAAGTATTTAATGTTTAAATATCATTTGTTTCCGTTTTTTAATGTGCCCCTCTGATTAAACACTGGCCCCACCTTTGCCCTCCCCAGTAAAATTTGTCTAGAACCGCCACTGCTCATAAGGCAAAGAGCAAGTAGACTACCACTTCTTGTGGTCACTGGTCATAGCCGGAGGACACGTCCCTCAACAATAAGCCTGATATGCACGCAATCACTGAAGGACAGCTTAGGAGGAGCTGCAAGTTGTGGGGCATGGAGGTAGGCCTCAGAATAATCTCTCATGGCAATATCTTATAGCCCAACGCAACACACATATTTAAAATGTGCAGTCTGGATTAATCTCTTCTATGTTTATATAGACTTTCTAGCATGCAGAGTTACACATCTTCTTGAAACCTCACAAGAGCAAATACAAGAGGGTCTGCAGGATTCATCTACTTTATTACACTCACAATCTGAGGTAGTGCTGAACTTTCTTGATTGTGTTGAGGATTTATACAATAGGAACAGGAGAAACAATTTAAAGAGACACTCAAGTCAAAATTAAACTTTCAATATTCAGATAGAGAATGCAATTTGAAACAACTTTCCAGTTTACTTCCATTAAAAAAGTGCACTGTCTTTTTATATTTAAACTTTTTGAGTCACCAGCTCCTACTGAGCATGTGCAAGAATTCACAGAATAAGCGTATAGGTATTTGTGATTGGCTGATGGCTGTCACATGGTATGTGTATGCATTTGTGATTAGCTGATGGCTGTCACATGGTACAGGGGGAGTGGAAATAGACATAACTTTTAAAATTGTCAGAAAAAAAACCTACTATTCATTTGAAGTTCAGACTAAGTGCTATTGCATTGTCTTGTTATCTTGCATTTGTTGATTATGCAAATCTACTGTGTTGACTGGTCCTTTAAGGATTAGAGGAGGATCTGAAACAATTGGTCCCACAGCTCTTGCAGGCTATTTACAATATTTTTTCACTGTATAAAAGGTACCCCAGGTTCAGTCGATCTAATGATCGAGAGACCACACAGAGCAGAGTAGGGTATTGCCCTAAAATAATTTAGCACTTTTTCACCAAAAACAATACAATACCATTCTACAATACAAATAACCCCTACAAAAAAAAATTCTATAAAAAACCTACTCTAAAAAGGGCATTAGGGTGGGCATTGGCCTTAGGAGGGCATTTGGTAGGGAAGTCCTATAAAACTCTTTTGCTGCCCAAAAAAAACCCACTAAAAACAACGTCCACTAAACCCCAAAGATGGTGCTCACCAAACTTGAATCTGTGCTTAAAACAGCAATATTACGAAGGGGGCCATAAAGCTTCTAGTCAGAGTCTGAAGGCTCGCGCAGAAACAGCTGCATAGGGCTGAATACGGAGCTTGATAAATTGGCCCCCATGTGTCTTTTACGTTCTCAATATTAATATTATTTAAAGGGACACTGAACCCAATTTTTTTTCTTTCCTAATTCACATAGAGCATACAATTTTAAGCAACTTTCTAATTTACTCCTATTATCAAGTTTTCTTTGTTCTCTTTCTATCTTTATTTGAAAAAGAAGGAATCTAAGCTAAGGATCTAGCAATTTTTTGGTTCAGAACCATAGACAGCACTTGTTTATTGGTGCTGGCCAATCAGTAAGAACAACCCATACCAAGAGAATGAAGAAAATTTGATAAAAGGAGTAAATTAGAAAGTTGCTTAAAATTGCATGCTCTATCTGAATCACAAAAGAAAAAAATTGGATTCAGTGTCCCTTTAAGCATCTTAGTCAACAATGTCATTTTTATTGATTGTTTAATTTGTTTTTATTTTTTGATATATACCAAATTGGAAACATTGTAAGTTGTGTAGCATCAGCTTGCAGGGATAGGTGGTGTTATTCCTCCTTGATTTTCCTGTAAGCTATTAATAAGAATGGGTGCAGAAACCCAGATGATTGTTTAGCTCTCCTGCTCTTAGTACGTTATTGTATCTAATATATTGTATCTTGTTTAATTTTAAATAAAGCTTGTAAGAAAAAAAGACAAGATTCTAAAATAATTTCCATTGAGCATATAAAAGAGCACTATTTAAACATGTTAACATTTATTTAATGAAAAAAAAGTTAAGGTAAAGTTGTTCATTTTGCTTTTGAAGCAGAAAATATGATTCCCACTCTTTCTGCTTTTTTTTTTTTCTATAGTACAGGAACATTCCTTTCACAAAAACAAAAAAAAAAGTTCTTTGTTTTTAAGCACAGAAAAAAAAGACTTGTGTCCCTTTAAGAAAAGTGCTAGAAGCATTGCATTATGGCTTGGTCCTAAAGTGCATAAGTTTGCAGACTGCTACAGCAGCAGGGGAAAAGGGAGATTCAGGCAATCAGAGTGGTATTATTTAGAATATTCGGGCAAACAACCTTTTTAAACTAAACAAATAAGACTTTCATTTGTGCTTCAGAGCTAATTTGATCAGATGAGCGTTTATGGATGTAAATATGCATACTTCATGCTATATTAATTAGAAATGGAATCATGTTGACTTATATTAGTTATATAATAAAATCACCAGAAATAGTCACACAAGGCTTTGCTTTCAACATATTGCAAACATATCTTAATTTACTTTTCCACATTCTACATAATATACAAAGCAAAGTACATTTAAAACAGTGAAAGAGACATTTGTAATCGTATTTTTATTGCGTAGGATTGAGTATTATGATTACAGCCCATTCCTTAGAGGCAGAAGGGACAGCAGTTTGGGCTTCATCCAGTTGCCACAGGCAGAAGAGTGACATTACATGCTACTGCTTGGGTTACAGGTGAAACTGGGGTTGCCCCTTTTCTGGAAAAAAAATACTTGCCTTACTTATTAGCATATATCTGCATAAGTAATTATACAAGCTATTTTAGGGACTAAAGCGGCTAAGACTGATTTTAAATGATCATTGGTTTGTAATTAGATTCTAACACATTCAGAAGTTTCACCATAATAGCATCTGCAATTCTCTATGTAATCTTTATTTTCAACTTTGAGCTATGCCTTAACCCCTTAATGACCACAGCACTTTTCCATTTTCTGTCCGTTTGGGACCAAGGCTATTTTTACATTTTTGAGGTGTTTGTGTTTAGCTGTAATTTTCCTCTTACTCATTTACTGTACCCACACATATTATATACCGTTTTTCTCGCCATTAAATGGACTTTCTAAAGATACCATTATTTTCATCATATCTTATAATTTACTATAAAAAAAAATATAAAATATGAGGAAAAAATGGAAAAAAACACACTTTTTCTAACTTTGACCCCCAAAATCTGTTACACATCTACAACCACAAAAAAACACCCATGCTAAATAGTTTCTAAATTTTGTCCTGAATTTAGAAATACCCAATGTTTACATGTTCTTTGCTTTTTTTGTAAACTATAGGGCCATAAATACAAGTAGCACTTTGCTATTTCCAAACCATTTCTTTTCAAAATTAGCGCTAGTTACATTAGAACACTGATATCTTTCAGGAATCTCTGAATATCCATTGACATGTATATATTTTTTTTTAGTAGACAACCCAAAGTATTGATCTAGGCCCATTTTGGTATATTTCATGCCACCATTTCACCGCCAAATGCAATCAAATACAAAAAATCGTTCACTTTTCACAAATTTTTTCACAAACTTTTGGTTTCTAACTTAAATTATTTACAAACAGCTTGTGCAATTATGGCATAAATTGTTGTAAATTCTTATCTGGGATCCCCTTTGTTCAGAAATAGCAGACATATATGACTTTGGCATTGCTTTTTGGTAATTAGAAGGCCGCTAAATGCCACTGCGCACCACACGTGTATTATGCCCAGCAGTGAAGGGGTTAATTAGGGAGCATGTAGGGAGCTTTTTGGGATAGTTTTAGCTTTAGTGTAGTGTAGTAGACAACCCCAAGTATTGATCTAGGCCAATTTTGGTATATTTTATGCCACCATTTCACCGCCAAATGCGATCAAATTAAAAAAAAAGTTACATTTTTCTCAATTTTAGGTTTCTCACTGAAATTATTTACAAACAGCTTGTGCAATTATGGCACAAATGGTTGTAAATGCTTCTCTGGGATCCCCTTTGTTCAGAAATAGCAGACATATATGGCTTTGGCATTGGTTTTTTGGTAATTAGAAGGCCTCTAAATGCCGCTGCGCATCACACGTGTATTATGGCTAACAGTGAAGGGGTTAATTATGTAGCTTGTAGGGAGCTTGCAGGGTTAATTTTATCTTTAGTGTAGAGCTCACCACCCACCTGAAACATCAGACCCCCTGATCCCTCCCAAACAGCTCTCTTCCCTCCCCCACCCCACAATTGTCCCCGCCATCTTAAGTACTGGCAGAAACTCTGCCAGTACTAAAATAAAAGGTATTTGGCCATTTTTTTTTTTTTTTTAAAAAAGCATATTTACATATGCTGATGTGTATGATCCCCCCTTAGACCCCAACCTCACTGATCCCCCACCTAACAGCTCTCTAACCCTTCCCCTCTGCCTTAATGGGCGCCATCTTGGGTACTGGCAGCTGTCTGCCAGTACCCAGTTTTGCAAAAAATTTGCCATTTTATTAAAAAAAAAGCCATTTTCTGTAGTGTAGCTTTCCCCCCCACCAAGACCAACCCCCCACCCCTTCCAGATCCCTTAGATTATATTTTTAAAGTTTAAACTTTATTTTTTTTGTTTACTTTTTACTTTATGTTTTTCTGTAGTGTAGCGGTTCCCACCCGCTCCCGCCCCGTGCACGCGCCCGCCCTCCAACCCCCGTGCACGCGCGCGCTCCCATGCGCGCCCCCGTGGGTCCCGCCCCCGATCCCGCCCCCCTCCACTCCATACACAACATCGATGGCCGCCCACCCGCCTCCCACGTAAGCTCCCACCCACCAACGATACCGACCATCGATGTCCGGTGCAGAGAGGGCCACAGAGTGGCTCTCTCTGCATCGGATGGCCAAGGGGGGTTATTGCAGGATGCCTCCATATCGAGGCATCACTGCAATAACCGGAAAGCAGCTGGATCGCTTCCAGCTGCTTTCCAGACCAAGGACGTACGCCACACGTCCTCGGTCATTAAGTGTATTTTTTTTGAGGACGTGTGGCGTACGTCCTTGGTCGTTAAGGGGTTAAAGGGACACTGAACCCAATTTTTTTCTTTTGTGATTCAGATAGAGAATGCAATTTTAAGCAAATTTATAATTTTTTTCCTATTATCAATGTCTCTTCTTTCTCTTTCTATCTTTATTTGAAAAAGAAGGCATCTAAGCTATTTTTGGTTCAGTATCTGGACAGCACTTGTTTATTGGTGGGTGAATTTATCCACCAATCAGCAAGAACATTGTTCACTAAAAATGGCATCTAAACTTACATTCTTGCTTTTTAAATGAAGTGAAGATACCGAGAGAATGAAGAAAATTTAATAATAGGTGTGAATTAAAAAATTGCTTAAAATTGCATGCTCTATCTGAATCACAAAAGAAAACATTTGGGTTCAGTGTCCCTTTAAAAATACCGGTCAAGTTCAGGGAGTCTCCCTGATTGTAATAGCAGCTCCCTGATGCCAGCAAATGGAGTGCAATCTCCCTGAAACTCCAAGTACTATGATCTAATGTGGCCCAAATCAGGAAAAGTGTTTCTTTAAGAAATGCCTTTAGTTGCTGGGACGTTATAGAACCCTCAAAGCATGCATCAGTAACCAAAAAGCCCCCACTTATTCTAATAAAATAAAACACAAATACTACCTTATTTACTGCACGTAATTAAACTTTGAATTCTAAAATATTTGAGCATTCAGCAAGCGTACGATCACTGGAAAATAGGTTTGTTGTTGTGCAATAAAGCTACTTTTTTATGTGACTTTAGTGGGAATCTACTTAAATGATGTCTCTATCTTATTTAGGGTTTCAAGGTGTCCAATATATAACTGGGAGGGGGGGCGTGGCGGCGCAGTAGCAGGAGAAGCCACCTCCCTGAAATGAGTTTTTGCAGGTTGGGATGTCTGTGTAGGTAAAATAGCGGCCTGGTGGCACCCTAGGTGAAACAGGAAGCTCCCTGAGCAGGACCACAACGTAGGAGAATGCCTGGTAAGTCCTGTTACACATCCCTTGTGGAGTCAGATGTCTTGTTAAAATGTTTTGCTGTCCATAGCTTGTTAAATTTACCATGAGAAATGAAACATTCATCTTTTGTTCCTGGCAACTGTTTCAAAGCACAAATAATTAATAAAGGTATCTGTGCCAATCAATTTAAATTGCCTTAAAAAAACATTGTTCAGCAGGTCAGTTCGCTTTGCTTAATTTTCAAGCCAAGGTCAGCCTCAAGGCTACATGCGGCCCACCAATGTTTATGATTTTTGTTCTTTGTGTACAATAAAATGTCTTTGTACCAGTTTTTTGGAAATGTGTATAATCAGTTCAATGCATTAATAGTCACTAATTATGCATGTCATTTTTACCCAAAGATAATGTTATTCTGAAGCAATGCAAACATAATATGACATTTAGGGACTGACTCCCTATATAAAAAAGTTTGAGAACACTGTTCTAAGCATATTACATATAAATAGACACCCAAATCAATCTGAAAAACCTCTCAAGTTACAAAAATATCTATAATATATATATATATTAAAAAAATATAATCAGGAGACTGCTGACAACTCTGCTAGGAAACTGCCAGGTTTCCCCAATAAAAGATTTACATGTGCAACAGAATTTTACTCTGGAAACAGAAAAAAAACAGTAGTCTGAAACTTAGATACCATTTGCAGGCATTTGATTATATACATTTACAATGTTTAAATATTATTTCTGCTTGTCTCATTTCAAAATTGTCCTGGGTCTTACAGAATTGCTAACAATAGTAGCACAACTGATTTTAGGTAGGGAAGACTCAATCCAAAGCACTCTCTTGGTAGGTTTAGCCAGTGAAAATGGATAATACCAAAAAAAAACCTGGCAAAGACATATGCAGTATAAATATATTCAGTGGAGTGTTATATAACTTCCATAATGCTCATAAATGTGCCTGATCATCCTGTCTGGATGTCCCTGCACTGTCCGTGGTGCTAAATTCACTGCTGCCTTCTCTAGTTGTTTGTAGGCCATCCCTCATTGTGACACTTCTCAGACAAGTGTTTGTATTGATCGCAGTTTGCACTTCATCAGTGTGTTTGTATTTCTGTTATTGTACAGCTGCTGCTCTGGGGCTTCCTTAGCTGCAATAATACTTTGTAAATAGAATAATCGCCAGGCCCTTTTGAGAATTACAGGCGTTTGGATTGTTGTGAGCTCGGTGTTGTTTATATGGGTTGTCATGTTGTCTGGTTTCACATCAATCAGCAACATTTAATTGTGCAGCGGAACACAGGTCAAGTGTAAGTGTTGATCCGTAAGATAGACAAGAATCTATTGACTATTTCAATAGTATAATTAGAAACATTAAAAACTAGTTTATAGCCAATGTAGAACATCAGCCACCACAAGCATTGTGTTCTGAAAAACAGTGAAGATTAAAGTTACCAAGAGTGAAAAATAAACATAGCAAGCTGCAATCCCTTTATATCACAGATCTTTCATATTCCTGCATTATTGACTCTCATCAGTGGCAGAACTAATTGATAGAGGGCCCTTATTATTATTATTTATTTGTATAGCGCCGCCAAATTCCATAGCCCTTGTGCAGAAAACATTTTAGGGCCCCTCAACATCTACTGGAGACTAATAATGCAATTTGAAATTCTGACGTGAAAATAAAATATTTATTTACTCACTGAACAGTCTCATTTTCCAGGCATACAAAAAATTGAAACCTTAGATCAAGTGAGAACTTAGATCAGATGCATTCCCATGTAACCCCCTCTATGCTAGCTATATGAGTTAGTTAAACTTTAGATCATATAGAAGTATTTTCTATAAGAAAAAACTAAGGGGACGCACTGTAGTGTTGATAGAAATTGTGTTGATGTGAATGAAATTCCTCTGGTATCGTGTGAGTTGAACCGTGACAGATAAGTATGTGAGAGTAGAGGTGTATATGTGTATATGATTGGGTGAAATCTTGTTAATCAAAGGAGAATGTGTGACTTATTACAAACCGTAAGACTTGAAACAATTGTGATACATAAGCAAAAAATCATGAAACAATTGTGATACCTAAACAAAAAATCAGTTGGAATATTGCATAAACCTAAAGACTTGCAACAAAATATGTGAACAGTTGAATTTGATTAAACTCAAAAAACTGAAAAGTCCAATATGTGATAAGTGTTCAGAGATAAAAAGTCCAAATTCAATGTAAAGGATATATAAAGAACAAAAGTTCAAAGGATCAAAACAAATGGCTTGCTCCGCTTGAATCCAAGGTGTGATGAATCAGGAAATCTAGGAGGATAGAAAAACAAGGGGCGCCAACATAGTGTGAATCAGTTTGGAAAACTGGAAAACAGTAGTTATAATAAAATCTACTCACAAGTGGAGTGGCACCTAGAACCAATTGGGTGCATACAGGCAGGCTGACATTCAGGACCAGCAGTCAGTACGCTGGGGGTCTCACCCGGGAGACCTGTGGGTGGGTAAGATGAGGTAGATGGAGTCGGCTGTGTGTCGTCTGGTGAGCCGGATCGCCACTGTGGAAGTCCAAAGGGCTGTGTTGTTTATCCCAAAAGTGTAGCTGCTCACACGATCAGCCTTGTTTCCAAACGAGTTTCCAATGTCAGTGTATGGAACAAAGGGATAAAAACCAAACTGGGTATAACCACTGCAAACTGTGGTAATATTAAAAAGGCACAGAAAACCGGGTCTGTCTAAAAACAAGTATTTAATTGCTACGCGTTTCTCAGTCCGTAAAGGACCGTTTCCTCAGGCATATACAAAGGTGTTCAACAGGCTACCATTTATACCTGACAGTGACCCGGAATCAAAATGTGGAGGTCATCTCCAAAGAATTGACAATAAAATGTTAAAAAACAAAAATACAATAAAAAATGGAACATGTATCAAAATTGTGTTTGAGCAGCAATCAGATAATATATTCATATCATGAAAAAACAAAAAACAAAGAGAACAAACATAAAAACAGCATGTAATTGCATTGATGAGTAACACCTGTGATAGTGTTTCTGGAAAAAAAAACAAAAAAAACAAAAAACCTGTGTATGTATCCTATCCTATAGATAAACATGTTGTCACCTCAAAAGACTATTGGGTTATATGAAAATAAGATCCCAATGGTGACTATTGTTTAGTGTGCAAAACAAATCTGTATATAATCAATAAAGAATATATATAAACTAGAAAAAAATATATATGTTTTCCTCTGGGTTGGGCTCGAACCCTTGACCTTGTGTATGCTAGGCTTTTACTGATCTAAAAGAGCTATTCAGATATGACAACAAATGAGAATGATATCACTCGTAATATACCAAACAATAGTAGATAATATGGATGTATTAGAATTATGAGTTTGCAGAAAACATTGTTCTTGTAAAGAGCCCTCATATCTTATATTCTAGAAACAAAAATAAGATGGTTATGGTCAATAGATTCTAGATAGAACAAGAAAAATGGTCTTTTATGTATCTAGATAATGATTTAAGGAATGCTATCTCAAACTAGCGGTCCCAAATATAAATTAAATGTCTATGTAAATGTTGAAGGTGTTGGATGAAGATTAAATGAAAGAATATAGCAATCCTTGTTTGGAGAGATATAAATACGCTATATGCTAGCTGTTGTAATACTGGTAAAAAAGTGATGTAAAAATGGTAAAAAATGGTTCATGGAAAAAACCTATTGAGAAATATTAGAAAATTGTATATATTAAAAAATCTAAAAAGTGTATATATATGTAAAAAGAACCTTCGTTTAAAGCATATATTTTTACTAAATGCTAGCTGTGAAGGTTCTAGTGATACTGCTCATGATATTCTTTTTCTAAACTCATATTAATAATGAATTGTTTCAAATATTTTGGGTGGGATACGAACCCGTGTCTATATATGTAAGGACCCTATGTTTAGTCCGATGAGCTATCTGGAAATAGCAAAGTATATAGGAATCTTAGTGTGGTTGACTCTAAACTAATCAATATAACATTAAAAATGCTGTACACTAATAGGAGTGATTCAACTCATTGATTCTTAGTGTTTGTGTGTATCTCTGATGGTGATGTCTTGATTAATAAATGTATTAGAAAATGTTGTAGAGAATCTATTGATGTAAACTGGATATGTATATGAGATCTAAATATGATGTATGTATCTGAAAAAATGTCGTAATAATGAATGTATGAAAAATATCTACATAGACATTTACATAGACATTTAATTTATATTTGGGACCGCTAGTTTGAGATAGCGTTCCTTAAATCATTATCTAGATACATAAAAGACCATTTTTCTTGTTCTATCTAGAATCTATCGACCATAACCATCTTATTTTTGTTTCTAGAATATAAGATATGAGGGCTCTTTACAAGAACAATGTTTTCTGCAAACTCATAATTCTAATACATCCATATTATCTACTATTGTTTGGTATATTACGAGTGATATCATTCTCATTTGTTGTCATATCTGAATAGCTCTTTTAGATCAGTAAAAGCCTATCATACACAAGGTCAAGGGTTCGAGCCCAACCCAGAGGAAAACATATATTTTTTTTTCTAGTTTATATACTTTATTGATTATATACAGATTTGTTTTGCACACTAAACAATAGTCACCATTGGGATCTTATTTTCATATAACCCAATAGTCTTTTGAGGTGACAACATGTTTATCTATAGGATAGGATACATACACAGGTTTTTTTTTTTTTTTGTTTTTTTTTCCAGAAACACTATCACAGGTGTTACTCATCAATGCAATTACATGCTGTTTTTATGTTTGTTCTCTTTGTTTTTTGTTTTTTCATGATATGAATATATTATCTGATTGCTGCTCAAACACAATTTTGATACATGTTCCATTTTTTATTGTATTTTTGTTTTTTAACATTTTATTGTCAATTCTTTGGAGATGACCTCCACATTTTGATTCCGGGTCACTGTCAGGTATAAATGGTAGCCTGTTGAACACCTTTGTATATGCCTGAGGAAACGGTCCTTTACGGACTGAGAAACGCGTAGCAATTAAATACTTGTTTTTAGACAGACCCGGTTTTCTGTGCCTTTTTAATATTACCACAGTTTGCAGTGGTTATACCCAGTTTGGTTTTTATCCCTTTATTCCATACACTGACATTGGAAACTCGTTTGGAAACAAGGCTGATCATGTGAGCAGCTACCCTTTTGGGATAAACAACACAGCCCTTTGGACTTCCACAGTGGCGATGCGGCTCACCAGACGACACACAGCCGACTCCATCTACCTCATCTTACCCACCCACAGGTCTCCCGGGTGAGACCCCCAGCGTACTGACTGCTGGTCCTGAATGTCAGCCTGCCTGTATGCACCCAGTTGGTTCTAGGTGCCACTCCACTTGTGAGTAGATTTTATTATAACTACTGTTTTCCAGTTTTCCAAACTGATTCACACTATGTTGGCGCCCCTTGTTTTTCTATCCTCCTAAACTTTAGATCAGATGCATGCCCCCGCAGCCCCTTTTATGTCATGCATATGAGCAAGTTTGACCTTAGATCAGATGCATGCATACCCCTGCAGCCCCCTTTATGCTAGCTATAAGAGTTAGTTAAACTTTAGATCAGTTGCATGTCCCTGCACTGCAGCCCCTTTTATTTCATGCATATGAGCAAGTGAGATCAAGTGAGATCAGATGCATGCATGCCCCTGCAGCCCCCTTTATGCCAGCTATATGAGCATGTTAGACCTTTGATCAGATGCATGTCTCTTCAGTCCCCTTTAGGCCATCTACACGGACAAATGATTCATGCCCTTGTAGTCCCTTTTATAGCAACTTCTGAGCAACTGAGACCTTAGATGAGATACATGATGATGATACATAGCAAGTGTGAAATTAAATTCAATATATTCCCCTGCAGCCCCCTTTATTCCAGTTATATGAATATGTTAAACCTTAGATCATATGCATGCCCCCCAGCCCTATCTATGCTATATAAGCAAGTTAGACCTTAGATCAGAGGAAACATCTGCAATCCACTTTAAGCCAGCTACATGAGCAAGTAATACATTCCCTTGTAGTCCCCTTTATAACAGCTTTTTTGAGCAAGTGAAACCTTAGATTAGATACATGCATCCTCTTTTGTGCCATCTTTTATAACAAGTGAGAAATTACATTGGATACATGACCATGTAGCACCCTTTATATCAGCTCTATGAAAAAGTGTGGGCTTAGATCAGAAACATGCCCCCATGGCCCCTTTAATGCCAACTTTTGACTAAGTGAGGCCTTAGTTTAGATATGTGCCCCTGTTGCCTTCTTTATTCAAGCTTTTTCAGCAAGTGAGACCTTAGATAAGGGCCAACTCAGCACCATTCATGCCTGCTTTTTGAACCCCTGCAGCCCACAAAAAAGGGAGCCTGCTTACAAGTCCCCAAAACAGTTTGGGACATAGTGAGTCTCTTCTCCTAAGAGCATTAGGTAGGAATGGGCAAATGTTATTAAAATATGTATTAGTACTTTTCTTAGAATTTTCATGCTACAGAGAAAATTAATTGAAAAAGCATGTGGTTCTATGAAAATGGAAAGTGACAACACCAAACAAAGATCATACAGATTAGAATAATGCATAGATAAATACAAATAATCAGATATCACCCTGTGTTATTATGATGCATAAGACTGAAGAAGGTTAAAAGACGCATTCAAAGACAATTTAAGGGTACCCTATGGCAGGGAGATAGAGTCAAGGCCTTAGGCAAAAGCCACTGTGCTAAGGTCAAATTTAACACAATCGATTAATGAAGTCACTAAAATAGAAGTATGCAGAAGAGTCAATTTTGGGCCAGATTGCAAGTGGCTCGCTAAATATTTTGTCGCTCGACACACTAACTGTGCTCAAAATTACATTTTAACGCATCCGGGTTCCAATTGTTGAAAGATAGCGCACAATTGAAAGATCAGTTGCACTAACTTCAGGACTTCGTATATCGCGACCATGCTAACTTTTTCTCCCGATAGAATTCTATGGGGTGCACTGCAAAAAAATCCAAAAAAAATTAACAGCACTCTAGACCAACAGCGATAAACCGGAAGTAATTAAGTAATACTATACAATACGTTTTTTCACATAGAAGAATTTTTTTTGTAAAATATATATCTATACCAATATATCTATCTAAAAAAAAAAAAATATATATATATATATATATATATATATATTCTGCACTCACAGAATTTGTAAAAAAAAAATAGATTTATTTTGTTATATCATAGTGACATTTCAGCATCCACAGACCCCTTCCTCAGGTTGTTTGGTCTGAGGAAGGGGTCTGTGGATCCTGAAACGTCATTATGATATAACAGAATAAATCCTTTTTTTTTTCACAAATCCAATGTTTTAATATTGATTTTAATCCTGACTAAGCACTCTGGTTGTTGACGACCTGGCAGTAAGAGTGCAGATACTCGTGGGATATATATATATATATATTTATATATGTATATATTCCTATAGATATATAGGTATAGATATATATTTTACATGAACAGTAAAATATATATGTAATAATAAAAACTAAAACAAATTCTATGTGAAGAACATAGAAATGTAAAACATGCGTTTTGCGCTTCGTGTTTTGTGATTTAGATTTTAGTGCGGTTAGGTTAGCGCACAGGGAAACTTAGGCCTAGATTTAGAGTTCTGCAGGCCAAAGGGGTGCGTTCGCTATGCTGGCTTTTTTTCTCCCGCACCTTTTAAATACAGCTGGTATTTAGAGTTCACAGAAGGGCTGCGTTAGGCTCCAAAAACGAGCGTAGAGCATATTTACCGCCACTGCAACTCTAGATACCAGCGTTGCTTACGGACGCGGCCAGCTTCAAAAACGTGCTCGTGCACGATTTCCCCATAGGAAACAATGGGGCTGTTTGAGCTGAAAAAAAAACCTAACACCTGAAAAAAAGCAGCGTTCAGCTCCTAACGCAGCTACATTGTTTCCTATGGGGAAACACTTCCTACGTCTGCACCTAACACCCTAACATGAACCCCGAGTCTAAACACCCCTAACCTTACACTTATTAACCCCTAATCTGCCGCCCCCGCTATCGCTGACAACTGCATATTATTATTAATCCCTAATCTGCCGCTCCGTACACCGCCGCAACCTACATTATACCTATGTACCCCTAATCTGCTGCCCCTAACACCGCCGACCCCTATATTATATTTATTAACCCCTAATCTGTCCCCCACAACGTCTCCTCCACCTACCTACAATAATTAACCCCTAATCTGCCGACCGGATCTCACAGCTACTATAATAAATGTATTAACCCCTAAAGCTAAGTCTAACTCTAACCCTAACACCCCCCTAACTTAAATATAATTTAAATCTAACGAAATAAATTAACTATTATTAAATAAACTATTCCTATTTAAAGCTAAATACTTACCTGTAAAATAAACCCTAATATAGCTACAATATAAATTATAATTATATTGTAGCTATTTTAGGATTAATATTTATTTTACAGGCAACTTTGTAATTATATTAACCAGGTACAATAGCTATTAAATAGTTAATAACTATTTAATAGTTACCTAGTTAAAATAATTACAAAATTACCTGTAAAATAAATCCTAACCTAAGTTACAATTAAACCTAACACTACACTATCAATAAATTAATTAAATACAATACCTACAATTATCTACAATTAAACCTAACACTACACTATCAATAAATTAATTAAATACAATACCTACAAATAAATACAATGAAATAAACTAACTAAAGTACAAAAAATAAAAAAGAACTAAGTTACAAAAAATAAAAAAATATTTACAAACATTAGAAAAATATTAAAATTTTAAACTAATTACACCTACTCTAAGCCCCCTAATAAAATAACAAAGCCCCCCAAAATAAAAAAATGCCCTACCCTATTCTAAATTAAAAAAGTTCAAAGCTCTTTTACCTTACCAGCCCTGAAAAGGGCCCTTTGCGGGGCATGCCCCAAAGAATTCAGCTCTTTTGCCTGTAAAAAAAAACATACAATACCCCCCCAACATTACAACCCACCACCCACATACCCCTAATCTAACCCAAACCCCCCTTAAATAAACCTAACACTAAGCCCCTGAAGATCTTCCTACCTTATCTTCACCACGCCGGGTTCACCGATCGATCCAGAAGAGCTCCTCCGATGTCTTGATCCAAGCCCAAGCGGGGGGCTGAAGATGTCCATGATCCGACTGAAGTCTTCATCCAAGCGGGAGCTGAAGAGGTCCATGACCCGGCTGAAGTCTTCTATCGAGCGGCATCTTCAATCTTCTTTCTTCCGGATCCATGTTCATCCCGCCGACGCGGAACATCCATCTTCACAGACGACTTCCCGACGAATGACGGTTCCTTTAAGGGACGTCATCCAAGATGGCGTCCCTCGAATTCCGATTGGCTGATAGGATTCTATCAGCCAATCGGAATTAAGGTAGGAAAATTCTGATTGGCTGATGGAATCAGCCAATCAGAATCAAGTTCAATCCGATTGGCTGATCCGATCAGCCAATCAGATTGAGCTTGCATTCTATTGGCTGATCGGAACTTAGCTTTATAGTATAATATAGGGGTCGGCTGTGTTAGGGGCAGCAGATTAGGGGTACATAGGGATAACGTAGCTGGCGGCGGTGTACGGAGCGGCAGATTAGGGGTTAAAAAAATGTAATAGAGTGGCGGCGATGTGGGGGGACCTACATAGGTAGTTTATGGGTGTTAGTGTACTTTAGAGCACAGTAGTTAAGAGCTTTATAAACCGGCGTTAGCCCAGAAAGCTCTTAACTACTGACTTTTTTCTGCTGCTGGAGTTTTGTCGTTAGATTTCTAACGCTCACTTCAGCCACGACTCTAAATACCGGCGTTAGAAAGATCCCATTGAAAAGATAGGATACGCAAATGGGATACGTAGGGGGATCTGCGGTATGGAAAAGTCGCGGCTGCAAAGTGAGCGTTAGACCCTTTCCTGACTGACTCCAAATACCAGCGGGCGGTAAAAACCAGCGTTAGGAGCCTCTAACGCTGGTTTTGATGGCTACCGCCCAACTCTAAATCTAGGCCTTAGTTATCTAAAGGCGCATTATTGAAATATTACATAGAAAAAAAATAAATAAAAATTATTAAACATACTGTAAAATATTCTAAAAAACTAGTCTTTAAATAATCAACTGAACTGAACTTAAAGGGATATGAAACCCAAAATGTTTCTTTCATGATTTAGATATACCAGGTGATTTTAAACAACTTTCTAATTTACTTATATTATCAATTTTTATTTGTTCTATTTGAATCTTTTGTTGAAAAGCAGAGACATATGCTTAGGAACGGACACATTTCTGGAGCACTTTATGGCAGCAGTTTTGAAAGAATGTTATCCATTTGTTAGAGCACTAGATGACAGCACCATTTTCTGCCATGTAGTACAACAGCTTAGTAACTTGTTCTATTGCGAGTTACCACCTAGGAGTGGCCTCTTTCAGCTCAATTGTGATTTTTACGAAGGTGAACTTTCCTGAAGTATGTCAGTCAGATCCGCCCTAGCAAGGTCCATCCATCCCGATGAAGTATGTCAGTCAGTATGTCAGTCAAGGTCCTTCCATCCCGATGAAGTATGTCAGTCAGTATGTCAGTCAAGGTCCTTCCATCCCGATGAAGTATGTCAGTCAGATCCCCCCTAGCAAGGTCCTTCCATCCCGATGAACACAATTGTGCTCAATTGTGATTTTTACGAAGTTGAACTTTCCTGAAGTATGTCAGTCAGATCCGCCCTAGCAAGGTCCATCCACCGCTGGTTTCCCCATCACCCTTAGGGAGTCTTCCACAGGGTCATAACAAAACAAATGCACAAAAAGAAAGGAAAGTGCTCTACTAGGAACGAAGTTGATTTAATTTACAAATTATGTTTTAAGTGTTTGGTAGTTTTATTTTGGTAGGCAAAGATATTAACCTCTTTCTGGTGTTATTTTTATGTAGCGTGCTTAAATATTATATCTAAGCACTTACTTTTGCATTTACATTTTCTTAATTATACATGTTTTCTATACCTTATTCTAATTAAATGTAACAGCTGTATTACAATTATAGCTTATCTAGTGCATGTGCTGTCCTAACTTCTAAAAAAAATTATACAAATGTTTTACAATGCAACACAACACACAGCTTTAAACATTTTTATGGGATTCTCTTTATCAGCATATCCATGGTCTTGCTATTTTAAACTAGGTATTCATAGTCTTCCTATTTTAAACTAAATATTCATGGTCTAAAAACTAGGATTCCAAGTTCTGGGGAACTAATGAAACAATCACACAAATGGTACAAATTTATAAAACTTATCCTAAAAAAGGTCCCGCACTGTCCATATAATGTGTATTGAAACCGAGTGGACCCAAGTGGGTTGGTCTCTGTGATGCAGTGGTTCAGTTCACTCTTATTAGGATGCACAGGATTAGAGCTGCTCCTCTCCACCGCTTCCCAAAATGGTGATACAAATTCGGAATATGGAAAAAAGAGGGCACTTCATGTTTTTATCAGTATGTCATTAGATGTCAGGCTATATACAACTCACACAATGTAGCAGCACCCTGCTCACTTAACTTCGGCCACCGGCTCTTTCCAGGAGAGGTAGACGAACTGATGTATATGGTAGCAAAGAACAATGCACTTAATTTCCAATTGGAGTTAAAAACAAATGTTTATTTAAAAACATAAAAAAGTTCACAAGTGGAGGTTAATAATGGCATTAGAGCCCCCTACTATGTTTCTTGGCTATCCTAGCCGTTTCATCAGGCATGATGATGACTTCCAATGACATACTGAAATGCTCATGAAGCGCCCTCTTTTTCCATATTCTAAATATTCATGATCTTCCTATTTCAAACTAAATATTCATGGTCTTCTTATTTAAAACTAATTATTCATGGTCTTCCTTCTTCTCTCGCTCAGAAATTTGCTGACTTCTATTGTAAATTTGCATTGCCCATCTCATTTTGTTACAATCTTTTTGTCACTTAATTTATTCTCTTTATTGTCTTTTTTTGCTTACCATTTTACAAAGTACATCGTATGAAATATGCCACTACCCTACTAAACTTCCATGATTAAAAAAACCTATGTAATTTACTTCTATTATCAAGTTTACATTCTTGCTTGTGTCCTTTGAAACATATATGGTTTCCACCATGACACTATATGCAGAGCCGGCACTAGGAAATGTGGGGTGAGGTAATACAAATTTATTACAAACACACACATGTATTATCAGCATAAATCAAATAATATTGACAACAGCATAGCCAAGAACATACTTTACAAATATATAATAATATAGTTTCGCAGCTTTCTCAATAAAAATAAATTTAAGTAGATACCCTATTGGGAACGGAATTTGATGTACCATTTTTATTTTATTTTTACTGTATTGTATTCAATTGTACAATATACCTGTATTGCTTAAATTTAGCAGATTTTTATTGTTTATAGATCTATGTGTACTCATTTGTTCATGCCTTTTGATATTGATTTTATATTGATTCTGTGTCTCCAATCTGATGTATTTATTCATATTTGATTCATGATCTATGGATATTTATTTATATTGATTATAACTGACTATTAGTATATATTTCTACTAGAGATACTTGTAATGCTGGACTTTTTTTTAGGAGTTACACTAATGGATTGCACTTTTTGGTTTACTACTCTCTTTCTTTACATTTGTTTTAATATATTGGGATATGGGTTTATAGGGAACCTATTATCTCCGATAGGTAGATCTGGGCAGCAATCTGTATGTCAGTCCTCTTGGACATCCCAGCGCCAGTGTCAAATTTTTCTTGCATTTTCGTATAATACTATATATTTATCTTTATATAGAATATATATCTATATACAGGGAGTGCAGAATTATTAGGCAAATTAGTATTTTGACCACATCATCCTCTTTATGCATGTTGTCTTACTCCAAGCTGTATAGGCTCGAAAGCCTACTACCAATTAAGCATATTAGGTGATGTGCATCTCTGTAATGAGAAGGGGTGTGGTCTAATGACATCAACACCCTATATCAGGTGTGCATAATTATTAGGCAACTTCCTTTCCTTTGGCAAAATGGGTCAAAAGAAGGACTTGACAGGCTCAGAAAAGTCAAAAATAGTGAGATATCTTGCAGAGGGATGCAGCACTCTTAAAATTGCAAAGCTTCTGAAGCGTGATCATCGAACAATCAAGCGTTTCATTCAAAATAGTCAACAGGGTCGCAAGAAGCGTGTGGAAAAACCAAGGCGCAAAATAACTGCCCATGAACTGAGAAAAGTCAAGCGTGCAGCTGCCAAGATGCCACTTGCCACCAGTTTGGCCATATTTCAGAGCTGCAACATCACTGGAGTGCCCAAAAGCACAAGGTGTGCAATACTCAGAGACATGGCCAAGGTAAGAAAGGCTGAAAGACGACCACCACTGAACAAGACACACAAGCTGAAACGTCAAGACTGGGCCAAGAAATATCTCAAGACTGATTTTTCTAAGGTTTTATGGACTGATGAAATGAGAGTGAGTCTTGATGGGCCAGATGGATGGGCCCATGGCTGGATTGGTAAAGGGCAGAGAGCTCCAGTCCGACTCAGACGCCAGCAAGGTGGAGGTGGAGTACTGGTTTGGGCTGGTATCATCAAAGATGAGCTTGTGGGGCCTTTTCGGGTTGAGGATGGAGTCAAGCTCAACTCCCAGTCCTACTGCCAGTTTCTGGAAGACACCTTCTTCAAGCAGTGGTACAGGAAGAAGTCTGCATCCTTCAAGAAAAACATGATTTTCATGCAGTACAATGCTCCATCACACGCATCCAATTACTCCACAGCGTGGCTGGCAAGAAAGGGTATAAAAGAAGAAAATCTAATGACATGGCCTCCTTGTTCACCTGATCTGAACCCCATTGAGAACCTGTGGTCCATCATCAAATGTGAGATTTACAAGGAGGGAAAACAGTACACCTCTCTGAACAGTGTCTGGGAGGCTGTGGTTGCTGCTGCACGCAATGTTGATGGTAAACAGATCAAAACACTGACAGAATCCATGGATGGCAGGCTTTTGAGTGTCCTTGCAAAGAAAGGTGGCTATATTGGTCACTGATTTGTTTTTGTTTTGTTTTTGAATGTCAGAAATGTATATTTGTGAATGTTGAGATGTTATATTGGTTTCACTGGTAAAAATAAATAATTGAAATGGGTATATATTTGTTTTTTGTTAAGTTGCCTAATAATTATGCACAGTAATAGTCACCTGCACACACAGATATCCCCCTAAAATAGCTGTAACTAAAAACAAACTAAAAACTACTTCCAAAACTATTCAGCTTTGATATTAATGAGTTTTTTGGGTTCATTGAGAACATGGTTGTTGTTCAATAATAAAATTAATCCTCAAAAATACAACTTGCCTAATAATTCTGCACTCCCTGTATATATTCATGTAGATTTATAGGTATAGATATATATTTAACAAAAATGTGTTATATATATATTGTGACAGGGTACAGGACATGTGTATATCAATCAGAGTTACAAAGAGCAATCTATCCCGGTTGTTTAGTGGTTAATATTTTTCTATTTGCTAGCATACCTGTTAGTTTCCTGTTGGGCTGCTACAGCAGCTACAGCTTGCCTGTTAGTCTCCTGCTGCACAAAAGTAGCCTGTAGCAGGGCCTTTACAATATCCTCCATTTTTTATTTTGTAAGTTCCGTACCTTAAATGGACATTCCAGTCAAAATTTAAATGCACATAGATGAATTACATCTTTGAATAGAAACGCATTTGCAGTATACATGTATTAGCAAAAATGTTTCTTGTAAAAGTTATCACAGTTTAAAATGGATACTGAACCCACTTTTTCTCTTTCATGATTCAGATAGAGCATACAATTTTAAGCAACTCTCTAATTTACTTCTATTATCAATTTTTCTTCATTCTCTTGCTATTTTTATTTGAAAAAGAAGGCATCTAAGCTAAGGAGCCAGCAAATGTTTGGTTCAGGACCATTGCCAGTACTTGTTTATTGATGCTGTCCAATCAGGAAGGACAACCCAGGTTGTTCACCAAAAATGGGCTGGCATCTAAACTTACATTCTTGCTTTTCAAATAAACATACCAAGAGAATGAAGAACATTTGATAATAGGAGTAAATTAGAAAGTTGCTTAAAATTGCATCTGAATCACAAAAGAAAAAATGTGGGTTCAGTGTCCCTTTAATGTTAACATTTTTCTCTGCACGTCCATGTGAAGCATAGTTAGATATTCTCAGTGCACCAGCATTTTAAATACTGCAGCTGCTCAGAGATCCAGTTGGGCTTGTATCATGTCAGCCATTAAAAAATTAAGTTATTACCAGATAGTACAAGCTCCTTAGGCTCTATAAGCAAGTGCTGTTTTAAAATGCTGGTGCTCGGTGCATACTTAAATACACTTTTGAAACAGATATAGGTTTTACTAGAAGTAGTTTTGCTTATACATATATATTACAAAAACGATTCAATTCAAAACTTAAATGCATCCCCTTAATGCTCTTGTGTCAGTTGAGCCGGTGCAACACCAATCCCACTTCTGACACCATTTGTGGAAAGCCAACTGCAAAAATGGTCAGGCAACTGTGTTTTGAATGTAACTTTTCTTTAACCCCTTGGCGACCGAGGACATGTCAGACAGGTCCTACAAAAAATACAGTTAAGGACCGAGATCGCTTCCAGCCACTCAAACAGTATTGCAGCGATGCCTTGATGTTCAGGCATACTGCAATACTGTTCCTGACTGCCAGAGCGATCACTTCTGGTTTTGCTCCACGTGGAGCCCGACAGTCAAGCAGAGCATCAGAAGCCATTGGGCTGGCTTCTGATGCAATGACAGTGTGCTGAGTGCCTCGATGGGTCAAGGCACTTAGTAAAATATAATATTTAAAAAAATTAATTAAAAAAATACACATTTTTAATAAAAAAAGCCCCATATAGCCCCCCTACCCCATGTGGCTTCAAATATGGTGCTGCCCAGTGCACCATGGGGCTTCTTGGGGTGTCCCTAGCCTGCCTCATCATATGGACAGGCTGGGGTCATCCAATCTGAGCTTTCCCCTATGATTACATTTCTTATAACAAAAAATCCCATTTGTCAGATCATGTCAATATTAGTAAATTTTGACACTGACCAGTGTGGATCTCCCTCCCTCTCCTCACTTTTGTTTTTGTGGGAGAGAGAAATCTGTGTTTAGGGAGAGATTTAGTTATATTAGTTTAAAAATTGTGAGACCCAAAGGTTCTTTACAGAACCATTAACCCCTAGCTTGCCAGTGATCACTACAAATTATTGGCTCTTGCCCAAAATCACTTTTTTGCTCTGTGCATTTTTTTAGGGGTTCATTTTTTTTTTTTAATTTTTTTGTGAGACCCAAAGGTTCTTTTCAGAGCCATTTATCTATTTTAAATTCATTTTTGTAAAAAACTGTGAGACCCAAAGGCCATTTTCAGAGCCATTAACCCCTAGCTTGCCAGTGATCACTATAAATCACTGGCTCTTGCACAAAAGCACTTTTTTTTTCTTTTCAGAGCTATTTAGTTAATTTAGTTAATTTAAATTTATGTGTTGATTTTTTTTTATATATTTTTTTTTCTCTGTGACAGATCAATCACAGAGAACATATAGTGCTGATGAGGCATATGCCATCCTTGCATCAGAGTCAGATGCCTCTATGTTGGACTCAGACCCCAATTTTGACCCTGCCATGTGCTCAGATACTGTCATGAATTCCACCTTATCATTGTATCAATATCATCATACCACCTTAACACTCAATTACCTGTATCACCTTCAGATATAAGGGCCCGCCTACAGTGCTTAATTGCTGGTTTATTGAAGCATTTTACTTCTCATGCCTCTCAAGCTCTGAAGCTACCTATAGTTAAAAATAATTTACAGTTCCAGTTTGATTCTCTACAGAACTTTAATACAACTGCTTCGTTCTACCTGCAAGCTCTCTAGGCTCTGACGTCATTGCAGCGTCTCTACACGCTACTCTGGATTACCAGCTGCAGCTTCCACTCACGCATTTGTTTTTCAGAACACCGCTACAGATTTGCCCGCTTTCATCTGTTCATCAGAATTTCTACACCTCGCTCTTTCCGGAGGTTCCGGAGCTCTGTTACACTTGGAGTGGCTGCAGGCTTGCAACGGTCGTGAGTACTAAACACTTGTATGAACAGCCTTAAGTGTTATTCGCTCCTCACTACTCATGCTGATATGTTTGTTACATGTACCTATTGACTGCCTAACTGTGTAGTTCTGTGTAGTAGCAACTCATTCGTATCCTATTTTCCTTAAAGTGACACTCAACTTTTGACTCCTATATGTGCCTCTATATTTCCTTAAGCCTCACCTAACCTAACTGATATATTAAATAAATTATATTTTACATATTGGTAAGAGGCAATACTATATTTTCAATTCTGTTTAGAGTTGCTCAGCCAATAATACACTAACAGAGTAGATACAAAAATACTATTTTTTCCATATATGGGAGATACTTTGTAAGTTCATGACAGATACATCATTAGATACAGTCTCAACTGATAGTGATGTATCTGTTGCTGTGAGCCTGACAGTCAATCAGAGCATCAGAAGCCATTGGGCTAAAATGTTTGCATCAAAGCACTCCATATACAACAGCTTGGGGTGTCAACGTTTCAAATACATACACTTTCATGGCAATAAATAAAACTGAGGTATGCAATAGGCCCCAGCCTTTCGAATACCCTATGGCTGAGCTTTCCAAACTTTTCATGTTGGCGACAGACTTTTCATTTTGCAACACAGTAATTCAGTTGTACTAGCAAACAGGAGGTTAAACTAACTTGTTTTTAGAGATAGAGACAAAATGTATTTACAAGTAACAGTATGTATGTGCAAGAATTAAAAAAAGTTTAATAGCACCAATAGCTACTTACTATTTTAATGGGCTGTATGAGGTTGATAGGATGAACACAGTTTCTGAATATTTAGTGGAATATTATATAGAGACACTCGCATTTCATCATCAAGCATTTTTGAGCTTCAACTTCCTATACATATATCAAGAGCAGGAGCAGCAATGCACTACTGGGAGCTGGCTGAAAAAAAAAAACACTTTGACTTCTGACTTCAGCTCTGCGTTTAAGCTGCTGCCTTCAGCAATCTACGAGTCTGAATGATTACTGCCCGTGCTGCCAACACACTGCTGTCCCACTCACTGAATACACGTCCTGTCAAAGCCGATTAAGGAGACTACATGTGCAGTCAGGAGCCAATGTGCCCCCAATGGAAATAGTTTCAGTTCCCACTAAGCTGTGCCAATAGGTTAAGATGATCTGTGACCCACTAGGTATCAATCACGTGTAAACCATGTGATTTGTGTAGCAGGCAGGCGGAAAGTCGGAAACCAAAAAAAATTGTAAAATAATTTTAAATTCTAAAATATATGTCCTGAAGCAGGGACACACCTACACACTTCCGCCGACAGACTAATGTGTAATGACACACAGTTTGGAAAGCACTGCTCTAGATCATTGGGACATTATGAAAACTTCCATCCTGAAATATTTACTATTTATTAGAAAAAGTATGCTGCAAAATATTCAAAAGGGATCTGTCTCTATGTTGCCAAAGCTGGCAAAATAATCAAAAGGACTGACAGTACTGTTTAAACTTAAGGCAGTATCGTCAAGAGGCGTCTTACCATTCATGTCAGTGGGTGGCAATGCTTCTCTGATACTAGAGATATATTAGCAGCATCACCACCTACATCAAAGGTGTAATGTAAATGATCCCTTTACAGATTGTGAGTATATGATATATGTATTTCTATTGTTTAATGTAAATGGATTGTATAGTATAATGTTAGAATATGTATGTAAACTGTAAGCATGATTGTACAAATCTTATTTTTTTTTTACTTTTATTGATAACCAGCAATGAATAAAAGTGTACGATTGTATGTAATCACGTCATGCAGGGCCAATAACAGATAAAATACATTGACCAGAAAATAGACTACATACATAGTAAGGTAGTGATAGGAGAACATCTCCAAAATCTTCTATGGAAGATAGAGCTATCACCTACAAAGTGTGTATTCACATTGTTGGGGTTTTAATGTTTGAAGGGACAGTCTAGTCAAAATTAAACTTTCATGATTCAGATTGGGCATGCAATTTTAAACATCTTTCCAATTTACTTTTATCATCAAATTAGCTTTGTTCTCTTGGGGGTATTTTTGAAAAGCTAAACCTAGGTAGGCTCATATGTGTATCATATAGATAACATTGTGCTCACTCCCGTGGAGTTATTTAGGAGTCTGCACTGATTGGCTAACCTGCATGTCAGTCAAAAACACTGAGATAAGGGGGCAGTCTTCAGAGGCTTAGATATAAGGTAATTACAGAGGTAAAACATATATTATTATAACTGTTTGTTATGCAAAACTGTGGAATGGGGAATAAATGGATTATCTATCATTTTAAACAATAATATTTCTGGTGTAGACTGTCCCTTTAAATATCCTAAATTAAATTAAACAAAACAAATTAAGCAAAATACATAACACTAAACTAAAATTAAATTAATTAAAAAATAGACAATGTATTATGAAATATAGAAGTGCATACACTCGTTCAAAATGTCAATTTCACATTTATCAAATGTCTGTCGGACCTGATCCGACAGTGCGGATCAGGTCCGACAGACATCGCTGAATGCGAAGAGCAATACGCTCTCCGCAATCAGCATTGCAGCAGCAGACTTGCGGCAGGGGGATGTCAATCAACCCGATCAGGTTGAATTGTGGCGATCTCTGTCCGCCTCATCAGAGCAGGCGGACAGGGTTATGGAGCAGCAGTCATGACTGCTGTTTGTGGCGAGTCTGAAGACTCGCCAGAAACACGGGCCCTCAAGCTCCATTCGGAGCTTGATAAATGGGTCTCTAAGCATTTAACGCTATTGAAGAAGACACTGAACAGATGGACTTATGTTGTAGTCTAAAATGCGGAAGTTAAATAAGCTTAATAGAAGAGTGCCCTATCTTTGAAAGAAGCAGATAGTTAAAGTAAAGCAGGACAACGTTATCAGTCAAGCCTTCAAATAATGTTAGAAATAACATAAGGGTGCTATTTGTATGTCATTTTTGTGATTAAAGTGATTGATAATTCTAGCGTTTGTGAAATGCTAGGATTTACAATTGGAGCGCACGGCTATTTGCTAAGAAGTAGAAACGTCACCTCACAGCAAATAGCGCTCTGCCTTGTGCTGCCTGAGCAGCTCAGTGCGACAAACGCTTCCAACAAATAAAGGAGCTTTCAGCATAAAGGATTTTATACGTCATGAATGAAAGTCTCTTTTATTTGTTCCACTGGTAAATCCTAGCATTTCAGAAATGCTAGGATTTACAATCACTTTAATATTAAAGGCCAATCCCATACTATTGATCAGGTTACTATAGTCAGATTTCCGACTTAAAATTAACATATAACATCAAAGAGATTGCGGTCTGAGTAATACGAAAAGCATTAGATATAGAAAAAAAATCCAAAAACTGACAGAGGGAAATTATCATCATTGTATTAAAGGACACACAAATGTTATTAAATGTTATAATGCACCTCACTAGCTTGATATGCCAATACCCTAGATACATTTAAAAATTATTTGGATACATTTCTGTCTATAAACAAAATTCATGGATATGATTGCAAGTATTAAATGGGTCACCTTTTAGTGGTATTATTTAAGCTTAACTGGAGCTTTTTGTATATATTTTAGATTTGTATAGGTTGAACTCAATGGACTTCGGTCTTTTTTCAACCTCATCTACTATGTTACTATGTTACTACTACTAAATACGTGGAAAGGCAGCAAAAAGCATGTACATATAGACTAGAGAGTGTGTTTCTGCCATATGTATAATCTAAGAATAATTCATTCCAAATCCAGTCTTACTTTATATATATGCATAATAGTATCAATAAGGAGTTTTACAAGCAAAGGGTTTTCTGAGTGAGGTAAAATTACAGAATTCAGAGGGAATAAATTTATATTGTATACAAATGTAGATTACTGATATCAGGAAGCAAATAGTTACTTAGATTGCCTTCTCAATAACATCTGTCCTCCATGCATATATTCGTTATAGAAAATATAGTGTGACTAACAACCCTCTACAATACTAGAACAGACTGTAAAATAGATTAAAATTAAACAACATATTGCTGCAAACATTTAAAATGAGGTATGCCAAGACATGAAGTACAAATTACATCAGATTCTATAAGTAAAACATGTGAGAAATAATTAACAATATCTGAAAAAATTATCAGACAATTTTTTTGTAAACCTAGCTACTTAAACCCTCAGAGCCCATAGAGCAGAGTGACGAGCTCTTCAATATCAAGGAACAAAAGTGAAAACATTGGCCTGTGGTAGCGTTGTTTGGACTGCCATTTAGCCAAGACCTTCCACCCTGCATACTGTTGAAGTAATGTCTCTAGCGTATAGGCATAGCCTGCATAAATCATGGATATGAAGTGTATCTGATGTCTCAGAAATGCTAGATACGGATAATTGAGGGTCCAACTTAAACCTGGACATATTGCCCCTGTTGAAAGGAAAAGTCATGTCAGTATATGGCCGGGCTATAACACAATATATTTAATAATTATTCTTTAAAATAAACCCACAATCAAATATGCATAAACTAAGACAATACAATTAATATAAATTCCTGAATTATTTTTATTAGTTGATATCTATAAACACATTGAAATATATTTGTAGGAACAAGAATATGAATCAATACTAAAATACTAAAACTATTAAAATATGCTATACAAATCTCATAAAAGTTGCCTTATTCACAATAGCCTCCCAAATCAGAATTGCATTTAAAGTATCACAATGAGACTAAGATATTAGCTACTAACATTAAGACTGGTACAATCAATAGTGCTAAGTTAAACAATAGGACAATATACACTCTTATTAAAACATCAGAAATTGTATATGTTATCCCACCCCTATGTCTAAGTGGAAATAAATTCTTAATTACCTACAGTTAAGACACATTCTAAGATATATGTAGCTATATGTTTGCCAGGTTAAATTACTTAGCATCAAGGATTTGTTTAACAATACACAGGCTATGAAATACTAGTTAAAATACAAACTGCTCTCTTTAATATATTAGCTGTAATTTAACTGCAATGACTATGCCTATATTTTTGTTTTAGACATTTAAATGTAATTAATAACCTTTTAATACTTTACCCAGATAAACAAATCTCAACAGGTTCAATCTCACCTCAGAATACCAAAATTGGAGTATTGTTGCATATGGAGAATAAAAGTAGCTGTTTGCTTATAATAACTGCAGCAGTTATTTGTCTAGGGTTTTAGCAGAACAGTTTACAAGCCAAAGTTAGCAAGAGTTAGCCAGCAGCCTCATTTTTCTCTCTATGCTTGGGGTTAAATCATCTGATCTCACCCCTCCCCTTTTTTGATCAGTACCCATCATTGGTAAGATTGGAAACGCCCAACGGAAGCTTGTCTCGGATTGGCCCTTTGAAACTGAACATAGATTGGTTCATCTGGGAAGTATCTTTTAACAAAAACAAACAGGATGATCTCCTTAAGCGAATCCTCAGTTATTTATTACAAAAAACAGGAACAGACAGTGTCACAACGTTTTGGGGCGATGCCCCTTAATCATCAAGTATCTTTTAACAATCAAGTTTTTTGGCTGTAATACCGGATTTTGGCCATTGGGGGGCAGCATGACAAACAACACAGCAATACATTTAATCGTTTCTAACATTTAAAAATATTTCTTTAAAATGTGTAATAAATGCCATAATTTCTTTACATTAATAATTTACATGTTCAAATGTATTGTACTATGTCACATTATTCCTTCTAATTATTTTAATATGAAATATCAGTATTCTTTTTAAAGTGATGGTAAAGTTGCTGCTTATGCTATCATTATTTATGTTTAAGAGTAAGGTGAGACATTAGTCGCTATTTTTATTTGTTAAAAAATCTTTATAATCAATTGTTTTCTAAAAGATCGTCTACTGTTGCTTGCTCCTCCCACATCTTACTTCCTGTTGTATATTGAGCTGTAGCTGAGAGCGGTCCAACCCTGCTCACTACGTCATTATTTTGCTTGCTCCCAATACATACCATTGGTGCATGCAAGTAAACGTCACAATATAAACAATGAAATCGGCGATTCATTGCTTACATTTGTGAATGAAACACGTATATGTTTTGCTCCGATCCAGATCCCCTAGCCTAGACTAAACTATTTTACTAACGTAACTTGATATTCCCTAGTGTAACTACCAGACATACATTAAACGGGTGCGCGCATGGGATGATTGACATCTAGCAATGACTCGCGTGTGCGCTTTAGATCAATGGGGAGTGTCAGAAAACTCCAGGTCGCCTATCGGCCTGGATTTCAATAGGCTAAAAAGAAAACGTGATCCCAACATAAAAAAAAAAATGCAGCCGGGTGGACTACGGAACGATAGGAATCTGAGGATTGAAAGGTAATAAAAGTTTAAAAAATTAAAATGATTAAAATTCATGAATTAAACTCATACTAAATTAAAGGGAGTGAGCTTAGGGAGGTTGTGCAGACACGCAACTTTACCATCACTTAAAGGGAGTGAGCTTAGGGAGGTTGTGCAGACACGCAACTTTACCATCACTTTAATATCATATTACATCAGAGTAATTAATACTGCTATTAGTTAAAATCCATTTAAAATAGTCTTCAGTATCCTGGCATTTATATAAAAACCATAGCGTATTTCATATTCAGTACTGCACTGCATCCCAACATGAATATAATATATTTCATATTTCTCATAAATCCTGAATGCATGAATCTTGTCTATGCAGATCTGAAATAAAAATAGTGTTATTAATCATTGCTTTTTAGGTCCACAAATATCCATATGAAACCCAGCATTTATACATTTATTATACAGATATTCATCCAGTTATCCCATTACATCAATTGTTCCTATCATTTTCATTAGATTTCTGGAAAACATAAACAGAGATTAAAAAATGTTTTTATCTTTAAGTCAATGGGTTTAAGAGTATAATCTAAAACATGTGTTTTTAGCTGGTCAAATTTTCATTGTCTCCATACACAGCAGGGGTAATTAAACAAGTCTATGCTAATCACTATGTAGTCAGAATTCTACCTGCTTATCTAGTTTATGCTCAGAATATTGTCTCGATCCATTCCCTGTTTGCTAATTTGGTTGTTACCCCCTACAGGGCTGTGAGCTTCAAAAGCTATGTTATCTTTTAATTTAAGCTATAAAACTCTGCTCTTTCTCAAAATCACTTTTGAAAGCAATTTATTTTGATGAAATCTGAACAAAAGGGTTTTGTTTATATAGCCAAACATCCTCTGGAAGAGTTATGCAAGTAATTTATTTGATGAGTGAGAGAGGGGGCTGGTTTACATACAGTGTCTCTTTTGGGTCCCATAAATAAAAATAAATTATTTGGTTAGCACAGACATATTATTATTTATAAGTATACATATATATATTATTTGATGATATTCTTATACCCTGACACAAATCCCCCTTCCAGTTCAAATAGATGTAGGACACATGTATTTGAATTGGCTTAAAGTCAGCGGTATTTGGTGAGTGTGTTGACCGTACACATCATACATAGTCTTCTATTTAGAGAGTCCGTCATTTTTGAGCCTTCATGCTTATCAGCTAGGCATCTTTAAACTACAGTATGTCTTTAGTGTATTTGGAGATATGACTTCATTCTCCCTCTATGACTTGTAGTTGGGACCTAGGATGGCATGCTTGCAGCTGATTGATATGGACCCATTTATCTATGAAACTTTCATTTTTGGGGATCCTTATTTTATAGGCCACTGGAGATATTTTGTCAGTAATGACAAAAGGACCTTTCCACAATGGAAGAAATTTCTTCTCCTTAACCTGATCTCATCCAAAGTTATAAAGATAAACTTTATCATTTATTTCATATTCCTTTTTGGACGTCTTGAGATCATAATAGGTTTTAGTGGCAGTTGCAGCTTTCTCTAAGTTCCTTTGAGCAAATTCAAAGGCATATTGCAGGTGCTTTCTTAGGTTCTCTACATATTGATGTGTATTGGCAGCGTTTATCAAGTCTGATGTACGGTACAGTAGATGCTGTGGTAAAACCATTCTTCTACCAGTCATCAGTTCAAAAGGTGACATCTTGGTAGCACTACTTGAAGTTGCTCTTAATGCCATTAAGACCAGAGGTAATTTAACATCCCAGTCTTTACCCGTTTCACTCACAAAATTTTTGAGGATTTTAACAATGGACTGGTTGTAACGCTCTACTCCACCACTTGAGGCAGCTTTTTAAGCAATATGGAGGTTTCTTTTACCCCTAGTATTTTCCACATTTTGGTCATCCCTTCGCTAGTGAAGTGGGTTCCCCGATCGGATTCGATTCTTTGGGGCAAACCAAATCTGGAAAACACATGGTTGATGAGCAATGCTGCGCATGTTTCAGCACTATTGTTAGGTGCACTAATGCACTCTACCCATTTAGTGAATAGGCATGTCACTGCTAGCATGTATTTGTTGCCTCTTGATGACCTTGTTACTGGACCAATAAAATCAATCTGTATATCTGACCATGGCATTACCATCCCCCTTTTCTGCAATGGCACTCTATGCATTGGCGCAGTGGGTTGGAACTGTGGACAGATTAGACACCCTTGACAGTAGGTTTGAACATCTTTTAACATGTGTGGCCAAAATGCGTAGTCACGCAATATTTCATACGTGAGTTTGGCACCATGATGACCAAATGTGGGAGCATCATGGGCATGTTGAAGCATTAGACCTCTGAACTTGGTGGGTACTACCCATTGCTGGATGCCAGTTTTGGAGGTTCTAATTAACAAACCATCCTGTAACTTGAATTGTGATCTGGATTTCATTAAGATTCTAAGATCTTCCTTACCAATACAATCATCTTTTGAGATGGGGTTACTGTCAGGATCTTCTATGTGTTTATAGAAGATGCCTACAATGGGGTCTTCTTTTTGACTAGTAACTGTTGTTTAGTCTGGTTTCTGGTAATGGCTTCTACCTGAATTGCACCCATTAAGTGGTCAATATTAAGGAGTTCTCCAGTTATGGCTCCTTGTTTGGCTAATGAATACGCAAGGTCATTGCCTTCCTTATCAGGACCTAGAACCCTGGAATGACCCTTGGTCTTTTTTCAGTGTATGGTTAAATCATTGGATACCACCAGATTATCAATCTCGCAGAACAACTTGCCATGCTTGACTCGTTTGTTATTGCTTTTCTGCATGCCATTTCTTTTCCAAGTTGGCAGGCATTCAACAAAACTGTCACGCACATAATTTGAGTCAGTTATGATCACAAATTCATGAATACCATGTTCAATAGCCATTTCTATGGTTTTTAGAACAGCAGTGAGTTCTGCAACTTGACTGGATCTTGGTTCAATGTTGAAACCTATAGATATATTTGGGAATCCATTTGCCCAAGTTATATCAATGCCAGCATGCTCCTTTTCAATAGTGGCATGGTAAGAACAACCATCAACATATACCCAAGGTAATGTTTGACAATGGTCCTCATTATACATTTTATATGGGGAAAGTAGTTGTTCCTCCAGGAAATCATCTTCTGATAATTCTTCCCCAGGATCTTTAACAGTACAGTTGTGGAGCTCAGCAAGCCCCTGTGCGACTGGATTCTTTTTATTCTGCTTGTAGCGAATTTCTAAAGGCCAGCCTTGTAAGGAAAGAGTCCACGCTGTTATGCGGCTATTAGACAAATTCCCATCTCTTATTCTCTCACTTTGCAAATATAGCAAAGGCTGGTGGGCCGTTTCTACAATAATTTTCTCGCCCTCTATATAGCTGCGTAAATTTTGTAGAGCCCATACAGTAGATAAGAGGGCTTTTTCGCAATCGCTAAATTTTATTTCTACTGGGCATAGAGTTTTGCTCGCATAAGCAATGACTTTGTTTAAATTATCATGCTTTTGGTATAAAACAGCACTCATGCTTATATCTGTGTAACCTGTTTCTAAGAAGAAAGGTTTACCACCTTCAGGGTACGCTAAGCTCTGATGTCTGTCTCTTGAGTCTCACTCCAGTGCCATTTCACATCCTTCTTTAGAAGAAGTAGTAGTGGTTTAGCTAATTCTGCATAATTATCAATGAATTCGCGAGAATAATTTGTCATACCCAGGAATGATCTCAATTCCTTTAAGTTAGTTGGGTTTTTAGAATTTACTATAGCTTCCCCCTTTTTCTTTGGAGGATTTAATCCTTCAGAAGTAACTTCATGTCCCAAGAAGTTTACACGAGTGCGGCACCATTGAGCTTTTTGTAGGGATAATTTGACACCTGCCCTTTTAAGTTGGCTGAGGACGTGTTCAAGCTCTTCGATGTGTTTTTCAAAGTCTGTGCTTTTGATTAAAACATCATCAACATAAGATAAGGCTTTCCAGTGCATCAGGCATAGCCTTATGCATGAATACAGCAAATTCATGTCCAGAATTTATGTATCCAAAAGGAAGTCTCTGAAATACATACTGGACCTTTTGGAATGAGAATTCCAGCGTATACTGGTCCTCCTCATGTACCTTTATGGTCCAATATCACTGTGCAAAATCAATGGCAGTGAATATTTTGGATCCCTGCATTTGCACTAGGCACTGGTTAATATATGGCACAGGACAACCAGAGATGTACATTCGTTTGTTTAGCTGTCTTAAGTCAGCACACAAAAGCCATTATCCATTGGGCTTAAGAACACCTAGAATAGGATTATTATAAGAGCTGTGCACCTGTCTGATAATACCTCTTTCTTCCAAGTTCCTTATGATTTCTGCCAGAGAAACATATGAGGCTAAAGGAAGTCTGTATTGTTTAACAAAGACAGGTGGTACATTGGGATCTATTTGTATTCTTGCAGTGTGCAAGTCTGTAGTCCCACAGTCATAAGAATCCCTAGCAAAAATATCCTTGTATTCCATCAGGAGTTCTCGCAGCTGTTGGCATTCATCATCGCTGGAACAGCCATTAGCTAAGGATATTTGCTCTTTGACTATTTGCTGTTATCCTGGAAAGATTTCAGGCTGTCCTATTTCATAGGCTGCTTCCAACTTAGAAGTGAGATCTCCTTGATTATAATTTACATTGCCCCCATGACTCTGGGTATTGGAGTAATCTTGCTGTTTGATCGGCTGATCAAATACTAGAGAGGCTTCTTCAATTTTACAGATGATGCCTTCCTCTGAGCTGAAGGGATAAATACACTGAATTGTAAATAGACCCTCTGGCATAGATGCAAAGGATTGTTCTATTAACTGTTCTTCAGTTAAGTATCCTTCAGGTATTAGCCCAATTATATTATTCTGGAATCCAAAAGTGTAATAACTTGATTCCAGTGCATATCCTATGGTAGTTCCCTTGGATAAGGTTATATCCTCTGGGGTCATGTTATGCACAATAACATGTATTGGAATAGTTCCAATATTTACCATAGGAGTATAGGCCATTGTTATACCCAGATTTTGTATTCTATGGGAGAGGCAAATTAGTGTTTCAGAAGTTTTTAATTTCTGACCTCTCTTTACCTGAAAGGGTAAAATAAATTTATCAGCCCCAGCAGGAATTATAACATCATTAGACACCTGCATATTTACAGCATATGGCAATTGCTGGTTTGATTTCAGGGCTGCACTTTCATCCTGAAATACTTCAGAGTCCCCCCTTAACCTGCTCCAGAGGCAAGAGTTAATCAAATCTATTTGTATGTCATATCTATGTAAGATTTCATTGCCAATGTATATTTGATTATGGGGAGTATTTAAAACTAAAAACAGGTGCTTCACTGGCTTATTACCTATAGAGACAGATAATAAGCTCTTAGCTGTGATGTTATAGCTTTCAAACCTGTCATCCAGGCTGTGCACACAGTGGTCTTGGGGAGAAAGATATTTAATCACTTTAGGTTCAGCTATCTGCACTAATAAGCCTTCACTTATATAGGTAGCTTCCTGTTTTAAGTTCAATTTGGCATATTTTGTTGTACCAAGGTCATGCACTTGTATAGGGAAAAATAGATCCTCTTTAACTCTCTCAATCCCTGTGAGGTATTGAGCGTGGCTTCCCCCCTTAGGGATTTTATGATCCCCCTTGTGGAGAGATATGGTTAATACATCGCTGTCTAAGGAAATATTTGCTATTTTTCCAGGCAAAATTTTAAAAGTATTACCATCAGAGCCACTTAAAGGAGTCTGATCATCTATTTGTAAAACAGTGATTTCCGGTACAGAGTTATTCCTGAAATGAATCTCCACAGCATCTGGTTTCTCTTCCACCACGTGACAGTTATTTTGGGGGGCGAGATATACCAGATTTCTCAGAATTAATAGGCCTTTTAACTTGTGACCAAATTACATTTATGCAATCAATTATGGTGCTTAATCGCTTCAGGAGATCACTACCAATAATTAAACAATCAGTTGGCAGATCCACTATAATGACAGGGTGTCTTATGACCCTGTTCCCTAGTTTAAATTTTAACCAGGCCGTACCGTAAACCTTTAGAGAGTCACCCCCAACACCTATTAGTGAACCATCAAATTCTTTTATTTTAGGTTTGTGGGGTGTTAGCTCATTTAGCTGTGTGTAGTACCTGTGGGATAAAATAGTTGCCTGAGATCCAGTATCAATTAATACCATGATAGGGTTGGAGATTGAATCCTGCAGCTCAGCTAATACATAATATCTCCCTGCAGTTTCTACCATTTCACACATAAAATTGGCATTATCATACATCTGTGGGCTTCGCCACATATTACCTGAATCCACCGCATTACCTGATGCAGAAGAGGCTTCACTCTTACTGGTTTCCTCTATGACAGGGTCGAATCGGTTCTTGTGTACTGCATTTGTGGAAATAAGGTTAAGAGAACACTGCAAAGGAAGAGATTTGTTAATGCTTTCAGGCCAAGGTTGCTCGTCATCACAGCTAAATCGTCCGTTTCCGGTCTGTGGGGAGAGAACATGATTAGTACCATTATTGACATTTATCATTTCATTTGGTATATCTCTCCCCTCCCTTTCAGGTAATACTGCAGTATTTATGACTGTGCCTGTGGCCCACTGCTGACCACTGGCTGTACCCTTAAAAAAGTATTGTTCGGTTGCTGAGCCATAAAGGGTTGACTCATATTAGCGAATTGTTCGCTCAACCGATTTAACTGGGTATAAAGCTGATCTCCTTGATCCTACAAGTTACCTCTACCCCTGGGCCTATCTCTTGATGCCCCATAATAATGATTCCTGGACCATTGGGTTCCCTCAGAATCAGGGCCGCTATTTCTTTCCTGCCATGGTTGCCCCTGGGGTTCAATTTGTTCAGCATTAGTGTTTTAGGGAGCATTATTTACTTGGGGTGTTTGGTTACCCTGAGAATATCTTCGCCATTTATTGTATCTACCCTTGCGGGGATACCAATTATTTTTGGGGTATTCTCTTTGGGAGTAATTGTTTACCTGAGTATGTCCCCTATTTTGGATATAGTCTCTCTGCACCTCAGCCCGCGTTGGGGAAGGGGCAGAGTTAAACCTCTGTGGAGATGGCCTGTTTCCTCTGGCCACCACCACGTAGGTTTTCTTTTTAGACTCCAAATTGAAGGGGGCTAGGTGACACCCTAGTTTCTGCCACAATTTTGGGTTTTGATTCCTTTTTAACCCCCTGTTCACCGGACTGCTGAATAGAGTATAACTTGGTACTCTCTTTGATCAGCCATTCCAATGAGCAGTTCTCATCAAAATCTCTAGCCAAATTAATTTTGATGGGTGTGGGCAGTGCTTCAAAAAAATAAATTTACAAATTCTGAGCATTCAAATATGGGATTATCTTCAGCCATACTGTATGCATTTTTCAGTACGGAAAGAAACTCTATGGGGCTTTGATTTGCACTACATTTTAAACCATATACAGCAATTTTCACTGCAGTTTTAGTGCGATGTTGCCCAAATTCTTTTCTGCACTGTCATTTTGTTTCACTCCAGGAATGAATATTCATATCCTTTAGTGAAGCAAATAATTTGTGATGTTTACCTTCAAATACCCATGGCAGAAATTTAATTTTTGACTGCTCACTTGTAACATTCATTATAGCTAATGCATTTTCAAAGGCCTCTAAGTGATCAATTACAGAGTTTGTTCCCTTGTTGGAGAATCTAGGTACTGTATCCTTTAGGAAAGTAATTATTTTATGGGAGTCATATACCTTATTGGATGTATTTTGGGATTCCCTATTTTCACTATGGGGAGACCCCTTACGTACATTAGTACTACGTGGGCTATTTGGGTGGTTAGCTACGCCCTCTGACTCTCTATTAGAGTTTCCCTCCCCCTCATCAGCTGAGTTACAGCAGCTCCCTAAATTTACATCATGAGGTGACTGCATATTTGGGAAATCTATTTCTGACCCAAGAGGGGTCATTTGTATACACTCTTCCATATATTTCTGCATTTCGTCCCTGATGCATTCTCTAAGGGAGTTAGAATTATCTGCATTATTCTCATTGTTAATAGAGGGGTTTTCCTTATGGCGATATGACCTTTTTAAATCACTTAATTCTCTCTGGCTTTGCACAAGCTGTTTACTTAACTCTTGTATCTTTGCTAGTAAATCTAAGTTATACTTATCTAAGGTGGTTATGTATTTGGCAAACTCATCAATTTTATCTTCGGCTATTTTTAAATTCTCTTCCCATCTGCGTGAGAAACGAATACTATTTTCTAGCCTCTGTATTTGCAATTCTTTCTCAATGAGATATAGCGACATTTCGACAATAATGCAGATCACAAGGGGCCAATATTTTAGTATTAGTTCATCTCGCTTTTTGAGAGCCTTGCATTGATTAATAATTAATAATTCTTGGAATAATTCACTTTTTTCATTCCACCTATTATCATCAATGGCAAGATTTTTAGCCTTAATTTCCAGCATATTCATGTAATCATTGAATTCACACGCAATATTAAACCTCTCTTTAATGTGGCCTATAATGTCCCTCTGACCTCGAGTAAGGGGTATTGTTAGGGCACAACCTTCAACGTTATGTACAGAATTAAAATGATTCACTCCTAGTAATAGACATTATTATATTGGAGTATTTAGTTAAATTAAAACGCTAATACAATTTTTACCAATAAAAAGAGAGAAAAAAATATATATATTAAAAAAATAATAATATTAATTTTGAAATATGAAAAATTTATATTTTTGATTAATTTTGAAATATGAAAAATTTATATTTTTATTAATTTTTTCAAAATTAATCTTTAATAATATTTCAAGATATTAATATTAATCTTGAAATTTGAAAATCAATATTTCAATTTTTTAAAAAAACTATATTTTCAAAATATTAATTTCGAAATATGAAATTTTTTCTCTTTTTTATAATAATTTCTATTTACTACAAATATATTAGATCAATATGATAAATATTAATAATATCTTATTCAAAGTGCCTCCAAATAATATGTCAGTATATGGCCGGGTTATAACACAATATATTTAATAATTATTCTTTAAAATAAACCCACAATCAAATATGCATATACTAAGACAATAAAATTAATATAAATTCCTGAATTCTTTTTATTAGTTATCTATAAACACATTGAAATATATTTGTAGGAACAAGAATATGAATCAATACTATACACTAAAACTATTAAAATATGCTATACAAATCTCATAAAAGTTGCATTATTCACAATAGCCTCCAAAATCAAAATTGCATTTAAAGTATCACAATGAGACTAAGATATTAGCTACTAACATTAAGACTGGTACAATAGGACAATATACACTCTTATTAAAACATCAGAAATTGTATATATTATCTGTGCAAACAACCCACTCCTATGTCTAAGCGGAAATAAATTCTTAATTACCTACAGTTAAGACAAATTCTAAGATATATGTATCTATATGTTTGCCAGGTTAAATTACTTAGCATCAAGGATTTGTTTAACAATACACAGGCTATGAAAAACTAGTTAAAATACAAACTGCTCTCTTTAATCTATTAGCTGTAATTCAACTGCAATGACTATGCATATATTTTTGTTTTAGACATTTACATGTAATTAATAGCCTTTTAATACTTTACCCAGATAAAGAAATCGATATCCAATATTTCTCAACAGGTTCAATCTCACCTCAGAATACCAAAATTGGAGTATTGTTGCATATGGAGAATAAAAGTAGCTGTTTGCTTATAATAACTGCAGCATTTATTAGTCCAGGGTTTTAGCAAAACAGTTTACCAGCGAAAGTTAGCAAGAGTTAGCCAGCAGCCTCCTTTTTCTCTCTATGCTTGGGGTTAAATTATCTGATCTAACCCCTCCCCTTTTTTGATCAGTACCCATCATTGGTAAGATTGGAAACGCCCAGCGGAAGCTTGTCTCGGATTGGCCCTTTGAAACTGAACATGGATTGGTTCATCTGGGAAGTATCTTTTAACAGTCAAGTTTTTTGGCTGTAATACCGGATTTTGGCCATCGGGGGGCAGCATGACAAACAACACAGCAATACATTTAATCATTTCTAACATTTAAAAATATTTCTTTAAAATGTGTAATAAATGCCATAATTTCTTTACATTAATAATTTACATGTTCAAATGTATTGTACTATGTCACATTATTCCTTCTGATTATTTTAATATGAAACATCAGTATTCTTTTTAATATCATATTACATCAGAGTAATTTATACTGCTAACTATTAGCTTAAAATCCATTTAAAATAGTCTTCAGTATCCTGGCATTTATATAAAAACCATAGCGTATTTCATATTCAGTACTGCACTGCATCCCAACATGAATATAATTTCATATTTCTAATAAATCCTGAATGCATGAATCTTGTCTATGCAAATCTGAAATAAAAATAATAGTGTTATTTTTCGTTGCTTTTTAGGTCCACAAATATCCATATGTAACCCAGCATTTATACATTTATTATACAGATATTCATCCAGATATCCCATTACATCAATTGTTCCTATAATTTTCATTAGATTTCTGGAAAACAGAGATAATAAAAAAAATGTTTTTATCTTTAAGTCAATGGGTTTAAGAGTATAATCTAAAACATGTGTTTTTAGCTGGTCAAATTTTCACTGTCTCCATACACAGCAGGGGTAATTAAACAAGTCTATGCTAATCACTATGTAGTCAGAATTTTACCTGCTTATCTAGTTTATGCTCAGAATATCGTCTCCATCCATTCCCTGTTTGCTAATTTGGTTGTTACCCCCTACAGGGCTGTGAGCTTCAAAAGCTATGTTATCTTTTAATTTAAGCTATAAAACATCCATTCCAAACATCCTCTGGAAGAGTTATGCAAGTAATTTTTTTGATGAGTGAGAGAGGGGGCTGGTTTACATACAGTGTCCCTTTTGTGTCCCATAAACAAAAATAAATTAATTGGTTTACACAGACATATTATTATTTAAAAGTATACATATGTATATTATTTGATGATATTCTTATACCCTGACAGTCAGTATGAGATCTTGAATTGATTACATGGAATTTTCGCTTCCATAACAACAATACAAGAGCCATATCTAGGGGAGCAAAACTTGATGGTCAGACTTTAGCAAACTGAGGCTGATCACTAATAAAATATTCCAGGGTATCAGTCATGGCACAGATCATACCTCACGTAGCATGCATTCACCAGGTAAGTTAAATGGACAGTATACACCAAAATAAACATTTTCTCAGCAAACCTCATATAACTTGCTGCAGCTTCAGCTTCAGTGAGCCAGGCATGTCAATTAGTGACTTTTTGGCTGTAGACACTCAGGGAGTAAGATAAAAACAATAGCTCAGTGATTAGAGTATAGGACTTACATAAACATATTGAGTGAAACACCCTGGATTTTTAGAAGAGTTAGCTGCAAAAAAGGTAATGCATGTCAATTGCAAATTGTATCTAAACCTAATGCTTTATTTTAATAGCCTATATTTATTTTGGTGTATAAATGTCCCTTTAAACATGGTTCATCCCTCCTTGATAGAGGAATAATGGTGGGGTCACAAGATGTTCCATACATCTAGAAATACCTCCATACAGGTGCATTGCTTGATGATTTCCAAGCTAAGGCAGTTTTGCCAATCCTCACCTAAGATTAACTCCTCCAAATCTCTCTCTTCATGGATGTTAAATGTTTTTCTTTTCTCAAAGCAAGCCTTATTTTTATTGTCTAGTAATAACTTCACCATCAACCTAGTACTTGATCATTGTTTGCTAAACTCAGTATTCAGTGACTTTCACAGATTCTGTTTGGGACTACTTTTACACGCGTAGGAATTCAGCCCATAGAGAAAGACCGGGCGTTGCCTGTTCCAACCATCTACTTGGGATTAACTTCTATTTGGATCCTATCTGAGCTGTCTGCTGGTTATGGAAAAGATTATCCTACTAAAGTAAGTTTTTCTTGTCCATATTTACTACTCTTCCTCACAGAACAAGTTGAATGTAGTTCCGGCCATTTTCTCTCTGATTGGATTCATCTGCCTGCTTCACAGCAACAAGTACACAGACACTGCAGCTGCTGCCTTTTTAAATCTGCACTATAACTCACAACTATTATTTGTTATATTAACTTTTGCTACATAGTAGCTGCCTGTCAGATTACCATTCCTTCTGGGTAGATCTCATTACTACCTTTGTAGCTACAGTTTTAAAACAAGTTTATATGAATTTTGTTTCTCAGTAATAGTTTTTTGGATTCTAAGGTAAAATGTTGTGTGTATTTATTCTGCCCTGAAATCCTGAAAAACCTACTCAGTCAAAACGGAGTATTACAGTTATCATCAAGCCATAAGATGGATTCAGCAGAATTAAACACCCATATTGCACAACTTACGCAGCGTGTGGAATACCTAACACAAGGTATGAGAGAAATTCAATATGAGAAATTAACTTTAAAGACTCTATTAAAAGGAGTTAATTTCTTCTAAAACACAGATAATAGAGGCACCAGAACCAGTAGTAAGCCCTCCTGATCTATTCATTGGAAACAAATCAAGTTTTAGACAGTTTAAAAATGCATGCAAATTGATGTTTTCTCTGAAACCTCTCACATATTCATCTGAACAAATCAAAGTCTGTACCACTATATCATATTTACGTGGTGAACCTAAAGCTTGGTGGTGGTTAAAAAAAGAAGATGAAATAATCAGTTCCTTAGAGGATTTTTTCCTAGCTATGGCGGCACTCTATCAGGACCCAAACAGACAAACTACAGCAGAAAACAATCTCAGATCACTCAAACAAGGACATCGCACAGTTGAAGACTATGTGGTTCAATTCAAAATGTGGTGTCCCGACTCACAATGGAACGACATAAACCTGAAAAACCAATTCCGTTTTGGTCTCTCAGAACAATTAAAGGATGAACTCTGCAGAATTGATATGCCCACCACCCTTTATTCCCTTATTAAGGTATCTATTAGCATTGATAGGAGAATCAGAAAGCGCATGGCTGAGAAATATCAACCTGAACCCACTCTCAAAGGATTTACCACTACTACTTTTAAAAATATATCACTCAAATTGAACTAATGGAATTTGATACTGTCAGAAGACCTCTGTCAAAAGAGGAAAAACACGACGGAGATTGGCCAAGTTATGTCTCTACTGCGCTTCAAAAAACCATACAGTTATTGCTTGTCCTAGCCTTTTACGCCAGAAACAAAGGCATGTTTTTTTTTTTCAACTTATATACCCAATTTGAGCGAGATCCCCAATCATTGCTCCCTCAAGTATACAATGGGATCAACATTGTTTGCAAACCGAAACTATAATCAATTCTGGGGCTTCTGGAATATTCATTGCTGCATCTATTGTAAATAAAAATAAAATTCCCTGTGTAAAAAAGCTAAACACTATTCAAGTAAAAGTGATTGATGGCTCTCTTATTGTCAATGGACCAATCACACATCACACCATACCATTGCAAATACTAATGTCAACAGGTCATTCTGAACATATATCCTTAAATATCATACCTACTTCAATACATCAGGTTCTATTGGGGTTACCTTGGCTTCAAATGCATAACCCCTCAATAGACTGGAGTTCAAACGTTGTTTCTTTACTATCTGAATATTGTGTTAAAACATGTTATCTACAACTTTCAATTTCACAAATAGTTCCTACAATTCCACCTCCATATCAAGATTTCTCTGACATTTTCAATCTAAAATAAGCAGAAAACCTCCCTCCACATAGGTCGTATGATTGTCCAATAGATCTTAAACCTGGAGTATCCATTCTGTTTGGTAAAATCTATCCTCTCTCACAGCCTGAACTTCAATATCTGAAACAATATTTAGAAGACAACCTCCGTAAAGGGTTCATCAGACCATCAACATCCTCAGCTGCATCAGGTATATTTTTTGTAACCAACAAGGATGGTACCCTCTGACCTATCATTGATTACAGATAACTCAATAAGGACCCTCAGAAAAACAGATACCCTCTTCCCTTAATTCCAGAACTGTTGGAATGTCTCAATGAAGCTAAAATGTATACTAAGTTGGATATAAAAGGGGCATATAATTTAATTTGCATGAGAAAAGGGGACGAGTGGAAAACTGCATTTAGAACCTGGTATGGATTATTCGAATATACTGTCATACCATTCGGGCTATGCAACGCCCCAGCGATTTTTCAATATTTTATTAATGACATTTTCAAAGATTTATTAGATGTTTGTGTTGTTTTCTACCTGGATGACATCTTGATCTACTCCAAAAATCTACAAGACCACAAAAGACATGTTAGATGAATGTTATCTAGGTTACGCACACACAGACTATTTGCCAAACTTGAAAAATGTCATTTTGTAGTCACATCCATTACTTTTTTAGGTTATATAATTTCTCCTCAAGGAATACAGATGGATCCAGCCAAAGTATCCGCTATTATGGATTGGCCAGTACCTTCCATTACAAAGATTCTTGGGATTTTCCAATTTCTATAGGAAATTCATACGCAATTTTTCTACCATTGTAAAACCAATGACAAAAATAAAAGGTTCCACAACAAGATTGAAATAGTCTGATGAGAGGGGCGTGGCCAGGCAGCGACCGAAATGGCTGCAAAAACAAGAGCTCGCAGTGAAGCCTGAGATTATTGCTAGGTTTCTCAAGATCTCAACTGCATCCATGGATACATCATACCTACCGGAGCACCTTATACTTTGGAATATTCATCAACACAAGGCCTAAATATGCTTACAAACCTTTGCACTGGTCACTACAATCTCTCAGAGGTAAATGGAAATCCAGGTCTGGAGTGGTTTAAACTTATACCAAACAATATTTCCTCTTGCATGCCCACTGTTTTCCCCTAAGTATTCCGTTGCCTGGCCATATGACTGACTCCTACAGGATCCATGATGAGGGCCTATTACTAAAACGCTACTCTTAGATTCTGTACCCATCTGAATCTACACAGATATTATGTAAGCACTGTTTTACAAGGGACATGCAAACTCCGGTGGCCTATATAAGAGTCTGGAATATTTATGTTACTAGCATTCTTTAGTCTACACCTGAATGATATTATTAACCCACAGTTCTCCCAATGTTTTATATTTCTGTGTTGCTCTTTGGTTATACTGTTTGAGTCTTGTGTTTGAACTCCTGACCTTTTTTTTTTATATAACTGAGTATGCTTTATCTACACTGGCTGGTACTTACATTGGGGTCCTAGCTCCATATAACTGCTGATATTGTACATATATACATATACCACTGGTTCTTCTTTATTTTTACTCTGCCTAATTACATCTGCAGACTATCCATATAGCTATTGGCTAGTCTTAGGCCCTTGGCGCAGACAAGCTTCACCATGTAATAATAATTACTCACATTAAATATGTCAATAACTGAAGGGATAAATCTTTTAGATATATGGGTATCTCACTTAATGGTTAATGGGGTGGGTCAACTCCACTGTCAGCAGCCGAGATAGTGGACGTAGGCTACCTACTTTCCAACAAAAGTTTATATCTACCAACTTTGCTGAGCGAGAGGTTCCCATTTCCCTTGAGGCCTAGTATCGTATACAATTTGATAATGAGGGCCTGCTATCTAGGTTAATGCATCTCTGGATAAGGGGAGCCTTCTAGAGCTTGCCTTTTCCTGATTCCAATATCTCCCTGTAATAACATCTCACAAGCTCTCTCTCCTCCGTTCACGTATCTTAAATGCAATCACGTATCTTAAATGCAAGGTTGTTAAAAGGAGACTATCTGTAGAGCAACCTATAGTTGATCTTCAGGGTAGGTTTCAGTAAGCTACCCATCTACACCCTGCTCTTAGACCTCCCCATGATAGCCATTAGATACTTATGTATAATTGTAATAATCGTCAGTGGCATTCAATCTTACACTCCACCTTGGGAGTAAGTAAACCTCTAACTAACAGATACCTATGCCCCTTCAACACACTATTTTATAATACCACTATATCAGGGCCTTTTGCCCATACTCATAGCTTAACTAGGTCCAAGAGGAGCCCTCTAATTACCTGTGGAACATATACTGGAATAGCTGAGGTTTTAGTTATGCCTACTTACTCGCTGACTTATTGTCATCATTGTATAGGCTTGTTAAGAGTTAGATATCGGGCTATTGTACTATGTGTATCCCGCACTTCATAAAGGAGCTTACTGTTAATATCTTCTAGGCAATAACCCATGTAGCTATCTGTTAATGATCCATAACCCATATGTTAGATAATAGAATATAGTGTTGTATATTCTCTGTGGTCTAGGGTTTCTCATGTTGCGTTGCTTAAATGTGTTTTAGCTTTATAAGGTATGCACGTCACTGGCTGTATATTGTCTCCAAGAGGAAACTGCTTGTCCATAAGCCACATTATAATATTAACTTTAACAACCCCTGACCACGCCCCTCTTCCCCTTTCCCTCTTAACTCTCGAGCAGCTTTTGTCTGCTGATATTCCCCCAATTCTTTATTTACTTTATTTACTACTACATGCTAAATCCTGACCCTATCAAAAAAAGAGATTTCTTGAAGCTCAGTCCACTTACTTATTCACTAGTTAATCAATGGGTATGCCCTTAGTATCTCTGGAATTGAAAATGTTTACTCATATCCTAATACATAGTCATAGATCCTCATATATAGAGGGATTTTCATCAGGTGCCTATTCCTCAAAATTGTTTCTACTCCCTTCAAAGGCATCATCACAGACGCACATCTCATAAGGGGCACAAATTTATTGTATGGTTTATCTTGGTTTATATCAACCTGCATATCCTATGTACATTCACTGTTATTGTAACTGGACAAACGTTTTGTATTGTAATTCTCTAACATCTCAATAAAAATATATTTAAAAAAATAAATAAAAAAAATATAGTCTGATGAGGCACAAGCTGCTTTTGATTACTTGAAGGAACGATTCACATCAGCACCAATAATACAACTACCCAACCCAGACTCACAATTTATTTTAGAAGTGGATGCTCCCCATTGTGGACTTGGTGCTGTATTATGTCAAAAACCAACAGCTACTTCAGAAATTCATCCTATAGCCTTCTACTCACGCACCCTTACACCTGCTGAACAAAACTACTCCGTAGGGGACAAAGAACTCCTAGCTATCAAGGCTGCCTTGGAATGCTGGTGACACTTACTTGAAGGTACAAAGACACCATTCATTATATACTCTGATCATAAGAATTTAGAGTACCTCAGAACAAATAAAACCTTATCCTCCAGACAAGTCAGGTGGAGTCTCTTATTTTAAAAATTAAAGAACAAGAGGGGTGCCTCATGTGTGCATCAATATATCTATATATATCAACAGAGAAAATAACTGCTAACGAAGGTAATGAACCAAAGCTTGCATAAAACAAGTTCAGTTTATTAAAACAAATATTTGAATGTTAAAACCATAACAAGAAATATTAAAATAATGCAACGCATTTCACAACCCAGCGTAGGTTGTTTCATCAGGCATAATGAACCTTCTAACTGACAATCCATTTAAACATAACTTGAACCAATAGCAAACTAGGACACACCCCTAATGGGCATTCCTAGATACATTGTTAATTGGTGTGCAACAATCCAAAAATATCAACAGTTTTATAAGTAAATATATATGTGTTTATACAAAGTTTAATAGATGACAATGCCTACTTGTATTCACAAAGTATATGATTAATACACTTAAATAACTTTCGAAAACTAGTTCTCATTTCAGCACAAAGTGTAGTATCTGATAGTTGCACAATGCATATAACAAAAGTATTTATAAGTATTTATAACAAAAGTATTTATAAGTTTCTACAATTTCTATACACAGTTCATATATAGTGCAAACGGTCTGTAGGGTCTAAGGTATATAGTTGATCTATGTATAATTCATATATGACACATCTAATATGCAATTCATTAGTGTTAGTAACAATAATACACACCTTCATCAAATATAACTGTGATGTTAGATAGAATCATTCTCAGGAATTTAGCAATCGTCTTTTCATCTGATAATTTATCCAACACTTGGAGTATATGACTCTTCTGAGTAAACTGCTAAGCCAGCTGATTTTCACAAACGTTTTTTGCATGTTGTGAACAGATGACTAGATAATGTGCAGAACTAAGCGTGTATTAGGAGTTTAGCCGATATTAGGCCAATCAGCTAGTGTGAATTTAGACACACCTTCTGTTAAACCTATCAGCGAGTTGGATTTGGTTAAGTAGTTATGAGTAAAGTTCGTCACTTGCAGACATGTTGGTCTTAATTATATGTTTCTAAGTTAATAAGTGAAACATTAAACTGCATATTATGATTAAGATACCAACAACTCTATAGTGCAGAACATGCACTCGAGTTAGCCGATATTCGGCAATCCTAGCAAATTGCTGAATGCACGCCCTCTATGTAACCAATCAACACACTTCGGCTCCATTGTGTTAGTATACGTCAATGGGGGGCCACCCACAAATCTATTCCTCTTAGTAATGTGCCTAGCAGGATGTTTATGTCATATTAGGTGTACTAGTAAGTCCGTATCCCTCCAATGTAAATCAGTATTATTTTAACAGGGGAGATACAACTTAAAGGGACATAATACTCATATGCTAAATCACTTGAAACTGATGCAGTATAACTGTAAAAAGCTGACAGGAAAATATCACCTGAACATCTCTATGTAAAAAAGGAAAACATTTTACCTCACAATCTCCTCAGCTCAGCAGAGTAAGTTCTGTGTAAAAAGTTATACTTCACCTGCTCCAAACTGCAGGTAAAAAAAAATAAAAAAATGAAGAAATGAACAGCAGCCAATCAGCATCAGCAGTGCTGAGGTCATGAACTCTTACTGTGATCTCATGAGATTTAACTTAACTCTCATGAGATTTCATAGTAAGCTTCCTTTACCTGATTGGTGAAATAATATGAGAGTTCACGAGGCTCATCCCCTATGCTGTCCTAGGACAGACACACTAAAATGCTGCTTAGAAATCCTTTACAATGGGAGGTGGCTACTGAGGAACTTTTGAGGTAAAATATTTTTCTTTTTTACATAGAGATGTTCAGGAGATATTTTCTAGTCAGCTTTTTACAGCTATGCTGCATCACTTTCAAGTGTTTAAACATTTGGGTTTTATGGCCCTTTAACTCCAATACCAATAACCCTTTCATCAACAATCGCTGTGATTAATTACGATTGAATACATGCTTGATACAGTATAGTTAGAACTCTAAAACATATTATTATAGCTTGTGGTTACTAAATAACTTGTGATTACTAAAAAAGGATCCCTTTTCCACAGAAATCTCCAAAGATTATGAGAATATGCAGCGATCAGATAGCTTATTGCTAGTGTTAAATAAGTGGATATTATAAGGATGTGCCTAAAGAAGAGTGAGTTGAATAAGTGAATACTATGAGAATGTGCCTAAAGAAGGATAGGTTCTGTGTCGCAAACAGGGCGGCTTAGAATATGGCCACCTCCGTAATATATGTTAATGTGTACCTCTATGTGAAGAGGAATAGTGAGTGAGAGCCTTTATTAGCACCAGTATCCTTAGTGTAAATGCGGCCAATAAAAACTATTGTGATAGTACTTAAAGTGATAGCTCCATCTATAAATGTGAGCCATAAAATAAGTAAATGTTAAGTAGATATAAACTTGATATAGAGATATATATATGGACAAAAAATATGTAATGAATCTATAGGTATATTTAACCACAAGTGGTAATAAATAATAGAATTTTTTTATATATATATATATATATATATATATATATATATATATATATATGTATTTAGAAGGCTGCTAGATCTATAACTTCGTTAAGTCCCAGGGGGAAAAGGGACTAGAATTTGTAAGTCCAGTACATTTCTCTCTGACGAAGGCGACTATATCTGTTTTCTCTAAATGTGCATGATATGCTCTTAATAGGTGTGATAACAAATGTATTACGCTTACTCGGCTAGATTTAGAGTTCTGCGGCCAAAGGGGTGCGTTAGCTACGCGTGCTTTTTTCCCCCCGCACCTTTTAAATACCGCTGATATTTAGAGTTCACAGAATGGCTGCGTTTTCAGTGCAAGTAAAATGTTAAGCTTTTTACGGTTACAGATAAAGAGGGCGCCAAAGGCTAAAGGTATCAGACACCAATATAGTGTATTTTAAAATTATTTAATAGTAGTCAATATACAACCTTAAAATCAAACAATTTAAACAGGGACGTCTCCCTAGGTTTTAAAACCCTATGTTAACAGCTTATTGCTACAATTAGATAAGCAAATGGGAACAGGTAGAAATAAAGTACATATACGATCTGCTTATAGATGCAATAATCAGTGAGTAAATAAAAAACAAGTGATGGTTAAAAAATATTAAGAACAATCCAAGTTATATTTAAAGCTTAGATATATGTAAGCCCAAGGGATATAGCAGATATTCCCCAAGTGTACTGTGGGATAAAGGATGGCGTGGAACTTTCCAATAAAGAAGATAAATCCAAAAAATGTCCAGTCCACCTGAAATTGAATATATAGCTTTGATTCAAAAATATATATCACAATGTTAAAGCAGCGCTTTACTTTACCGCTTGTGAGATCTTCGGTCACACCAGGGACCACCACTACGAGAGCCAAGACAGTCTCTCCCGAGCTGCAAACACAGACCACACACGTGTAGGGACGGCGTCTGACGTCACGCCTCGTCCGTTCGTTTCCTATGTGAACAGTTGAAAGCGTGCTGGTATCGAGTGTAGAAAAGTTGTAGATGTTGTTATTTCCTTCAGTGCTCAAGCACTCTGTTCGTATACTTATACTTGTAGACACAGTTGGATATTTAAATTCATCCACACTGTGAGAGCTTGAGAATTGTAGTGAAGGGGTAAACCCGGGTTAAATAGTAGCAATATTGTTCATAGATATGGTCATATTTAATCACTCTTAGTATACTGCTACAAAGTCACAAGGCAATCGACGCGTTTCACCCACCTGTGGGCTTTATCAAGATAATTGTGACTTGCAGCAAAGGCCTTTTTAAATGTTCAGAAAGTGCGTGATTAAAAACATGTTGATAGTCCAATAAATCCCTCTGGCACATACATTTGCAAATTCAACCTAGTCCCTTTAAGATATGCTCTCCATAAGCACTCCTGTTGTAAAATAATGTATATTGAGATTGCAACATACCAAAATTGGATTTAAATGAAGTTAGTTTCTCAGATGTATATGCAGATCTTTTTTGTATATGATAAACATCTCTCATTAAAAACATATAAAACCTAATGTCATTATACCATATATATAGATAAGATATTTAAATATGCTCTATTTTAAAAAAAGAGATATATGTGCTTAGTCTGAAAATATTAAAAGAGGTATATGGTCTAATTAGATGACACTGCTACCCATAGAATAGTGTGAAAAAATAATATGAAAAAATAAAGAAAAAAAGAGAAGAGAAAAAAAAAAAATGCGAGCTCAATCTGATTGGCTGATTGGATCAGCCAATCGGATTGAACTTGAATCTGATTGGCTGATTCCATCAGCCAATCAGAAAATTCCTACCTTAATTCCGATTGGCTGATAGAATCCTATCAGCCAATCGGAATTCGAGGGACGCCATCTTGGGTGACGTCATTTAAAGGAACCATCATTCGGCGAGTAGGCGTCGCTTGAAGAGGTTGGATCCGCGTCGGCTGGGAAGAAGATGGCTCCGCTCTGCTCCGGAAGAAAGAAGATTGAAGATGCGGCTTGATAGAAGACTTCATCCCGATGATGGACTTCCAACTTCAGCCCGATGATGGAGTTCTTCAGCCGCCGCTTGGATCAAGACTTCGGACCCTCTTCTGGACCGATCGCTGAACCCGGTGAGGTGAAGACAAGGTAGGGAGATCTTCAGGGGCTTAGTGTTAGGTTTATTTAAGGGGGGTTTGGGTTAGATTAGGGGTATGTGGGTGGTGGGTTGTAATGTTGGGGGGGTATTGTATGTTTTTTTTTACAGGCAAAAGAGCTGAATTATTTGGGGCATGCCCCACAAAAGGTCCTTTTAAGGGCTGGTAAGGTAAAAGAGCTTTGAACTTTTTTAATTTGGAATTGGGTAGGGCATTTTTTTATTTTGGGGGTCTTTGTTATTTTATTAGGGGGCTTAGAGTAGGTGTAATTAGTTTAAAATTGTTGTAATATTTTTCTAATGTTTGTAAATATTTTTTTATTTTTTGTAACTTAGTTCTTTTTTATTTTTTGTACTTTAGTTAGTTTATTTAATTGTAGTTATTTGTAGGTATTGTATTTAATTAATTTATTGATAGTGTAGTGTTAGGTTTAATTGTAGATAATTGTAGGTATTTTATTTAATTAATTTATTGATAGTGTAGTGTTAGGTTTAATTGTAGATAATTGTAGGTATTTAATTTAATTTATTTATTGCTAGTGTAGTGTTAGGTTTAATTGTAACTTAGGTTAGGATTTATTTTACAGGTAATTTTGTAATTATTTTAACTAGGTAACTATTAAATAGTTATGAACTATTTAATAGCTATTGTACCTGGTTAAAATAATTACAAAGTTGCCTGTAAAATAAATATTAATCCTAAAATAGCTACAATATAATTATAATTTATATTGTAGCTATATTAGGGTTTATTTTACAGGTAAGTATTTAGTTTTAAATAGCATTAATTTATTTAATAATAGTTAATTTATTTTGTTAGATAAAAATTATATTTAACTTAGGGGGGTGTTAGTGTTAGGGTTTGATTTAGCTTTAGGGGTTAAAAAATATATTAGAATAGCAGTGAGCTCCGGTCGGCAGATTAGGAGTTAATGTTTAAAGTTAGGTGTCGGCGATGTTAGGGAGGGCAGATTAGGGGTTAATACTATTTATTATAGGGTTATTGAGGCGGGAGTGAGTCGGATTAGGGGTTAATACATTTATTATAGTAGCGGTGCGGTTCGGTCGGCAGATTAGGGGTTAATAAGTTTAGGTAAGGTAGCGGCGAAGTTGGGGGGGGCAGATTAGGGGTTAATAAATATTATGTAGGTGTCGGCGATGTTAGGGGCAGCAGATAAGGGGTACATAGGTATAATGTAGCTGGCGGCGGTGTACGGAGCGGCAGATTAGGGGTTAAAAAATTTTAATAGAGTGGCGGCGGTGTGGGGGGGCCTCGGTTTTGGGGTACATAGGTAGTTTATGGGTGTTAGTGTACTTTAGAGCACAGTAGTTAAGAGCTTTATAAACCGGCGTTAGCCCAGAAAGCTCTTAACTACTGACTTTTTTCTGCGGCTGGAGTTTTGTCGTTAGATTTCTAACGCTCGCTTCAGCCACGACTCTAAATACCGGCGTTAGAAAGATCCCATTGAAAAGATAGGATACGCAAATGGCGTAGGGGGATCTGCAGTATGGAAAAGTCGTGGCTGTAAAGTGAGCGTTAGACCCTTTCCTGACTGACTCCAAATACCAGAGGGTGGTAAAAACCAGCGTTAGGACCCTCTAACGCTGGTTTTGACGGCTATCGCCCAACTCTAAATCTAGCCGACTGTGTTGATGAACACTGTGTCTGGATACACTATGTTTTAGGTAACTTTCTTTAAGTTCCTATTGTGTTCACTCCACCTAGTTCTTATCTGTCTACAAGTGCATCCTAAATATTGTAGTCCACATTCACATGTGAAGACTTATATCACATACTCTGTACCACAGTTGATATGGGTTTTGATCTCAAAAGTCTCACCTGTGGTGTGACTTGTGATACTGTTACTACCATGATTTATAAATTTGCACATTAGACATCTTTTTATTACATTTAAAAACTCCTGTTTTTTTAGTATGACCTATGGTCTTCAAAGGTAATGTATGATGCATATTTCTTTTGGAGACAACTATTTTACTTGGTGCTAGTTTTTGTTTTAGAGTGGGAGCACGTCTGAAAATCATTCTGGGGCTAGATTCAAGATTTCCTTTAAGGTAAGGATCTTTCAATATGATTGGCCAATATTTCTTTAGGGTGTCTCTTATGATATGATGACTAGAGTTGTATTGGGTGATGAAAGATGGACTGGATTGTGTTGTGTTAGATTGTTCAGATGTTCTATTTTTGGGGGCTCTTTTCAGGATGGAGCTTCTATCTAGATTTCTTGCTTTTGTATAACTATCCATGATTAGGTTAGCAGGATATCCTTTTTCCTTAAATCTCTTTATTAGTATGGTTGATTGAGAGTCATAAAGTTCCATGTTCCCACAGTTCCTTCTAATATGTCTAAATTGACTATAGGGTATATTAGTTTTCCAGCTATTTAAGTGGTTACTTTCAAAATGCAAGAAGTTGTTACTATCAACACTTTGAAAATAAGTTGAGGACAAAAAATCCCCATCAAAGTTCCATTCTAAGTAGACATCAAGAAATTAATTTTTTTCTTTTTGAATGTTGGATGTAAAAGTGAGGCCCATAGCATTAGAGTTCAGATAGTTTACAAACTCCTGAGCTGATAGGTGTGACCCTTTCCAGATGAATATCAGATCATCAATATAATGGCCATAGAACACCAGGCTCTCCCCCCAGTTTGAATTATAAATGTATTTTTCTTCAAATTTTCCCATAAAAAATTAGCAAAATGGGGGCAAACCTGGTGCCCATGGCTGTTCCTTTTGTCTGTAAATAAAATTTGTCTAAAAATTTAAAATAATGATGTGATAGAATGAATGATATGAGGTCCAATATGAAATTTAGCTGAATCCCTGGTAAATATATAATCACCCTCCAAATATGCATGGATTGCTTCCAGACCTAATTTATGATCTATATTGGAGTAAAGTGCCCCTAAGTCACAAGATAGCCATAGATATTCATCTTTTCTATTATAATCGGAGAGTTTATTTAAGAGGTCGGTAGTATCACGTATGTAGGATGGTAATTTAACCACATACTTTTGTAGATAAAAATCTACGTATTCTGACAACCGATCTGTTGGACTATTAATACCGGCTATAATGGGGCGCCCTGGAGGCTTAAACCAATCCTTATGGATCTTGGGCAAGTGATAGTAGAATGGAACACTTGGGTGATCAGGAATCAAGTATGCTTTTTCTTTTTTGTTCAAAATTCCATTCTGAAAACCTTTTAGGATAATGTTCTTAAGTGATTTACTATAGGTAATAGTGGATCTATAGTTAATTTTCTATAGTATTCACGGTCTAGTACAATTCTTTTGGCTTCTATAATGTAACCATTATAATTTTGCAGAACAATGCCCCCTCACCAGTTCTCTATCATTCATAAGAGTTTGGAGTGCTTTTTGCTCATTTGGCCATAGTTTTTTCAGGCTATTTCTTTTATTTGAAACTACCTTTTTAAGGTCCTCCATCACCAATTGTTGATATAGCTCAACATAAGAGCATGCATTCTTAGGGGGATTGAAGGAAGATAGTGGAGCAAAAGGAGTATATATTATTTTTTCAAATAGCTCATTTGATATATCATCTACTTGAGTATATACCAGATAGTCAGATTTTTTTGGGGTCCATGGTATCTAATAAAATAGGTGAACCTTCCAACTGGTTTTGTTTCAATCGCTTACAGGCAAAATATCTCTGGAGATTGAGTTTCCTAGTGTAAGCATTTAGATCTACAAAAAGATTAGAGATTTGGTTCATTAGGTGGACAATAGGAAAGTCCTTTTCCCAAAACTCTAATTTCATTGTTTGTTAATGCATGTTTAGACAAGTTGAAAATCCCTTCCTTCATTTTTAATAATTTTGTTTTTTTGAGGGTTTTCCCTCTACCTCTTCTCCCTCGTTTGAGTATAGTCTTTTTTTGCTGTTGGATTGCACTGGGGGTCCATAAGGGAGCCAGGGGTCTGTCCCCTAAAAAATAATTATTGGCATTAGTGTTCCCTGATGTGGAAGGCCTTTCTTCTCTATAATCAGTATGTTCTTGATGTTGAACCTGTACAGAGTGATTCTGTTTGTGTTCCACAAGTAGATCGTATCTATTATGTGTGGGAATTTCTAAATTATATTTGACAGATTCAACTTTGTGATAACCTACAGACCTGGTTCTAAAAACGGAACGGCTGATTCACTTGCTCAGCAACTTGAGGTCATATACCTGCTTCACTCAGAACTCAAATTCTTTATCAAGTTTATGATACCCCTCTATCAGGGCATGCTGGCATGAAAAAAAACCTTAGAATTAACACAAAGAAATTACTGGTGGCCCAACCTTTCAAGAACCATACAATAATATGTATCTACATGCAAGATATGTTCCAGGTGTAAACCTGAAAAACAGAAACCATTTGGATTCTTATTTCCTCTTCCAATTCTGGAAAAACCATGGCAAACAATCTCCATGGATTTCTTTTTAGATGTTCCACCATCACAAAGATATAATACTATTCTGGTAATCATAGATCATTTAACTAAGATGGCATACTTCATTCCTCTCACACAACTGCCCAGTGCTGTAAACACAGCTGAAGTGTTCCTCTCACACATTGTTAAACTCCATGGGTTACCTTCCAATATTCTTACTGATTGTGGAATGCAGTTCACCTCCAGGTTCTGGAAAGAGTTATGAAAATTACTGAATATCAACTCAAAACTAACTACAGCTTATCACCCATAAACAAATGGTCTCACAGAAAGAGTCAATCAGTGTTTGGAGCAGTATTAACATTGTTACTCCTCTCATCTACAGGATGATTGAGTGAATTTGTTACCTATGGCAGAATTTGCATACAACAATTCCACCAGTGTCACCACTAAAAGAACACCATTCTATTCAAACTATGGCTATCATTCATAATTCCTTCCAAATTTGTCCACATCTTCCAGCTGCCCAGCAGTCACTCAATTTCTGGAATCCATCAAGGAGGGATTTCAATTACTGCAAGCCAATATCAAGGATGCTCAACAAAGACAAACACATTACTACAATTTAAAAAGGAGACATCTCCATCCTACAAGATAGGAGATCTTGTTTGGTTATCTACCAAGAACTTAAAATTAAATGTACCCAGCAAAAAACTTGCTAACCTATTTGTCTTCAATTTATCGGAATCTTATAAAATACACCCTGCTTTTCATGTTTCCCTACTGAAACCACATCTTGAAGACAAATTTCCTTATTGAACCTCTCCTCCGCCACCTCCAATTCACATTGAAGATCAACTTGAATATGAAGTACACAAGATTCTGGATTCACGACTTTTTCGGAGAAGAATTGAATATCTTATTAGGTGGAAAGTTTATGAACCTGAGGAGAATTCCTGGGTACCACACTCCGATGTGCATGCATCCAAATTGATTTCCCAATGTCATCGCAGTCACCCTGAGAAACCCGGATTCCTTCAGGAGGTGGTACTGTCATATTCCAACTTGTACTGTACCTTTAATTGTGAGGTTTGTTCTATGACATCACCATGCTATTTTAACACCACCTCCATACAGGTGCATTGCTTGATGATTTCCAAGCTAAGGCAGTTTTGCCAATCCTTACCTGAGATTAACTCCACCAAATCTCTCTCTTCGTGGATGTTAAATCTTTTTCTTTTCTCAAAGCAAGCCTTATATTTGTTGTCTAATAACTTCACGATCAACCTAGTACTTGATCATTGTTTGCTAAACTCTGTATTCAGTGACTTTCACAGATTCTGTGTGGGACTACTTTTACATGCTGCATAGGAATACAGCCCCTACAGAGACCGGGTGTTGCCTGTTCCAACCATCTACTTGGGATTAACTTCTATTTTGATCCTCTCTGAGCTGTCTGCTGGTTATGGAAAAGATTATCCTACTAAAGTAAGTTTTTCTTGTCCATATTTACTACTCTTCCTCACAGAACAAGTTGAATGTAGTTCTGGCCATTTTCTCTCTGATTGGATTCATCCGCCTGCTTCACAGCAACAAGCACACAGACACTGCAGCTGCTGCCTTTTCAAATCTACACTATAATTCACAACTATTATTTGTTATATTAATTTTTGCTACATAGTAGCTGCCTGTCAGATTACCATACCACCTGGGTAGATCTGATTACTACCTTTGTAGCTACAGTTTTAAAACAAGTTTATATGAATTTAATTTCTCAGTAATAGTTGTTTGGATTCTAAGGTAAAATGTTGTGTGTATTTATTCTGCCCTGAAATCCTGAATCCTGAAAAACCTACTCAGTCACAGCTGAGTATTACAGTACCTCACTCATACCAATTCCTTATTAAATAAACATACCCACTGTGCATTTTTATAAACAATTACACCTTAACTATATATATATTAAGACATATTCTATAAAGATAACAAATATTAATTATAGAAATACAAAATATTGAAAATTGAATTACAATGTATCTCAGATTACTTAGGCCTAGATTTAGAGTTTGGCGTTAGCCGTGAAAACCAGCGTTAGAGGCTCCTAACGCTGGTTTTAGGCTACCTTCGGTATTTGGAGTCATTAAAAAAAGGGTCTAACGCTCACTTTTCAGCCGCGACTTTTCCATACCGCAGATCCCCTTACGTAAATTGCGTATCCTATCTTTTCAATGGGATTTTTCTAACTCCGGTATTTAGAGTCGTGTCTGAAGTGAGCGTTAGACATCTAGCGACAAAACTCCAGCCGCAGAAAAAAGTCAGTAGTTAAGAGCTTTCTGAGCTAACGCCGGTTCATAAAGCTCTTAACTACTGTACTCTAAAGTACACTAACACCCATAAACTACCTATGTACCCCTAAACCGAGGTCCCCCCACATCGCCGCCACTCGATTAAATTTTTTTAACCCCTAATCTGCCGACCGCCACCTACGTTATACTTATGTACCCCTAATCTGCTGCCCCTAACACCGCCGACCCCTATATTATATTTATTAACCCCTAACCTGCCCCCCACAACGTTGCAGCCAGCTACCTACAATAATTAACCCCTAATCTGCCGACCGCAAAGCGCCGCCACCTACGTTATACTTATGTACCCCTAATCTGCTGCCCCTAACACCGCCGACCCCTATATTATATTTATTAACCCCTAATCTGCCCCCCTCAACGTCGCCTCCACCTGCCTACACTTATTAACCCCTAATCTGCCGAGCGGACCGCACCGCTATTATTATAATGTTATTAACCCCTAATCCGCCTCACTAACCCTATAATAAATAGTATTAACCCCTAATCTGCCCTCCCTAACATCGCCGATACCTAACTTCAATTATTAACCCCTAATCTGCCCACTGGAGCTCACCGCTATTCTAATAAATGTATTAACCCCTAAAGCTAAGTCTAACCCTAACACTAACACCCCCCTAAATTAAATATAATTTTAATCTAACAAAATTAATTAACTCTTATTAAATAAATTATTCCTATTTAAAGCTAAATACTTACCTGTAAAATAAATCCTAATATAGCTACAATATAAATTATAATTATATTATAGCTATTTTAGGATTAATATTTATTTTACAGGTAACTTTGTATTTATTTTAACCAGGTACAATAGCTATTAAATAGTTAAGAACTATTTAATAGCTAAAATAGTTAAAATAATTACAAAATTACCTGTAAAATAAATCCTAACCTAAGTTACAATTAAACCTAACACTACACTATCAATAAATTAATTAAATAAAATACCTATAATTATCTACAATTAAACCTAACACTACACTATCAATAAATAAATTAAATACAATACCTACAAATAACTACAATGAAATAAACTACAAAAAATAAAAAAGAACTAAGTTACAAAAAATAAAAAAATATTTACAAACATAAGAAAAATATTACAACAATTTTAAACTAATTACACCTACTCTAAGCCCCCTAATAAAATAACAAAGCCCCCCAAAATAAAAAAATGCCCTACCCTATTCTAAATTACTAAAGTTCAAAGCTCTTTTACCTTACCAGCCCTGAACAGGGCCCTTTGCGGGGCATGCCCCAAGAAGTTCAGCTCTTTTGCCTGTAAAAAAAAACATACAATACCCCCCCCAACATTACAACCCACCACCCACATACCCCTAATCTAACCCAAACCCCCCTTAAATAAACCTAACACTAAGCCCCTGAAGATCTTCCTACCTTATCTTCACCATACCAGGTTCACCGATCGATCCAGAAGAGCTCCTCCGATGTCCTGATCCAAGCCCAAGCGGGGGGCTGAAGAGGTCCATGATCCGGCTGAAGTCTTCATCCAAGCGGGGCAGAAGAGGTCTTCCATCCGATTGAAGTCTTCATCCAAGCGGGATCTTCTATGGTCATCCATCCGGAGCGGAGCGGCAGGATCCTGAAGACCTCCGACGCGGAACATCCATCCTGGCCGACGACTGAACGACGATTGACGGTTCCTTTAAATGACGTCATCCAAGATGGCATCCCTCGAATTCCGATTGGCTGATAGGATTCTATTAGCCAATCGGAATTAAGGTAGGAATATTCTGATTGGCTGATGGAATCAGCCAATCAGAATCAAGTTCAATCCGATTGGCTGATTGGATCAGCCAATCGGATTGAACTTGATTCTGATTGGCTGATGGAATCAGCCAATCAGAATATTCCTACCTTAATTCCGATTGGCTGATAGAATCCTATCAGCCAATCGGAATTCAAAGGACGCCATCTTGGATGACGTCATTTAAAGGAACCGTCATTCGTCATTCAGTCGTCGGCCAGGATGGATGTTCCACGTCGGAGGTCTTCAGGATCCTGCCGCTCCGCTCCGGATGGATGACCATAGAAGATCCCGCTTGGATGAAGACTTCAATCGGATGGAAGACCTCTTCTGCCCCGCTTGGATGAAGACTTCAGCCGGATCATGGACCTCTTCAGCCCCCCGCTTGGGCTTGGATCAGGACATCGGAGGAGCTCTTCTGGATCGATCGGTGAACCTGGTATGGTGAAGATAAGGTAGGAAGATCTTCAGGGGCTTAGTGTTAGGTTTATTTAAGGGGGGTTTGGGTTAGATTAGGGGTATGTGGGTGGTGGGTTGTAATGTTGGGGGGGGTATTGTATGTTTTTTTTTTACAGGCAAAAGAGCTGAACTTCTTGGGGCATGCCCCGCAAAGGGCTCTGTTCAGGGCTGGTAAGGTAAAAGAGCTTTGAACTTTAGTAATTTAGAATAGGGTAGGGCATTTTTTTTATTTTGGGGGGCTTTGTTATTTTATTAGGGGGCTTAGAGTAGGTGTAATTAGTTTAAAATTGTAATATTTTTCTTATGTTTGTAAATATTTTTTTATTTTTTGTAACAGTTCTTTTTTATTTTTTGTACTTTAGATAGTTTATTTCATTGTAGTTATTTGTAGGTATTGTATTTAATTTATTTATTGATAGTGTAGTGTTAGGTTTAATTGTAGATAATTATAGGTATTTTATTTAATTAATTTATTGATAGTGTAGTGTTAGGTTTAATTGTAACTTAGGTTAGGATTTATTTTACAGGTAATTTTGTAATTATTTTAACTATTTTAGCTATTAAATAGTTCTTAACTATTTAATAGCTATTGTACCTGGTTAAAATAAATACAAAGTTACCTGTAAAATAAATATTAATCCTAAAATAGCTATAATATAATTATAATTTATATTGTAGCTATATTAGGATTTATTTTACAGGTAAGTATTTAGCTTTAAATAGGAATAATTTATTTAATAAGAGTTAATTAATTTCGTTAGATTAAAATTATATTTAATTTAGGGGGGTGTTAGTGTTAGAGTTAGACTTAGCTTTAGGGGTTAATACATTTATTAGAATAGCGGTGAGCTCCAGTCGGCAGATTAGGGGTTAATAATTGAAGTTAGGTGTCGGCGATGTTAGGGAGGGCAGATTAGGGGTTAATACTATTTATTATAGGGTTAGTGAGGCGGATTAGGGGTTAATAACTTTATTATAGTAGCGCTCAGGTCCGCTCGGCAGATTAGGGGTTAATAAGTGTAGGCAGGTGGAGGCGACGTTGTGGGGGGCAGATTAGGGGTTAATAAATATAATATAGGGGTCGGCGATGTTAGGGCAGCAGATTAGGGGTACATAGGGATAATGTAAGTAGCGGCGGTTTACGGAGCAGCAGATTAGGGGTTAATAATAATATGCAGGGGTCAGCGATAGCGGGGGCGGCAGATTAGGGGTTAATAAGTGTAAGGTTAGGGGTGTTTAGACTCGGGGTACATGTTAGGGTGTTAGGTGCAGACGTAGGAAGTGTTTCCGCATAGCAAACAATGGGGCTGCGTTAGGAGCTGAACGCGGCTTTTTTGCAGGTGTTAGGTTTTTTTTCAGCTCAAACAGCCCCATTGTTTTCTATGGGGGAATCGTGCACGAGCACGTTTTTGAGGCTGGCCACTTGCGTAAGCAACTCTGGTATCGAGAGTTGAAGCTGCGTTAAATATGCTCTACGCTCCTTTTTTGGAGCCTAACGCAGCCTTTATGTGGACTCTCAATACCAGAGTTATTTTTATGGTGCGGCCAGAAAAAAGCCGGCGTTAGATTTTCGGGTCGTTACCGACAAAACTCTAAATCTAGCCGTTAGTGCAGTATTGTTTATAACACATATGTAACTAATAGTACAACTAAATACAGAAAGTCTAGAAATATATATGTTCATGGGCGTCCAGAGGGGGGTGGGGGCAAGAGGGGGCATTTGCCCCCCCCCCTGAATTTTCCTCCCCACCTGGAATAAAACTGCAGAAAAAAAGACAATAGAATGTCTGTTTATGTCTTTTAATTCTTTCAATGTAGCTCAGTGTTAGAGGAAGAAGCACAGTATTCTGGGAGTTACAAAGCATTCTGGAATTTTTAGTTCACCCTTTGCTTCTCAGTATTGTGTAACTGCAATTCTGGACTTCCCAGCATGCATTATTTCCCTCTCTCTCGTGAACTGGTGATCCTATGAAGGAACATGAGTGTTCAAGTGTGAAAAAAACAAGCCTCTCATAAGCAGCCAGCACTGGGGAAAGTCTGATAAGTTCTGTTACAGCTAAACTAAATTTCTTTAATTTGTTTTATTTATTTTTCTCTCCTTGCTCCCTTGTGGCACTGTATATTTTTTCAACAATGGTGACTAACACAAATGAACAAGCAAAGTATTGCTAAATCCTGCTGCTACCTGTATAACTGCTAACAATCTGTGTGTACAAAGTAGTAGAATAATGGCAGGCAGCTTGCAATTCGAAGGGAACAGGGCTTACAGGAAGCTAGGTCTGCCTAGTATGGCTCCCCTAGAATCCCATATTCTGTGTGTGCATTATCATTTAAAGGAATATTAAACACCTAGATTATGAGTTTTTGTCGGTAATGGTGTGTGGGGCTAACGAGCATTTTTTCTCACCGCTCACTTAAGACAAAGCTAGTATTACAGGTTTTTACAAACCCGGCGTTAGCCTCAGAAAAGTGAGCAGAGAGCAAAATTTTGCTCCACATCTCGCTGCAATACCAGCGCTGCTTACGGTATCGGTGAGCTGGCTAAAAGTGCTCGTGCACGATTTCCCCATAGGAATCAATGGGGGAGAGCTGGCTGAAAAAAGTCTAACACCTGCAAAAAAGCAGCGTTCAGCTTCTAACACAGTCCCATTGATTCCTATGGGAAAATACTTTTTATGTCTACAACTAACACCCTAACATGAACCCTGAGTCTAAACACCCCAAATCTTACACTTATTAACCCCTAATCTGCCGTCCCCAACATCACCGACACCTGCTTTATATTATTAACCCCTAATCTGCCGCTCCGGATACCGCCGCCACCTACATTATCCCTATGAACCCCTAATCTGCTGCCCCCAACATCGCCGACACCAACTTTTTATTTATTAACCCCTAAGCTGCCGTCCCCAATGTCGCCGCCACTTATTAACCCCTAATCTGCCGCCGCCACCGACGTCGCTGCCACTATAATAAATATATTAACCCCTAAATCTAAGTCTAAGCCTAACTCTAACACCCCCTAACTTAAATATAATTTAAATAAATATAAATAAAATTACTATTATTAACTAAATTATTCCTATTTAAAACTAAATACTTACCTATAAAATAAACCCTAAGCTAGCTACAATATAACTAATAGTTACATTGTAGCTATCTCATGGTTTATTTTTATTTTACAGGCAAGTTTGTATTTATTTTAACTAGGTAGAATAGTTATTAAATAGTTATTAACTATTTAATAACTTCCTAGTTAAAATAAATACAAATATACCTGTAAAATAAATCCTAACCTAAGTTACAATTACACCTAACACTACTATACTAAATATACTAAATACTATAATTAAATTAATTACCTAAACTAACTACAATTAATTACAATTAAATTAAATAAACTAAAGTACGAAGAAATAAAACACTAAATTACAGAAAATAATAAAATAATAAAATAATTTTAAACTAATTACACCTAATCTAATCCCCCTAATAAAATAAAAAAGCCCCCAAAAATATTAAAAATCCCTACCCTATACTAAATTACAAATAGCCCTTAAAAGGGCTTTTTGCGGGGCATTGCCCCAAAGTAATCAGCTCTTTTACCTGTAAAAAAAAATACAATACCCCCCAACATTAAAACCCACAACCAACCCTACTCTAAAACCCACCCAATCCCCCCTTAATAAAACCTAACACTACCCCCTTGAAGATCACCCGAGGTACCGTCATTTAGTGTTAGTCGTCGGATGGAAGAAGATGCTCCGCGTCGGATGTCTTGAAGATGGACCCGCTCCGCTCCGAATGGATGAAGATAGAAGATGCCGCCTGGATGAAGACTTCTGGCCACCTGGAGGACCTCTTCTTACCGGATAGGATGAAGACTTCGGACCGTCTGGAGGACCACTTCTGCCCGGTTGGGTGAAGATGTCTCAAGGTAGGGTGATCTTCAAGGGGGTAGTGTTAGGTTTTATTAAGGGAGGATTGGGTGGGTTTTAGAGTAGGGTTGGTTGTGTGGGTGGTGGGTTTTAATGTTGGGGGGTATTATATTTTTTTACAGAGCTGATTACTTTGGGGCAATGCCCTGCAAAAAGCCCTTTTAAAGGGATATTTGTAATTTAGTATAGGGTAGGGATTTTTAGTATTTTTTATTTTATTAGGGGGATTAGGTGTAATAAGTTTAAAATTCTTGTAATTATTTTATTATTTTCTGTAATTTAGTGTTTGTTTGTTTTTTTGTACTTTAGTTTATTTAATTTAATTGTAATTAATTGTAGTTAGTTTAGGTAATTCATTTAATTATAGTGTAGTGTTAGGTGTAATTGTAACTTAAGTTAGGGTTTATTTTACAGGTAAATTTGTATTTATTTTAACTAGGAAGTTATTAAATAGTTAATAACTATTTAATAACTATTGTACCTAGTTAAAATAAATACAAAGTTGCCTGTAAAATAAAAATAAACCCTGAGATAGCTACAATGTAACATATATATATATATATATATATATATATATTGTAGCTAGCTTAGGGTTTATTTTATAGATAAGTATTTAGTTTTAAATAGGAATAATTTAGTTAATTGTAGTAATTTTTTTCCGATTATTTTAAATTATATTTAAGTTAGGGGGGTGTTAGGGTTAGGGTTAGACTTAGGTTTAGGAGTTAATACATTTAGTATAGTGGCGGCGACGTTGTAGTCAGCAGATTAGGGGTTAATAAATGTAGGTAGGTGTTGGCGATGTTAGGGACGGCAGATTAGGGGTTAATAAAATAAAATTAGTGTTTGCAATGCAGGAGTGCGGCGGTTTAGGGGTTAATATATTTATTACAGTGGCGCCGATGTCCGGTCGGCAGATTAGGGGTTAAAAAATGTATTTAACTGTTTTCGATATGCGGGGTGGCCTCGGTTTAGGGGTTAATAGGTAGTTTTTGGGTGTTAATGTACTTTTTAGCACTTTAGTTAGGAGTATTATGTTACGGTGTTAGCTCATAAAACTCTTAATTACTGATTTTTAAATGTGGTAGGAGTCTTGACAGTAGAGGGTTTACTGCTCACTTTTTCCAAGACTTGTAATACCGGCGTTAGGCAAATCCCATGGAAAAGATAGGATACGCATTTGACGTAAGGGGATTTGCGGTATGCTCGAGTCGCAAGACTCCTAATACCAGCGGGTGTTAAAAAGCATTGTTGGGACCTCTCAATGCTGCTTTTCAACCCTAACGCAAGACTCGTAATCTAGCCGTATATAAATGCTAAAATTCGGTTGAGAGACAGACAAAGGTTCTAGCACTAACGGTTAATCTTAAAGAAGTAGTTCAATAACTGTGATACGGATTTTCCCTGTTGCTTCTTTAAGCACAAATTGACCTCTTTCGGCCTTCTGTTGCCAATATGCAAATGTCAATTAGACATGCCCCAGAGCAATGCAGTCCCAGCACATTAATATACAGTAAAAGAGGGCAATATATGTTGCTTACCCGCTCCGTGCGGTAACAGTCACCAGCAAATTGTGTCTCGTCTTTCTCTAAGGGTCGGTCCACAGGAGTCTTGATGTCCGGCTTTTGAACTAAGCCTAGCTCCCTCCTCGATCACCTCTCAGACGGTTAGATCACTATGCCGCTGCAGTGTTTCTCTTCCTCCTTTGTTAGTGCTCTGCTTGTATCTCGGTCTTTCCAGGAAAACCCGCTTTCACTCACAGTCTGACGAGTTACACCTGTGCTCACTCCTTCTTTCCCCTATTGGTCCAATGACTGCTTTCAGAACGGTCAATGAGGATCACCAGGCGATTTTACGTTGTATAAAACTTTACTTTTATTATAGCTTGTCAGCTCACATTAAAAACTTGTATATAGTATCAACATGGAATAGATAGATCAGCTTTCTCCAGCTTACGCGTTTCGGCGACAGCCGTAATCATAGCATGAGAAAGTAACATACACAGTACATTTTTAAAATACCCACCACCACTTGATTGGATAATTTAAAAACAGTTAACTGACTATCTGATTGGATGTTGTTTCTAACACTCCCAACTCTGTTTCAATCTACTGAGCTTGAGGTTTCACTATTAACCCTATTTACGGATACAAATAATATATAAGTTAAATTCTAGTATGTTGAATCAGTATTCACTTTAAAGTTGCCACACTTCTTGTTACATTTTCGTTGCCAACTTAATCCCTTACTTGTTACAATTTATAACATGCAAATTTTCCTATTCTAGCGTGATCTCTTGTTTGAAAATAGAGATTTATATATGTCACGTTAGTTTGCTATTATTTATTATTTATTTACTTGTTATTCTTCTAATTTTGCGATTGAAATTATTAAGTTAGCTGTAACTTGCATACTTCGTGTCATTTAAATTATCCATTATAAAACCTTCTTTGTTAAACTCCTAGTTAAAAACATATGAAGCGGTTATTTAAATTATTTTTGTTTTTGTTTCGTTTGGACTTTTGAATTTTCTTTTACCGACTTACTTAGTAAAATATTATTTTGTTTCTACACATTATTAAAGAACATATGTGAACAAACTAGTTCAGGTATCCTATTCAGCCTTTGTATTGCTTTGTTGCATATAGACTGATGAATTTATGCTTGTTTTATTAGTGTCATTTGGTATTTCTCAATTACAATACTAACCTAAGCTAAATGTTCTGTGGATACCTCCTAATATTTGTTTTCCCTTTTTGATTATAGACTCGAAATTGTCTTATATGGTGAAATATCTGAAACACTTGTAACTTTTTCCTTCTTGGGTATAAAAATTGTTTTATATACCATTGTATCTATATATACATGTATATATACATGTATATATAATATTTATATATAAAGATGTTTTTACTCTGATGTGTGCTTATTTCTGCCAGAAATTTATTAAGTCAAATTCTGAATTAAATCCTAGAGGTATTCTGGTTTTCAACTTGTGTATCCAGAATACCTCTCTTAGGGCCAAAACATTCTCCCTATCTCTATTTCCTTTTTTGGGTTTCTCTATAATTGTCCACCTTAGGGAGCTGGGATCCCTTTGGTGCATAGTCTTAAAGTGTTGGACCAATGGTGTAGTTAAGGTACCTGCTTTAATATTTGAAACATGTTCTCTTATTCTCTCACGAACTTCTCTTGTCGTGAGCCCGACGTACTGTCTGTCACAATTTATGCAAGTGAGTAAGTAAATTGCATTACTCTCTCTGCAGTTTAGACACATTCTATGGTTAAATATTTGCCCTGTAACTGAACACTTAAATTGATTTCCTGTTTGTAAAAAATCACATGATTTTCAAGTGCTATTGCTACAATGAAATGTACCTTTGAATGTTAGCCATGAGCTTCCCTGATCTTCTGCATTTCTTAGGCGTGTGGGTGCTATCCTGTTTCCTACTGAGATGCCTTTCTTAAAAGAAAATCTGCATCCTTGTCTTGCTACTTCTGCCAGTTTATCATCAGCCTGTAACATAGGCAAGTGTTTCTGTATGATATTACAGATTTCGTGAAATTGGTTGCTATACTGGCTAACAAAATTGACTCTATCATGTTTTGTAGCCTGTTTTTTATTCATTTTATCTTTAAGTAAGACTGTTCTTTCAATTCTGGATACTGTATCGTTACTTTTTTGTATTAACCTATTTGAGTATCCTCTGTTTTTCAGTTTTGTTGTTAGTATATGTGCATGTTTCTCAAATAGGGTATCAGTGCTACAATTTCTTTTCAATCTTGTAAATTAGATTGAAACAGAGTTGGGAGTGTTAGAAACAACATCCAATCAGATAGTCAGTAAACTGTTTTCAGATTATCCAATCAAGTGGTGGTGGGTATTTTAAAAATGTACTGTGTATGTTACTTTCTCATGCTATGATTACGGCTGTCGCCGAAACGCGTAAGCTGGAGAAAGCTGATCTATCTATTCCATGTTGATACTATATACAAGTTTTTAATGTGAGCTGACAAGCTATAATAAAAGAAAAGTTTTATACAACGTAAAATCGCCTGGTGATCCTCATTGACCGTTCTGAAACTATTCATTGTATATAAATGCTAGAATGATGCATTCAAATAAAGATTAAGAATAACATGTAGATGTATTTTTTAAAGTTTAATTAGTTGTTAAAGTAAGTGTAAAGTTTTAGTGTCTATACAACAATGAGAGCTGCCATGTTTTAACTTAGGTTACCTTCTCTGCAATGGGACAATTATAAATAAGTCACTAGAGAATGCAGTCAATGGCTGTGTGGAATATAACAGCCAATAGAATGGAACAGCCAATAGAATGTGAGCTCAATACGATTGGCTGATTGGATCAGCCAATCGGATTGAACTTCAATCTGATTGGCTGATTGCAGATTGGCTGATAGAATCCGATCAGCCAATCGGAATTGAAGGGACGCCATCTTGGATGACGTCACTTAAAGGTACCGTCATTGTGTTCGAAGACTCCGGATGAAGAGGATGGCTCCGCGTCGGCTCCTTGGAAGATGGCTCCGCTCTGCTCCGGATGGATGAAGATTGAAGGGGGTATATGGGTGGTGGGTTTTAATGTTGAGGGGGGTTGTATTTTTTTTTTTACAGGTAAAAGAGCTGATTACTTTGGGGCAATGCCCGGCAAAAAGACCTTTTAAGGGCTGGTAAAAGAGCTGATTACTTTTGTAATTTAGAATAGGGTAGGGCATTTTTTTTATTTTGGGGGGATTTTTTATTTTATTAGGGGGCTTAGATTAGGTGTAATTAGTTTAAACTTGTAATTTTTTATTATTTTTTGTAATTTAGTGTTTGTTTTTTGTATTATAGATTAGTTTATTTAATTGTATTTTAGTTTAGCTAATTGTAGTTAATTTATTTAATTAATTTAATGATAGTGTAGTGTTAGGTGTATTTGTAACTTAGGATTTATTTTACAGGTAATTTTGTACTTATTTTAACTAGGTAGCTATTAAATAGTTATTAACTATTTAATAGCTATTGTACCTAGTTAAAATAAATACAAAGTTGCCTGTAAAATAAATATAAATCCTAAAATAGCTACAATGTAATTATTAGTTATATTGTAGCTATATTAGGGTTTATTTTCTAGGTAAGTATTTAGTTTTAAATAGGAATAATTTATTTAATTATAGGAATATTATTTTGTTTAATTAAAATTATATTTAACTTAGGGGGGTGTTAGGGTTAGGGTTAGAGTTAGGTTTAGGGGTTAATAACTTTATTATGGTAGCTGCGACGTTGCGGGCGGGAGATTAGGGGTTAATAATTGTAGGTAGGTGGCGGTGATGTTAGGGAGGGCAGATTAGGGGTTTATAAAATTTATTATAGTGTTTGCGAGGCAGGAGGGCGGCGGTTTAGAGGTTGATACATTTATTATAATGGCGGCGAAGTCCGGTCAGCAGATTAGGAGTTAATAAGTGTAGGTAGGTGGTGGTGACGTTGGGGGGGCAGATTAGGGGGTAATATATATAATATAGGTGTCGGCGATGTTAGGGGCAGTAGATTAGGGGTTCATAGCTATAATGTAGGTGGCGGCAGTGTCCCGTCGGCAGATTAGAGGTTAAAAAAATGTATTAGAGGGTTGGCGATGTGGGGGGGGGGCTCGGTTTAGGGGTTAATAGGTAGTTTATGGGTGTTAGTGTACTTTATAGCACTGTAGTTAGGAGCCTTATGTTCCGGCGTTAGCCCATAAAGCTCTTAACTACTGACTTTTTTTGGCGGTAGGAGTCTTGCCGGTAGAGGCTCTATCGCTCACTTCTTCCAAGACTCCAAATACCAGCATTAGGCAAATCCCATTGAAAACATAGGATACGCAATTGACGTAAGGGGATCTGCGGTAACCTGGAGTCGCGGAAAGAAAGTGAGCGGTACACCTGTACCTGCCTGACTCTAAATACCAGTGGGCGGTAAAAAGCAGTGCTAGGACCCCTTAACGCTGCTTTTGACGGCTAACGCCAAACTCTAAATCTAGCCGATAGAAAATTAAGGGATTCCCTTGCATCTTAAAACCTTCTTTAGACATACATAACTTGCGTCACGACATAAATGAGATTAAAGAATGCTACATTAATACTTGTAAGATTTAGGGGAAACATTCTATAGACATGCATGCCTAATTTTGTAACAGAGAAAATTAGGAGATCCCCTTGTTTCTACAGAAAGGTTTGAGTGCACTTAAAAGGAATCTCACATCTTCAAACTTTGTTATACTTATTAGGGTTGCGGTACATGCAAGATAAACCGCATAGGTAGTCCTCCTAAACAGGAAGGCACATTATATGGAGATGGGGGGGAGGTGGTCATTTAGGTGTGATAGGTAGAGTAAACTAATAAATGATGTCAATAAAATAATTGGTGGTAGTAAATGGTAATGAAGATATAACTCAGCATATAAGGAGACTTAGAAAATGTATGGACATTTAATACCAGTTAGAATGGTCAATAATATGAGATAAAATAGGGAAAGCTAATTATAATAAAAGTTTGTAGTTAGAACTTGATGGGGAAAACTGGATTTGAGTTTATGAAATCAGATGAGAATGGGAGCTTATTAGATGCCAGCTAATCAGACATGGAGTGGGCTAGTATGAGAAACGTATGAATTTGCCATGACTGCTTAACAGCCATATATAAGATATTGACAACATGTCTAAAACCCTAATTTAAAATAGAAACATTGCTTGTAGAGAATAATTTTCATTGTAAAGCTAGATCTAAAACTCTTCCGCAGAGCCATACATTTGTATAAAATAGGCGTCACACTGCCCCGGCAGCTGGCAGCAGTATATCCTAACTAGAAGTTATATCAAAGCTCTGGTAATAAGTATAATGCATAAGAATCTTCTTTAAAACTGAGAAATAACTAGAGAGGTGGTAGTCTAGCCCTACTTAAATAAACATGTAAGCGTATATAAATAGTATTACATTTAAATTCCAGTAATATCCAAATGGCTGCAAATAAACTGTTAACAATTTTAACACAAAACTGAACCATGTAGATAAAATAGGATGGCCCTGTATTTAGAGAAGCAGTTATATTTTTATCTAGCACTAGAGTTTACATGCATTGTTATCTCAACACAGGCCGTCCAGTTATGAGACAGGCATTTTTAGCCAGTATGCATTAGAACAGAGCTCAGTGTGTCAACTAAATACAACACGGCTAGATTTAGAGTTCTGCGGCCAAAGGGGTGCGTTAACTACGCGTGCTTTTTTTCTCCTGCACCTTTTAAATACCGCTGGTATTTAGAGTTCACAAAATGGCTGGGTTTTCAGTGCGTTAGGCTCCAAAAAGGGAGCGTAGAGCATAATTTACCGCCACTGCAACTCTCGATACCAGCGGTGCTTACGGACGCGGCCAGCTTCAAAAATGTGCTCGTGCATGATTCCCCCATAGAAAACAATGGGGCAGTTTGAGCTGAAAAAAAACCTAACACCTGCAAAAAAGCAGCGTTCAGCTCCTAACGCAGCTACATTGTTTTCTATGGGGAAACACTTCCTACGTCTGCACCTAACACTCTAACATGTACCCCAAGTCTAAACACCCCTAACCTTACACTTATTAACCCCTAATCTGCCGCCCCCGCTATCGCTGACCCCTGCATATTATTATTAACCCCTAATCTGCCGCTCCGTACACCACCGCAAGCTACATTATAGCTATTTACCCCTAATCTGCTGCCCCTAACACCGCCGACCCCTATATTATATTTATTAACCCCTAATCTGCCCCCCTCAACGTCGCCTCCACCTGCCTACACTTATTAACCCCTAATCTGCCGAGCGGACCGCACCGTTACTATAATAAAGTTATTAACCCCTAATCCGCCTCACTCCCGCCTCAATAACCCTATAATAAATAGTAATAACCCCTAATCTGCCGTCCCTAACATCGCCGACACCTAACTTCAAGTATTAACCCCTAATCTGCTGATCGGAGCTCACCGCTACTCTAATAAATTTTTTAACCCCTAAAGCTAAGTCTAACCCTAACCCTAACACCCCCCTAAGTTAAATATAATTTTATTCTAATTAAATAAATTAACTCTTAGTAAATAAATTATTCCTATTTAAATCTAAATACTTACCTGTAAAATAAACCCTAATATAGCTACAATATAAATAATAATTATATTGTAGCTATTTTAGGATTAATATTTATTTTACAGGCAACTTTGTAATTATTTTAACTAGGTACAATAGCTATTAAATAGTTAATAACTATTTAATAGTTACCTAGTTAAAATAATTACAAAATTACCTGTAAAATAAATCCTAACCTAAGTTACAATTAAACCTAACACTACACTATCAATAAATAAATTAAATAAACTACCTACAATTATCTACAATTAAACCTAACACTACACTATCAATAAATAATTAAATACAATACCTACAAATAAATACAATTAAATAAACTAACTAAAGTACAAAAAATAAAAAAGAACTAAGTTACAAAAAAATAAAAAAATATTTACAAACATTAGAAAAATATTACAACAATTTTAAACTAATTACGCCTACTCTAAGCCCCCTAATAAAATAACAAAGACCCCCAAAATAAAAAAATGCCCTACCCTATTCTAAAATTAAAATATAAAATCTCCTTTACCTTACCAGCCCTGAAAAGGGCCATTTGCGGGGCATGCCCCAAAGAATTCAGCTCTTTTGCCTGTAAAAAAAGACATACAATACCCCCCCCAACATTACAACCCACCATCCACATACCCCTAATCTAACCCAAAACCCCTTAAATAAACCTAACACTAAGCCCCTGAAGATCTCCCTACCTTGTCTTCACCACACCGGGTCCTGATCTGTCCAGAAGAGCCTCCAATGTCTTGATCCAAGCCCAAGCGGGGGGCTGAAGAGTGACGTCCATCCTCAGGCTGAAGTCTGGATCCAAGCGGCGGCTGAAGAAATCCATCATCGGGCTGAAGTCTTGATCCAAGCGGGCGCTGAAGAAGTCCATAATCGGGATGAAGTCTTCTATGAAGCAGAATCTTCAATCTTCTTTCTTCCGGAGCTATCATCTTCCAGCCGACGCGGAACATCCTCTTCTACTGACGCCTACTCACCGAATGACGGTTCCTTTAAATGACGTCATCCAAGATGGCGTCCGTCGAATTCCGATTGGCTGATAGGATTCTATCAGCCAATCGGAATTAAGGTAGGAAAATTCTGATTGGCTGATGGAATCAGCCAATCAGATTGAGCTCGCTTTCTATTGGCTGATCGGAACAGCCAATAGAATGTGAGCTCAATCTGATTGGCTGATCAGAATTTTCCTACCTTAATTCCGATTGGCTGATAGAATCCTATAAGCCAATCGGAATTCGACGGACGCCATCTTGAATGACGTCATTTAAAGGAACCGTCATTCGGCGAGTAGGCGTTGGTAGAAGAGGATGTTCCGCGTCGGCTGGAAGATGATGGCTCCAGAAGAAAGAAGATTGAAGATGCTGCTTCATAGAAGACTTCATCCCGATTATGGACTTCTTCAGCGCCCGCTTGGATCAAGACTTCAGCCCGATGATGGATTTCTTCAGCCGCCGATTGGATCCAGACTTCAGCCCGAGGATGGACGTCACTCTTCAGCCCCCCGCTTGGGCTTGGATCAAGACATTGGAGGCTCTTCTGGACAGATCGGGACCCGGTGTGGTGAAGACAAGGTAGGGAGATCTTCAGGGGCTTAGTGTTAGGTTTATTTAAGGGGGGTTTGGGTTAGATTAGGGGTATGTGGGTGGTGGGTTGTAATATTGGGGGGGGGTATTGTATGTTTTTTTTTTACAGGCAAAAGAGCTGAATTCTTTGGGGCATGCCCCGCAAAGGGCCCTTTTCAGGGCTGGTAAGGTAAAAGAGCTTTTCTATTTTAATTTTAGAATAGGGTAGGGCATTTTTTTATTTTGGGGGTCTTTGTTATTTTATTAGGGGGCTTAGAGTAGGTGTAATTAGTTTAAAATTGTTGTAATATTTTTCTAATGTTTGTAAATATTTTTTTATTTTTTGTAACTTAGTTCTTTTTTATTTTTTGTACTTTAGTTAGTTTATTTAATTGTATTTATTTGTAGGTATTGTATTTAATTAATTTATTGATAGTGTAGTGTTAGGTTTAATTGTAGATAATTGTAGGTAGTTTATTTAATTTATTTATTGATAGTGTAGTGTTAGGTTTAATTGTAGATAATTGTAGGTAGTTTATATAATTTATTTATTGATAGTGTAGTGTTAGGTTTAATTGTAACTTAGGTTAGGATTTATTTTACAGGTAATTTTGTAATTATTTTAACTAGGTAGCTATTAAATAGTTCTTAACTATTTAATAGCTATTGCACCTGGTTAAAATAATTACAAAGTTGCCTGTAAAATAAATATTAATCCTAAAATAGCTACAATATAATTATAATTTATATTGTAGCTATATTAGGGTTTATTTTACAGGTAAGTATTTAGATTTAAATAGGAATAATTTATTTAATAAGAGTTAATTTATTTCGTTAGAATAAAATTATATTTAACTTAGGGGGGTGTTAGGGTTAGAATTAGCTTTAGGGGTTAAAAAATTTATTAGAGTAGCAGTGAGCTCCGATCGGCAGATTAGGGGTTAATACTTCAAGTTAGGTGTCGGCGATGTTAGGGAGGGCAGATTAGGGGTTAATACTATTTATTATAGGGTTATTGAGGCGGGAGTGAGGCGGATTAGGGGTTAATAACTTTATTATAATAGCGGCGCGGTCCTGTCGGCAGATTAGGGGTTAATAAGTGTAGGTAGCGGCGACGTTGGGGGCGGCATATTAGGGGTTAATAAATATAATATAGGGGTCGGCGGTGTTAGGGGCAGCAGATTAGGGGTTCATAGGGATAACGTAGGTGGCAGCGGTGTGCGGTCGGCAGATTAGGGGTTAAAAAATTTTAATAGAGTGGCGGCGATGTGGGGGGACCTCGGTTTAGGGGTACATAGGTAGTTTATGGGTGTTAGTGTACTTTAGAGCACAGTAGTTAAGAGCTTTATAAACCGGCGTTAGCCCAGAAAGCTCTTAACTACTGACTTTTTTCTGCGGCTGGAGTTTTGTCGTTAGATTTCTAACGCTCACTTCAGCCACGACTCTAAATACCAGCGATAGAAAGATCCCATTGAAAAGATAGGAAACGCAAATGGCGTAGGGGGATATGCGGTATGGAAAAGTCGCGGCTGTAAAGTGAGCATTAGACCCTTTCCTGACTGACTGCAAATACCAGAGGGCGGTAAAAACCAGCGTTAGGAGCCTCTAACGCTGGTTTTGACGGCTACCGCCCAACTCTAAATCTAGCCGACATTGTTTAAAGTACATAAACAAACAAAAAATCAACATGTCCATGTCCAGATGTGATAGCCTCAAACGACAACCAGGGATCTTTAAGAAGGCATTGCAAACGGTTTTAACATAAAACTGAGAGGGGCTGAAAGATATACTTTGTGAGAAAGTAACTTGTTATCGCACCCTGTATAAGTAATAACCTATGCTAGTCTAACAATGAACATTGAAAACGTAAAATTAGCATACCATCCAAAATAGGCACAAACAACATAATATTTGGTCATGAGTTCTATGAAGTAAAGTGTCCTCCATGCTCATTTCAACATTTTGTGGGCAGTAAGGCAAGTCTAGGATTTCACTACTCACCACCCTGATCTGGTCAGATTTTAACCCACACCACATCTCAGAAAAGAGATATGAGCTTCAAAGTATAGCCAACAAACCCATACACTGGTAGCAGATAATCCTTTGTGAGAGATGTTTCTCCAGTAGTTAGGGATTGTCTGCAAGTTAATCCGAGGGTAGGTAGAGATCAAAGCTTGCTTTTTACTGTTTATAGGTTTCTTCTTGTTGCCTTTCTGCTCCGATTGAGATCCTAAGCTCTTCGTGATTAAAGTGGCTGGCTTTTAGGTAGGGTACAGGATTCTGTAGTTTGGCTGGTCAGAGAAGCTAAATTGTTCCCTGCAAGCTGGCTGTGGATCATCTAGGAGTTGAAGGTATATGAGAGGGGCTATAGCACCGAGGTTTCCATGATGCACAGGCTGAGCCCTCGCAGTCCCCCTCACGTCTAAATAGTTGCCTATTACATTTGTCTCTTGCTTAGTAGGAGAGGTTACCATTTCCGTGACAATTTCTAAGATAGTTGCGGTCTTGTCAGTCACAGTTCCATCTTGCTGTTGTGTTAAACTATAGCTATTTCCCCAAGCTGGTGTAACGTATCAGCGTAGTCTCTCTTTATAATGTCAGTAATGTGTTACTGCTTAGTAACCCGGTTTCCAGGAGAGGATTGCATGCAGTAGCTGTCTCTCTACAGATCATATACCACATTAGAGACCAAGTAGGCCAGATTACATTGAGGAGGCCTAATTTTAGAATAATGGCGACTCCCACTTTGCATAGCAAACCAAGTTTTCCTGTTGACTCCTTAAGTTAATCCTGGGTATTTCTGTAGTATACAAGAATCTGGTGAGGGCTTAGGCGACCTTTATAGTTGAGGTAAGAAAAGTTTAGCTGCTGAAGTGGCGTGTTCATTTGCTATGCAGAGTCAGGACGTAGGTTATAGACGTGATCCTCAAAGCACCATCATGAATCATTGCCAATCAAGGGAAATGTCCAAATTGTGCCCAATTAGCCATTTTCCCTCCCCGGTGTCATGTGACTCATTAGTGTTACAAGGTCTCAGGTGTGAATGGGGAGCAGGTGTGTTACATTTGGTTTTATCGCTCTCACACTCTTTCATACTGGTCACTGGAAGTTCAACATGGCACCTCATGGCAAAGAACTCTCTGAGGATCTGAAAAAAAGAATTGCTGCTCTACATAAAGATGGCATAGGCTATAAGAAGATTGCCAAGACCCTGAAACTGATTGCAAGAACATACAGCAGTTTCCCAGGACAGGTTCCACTCAGAACAGGCCTCGCAATGTTCGACCAAAGAAGTTGAGTGCACGTGCTCAGCGTCATATCCAGAGGTTGTCTTTGGGAAATATACGTATGAATGCTGCCAGCATTGCTGCAGAGGTTGAAGGGGTGGAGGGTCAGCCTGTCAGTGCTCAGACCATACGCCGCACACTGCATCAAATTGGTCTGCATGGCTGTAATCCCAGAAGGAAGCCTCTTCTAAAGATGATGCACAAGAAAGCCTGCAAACAGTTTGCTGAAGACAAACAGACTAAGTGCATGGATTACTGGAACCATGTCCTGTGGTCCGATGAGACCAAGATAAACTTATTTGGTTCAGATGGTGTCAAGCGTGTGTGGCGGCAACTAGGTGAGGAGTACAAAGACAAGTGTGTCTTGCCTACAGTCAAGCATGGTGGTGGGAGTGTCATGGTCTGGGCCTGCATGAGTGCTGCCAGCACTGGGGTGCTACAGTTCATTGAGGGAACCATGAATGCCAACTTGTACTTTGACATACTGAAGCAGAGCATGATCCCCCCTTTCGGAAACTGCACCGCAGGGCAGTATTCCAACATGATAATGACCCCAAACACACTTCCAAGACGACCACTGCCTTGGTGATAGACTGGCTAAGTATGTCTCTAGACCTAAACCCAACTGAGCATCTTTGGGGCATCCTCAAACGGAAGGTGAGGAAGCACAAGGTCTCTAACATCCACCAGCTCCGTGATGTTGTTATGGAGGAGTGGAAGAGGACTCCAGTGGCAACCTGTGAAGCTCTGGTGAACCAAGAGGATTAAGGCAGTGCTGGAAAATAATGGTGGCCACACAAAATATTGATACTTTGGGCCCAATTTGGACATTTCCACTTAGGGGTGTACTCACTTTTGTTGCCAATGGTTTAGACATTAATGGCTGTGTGTTGAGTTATTTTGAGGGGACAGCAAATTTACACTGTTATACAGGCTGTACACTCACTACTTTACATTGTAGCAAAGTGTAATTTCTTCAGTGTTGTCACATGAAAAGATATAATAAAATATTTACAAAAATGTGAGGGGAGTACTCACTTTTGTATATATACACACACATGATTTATCATTTTATATTACCATCTCAAAGTGTTTAATGTTCCTTTAACTACTCCTTAGACTACACAATTCTAGGATCTATTGCTTCCTGATGCAGCCTAAGAAAATGCTATTTAAAGGGACATGAAACCCAATATGTTTTTTTCATGATTTAGTTAGAACATACAATTTTAAAGAACTTTACAGTTTACTTATATTATCAAATTTGCTTAATTCACTTGTAATCATTTGTTGAAGAAGCACCACTGGTTTCTAACTGAACACAGGGGTGAGCCAATGACAATCAGTATATATATAATATATATTCTAGCTGCTGATTGGTGGCTGCATAATATATATATATATATATATATATATATATAATTCGAGAACACTACGGAGGGGACGCAATTGCTGCGTGAGCTATAGTAAAGAAATAAGTAAAGGTATCAAGCATCTATGTGCTAGAATATACCTGTAACATAATTTAGATTTGGTGCAGACCCTTATAAAAATATGTAGAGGGAAAAGGGAGAGGAGAAATAACCTGGAATGAAATCCAGGTACAAAAAAGACAGGGAATACAGCACTGTTTTACAAAGAAAGCTCACAGTAACACTCAAATTAAAAAAAATATCTTTAATCGTGAACAGAAAGGGGGGAGAATCACCTCCACTGAAGGAGCAATATATATATATATATATATATATAATATGCAACCACCAATCAGCAGCTAGAACCTAGGTTCTTTGCTGCTCCTGAGCTTACCTAGATAAACCTTTCAGCAAAGGATAACAAGAGAAGGAAACAAATGAAATAATAGAAGTAAATTAGAAAGTTGTTTAAGATTGTATGATCTATCGAAATCAGTGTTTTTCAACACAGGCCAGAGTTTCATTATATCTTAACTAGCGCACAGGTGAAATAATAATCTAAAGGGTGAGTGCAGGTTAGTAACCATGGTTACTGGTCAGCTGATTATTTCACCTGTGCTCTAGTTAATATATAGGGTTGCCAGTTAATATATAGGGTTGCCAGTTGTCCACCACAAAAATACCGGACATATGGGGGGATGAGTAAAATAAAAATTGAATTTAATTGTACAGGTACACACATACATATAAACAGACACACATGTGCACACACAAACATATATTATATATATAAATATATATATATATATACACACACACATTTACACACACATATACATATATAGGGCGCGATCCGATATAGATCGTAGTTTGCGGCGCAAGCGAGGGAACCCCCGCCACCTGTAGTTTCAGGTCGCAACTCGAGCTATCCCATATACGGCGCCGTCAGATGCTAAAGTGCCGTAAGTCGGATAAACCAGTGATGTCCAGAAATCTGCGTAAGTACAAATTTCTGGAGTCGCCAGTGACTTACGGACGCCAATCTTGGATGACACCATTTAAAGGAACCTCATTCATCGGTAAGTCGTCGTGCCGGATGGATGTTCCGCGTCGGAGGAGCGAAGAAAGAAGATTGAAGATGCCGCTTGGAAGAAAACTTCGCCCCGATGGAGGACCTCTTCTTTGCCCCTTGATTGAAGACATCGCCCGGATGGAAGACTTCTTCTCTGCCGCTTGATTGAAGACATCGCCGGATGGAAGACTTCTTCTCTGCCGCTTGATTGAAGACATCGCCCGGATCGGATGAAGAGTTCTGCCCGGCTGGGTGAAGCCAAGGTAGGGAGATCTTCTGGGGCTTAGTGTTTTTTTAAGGGGGGTTTGGGTGGGTTTAGAGTAGGGGTATGTGGGTGGTGGGTTGTAATGTTGGGGGGTGGTATTGTGGGTTTTTTTACAGGCAAAAGAGCTGAATTCTTTGGGGCATGCCCCGCAAAAGGCCCTTTTAAGGGCTGGTAAGGTAATAGAGCTGTTAACTTTTTAAATTTAGAATAGGGTAGGGAAATTTTTTTATTTTGGGGGGCTTTATTATTTTATTAGGGGGCTTAGAATAGGTGTAATTAGCTTAAAAATCTTGTAATCTTTTTTTATTTTTTGTAATTTAGTGTTTGTTTTTTTTGTAATTTAGTTTAGTTTATTTAATTGTATTTTAGTTTAGATATTTGTAGTTTATTTAATTTATTGATAGTGTAGGTGTATTTGTAACTTAGGTTAGGATTTATTTTACAGGTAAATTGGTAATTATTTTAACTAGGTAGCTATTAAATAGTTATTAACTATTTAATAGCTATTGTACCTAGTTAAAATAAATACCAAGTTACCTGTAAAATAAATATAAACCCTAAAATAGCTACAATGTAATTATTAATTATATTGTAGCTATCTTAGGGTTTATTTTATAGGTAAGTATTTAGATTTAAATAGGAATATTTTAATTAATAATATTAATATTAATTAGATTTATTTTAATAAGAATTTAGTTAGGGATGTTAGAGTTAGATAGGGTTATTATACTTAATATATATATATAATATAATAACGATATTAACCCTAATATAATTAGGGTTAATATAGTTAATATACATAATATATTAACGATATTAACTATATTAACCCTAATATAATTAGGGTTAATATAGTTAATATATATAATATAATAACTATATTAACTATATTAACCCTAATATAATTAGGGTTAATATAATTAATATAGCTTGCGGTGGTGTAGGGGGATTAGATTAGGGGTTAATCTATTTAATATAGGTGGCGGCGGTGTAGGGGGATTAGATTAGGGGTTAATACATTTATTATAGGTGGCGGCGGTGTAGGGGGATTTAGATTAGATGCAAAAGAGCTGATTTCTTTGTGACAATGCCCCGCAAAAAGCCCTTTTAAGGGCTTGTAAAAGAGCTGATTTCTTTGGGGCATGCCCCGCAAAAAGCCCTTTTAAGGGCTGGCAACAGAGCTGTTACTTTGGGGCAATGTCACGCAAAAGGCCCTTTTAAGGGCTGGTAATAGAGGTAATTAATTTAGGGGGATTAGATTAGGGGTTAATGTATTTAATATAGCTGGCGGCGGTGTAGGGGGATTAAATTAGGGCTTAATACATTTAATATAGCTGGCGGCGGTGTAGGGGGATTAGATTAGGGGTTAATACATTTAATATAGCTGGCGGCGGTGTAGGGGGATTAAATTAGGGGTTAATACATTTAATATAGCTGGCGGCGGTGTAGGGGAATTAGATTAGGGGTTAATACATTTAATATAGCTGGCGGCGGTGTAGGGGGATTAAATAAGGGGTTAATACATTTAATATAGCTGGCGGCGGTGTAGGGGGATTAGATTAGGGGTTAATACATTTAATATAGCTGGCGACGGTGTAGGGGGATTAAATTAGGGGTTAATACATTTAATATAGCTGGCAGCGGTGTAAGGGGCTCACATTAGGGGGTAGTTTATCATAGCTGGCGGCGGGGTAGGAGCTCACATTAGGGGGTATGTAATGTAGCTGGCGACGGTGTAGGGGGATCACATTAGGGGATTATACTTTTAATGTAGGTGGCGGCGGGGTCCGGGAGAGGCGGTTTAGGGGTTAAATACTTTATTAGGGATTGCGGCGGGGGATCGCGGTTGACAGGTAGATAGACATTGCACATGCGTTAGGTGTTAGGTTTTATTTTGCAGGTAGTTTAGGGAGTTACGGGGCTCCAATACACAGCGTAAGGCTTACTACGGCTGCATTTTGTGGCGAGGTGAAAATGGAGTAAGATTTCTCCATTTTCGCCACGTAAGTCCTTACGCTGTATATTGGATACCAAACTGCGCGGGCTTGGTATACCTGCCTATGGCCCAAAAAACTAGGGGCGAAGGCAGAAATATACGAGCGTAACTTCTAGGTTACGCCGTATATAGGATATCAAACCCGCGCAAATTTTGGCGTAGCCGGCTTATGCGGGCGACGCTGCATATCGAATCTAGGCCATAATGGTTATTTACTCTTCTAATGCAGAAAAAGACCATTAAATTAAAGGTTCTAAAATACACTGTTTAAGCCCCTTAACTGCCAGAAATGTGTGCTCATCTGCTACATACTGCACAGCAGGCAGCCCTTTCAAAGCAGTCAAGGGGTTAAACAGTTTGTTTTATCAGACAGTAAAGTGAAATCAGAAACTACCATATTGCAAATGCTACATTTACTCCCAATGTCAGCCTTCCATTAGCCTAAAAAAACATATATTTACAGATAAGTCTGTACCCAAGCAACAACAAAAAAACATAAAATCAACTGATTCTAAGAGTTCAATCCATTGTGGTCCTTGGACAAAGTAGTTAAAATGTGTTTATATGAACATGGCTATTATTATTAGTATGAATAAAAAGGGAAATTGTGTTTGTGTAGTAAAATAATATTACATTTATTATGAGTGGGTACAGGGATTTTGAGTAGACAATACAGAGACAACAAAAGACCATGACAACAACAAAAGACCAGTGAAAGTGCTAAAAAAACCTTCTAAATAGATACATTCGTAAAATGAGGAACACGAGACACACAAGCAGTCACAATAGAGTGGTGGGACATAGGTGAGACTTACATCAGTTCCGGCAGTGTGACTGTGCAGGCTAAGGAGAAATTCTGCAGAAACAGCAGACACTTCACATACTCCCTTCTCAGCAGAAGTAGCAGACGCCGCGCTCCCACAGCAACCCGATAAGTGAAGCAAGTCTCTGAAAGGGGAAGGGGCACAGTCTGTACTAGATGATTACTTTCCATACCTCCCAACATATAAGACCAAAACAATATAAATAAAATTCTAAATAAAGTCATATCTTTTAATACTCTTAGGCAGCAAACCAAACACAAACTCAAATCACTGGCATAGCTATGTGAGCTCTGTATTTAATTAACCTTTGCAGAGAAAGTGCTAAATATTTTTATCTTAATTGGACATTTAATAATAGATTCTTTAAAACTGTTCTCTGCATTCCCCATTAATATTCTAGATTCTGGCCTTTATCGTTAGCAAAAATGCACAGTAACACACTACCTAGCATACACTTACATATGCACATACACACACACAACATAGGGGGGTAGTTATCAAGCCGTCTACTTTTCTGGCTTCGCCGGCCCAATACGCCCGCCTAAGCTCTCCTCACATCGCCGCCGCGGACCTGAAAAAATACGCCTAAGTTATCAAATAAAGCTGTCAAAAAGCCGCGGGGCGATGAGCAGCGGACTGTGAGAGTTATCACTCATCCGATCTCGCTGCTCTTCGGCTTTTTCCCAGCTTTATTGCTAGCCTGTCACTAAGCACCCACACTAAACAACTCTTATAAATGTATTAACCCCTAAACCGCCGCTCCCGGACACCGCTGCCACCTACAGTATACCTAGTAACCCCTATCCTGCCCCCCCTACACCGTCGCCCTCTAATATAAAGTTATTAACCCCTATACTGCTGATCCCGCACCTCTCCGCAACTAAATAAATAGTTTAACCCCTAAACCGCCGCTCCCTGAACCCGCCGCAACCTATAATAAACCTATTAACCCCTATCCTGCCCCCCCTACACCGTCGCCACCTATAATACATTTATTAACCCCTAATCTGCCTCCCCTACACCGTCGCCCCCTATAATAAATTTATTAACCCCTATCCTGCCCCCCACTATGCCGCCGCCACTGTAATAAAATTATTAACCCCTAAACCTAAGTCTAACCCTAACCCTAACGCCCCCCTAACTTAAATATTAATTAAATAAATCTAAATAAATTAACTCTTATTAACTAAATGAATCCTATTTAAATCTAAATACTTACATTTAAAATAAACCCTAATATAGCTACAATATAAATAATAATTATATTCTAGCTATCTTAGGATTTATTTTTATTTTACAGGTACCTTTCAATTTATTTTAACTAGGTACAATAGCTATTAAATAGTTATTAACTATTTAATAGCTTACCTAGCTAAAAGAAACTGAAATTTACCTGTAATATAAATCCTAACCTAAGTTACAATTACACCTAACACTACACTATACTTTAATAAATTATTCCTATTTAAAAATAAATACTTACCTGTAAAATAAACCCTAAGATAGCTACAATATAATTAATAATTATATTGTAGCTATCTTAGGATTTATATTTATTTTACAGGTAACTTTGTATTTATTTTAGCTAGTTAGAATAGTTATTAAATAGTTATTAACTATTTAATAACTACCTAGCTAAAAGAAATACAAAATTACCTGTAAAATAAATCCTAACCTAAGTTACAATTAAACCTAATACTACACTATCATTAAATTAATTAAATAAACTACCTACAAATAACTACAATTAAATACAATTACATAAACTAACTAAAGTACAAAAAATAAAAAAAGCTAAGTTACAAAAAATAAAAAAATAAGTTACAAACATGTTAAAAATATTACAACAATTTTAAGCTACTTACACCTAATCTAAGCCCCCTAATAAAATAACAAAGCCCCCCAAAATAAAAAATGCCCTACTCTATTCTAAATTAAATAAAGTTCAAAGCTCTTTTACCTTACCAGCCCTTAAAAGGGCCATTTGTGGGGGCATGCCCCAAAGAAAACAGCTCTTTTGCCTGTAAAAGAAAAATACAACCCCCCCCAACATTAAAACCCACCACCCACATACCCCTAATCTAACCCAACCCCCCTTACAAAAACCTAACACTAATCCCCTGAAGATCATCCTACCTTGAGTCGTCTTCACTCAGCCGAGCAGCGATGGAACCGAAGTGGACATCCGGAGCGGAAGAAGTTAATCCTCCAAGCGGCGCTGAAGAAATCTTCCATCCGATGAAGTCATCATCCAGGCGGCGCTGAAGAAAAGTCTTCGATCCGGCCGATGTCATCTTCAAAGAGGCGCTGAAGAGGTCTTCTATCCGGGCGATGTCATCTTCCAAGCCGGGTCTTGAATCTTCCTTCCGCCGACGCGGAACCTCCTTCTTCACCGACGGACTACGACGAATGAAGGCTCCTTTAAGGGACGTCATCCAAGATGGCGTCCCCTCAATTCTGATTGGCTGATAGGATTCTATCAGCCAATTGGAATTAAGGTAGGAAAAATCTGATTGGCTGATGGAATCAGCCAATCAGATTGAGCTCGCATTCTATTGGCTGTTCCGATCAGCCAATAGAATGCAAGCTCAATCTGATTGGCTGATCGGATCAGCCAATCGGATTGAACTTGATTCTGATTGGCTGACTCCATCAGCCAATCAGAATATTCCTACCTTAATTCCGATTGGCCTGGATGATGACTTCATCGGATGGAAGATTTCTTCAGCGCCGCTTGGAGGATTAACTTCTTCCGCTCCGGATGTCCACTTCGGTTCCATCGCTGCTCGGCTGAGTGAAGACAAGGTAGGATGATCTTCAGGGGATTAGTGTTAGGTTTTTGTAAGGGGGGTTTGGGTTAGATTAGGGATATGTGGGTGGTGGAGCCAGTGTTCAATGCTTTTACTTTTCCAAGAAGGGGAAGAATTTGACTTTGAAATAGTTATGAATAAACTCAGTGCCCACTTTGTGCCCAAAAGAAATGTGATTCATGAGAGGGCTTGTTTTCACAAACGTGCTCAGCGTGTGGGAGAATCTGTGGAGTCATTTGCATGCAACATGTATGAACTAGCTGAATTCTGTGAGTTTGGTGTTGCTAAAGAAGAGCAAATCAGAGACAGAATAGTTATTGGAATTGCAGATGCTGAAGTCTCACTGAAGCTACAGTTAGAGTCTGATTTAACATTAGATGGGGCTATTAGGATGGCCCACCAGAGTGAACTGGTGAAAAAGCAAAGTGCTGATCTGAGGTCTGAGAGTATTGTGGATGAAGTGCAGCAGTTCAGGAGAGCTGCTAGTGAAAAGAGAGAGATATGTGCTACCGACACTTGAAGACATAGCTCTGAAATTGGCAGGGGCAAAGTTTTTCTCTACATTGGATGCTTCTAGCGGCTTCTGGCAGATACCTCTAGATCTAAAGTGCCGCAAACTGACTACCTTCATTACACCAGTAGCTAGGTTTTGTTTTTGCAGAATCCCCTTCAGGATATCCTCTGCTCCTGAAATCTTCCATAGAGAAATGAGTTCTCTCCTAAGAGACCACGTGGGCACGGCAGTCATCATGGACGACATCTTAGTGTATGGGTTTACATTGGAGGAACATGATCAGCGATTGAGCTGTGTGCTGCAGACTATCAGAGAGTCCAGGCTGAAGCTAAACAAAGAGAAATGCCATTTTGGGAAAGCTGAGTTATGTTACTTTGGGTATATCATCAATGGGGAGGGCATCAAGCCAGACCCCGAGAAAATTTGTGCTATTGAACAGATGAAAAATAATTCTGATGTACATGAGCTGAGACAAATATTGGGCCTTGTAAATATGTGGGCATGTTCCTTCCAGATTTATCCACAATACTACACCCTATCACAGAGTTGCTAAAGAAAGATGTTGCCTGGGTCTGGGGACCTTCACAGGAAGAATCTTTTATGCAGGTCAAGTCCCTGCTGGGGTCTGCCCCAGTATTGGGGTTCTACAAACCTTTTTAAAAAGACTGTGGTTAGTGCTGATGCGAGCAGTTATGGGTTAGGGGCCGCCCTCCTGCAGCTGAATGAAAACAAACTACAGCCCATCGCCTACTGTTCCCATACACTGACGGCTGCTGAGTCAAAATACGCCCAAATTGAGAAAGAGTGCCTGGCTGCAGTTTGGGCCTGTGAGCACTTTCAGCATTACCTAGTGGGTTTAGAGAAATTTAGTCTGGAGATTGAACATAAACCGCTAGTCCCTCTAAACAATTCCTATGATATTGACAAAACACCCCTAAGATGCCAGAGACTTCTAATGAGGCTGCTCAGATTCAACGTTCAGGCAGTGCATGTGCCGGGGAAACAACTGGTTGTGACAGATACACTAATCAGGCTCCCGCTGGCTGCTGCTGAAGAGTCTTCAACGGAATCAGATGTGAAAGTGTATGTAGATTCAGTTCTGGCCTCCAAATCCATTTCTTCAGGGAAGCTGGAACAAATAAAGAAAGAGACATATTTAGATACAGACCTTCAAGAAGTTATAAAGTACATAAAAGAAGGTTGACCCGAGAGTCGGGCAGCCTGGATGTCTTTAAGTTCTCACCAGTCAGAAAGGTTGCAGCTCACGGAGCTGGATGGGTTGGTGCTGTTCCAGGACCGCGTTGTTATTCCTGTTAGCATGCGGCAGGAGATGTTAAACAGGATTCATGATGGCCACTTAGGCCATTACAAAGTGCAGAGAAAGGGCAGCTATGGCTGTATGGTGGCCTGGAATCAGTTCCGACATTGCAAGCCATGTGTCTAAATGTGCCTTTTGCCAGGAACGACAACCTACTCAGAGAAGGGAGCCCTTGATTTATACTCCACTGCCTGCAGGCCCGTGGCAGAAAATAGCTGCTGATTTGTGCAAACTACATGGGAAAAAGTTCTTAGTCTTCATCGACTACTATTCCAGGTATTTGGAAATTGCACCTTTGAATGAAATCACAAGTCAAGCCGTTATCACTCATCTAAAGAGCTTGTTCACCCGGTGGGGCATACCAATGGAGCTGGTGAGTGATAACGGAATGCAGTTCGCTTCCACAGAGTTCAGTTCTTTAAGCAGGGAATATGATTTTATACATTCCACATCAAGTCCACATTACCTGCAGGCCAACGGAATGGCTGAAAGGGCAGTTCAGACAACAAAATTCATTTTGAAGCAATCTGAGCCTTACCTGGCCCTCTTGTCCTATAGGGCGACTCCCATTCAAGCCACAGGATTTAGCCCGGCACAGCTGATGCTAGGACGCCAGATTCACACCACCTTACCCTCTGTGGGTGTCTTCCAGCCAACTAGCTCTGTTCCTTGGGACAAAGTCCTTAGGAGGGATGAAGAGGCAAAAAGGGGCTATTGATTCTTCTATGACAGGAGATATTCTGTGAGGCCCTTGCAGGAGCTGAATGCGGGGCAAAGTGTCAGAATTAAACTGGATGATGAGAAGAAATGGAAGATGCTTGCTACGGTAATTGGACGTTCTCCAGAACCAAGGTCTTATGTAGTCCTTACTGATGAGGGACAGTTACACACCGTAACCGAAAACATTTTTAGTGTGTACCTGAGAGTTTGGAACTGGATTCCTCAGTACCACCGCCAGTTGGATCCCCTGTTTTAAAAAGGGGTGCCTTCCCCTCAGCAAGATCACAGTGGGGATATGTCTTTGCTTCCAGCGGACTCTCAATCACCTTCTTCTGTATCAGAGGACAGTTCATGTAGAGTTACATCAAGCGGAAGAGTGGTGAAACTTCCGGCCCGATATCAGGATTAACTTTAGTTAGAACAGTGACCGGAAGTATAGGCAGAATAATCCCATGGTCACTGTGGACTAGGGTAGTCTACCCCAATGTTCAAGTCAGGATGTAATTCATGTTGTTTATATTTTCAGTAACTTGTTATTTGTTATATACTATACAAAACTGTTGTTGTATACCTTGTTATTTGTTATATTCAAATGGGAAAAAAAATTGTATGCTTTGTCCTTTGAAAAGGGGGAAGATGTGATGAGAGCTGGAAGTGACGTCACCAGATTGGGGGCGGGGCTTAGGTCCGTTTGTCTGTGTCGCAGTTAGTTAGTGAGATCAATGCTACGAGATGTATATTTCCATGCTCTACAATAAAATAGAGTTGAACCATCTTAGCTGTGTCCTGCATGTGTCCTGCATCTCATGACACATACACTTATACAGACAGATATACACACACTACATAGCATACACTTACACATGCAGATACATACACACTACATTGCATACACTTACACATGCAGACACACACTACATTGCATACACTTACACATGCAGACACACACTACATAGCATACACTTATACAGGCAGATACACACACACTACATAGTATACACTTATACATACAGATACACACACTACATATCATACACTTATACATGTATATACACACATACTACCTAGCATACACTTACATATGCACATACACACACTACATAGCATACACTTACATATGCACATATACACACACTAAATTGCATACACTTACACATACAGACACACACTACATATCATGCACTTATACATACAGATACACACACACACTACATAGCATACACGTATACATGCAGATACGCACACACACACTACATAGCATACACTTACACATACAGAAACACACACACTGCATAGCATACACTTATACATGCAGATACACACACACACACTACATAGCTTACACTTATACATGCAGATATGCACACACACACACACTACATAGTATACACTTACACATGCAGATACACACACACACACTACATAGTATACACTTATACATGCAGATACACACACTTCATAGCTTACATTTATACATGCAGACACACACACTACATAGCATACACTTATACATGCAGATACACACACACTTATACATACAGATACACACACACACTACACAGCTTACATTTACACATGCAGATACACACACATACACAGTTATAGATAGAGATAGACACACACTACATCATATATGGGTATCTGTAACTCATTGTATGGGGTCCTGGGGTTAGCAAGCACATTAGCTCGCAGTCTGAGGCCGCCACTGTTCGGTAGCCTGGTGTTAGCACTGCTCATCGTATAAAACTGAAGGCATGCTAGTATTATGCTAGTAGTATTATCACCAGGGGTTAGACGTCATCATTACCAGGGGTTAGAGGTCACCATTACCAGAGGTCAGAGGGTATACAGCCTTCCTACTCCTGCTTAACCCACACACCATTAATTTTCCACAAAGAATCTAACAGGTATATAACCCTGCTGCTTCTGAGTATGTGCCCAATAGAATGTAAAAAAATAATAATTAATGCATGGGGCAATGCGGGACAGATGGCTAGCAACCCAGGACAGCGTGACAGACTCCTAAAATCGTGACTGTCCCCCGAAAATCAGGATAGTTGGGGGGTATGACTTTCATTTTGTTAACCCCACGCTGTGGAATACTAGAAAGCATGGGGTTAACTCTATTACTTGCCGTGGGTAAAAGGAACCTGGATGCACTGCATCTACATGGATAAAAACCAGTGATAAAAAGAAGGAATTTTTTTCTGCTAATTTTACCGGACAGCTTGTTGAAAAAACGGACTGTCCAGTCAAAAACCGGGCACCTGGCAACCCTATTAATATAAAATGAATATCTGGCCTGTTAAGGGTCCTGAGGACTGGAGAAACACTGATTTAACTCATGAATGTCTAATTATGACTTTACTGTCCCTTTAAATATAAACAGTCTACAGGCAGCAAGTGTCAAGCAGTATTGTACAAAGCCGTTCTCCAGGACCCTTTTCTAAGACCTCACTTACACACTGGTGCATATGCTGCTGAGTATAAAATGATAGGAAAACAGGTTAATGTGTCTATATGTGGCTTATGTTGGCAGATTACATGTTTTCAAGACCTATGAACATGAACTAAACTTTACTTTTATTTATGTGTAATACATAAACAATTGTAAGTATGGATATGTGTTTGTGCTCACAGGATATATATACAGTATATATATTTATTCTGAAGGTAAATCCTTCAATAGTGTCAAAACGTAGCTCCAAGCCAACCTCCCAATATTTACTGCTGCATGAATACAAATTCTCTTCCATTTTTATTTCAGCTTGTGTGTTTCATTGTGTGCCAGACTCAGTATATGTGAGTGACAGTGTGTGTGTCAGTATGTATGTTTCATTGTGTGTCAGTATGTGTGAGTGACAGTGTGTGTCAGTATGTATGTTTCATTGTGTGTCAGTATGTGTGAGTGACAGTGTGTATGTATGTCATCAGTGGCGTCATTAGGGTTGGTGTCACCCGGTGCGGTAAGTTATGGTGTCACCCCCCACTGCAAGAAGAGGATTTCATACAAAAGGCAAACTTCTCCAATGGACACACACATACACACATATACATACTTAAAAACACACTCAGATGGGGGGCGGAGTTAAGCCACGCTGGCAGATGGCTGCATTTTAGAAGAGCTCCGATCTCCCAGTCCGGCTGCTATCATGTTGGAAGGCATGTAACTCCATATAATTTATCTATAACTGCCAGGGACAATCACAATAACACGCTGCTACTACCTGATAACTTTTGGAACCGACACGACAGAACAGCAATACAGTCAGCTGAGCTCCCAACTCTGCATCAGCCTCCAAGTCAAGGCCCCTGCAGACTACCGGCAAAGGATCACAGCGGCTCTTCTAACTCCCCAACACAAACATAGAGCTACCGGACACATCTCCTGACAGGGGACAATAGAAAACACAAGAGCGGGTAGAGTTGAAGGAGCGTAACTTTCTAATACTGCATACTTACACAATCCTCCCGATCACCATCTTAGCCCCACGTGGGTTGAGCTTTACAAGCTGCATTATGCTGTTCACAGCAGAAGGAGACTCCGGAGGGACAACCGCATCAATAGTAAGTGCTTATAACAGTTACCGGCACTTTTTGGGACAATAATAGCCCCACACGCTACAGATAGAAAAAGGTCACAATAAATAAAAAGGCACTAATGAAAGTTTTAGCATATCCCTCAAGATAAGGTGACACATTAAAGGGGGAAATACACATACAAAGCAGCACTAAAGAAAGCACTAAAGAAAGCAAATACAGCTTGCACACGAAATTGGGGTTTTATTGTGGATTTACCAACCATTTTCTGATAAGGGGCTTCACAGAGCTGTGTATTACAACATACAGAGATCTAGGAGACGTTGGGGCTCTTAATTTTTTCCTTTTTTTTTTTTTTCTCTTGTCTCCTGCTCATTATCAGGGATCTAACCTACAGCCCTTTCCTATTTATGTAATGCCTTGTAAAAGACAGCATAAAACAGACAAGCTGACCTCCACCAAAACTCTTAACCACTACCTGAAACCCGCTGAACCCCTAGCTATAGCTAGCCTGGGAGAAATGTCATCTTCCTCAACACCCACACTAAATTCCCCTCAGCCCTTGGAAAATACTAACAATATGTTTGTCACCAAAAATGATATCCAACACCTATCTTCCAAGGAAGATATCAAGGAAATACTGCAGGAGATGAAATCTCTTTTTAGGGACCTTCGCAAAGATTTAGGAGCCCTAGACCCAAGGGTCATAGCGCTTGAAGATAAACATGATACTATTGCTACAGATCTTCAAAAGACCTCCTCTCATATTCAAGATCATGACTATAAAATTAACAGTCTCACCGACAAGCTAGAAGATCTGGAAAACAGATGTAGACGCAATAACTTGCGTATAAGGGGGGTCTCGGAAACAGCCTTTCCCCCTGCTATTGAAGGTTATCTACAAGCCCTATTCAAAGTTATAAAAGACTCTCCTGCAGCTGAGGATTTACCAATCGAAAGGGCCCATAGGGCCATAAGACCAAAGCCTCCTCCAAAAGCCCCTCCACGGGACATTATAGTAAAATTTTTAAGATATAAAGACAAAGATCTACTCCGCCACGGAAGGGTAAAACATCCTATACTCCACGCTGGGGAAGAAATACTACTGTTCTCAGACTTATCCCAAACAACACTACTGAAAAGAGGGGAAATGTCGCCTATTACTTCCACCCTCAGGAGGCACAAGGTCCAATATAGATGGGGGTTCCCAGTGTCACTGATTGTGACATACAACAACAAAACAATCATCTTTAAGCCCGGGGATGACCCTAAATCCCTCTACAAGGATCTATCCTTGCCCACAGCTCCTGAAAACCTAACTGCATCTGCTCAAGGCCCTCATGTCTCACGCTCTGATGATCAGGGCACATCCGCCCAAAAGGATCCACATTAACTTGTCTGTTCCTACTCACTACCACAAAATCTGAACTGCATCTTTCTTCATCCTTTCTTAGGATAACCTTCGTGGTTTATGATCAACGAGCGTCTAGATATCTGAGGTGCTCTCTCACTGCTGACTCTGCTCTCTGACGCCCTCAGAGAGCATTGTGCACCTGACTGACACTCCTGGACTTAAGGGTCTCCACATTGGTGCACAGGATCAACACAGGCAGCTCTTAAGACACCCGGTAATATCATTCCAGAGAGGTTGCCTGTTTAGGCAACGTCTCTACACTGCTGAAATGTTGTTATTTTGCAATAGCTAAGCCAGTATTCTAAAAGACTACACTATCTGCTAGGAAGATAACTAAAGAACTTCCAAGTTGCGGACTGATGTTCGTTGTTCATATATGTTTAATTATAATCTGTTCATGTTACGCAACAGTTAACCTTGTTTATTTTTTAATTTTTTTTAGGGTCCTTGAGTTATAACTATGATTGCACTAGTAGCTTTAGAATAGATAACCACTGTTTAACATTTGTTTACTAAACGCTTTAGAGCCCTTGTCAGTACTACGCACAACTGAGACCTGATGTGCAATAAGAGCTTCTCCCGGTTTTGAGATAATCTCTAATGACATCTAGTAATCTCCTTCCAGGATTGTAAACTGTTTCAGGTAACGATATCACACGGTCGTAAGGTTAATACTATGCAATAATTATGCTTATTTCCTAGTTGCTCATGTCTTCCAGTGTTAGGATAGCTATATATTTTCTAAAGACTCCAGAGTTACTTAGTACTGTTAGAATAGAAGACCACTGTTTGATAGTTGTTTACCACAAACTGTATAACCTTTATCAATATTTCTCACAAAGGGGATTTATTTTGAAAGTATTTATCCTATGGTTATGGGATAATTCTTCTAATGTCACTATTTCTATCACCCTGCACACTTCTCCCTATCACGCATCCCACGGATTTCGCAAACACTCGCCTGGTAAACAAACAAAGGCCTAATCCTACATAAGGGTTCACATGAAACTTCTATTAACACAGATTCACACAATAAAACATCATAAAGCTGGAAATATATATAATATACAGTCCATAACACCACATAAAACTCTTTCTTCCAACAGTTAGATTTACCATCTCTCACTAACCATAAACTACAAGTAGACAATCTATGGGGAGAGAAACCCCTAACTTAAGAAGTAGTGAATAGGTGCAAATGCAAGCACACGTACATCACCCACAGCAGAGAACCCACACATACACTATCCAACTATAAATCCAAAGATGCCTTCCAACTTTACAGTAGTTACAAACTTCCTCAACATATAATTGTTTTTACCCTTTTGCTCTCCCTGTTTTCACCCACTTCACATGCCTTCCAAATTACAAATAATCAAACCCATATATCTCCTAGCCAGAAAAGGAGATACTTCCCCTTGTTGTTTTTCTACCTCTCTTTTTTTTACTTTCTCTAACTTGTTTGGTAAACGAGACTCACCCTCTCTGTGACTCTCTGAATCTTAGACCCCAAACACAACTCTTGTTTTCTGGGTCTCTCCCTACACTCCTAAGACTCTCCTTTACTGCTCTTTTCTTCCTCTCTTCTTAATAACCCTCATCTTCTCTCCCCTTCTTCTCCTCCTCTTCCTCTTTCCCCCTTTCCCCCCCCCCATATTTTTTTTTCCCCCGCAACCCCCCTTCACCCTCCTTAACTCTAAGAGAAATGGCTAACAAATATAGTAGATTCCAAGACCATTCCCTCCAGTTAACATCAATAAATGTAAAAGGACGTAACAGACCAGGGAAACGTTTGATAACAATTAGGGAGCTAACTAAACTTACAAGCCAAATCCTCATGTTACAGGAAACTCACTTACAAAGGGGCAGAGAACCCAAATGGAGCACTCCAAACTTCCTCATTGCCTGCTTTGCATCTGGTCCGAAAAAGAGGGGGGGAGTGGGTATACTGATACATAAATCCCTTCCTTTCCAGATTACACACATGGAAAAAGACCCAGAGGGTCGTTATATTCTCCTGACAGGCCATCTTTATGGCCAACAGCTCTCTCTATTGAATATATATGCACCAAACCAAGCACAAAAACATATTTTTCAAAAAAATCTCAAATTTAATACTAGATCGAGTGAAAGGAACACTATTCTTAGCGGGAGACTTTAATTTCATATTTGACCCCGGTGTGGATTCCTCCAAAGGAACTACTTGTGTCCCTGGGAAAGTGTTGAAAGCGGTCAAAACATCTCTAGGTAATCTTGCATTACACAACATATAGAGAACACTGCATCCAGAGGTCAAAGATTATACCTTCTACTCTGCGCCACATAACTGTTACTCCAGGATAGACTTCATCTTCACTGATGCTAATGGCCTCTCATTGACTAACAGATGTGAAATAGGGAATATAACATGGTCAGATCACGCCCCAGTGACATGCTCCATCCTGTGGCCAGATCTTCCCATTACCACCAAAATTTGGAGATTGGACGATTCCCTCTTAGATAATCCAATTATATTAGCTGAGACAGTAAAAGACCTTACCGAATATTTCACACTTAACAAAAACTCTACTACTTCTTTTCAATGTGAATGGGAGGCTCATAAATCAGTGATGCGTGGTTCTCTCATAAAACAAAAAGCAAAACTTCTCAAACAATCTAGAGAGAAACACGCACAATTATTAAACGAAATCCAAATGCTAGAGACAGCACATAAACAAGACCCATCCAGAGATAATATCAAGCTTGACCTGTTCAAAGCTAGAGTAGAACTAAAAAAACACCTGTCAATCATTCACCAACACAATGCTTTATATTTAAGACAGCACTATTTTGAAGGGGGCAACAGGCCAGGGAAATTGCTAGCAAGGAGCCTTCATAGAAAACAATTGGCCACACATATCCACACCTTGTATAATACAGATGGACATATCATTAAGAGTAATAAACAAATAGCTTCCATGTTTAGAAATTACTACAGCTCCATATACAACATAGGGAGTAATAACGACACTTCCCCGACCGAAGACCCTCTCTTTGAGAACAAAGATATGCTTGACATTTATTTCCAAGACTTAGTTTTACCATCCATAACTAGAGAGGGGAGGGAACACTTAGAAGCACCCATTACAATAGAGGAAATACAACAAGCCATCAAAGACTCTCCTACAGGCAAGAGCCCAGGGCCGGATGGCTTCACGATGAGTTACTACAAGAAACTTGTAGAAGTGCTATCCCCCCATCTCCACACTCTATTTAATGGCCTGAGGGATAATCCCTCGCTAACTAAAAATCTCCTAGAAGCCCATATAACTGTAATCCACAAACCCGGAAAAAACCCCACATGCCCTCAGAATTTCAGACCAATTTCCCTAATTAATACGGACATGAAGATACTTGCCAAAATTCTAGCCAACAGATTGAATAAATACCTCCCAACACTTATATCAAACGACCAAGTTGGTTTTATACCGGGGCGAGAAGCTCGAGATAATGTCATTAAAGTAATACAAATAATAAACCATGCTAGGTCCTCGGGGACACCCATGGTCCTCTTCTCATCGGACGCGGAGAAGGCCTTCGACAGGGTGCGGTGGTCTTTTCTGCGTCGGGCCATGGTGGGGATGGGGATCCCAGAGCCCTATCTGAACATGTCCTTAGCCTTATATTCCAACCTAAACGCGAAGATTCGAGTAAACGGCACCCTGTCAGATCCCTTTGATATAGGTAATGGCACTAGGCAGGGGTGTCCCTTATCCCCTCTATTGTTCGCCATTTCCATTGAAATATTAGCTCAAAAAATTAGAAACAACAACAAAATAACAGGACTTAAGATAGGACCAACTGAACATAAACAAGCATTATATGCTGACAACATCCTCTTTTCGTTAACAAAAGCAGAAACTTCTATACCAGAATTATTAAAAGAATTAAAAACTTATGGCAAAGTCTCAAATTTTAAACTGAACATCACCAAATCCGAAATCCTAAACATAAACTCACCCCCTGAAGATATATAATACTTAAGAAAAGAATATAATATTCCCATAGCCAAGCACAAACTAAAATATTTAGGGATCCAACTGACTGCATCACCTCTCGACTTATATAAACAAAACTACAGTACCCTAAAAAACGAAATCACACACGACTTATCCACCTGGAAGAATAAACCCCTATCGTGGCTAGGCAGGATAGGGGAAATAAAAATGAACATCCTTCCTCGGATTCTATATCTGATGCAAACATTACCTATCCCACTGTATGACAACTATCTTACCCTTTTACAAAAAACCTTAGAACAATACATTTGGGCAGGCACAAAACCTAGACTACCAAAGAAAACCCTATACTTGCCCAGAGATAATGGAGGGATGGGAGTCCCAAACCTCCAAGCTTACAAACATGCGATTACGCTTAGACATATCATTGACTGGTCACACAACGTAGACGATAAAAAGTGGATTCAAATTGACAGAGATATTTTTAAACTAAACAACATGGCCACTATAGCCTGGACCCCCCCCACAGAGGAGACCTAAACATCTACAAAGTTACCTTATCACAACTAATATTCTCTCAGAGTGGGACAAACTTCTAGCCACCACCACACATCTCTCGTCTACATTTTCCCCACTTACTCCTCTAATTGAGAATGTGGATCTTCCATATTACCGCTTAGGGAATAAAATCCCTAATCCCTACAAATTAAGAACAGGCTCAATCCAATACCTCACAGACAAGGGCAAATTGAAATCGCAAGCTACCCTCGCGGAAGTCCATGGGGAGGTTTTCTCCTCTTGGCTTCACTACAACCAAATAAAACAAGACTCTTGGCTGAAAATATTCAAATTAACCAAACAAGCATCGGTTTCCTCTACTGTACAAGAAATTCATCTCAAATTTCTAGGCCGTTGATACCTGACCCCGGTGAAACTACATAAAATATTCCCTAGACTGAGTGGCTCTTGCTGGAGAGGCAGTGGAGAGGAGAGATCCCTCCTTCACATCTGGTGGGCATGCCCTTGCCTTGAGAAATTCTGGACAGGTGTTTTTAAAAATAATGTCTGAGATTCTGGGTACACAGATCCCCATGGCCCCAGAGATTCTGCTTTTCTCCGCCCTGCCCAGACTTGAGGGACAGGGCAAAAAGGCCCTCTTGCTGATCATGCTGACAGCAGCTAAAAAACTTATTCCACAACGCTGGAAAACCCAAAAAAAAACCATCACACACGATTGGAAAAATCAGGTTGACCACTACCTAAAAATTCATAAATTGGACACACATGATCTAATGCTGGCATACTGGGAAAAGAATATATAATCGGTAACTCCCCAATACATTTGCACTCCGGACGTGAGGAAATATCAAACCTCATTTACCCCTCCACCCCAAGTGTATCCCCCCCCCCTTTTTTTTTTTTTTTTTTTTCTCTAACCTACTCCTTTCTCTCTATCGCTCCTCTAATTTCTCTCTCAGATCTTTAGTTCCTTACCTATGATTACTTATTGTTGATAATGCTTTATTACTTTATTGTATAAAGAGATCGCGTTCTCTCTATTGACCTGCATTGTGAACTGTATTTTATTGCCTTTTTCTTTTTTTCTTGATTGTTAATACATATTCCTAAATAAAGCTCCTTTGAAAACCAGAAAAAAAAAAAAAAAACCACACACTCAAATGCACACACAAACACTCGGAAAAAAATACTCACACACACACACACAAAAACACTCAGACACACATATACAAAATATGTAAACTGCACTGCATTAATTATAAAGCACATGCCTAGAGCTGCTCCCTGGCTTGGCAGAGCATCAAATGAAAGATAAACAATGTACGCTAATAAAAAATTACTTAAGAAAACATTTAGGCACGCAAACTATGAAAATTCTGCTTTCTGTTCCAATCAGTGCACAGCCCCGGGCCGCGTGCCTACCGCTTCTTAAGGCCAATCACCTCTGCACTCTGTCCACCCCCAGACTCCCACCCGCCCTCCCCTCCTAGCTCTTCAGTGTGCACTTAGTGTACCGTAACGATACCAGTCTGGTGGGCATCATACATGGCTCCTTCACTTTAGAGACATTGTCAGACAGTCATGTGGTCAGGTGCAAGGCATCCCCCTTATGATTTCCCGGTTCCTGAGTGACTCCACTGCTCCACACATCACTGAGCAGTGAGCACAGATAGGCAGGCAGGTTTAGGCTAGCAGCGCAACTTCGCAAGCCCCATGGCACGCCCACAAGAATCATAGGGAAATTGGGCAGGGGAGGAGCAAAGTACAAACAAGCAAAAGCAGCCGGGAAAACTATTTGTGGAAAATGCTACAAGGGCTCAAGGGGGAAAAAAAATTAAGTGTGTCTACAACTTCCCCAGTCCAGCTAATGTTCACTGCTGGCCCCTCTAATAAAAAAAATCTATGCATCTCTACATTGTATTTCTTTGATTTTCAATAAAATTAAAAAAATAAATAAATTGTGCTTTCACCCCCTGGAGGGTGTCACCCGGATGTGGTCCGCACCCCCCGCACCCCCTGCACCCCCTAGTGACTCCACTTTATGTCATTATGTATGTTTCATTGTGCGTCAGTATGTGTGAATGACAGTGCATGTGTCAGTTTGTATGTTTAATTGTATTTCAGTAAGTGTGAGTGACAGTGTGTGCGTCAGTATGTAAGTTTCATTGTGTGTCAGTATGTGTGAGTGACAGTGTGTGTGTTTTTCAGTTTGTATGTTTCATTGTGTGTCAGTATGTGTAAGTGACAGTGTGTGTGTCAGTATGTACTGTATATTTCATTGTGTGTCAATTTGAGTGACAGTGTGTGTGTATCAGTATGTATGTTTCATTGTGTGTCATTATGTGGGAGTGACAGTGTGTGTCTGTGTGTGTGTGTGTCAGTATGTATGTTTCATTGTGTGTCAGTTTGTGTGAGTGACAGTGTGTGTGTCAGTATGTAAGTTTCATTGTGTGTCAGTATCTCAAGGTGCTAATGTATCTGTGTGTGTTAGTCTAAATGTGTCTGTGCCAATGTATCTGAGTGCATAAAAGAAGTGTATGAAAGTGTATTAAAGTTTAGCATGTAGTAACTTCAAAATTTATAGTGTAAACTAGGACTAGTATTTTAGGGTAATTTTCAACCCCTGATTTATATATATATATAGGATGAACATCCTGCAGAGAAGAAGGCACTCGCCGTTTCAAAGTAAAATGCTTCATTCAACGGTTAATGTTTTCGGGGTCTCTCCCATCTTCAGACCTCTTAATAACAACATACAAAAAGTCACCATTTATTACCTTACCCCCTCCACCATGTTGAAACAAAGTCAGCCTCCACAGCGTCAGTACAACGCAACTGCGCATGCGCGTGCAGCGCTACGGAAAGCCGACCAGGACAAAATACTAAAACTCAAAGTGTAAATACATTGTGACAAGTAGTCTTAGATACTATGAGACCAAGGGGCCTATTTATCAAGCCGTCAACCACAAATACGCTGGAATTCCGCAGCGTAATTGTGGCGAACCTGGTTCTCCTTATTTATCAAACCCTACAGACCGGCAAAAGCAGAATTTTGTGACGTAACATACGATCCGCCGGTCAAAGTACGACACAGATGGATGCTTACGTCATTACAGATGTTCCGAATGCAAATTCGGCACTATCTGACTACTTTTGCAAGTTAACAAATTTCTACCAGGTACGCTCGGCACTATTCCGGCCCTGCGTACCTGGTTTTCAATCCGCCACCCTGGAGGCGGCGGATGCCATAGGATTCAAAGGGAGTCTGAAAGCAGCGAAAGCTTATGTTCGCTGCTGCCCGATATCCCATTGATTCCTATGGGAGAATAAAGTTACGTTTACACCTAACACCCTAACATATACCCCGAGTGTAAACACCCCTTATCTGCTGCCCCGCCACCGCCACCACCTACATTATACTTATTAACCCCTAATCTGCCCCCCACACCGTCGCCACCTACATTATGTTATTAACCCCTAATCTGCCCCCCTACACCGCCGCCACCTACATTATGTTATTAACCCCTAATCTGCCGTCCAGCCACTATATTACATTTATTAACCCCTAAATCTAAGTCTAACCCTAACACCCCCTAACTTAAATCTAATTTAAATAAATATAATTACTATCATCAACTACATTATTCCTATTTAAAACTAAATACTTACCTATAAAATAAACCTTAAGCTAGCTACAATATAACTAATAGTTACATTGTATCAAGCTTAGGGTTTAATTTTATTTTACAGGCAAGTTTGTATTTATTTTAACTAGGTAGAATAGTTATTAAATAGTTATTAACTATTTAATAACTACCTAGCTAAAATAAATACAAAAGTACCTGTAAAATAAAACCTAACCTAAGTTACAATTACACCTAACACTACACTATAATTAAATAAATTAACTAAATTAAATACAATAACCTAAATTAAATTATCTAAAGTACAAAAAAAAACAAAAACAAAAATAATAAACAAATTACAGAAATGTAAACTAATTACACCTAATCTAATAGCCCTATCAAAATAAAAAAGCCCCCCCAAAATAAAAAACCCTAGCTTAAACTAAACTACCAATAGCCCTTAAAATGGCCTTTTGCTGGTCATTGCCCCAAAGTAATCAGCTTTTACAGCTTTACCTGTAAAAATATTCAAACAACCCGCCCCAACAATAAAACCCACCACCCACACAACCAACCCCCCCAAAAAAATACTAACTAAAAAGACCTAAGCTCCCCATTGCCCTGAAAAGGGCATTTGGATGGGCATTGCTTTTAAAAGGGCAGTTAGCTCTTTTGCAGCCCAAAGCCCTAACCTAAAAATAAAACCCACCCAATACACCCTTAAAAAACCTAACACTAACCCCCTGAAGATCGACTTACCGGGAGACGTCTTCATCCAAGCCGGGCAGAAGTTGTCCTCCAGACGGGTAGAAGTCTTCATCCAAGCCAGGCAGAAGTGGTCCTCCAGACGGCATCTTCTATCTTCATCCATCCGGCGCGGAGCCGGTCCATCTTCAAGACATCCGACGCGGAGCATCCTCTTCGGCCGACGACTACCCGACGAATGTAGGTTCCTTTAAGTGACGTCATCCAAGATGGCATCCCTTAGATTCCGATTGGCTGATAGAATTCTATCAGCCAATCAGAATTAAATTAGAAAAAATCCTATTGGCTGATGGAATCAGCCAATAGGATTGAACTTCAATCCTATTCACTGATTGGAACAGCCAATAGGATTGCGCTCGCATTCAATGTATTTTTTTTTTTTACAGGTAAAAGAGCTGATTATTTTGGGGCAATGCCCCGCAAAAGGCCCTTTTAAGGGCTATTGGTAGTTTAGTTTAGGCTAGGGTTTTTCTTTTATTTTGGGGGGTCTTTTTTATTTTGATAGGGCTATTAGATTAGGTGTTATTAGTTTAAATTTCTGTAATTTGTTTATTATTTTCTGTAATTTAGTGTTTGTTTGTTTTTGTACTTTAGATAATTTAATTTAGGTTATTGTATTTAATTTAGTTAATTGTATGTAATTTATTTAATTGTATTTAATTGTAGTGTAGTGTTAGGTGTTATTGTAACTTAGGTTAGGTTTTATTTTACAGGTACTTTTGTATTTATTTTAGCTAGGTAGTTATTAAATAGTTAATAACTATTTAATAACTATTCTACCTAGTTAAAATAAATACAAACTTGCCTGTAAAATAGAAAAAAAACCTAAGCTAGATACAATGTAACTATTAGTTATATTGTAGCTAGTTTAGGGATTATTTTATAGGTAAGTATTTAGTTTTAAATAGGAATAATGTAGTTAATGATAGTAATTTTATTTATATTTATTTAAATTAGATTTAAGTTAGGGGGTGTTAGGGTTAGAGTTAGGTTTAGGGGGTTAATAAATTTAATATAGTGGTGGTGATGTTGGGGACGGCAGATTAGGGGTTAATAAGTGTTATGTAGATGGCGGAGGTGTAGGGGCAGATTAGGGGTTAATAACATAATGTAGGTGGCGGCAGTGTAGGGGCGGCATATTAGGGGTTAATAAGTATAATGTAGGAGGCGGCAGTGTGGGGGGGCAGATAAGGGGTTAAAACCATAATGTAGGTGGCGGCGGTGTAGGGGGCGGCAGATTAGGGGTTAATAAGTATAATGTAGGTGGCGGTGGGCTCCGGGAGCAGCGGTTTAGGGGTTAATAACTTTATTTAGTTGCGGCGGAGTCCAGGAGCGGCAGGGGTTAAACAGTTTAGTATAGTGTGGGTGCTTAGTGACAGTATACCAATAAAGCTGGGAAAAAGCAGAAGAGCAGCAAGATCGATGACTGTTAGTTAACAACAGTCCGCTGCTCATCGCCCCGTACTTGGTGCGTGGCCTTTTGACAGCTTTTTTGGTAACTTTGGAGAATGTATTCAGGTCCGCGGCATCGATGTTAGGCAATAGTATTGGTGCCGGCGAATGCAAGTAAGTTGACGGGTTGATCAATAGGGGCCCAAATGTTAGACTGATACTGTAGGGGAGAGAAGCCTAGACATACAGTGCAAACCACACAATCGCTATACTAGCATAGAACAGTTCAAATACATAATTTAATAAAGTAAGCAATAACGGGATTTTATATCCCCATAGTCTAATACTGTAATTCCTTGTGCACTGTCCAACCATGTTACACTCAAAACCGATCAATTTATTTGATCCCTGCAAAAAACAGTGTTATGTCCCTGTTAGGCTACCCATACTCCCACACTATCAGTCATATATCACAAATACATCAGGAGTGACATAATAAAGACAGCAAAGCTTTATACTAGCACATTCAGGGCCACATATTAACCCGCCCTAAAAGGCATGTTACAATAAACTCCCAACATGGTATAAACACATTCGCCCACTGCAGTGTTCTAGCTATGTTACATCCGACCCAAATAACCAAACATACGTCAATAGGCAAACCCAACTACTACAAAAAGCATTGGTAATCCAAATGCACATTCAGACCCTTTGGATACATCATGTCCAAGTTAAAAATCCACATGGACTCCCTTTGTAGTAGGCGTTTGGCCCTGTCACCCCCTCTCACACTTCTAGGAATATGATTAATAATAATGTACCTCAAGTCGGATAACACATGTTTGTTAGTACAGAAATGCCTGGCCACAGGTTGGTCTGAATCGCCATCTTTGATGGCTTTGCGTATCGCAGACCGGTGGTTCGCCATCCTTGTCTTAAGATCATCCTGGGTCTTCCCTACGTAAAACCTGCCACATGGACAGTGAAGCAAATATACAATAAACTTTGTAGTGCAAGTAACCCTGTGCTGTATATGGAATTTCTTATTGGACCAAGGATGTGTGAATGTATTGCTCTTTGTCAAGCCACCACAGGTAATGCATCCACTACACCAGAAACAACCCACTTTGGTGGTGCTCAAAAATGTAGTTGGCATATAACTATCACAATTTTCAGGTCTCAGCAGCAAGTCCTTCAGAGATCTTCCTCTCTTAAACCCCACCATGGGTGTGTCCATCTTCTCAAATGGTAAGGTATCATCACTGGATAAAATCTCCCAATGCTCTCTCAATCTCCTTGAGAATTGTAAATTTTCTGGAGAAAATACTGTGGTAAAAATCATCCTCTGACTAGTTGTTCCCTTGTCAACCTTCTCCAGAGCCTGCTCCTGAGTCATAGACAGTGATTCAACCAGTGCTTGTTTAAGCTGGACAGAACCATATCCACGGTCCTTAAACTTCTTCTGCATGCCTTTATTTTGGTGTTCTTTCCTGGAGTCATCAGAATTGTTGCGAACCACACGCTTAAATTCCGACCTTGAAAGGGACCGGAGGATGACAGCTTGTCACTTCCAAAAGAGATTTTCTGACGGTCTCTTTTTTTTTTTTTTATCAACTGTTTTTATTAAGGATTTTCAATTAGAAATACAGAGAGTTCATTTACATGAATATTTTTCATCTCGTTTCACATCATGGCAGTTACAGAGAGAATAGTTATCCTTTAACAAAAGATAAAATGATACAAGAGAAAACACAATTACCTCAGTGTACATCAACCTTTCGTACAGCAAATTACAGCTTTAAATGCGGAGTGTCCAAGGTACTTTATGGATTTTTGTCTCAAAGCAATCTGTTACAGAGTTCTCAGGGAAGTCCCCGTTAATTAAGGAAGTCAGTAATTTACCGTATTTGTTAACATTAAGCTGAAAGCTATAATCTAGGTTTAACCTTCGTCCAATAAAAAAAATATATATATAATACTGTGATTTACTTGGTGGGAGGTGTCATTCTAACATCAACAATTCACGGTTAGGGTTTCCCCTGTTCCCAGATGTATTTGATGTCTGCAATAAAATCTTGCCTACCCAAGAAGGTGCAGTGTATTTGCTCTAGCTCTAGGATATGGTCTACCTCTCTCATCCACATCAAAATACTAGGGGTTTGTGTTGATTTGCAAAATCTAGGTATTAGGCGCTTAGCGCAGTTAAGTAGGCAATGAAATAGATGCTTACGGTATTTGCAGGGGATAGGGGTTGTCTTGCAACAAAACCATAGTAGGAGAGAGTATGATATTGGTTCCCAAGGTAGTGTTAATATGTTTCAATATGTCTTTCCAGTATGTCTGTATGAGAGGGCATGTCCACCAAATATGTGACAAAGTTCCTGAACCACCACAGTGTCTCCAACAGAGAGAGGAGGAATTTTGGAAGATACTATGAAGCCGCCATGGAGTTAGGTACCACCTGGACAACAGCTTGTAGTTCATTTCGGCAAATACCAAGGAGAGAGATGACTTTTGGTTTCTATAAAAATGTGGCTCCATTGTGCCTCAGAGAGGACAGAGTCCAGTTCTTTCTCCCATTTAATTATATAGGAGGGTCTCTTGTTTGGAAATGAACCTCTAAGTAATTTGTATATTGTGGAGATATGGGATCTTACCATGGTGGGGGATGTGCATAGTGTTTCAAAGGGATTAAGAGGTCTAGTGAGGTCCTTTGTGACCGGACTGTTTGTTATGGCGTGTCTTAGCTGTAGGTCGGGGAACCAAAGATGAAATGGCGGGCCCAGCTGTTGGGAGAGTTCCAGTTGCGTTCTAATTTGTCCTTTGTTAAGTACTAGGTGTGCTGGGATGTTAGAGGGAGAGTTAGCGATAATCAGGGTTTGCAAGGTGTGAGTTTGTAATAGGAGGGGGTTATTAAGAAGAGGAGTGAGGGGAGAGGGTATGGTAGAGATTAATTTATCAGAGGCCAGGGTCTTAACCCACACCCTTAGTGTGGCAGCTACGTAATAGTTTGCATAGGCTTCTGGGGGTCTGTGGCCGGGCATAGCCCAGCACAGATCCCCAATGTTATAACCTCCTATTAGGTAGGATTCCAGTTGTACCCAGGGCTTGTTGTGATGAGAATGTTTCCATGCAACTATTCGAGCTAGGTGAGCTGCTCTGTAGTATGACATAAGATTCAGAGCACCCAATCCTCCATGCTCTCTATCAAGGTATAAGGTATTTTTGGTGACTCTGATACATTTCTGGGCCCAGATAAAAGAATCAAACCTTTTCTGTTGTTGCAATAAATACGAGGCAGGGACATCTAGTGGGAGGACCTGAAACAGGTAAAGAAATTTAGGAAGGAGGTTCATTTTAAGTGCATTAACGCGGCCCAGCCAAGAAAGGTGGCCTTGTTTATGCCATGTTTCGAGGGAAATCTGGGCTTCTTTTTGGAGGGGGATATAGTTAAGGTGGAACAGATCAGACTGTGTAGGAGAAAGATCTATTCTCAGATAACGTATTTTATTAGTGATTTGGAAGGAAGTATGTGTCTTAATAAAGTACGCTTCTGCTTCTGAGATACGAAGTGGCATTAACTTAGATTTTTCCATATTAACTGAGAAATTCGAAACCGCTTTATATTCCTCTAATTCTTTGAGCAGCGCCGGTAGTGAGGTGGATATGTGGCACATAGAGAATATGATATTGTCAGCATATAGTAGGCATTTTTGCTGGGCTCCGCCCAAGACTATACCCTCGATCCGGTCATTGTGTCTAACCCTGCTAGCCAGTACCTCCACCATCAGAGCGAAAAGCATGGGGGAAAGGGGGCAACCCTGTCTTGTACCGTTTCTAATGGGGATCCCCTGGGACAAGGTATTATTAGCTCTGATCTTAGCTACTGGGTCATTATAAAGTGCTTTGACACGTGAGATAAATGTGTCTGAAAAGCCAAAGCTCGACAGGGTGGCCCACAAAAAATCCCAGTCCACCCTGTCAAAAGCCTTTTCCGCATCAGTAGAAAGTAAGATTACAGGGGTTTTAGTGGTATTGTCTGAGAATATAGTTTGAAGGACACGGATAGTATTATCTTTTGCCTCTCTTCTAAAAATGAAACCAACCTGATCGGTATGGATTAGGTTAGGGAGAATTTTATTTAATCTAGTAGCTATTAGTTTGGCATATAACTTGATATCAACATTAATCAAAGATATAGGGCGATAGTTGGGAACCTGTTCTACATCCTTTCCTGGTTTTGGAATGACCGTTATTGTGGCTTCCAAAAGGGATTTAGGGAAAGGACAACCTTGTTCTAGTGAGTTATACTTGGTAAGGAGGTGGGGGCTTAGGTGAGTTTTAAATAGGTGGAAAAATTTAGGAGTAAACCCATCTGGGCCTGGGGCTTTACCTAGGGGAAGATTCTTAATTGCTATAAGTATTTCCTGTAAAGTAAACGGTGTGTCAAGAGATTCACTATCTTCTTCGGAAAGGGTAGGAAGTTGGACTTGTAAAAGTTAGGTATTAATCATGTCATGTTTATATTCATGGTGAGGGGATGGAAGATTATATAAGGAGGAGTAATAGCTAGCAAATTGATTAACTATATCTGTATTTTTAGAATGATAAGATCCAGTAGGGTCTGAATTTTTTAAAATAAAGGTTTTATACCTCTTTTTTTTTTTGAGAGACGGCCAACAAGCGGGCAGTTTTGTTGCTTTCAATGTAAAATTTAGACTTGGATGTTATTGCGCGTAAATGGGCATTTTTAATTAAATATTGATTAAGACCCTCTCTGGCCAACTATGACTGTGATAGGAGCTGTGGGCAAAGGGGGTTCTGTTTCAGCGTGGTTTCACTATTTTGGAAAGTGGTCGTTAAGGTTAAGTATTGTGCCGCCCTCTGTTTGCAAAGTTTGTGTATATGACCCATTATCACCCCCCTGATATAACATTTGTAGGCCTCCCAGTTATTTGTAGCCGAGGTTAGTTCCAGATCATTAAAAGTGAAAAATTCTGCGTTTTTTCCCATTATGTCTGTAATAATCAGTGGGTCTGAGAATATATGGTCATTAAGCCAGTGTTGCTGATGTTGCAGCCTAGAAGACCAGGAAAAGATAGAGCTAACCATAATGTGATCAGACCATGAAGTATGATATAGTCTGGAGTCGATTAGCATAGAGAGAGTGTTCTGGTCACAAAGTATATAGTCAATGCGGGAGTATGAGTGTTGCGGGTGGGAGAAAAATGTAAAATCTTTAGTGTCGGGATGAGAAATCCTCCATGTGTCGAATAGGGGGATTGTCCTAATAGCTTGCCAGTTAGCTTTTATTTGGTTATTACGTATATAGGATTTACCTGTTGATGTATCTATGGCCGGGTTAATTGGAAAGTTGAAGTCACCACCTATCAGTATTGGGCCTTTAGAGATGTCCATTAATTTATTAGTTACTGCGTGGAAGAAGGAAGGAGAAGGGCGGTTAGGGGCATATATGTTGGCCAATGTTATAGGTCTGCCATAACACAAACCAACTAGAATCAGTATTCTACCTTCATGGTCTTGATATTTATTTAGGGGATCAAAGGGAGTGCCCCTTCTAAAAGAAATGCAAACCCTGTTGTGTCTTGACAGACCTGAATTCAAGAAGTGTTGATCATAGTATAAATGTGAAAGGTTAGGCTCCTTAGTTTTCTTAAAATGTGTCTCTTGAACCATTATGACATCTATTTGCTTTTTGAAGAAATCATGAAACGCGATAGAGCATTTCTGCGGGGACAGAAACCCTTAACATTTTGCGTAGCAATTTTGAGTTGGCTTACTATAGGGTGATGTGCCATAAGTATCTAGATGAGGTGATAGTCGTGTAATATGAGATGTTTTTCATGTGTGTTTACGAGGAACAATTAATACTGCTATTATATAATGCTCTGTATCGATAATCAACTTTCTCTGTATTCAGAAAATCAATAAAAATGTAAACTCAAGAAAGAAAAGAGTTAAGACAGAAAGTATCTGGGTAAGAGGGGGATGAGAAAAGAAAGAGAAAGGAGAAAAGTTTTAGCGGAACTGAGTCCAATATAAGAATAGAATAGGGAGAAAAAGAGACAAAGAGTTAAATTAGAGAGGGGAAGTTCAGCTCAACGGAGCCCCCCCCCAACATTTACACACATAGAACCACAAAATGACAATTAATTGCTGAATGTCTACACAGCGATTCAAAGATCATTCGACCAGGGTCATAACAGTAACATTAAAAAAAAGTCAAAACTTCTATAACCTACATTAGGAAAGAGAGTGCCATTGCAATGATATACAATATATATCTTTATCAAATGGGGAGTGCCATCAGGATCACGTTGAAGAGATGATGAATTATTATTAGAACATTATATCATTTTTTACTATGATAATATTTCAACAGTAACTGCCCATAAATTGTAACATTTAGATAATACCTGAACAATATGTCCACCAATAGGCAATAATCATATGCTGGTTTCAATCATGGCCAGATGGTCATGGGAGCAATAAGCTCCAAAGTTAGCAAATTACTGCATACAGTAGTCTCTTGGTATGAGAGTCAATTTCTTTGCTGCTAATGTGATGTACAGGGTAAAAATATCCTGTAGTCTGTACTCACTGATTCCTGCGATTACTGCACTTCATGTCAGGAGTCAGGAGGTGTCCAGTAAGCAAGATGGGTCTGGGCTATGTCTCTTCTTAGCTTGCTTGCCAGCAATCTCAGACCACAGCTTTCTTTGTGGTTTTGCAGGCTGTGCCTCTTTTCCAGGAGGAGAGGGCACATAGATTTCGGGGGGAGGTAGATCTAATTGCTTACAGAAGGCGGGAATGTTCATAGGATTGTGACATTCATGCCGTTTTCCATCTTTAACGACTTGTAAAGATACCGGGAATCCCCATCTATAAGGTATTTTTAGCAAACGTAGATGATTTGTGAGACAGGCAAATTCTCTCCGAAGTTGTAGTGTGCGTATTGAAAGGTTTTGAAATATTTGTATTTTAGCCCCCATAAATGTGAAGGTTGGTTGTTGTCTGGCCATTTGGAAGATCTTTTCTCTGTCCCTAAAGCTCTGGAAACATACGATAATGTCTCTAGGAGGTTGATTATCCTTTGGCTTAGGTCGTAAAGTATGGTGGGCTCTCTCAAGGGGTATCTCATTAAGTACTCCTTGGTTGGCTATTGCCAATGACTGAAACAGGTTCTTTAATTGATCAGGTATGTCTTCTCTGCTTACAGATTCAGGTACCCCACGAAATCTGAGGTTATTCCTCCTTGTTCTATTTTCCATGTCGTCTAGCTTATTTTCCAGCTCTGTCTTCTTCTAATGCCTCCACTCAGTGTCCTAACTCATTTATATAATTTTTTAAGTCTGCACACTCTGATTTGATGCAGCACTTTACTTGGTTGATAAGGGCTTCCATAGCCTTTAAGGTCACAGGTTCTTTGGCGATTTGCCCAGGCGTTGTTGGGGTGGTTAGGGGTACCTGAGAGATATCAAGATGATCTGATGAGGAATCTTTGTCACTACCTGCTTGTGATATCTCTATTTTCTTTAGCCGGTCTGTACTTTTAAAAAAGGTGCTTACAGTATTAGCATTACTGCCTGATTTTAAGTTCTTGTCTGTTTTAGCATTTCTTCGTAATGCTATGGCTTGGTTTGCGATCAGAGTACAGGCCCAGATCAGATGTATATAAGGAGCAGGGTCAGGGCCAGGGCTGGGAAACAGTGGAGCTGACTCTCAAAATGGCATGCTTTGTAATGTGTTTGAAGGCCCAGACAGGGTTAGATGCTTAACAGGCTATTGATATGGCGCGCTGAGCGAATTATGTTTCTCAATTATGTAGGAGGGCTAAGTGCTTATATTTTGTGGGGTAAGTATCTTTATAAATCCTTTCTTCTTCTACCTCCCACTACCATCTCTCAAACCCAGAGATTATGCCAGGCACTAGGTTTCAACATTGGGATGTCCCAGGAAGCACAGTGTATGTCGCAGTTTGGTTATAGAAAGAGCCCTCTGAATGTTGTATTTCATCACATGGAAACATTTAGTGGTTGGAGTATCTTGCTATTGTAAGAAAAAGTCTCTTGAGAACTAGAGTAACTCTTTGGGGTATGACCTTAGTGTTAAGTGAGTCGCTGTATAGAAATGAGGCATTTACTGAGGGCTATGATGAAGAGGAGTTAATCCTGTGTCCTGTGAGCATTGTAAACCCTCTTACCTCAAAAATGCCGTCTTACAGAATAAGTGCATCCGTCACTAAAATCATTCTTGACACTCTGATTCCAACCAGTAGCAGATGTCAGTGGGAGGCAGGGGTCCTTCGATTCCAGATGTTTCCTGCCCCTTAGTGAGCTCTGTGCACAGTGAGCGCCGTGTCTCACATTGCGAGGGCTGGAATTTAGGGGCGCCTTGTATGCGGCCTACACCGCAAGTCGTAGCTAAATGTCTATACGCTGCTTTAAGGGCACCAGCCTAGCAGCTGAGAGGTCTGGAGGCTATCCTGTGTGTTATTGCCGTTCAATCAGCGCATTTGTGTCGGCGATGCTCTACTTGGGAGAGGGCTCAGCATTTACTGATTCAGGAGCTCTAGTGTGGTGTGGCCATTCCATACGCCCGCACGCTCCGCCCCCCCTGTCGGTCTCTTTATGGAACAATGTTGTACATAATTTCATGTTATCCTTATAGACAATGCACTCCGTCCTAGAAAGACAAAAGAAGAGGCACTCTGGAGCAGAAAATCCTAGGACATGAGAGGGATATAGGTGGAGAGCAATAAATCAATACTCACAAGTGTATATGCAAAAACAGTGCAATATCTGGCAAGACGAAGCTTCAGAGCCACTCGGCTGACTCACTCAGGACCAAACAGCTACATGTAAAGGGCGCATCTCATGAAGTGCAGGAGTGTATCTGGAAATTTAGATAAAAAGACGCCCTTGGTGCAGATTACCCAAAGCACAGTATGACACACAACAGGTAGCGGTGGACCTATACTCACATACAGGATTGCACAACCAGTGCAATATCAAACGAGCCAAAACTTTTGGAGCCGTTCAGCTGTTCCTCAGAAAGATGGGAGAAAATTTCCTAGAGTAATGGCTGTTACAATTTGAGGCAAGCCACTATCGTTCTAAGCCAAGTGACAAGCAGAGAACCGATAATTGTTACACCCAATAGAATTAGGATGGAGAATAATTGTCTCCGAGCAAGGTAGGACAAATATAAAACTTTAATAAAACTTTAAAAAGTTGCTTTGCAATGCGTTTCTCAGCTACAGTGCCGTTTCATCAGGCTACACAAATGTGTGAACTACCTTGCTCCCTTATAAGCGCTAAAAAGACCAATCAAGAGTTAGCATACTCACACACCCACAAAACACAGATGTGATAATCAAATCCTAATGTTTGGCTAAAAAGGTGTATGGTGTAACCGTTAAACCACTTTTAAGTACAAATGTCAACTAGTATAATCTCTATATAACAATAATTTGATACAGTAAAATAGATGCAAGATTTGTTATACATACCGTTGAAACCATAGCACAATATACAAAATAATGTTCATTTCGAGTCTAGCCTCTAAATAAAATATAGCAACAAATAGTAAATGACGGCTCAATAAATCTTCAGCTAAAATATTAATTTGTATACATAAAGTTGGATTGTTTAAACAGGCAAGTCAAATTGCTAATCAAGTGGGGAAAGGACACAGACGTATAAATAAATATAGAATTAATAATGAATAGAGATTGTTAAGTCCGATCATAGAAAAGAAAAAAATGTTTAACAAACGACGCAAAATGATCATAAAAAGGATAAAGTGTATTATCAGAGATAATGTGAAAGTGGTGCTAATGTGTTAATATGATATACTCTATAATAAGTGCACTATAACTTAAGTCGTGTACTATAAGGTGATCCGTGATAGATTTAGTTGTAATGGAAAAGTGTACCGATAACTATGAAATATGATAAATGCAAAATGTATATGTGATCGATAATTATGTGAGTGTCTACGCCATATAATACAGTGTGTCAATACTATGTTACTATAACAGTGACTATGTGGTGTGAAAGCAGGGGAAGAAGCGATGTAGGGATGCGAATAAAATGTGTATGCTCTATACTAGTGTTGAATAAGTAGTGTCTATAGATATATGATGTGATAAAGATCGTAATGTGCACACAGGTGGTGGCTCTATTGATGAATGTCAGTTGGGGTATTGTGACGTAAATTACGTAAATAGATAGTGATGTGTTAGTAGAAGAAGTGTTCTAATACAATCTATACGAGAGATCATGTGATGGCACTAGTGATAAATGAGAGATAAGGGGTTAGTGACCTCAATAATTCTATTGATGAGTGAATAAAATTACAAAGATATATGCGTGCAGCACTGGGAGAGCGACACTAGAAAGATCATAATGTATAATATAATAAACTAGTATTCAATGATATATAATTAGTCTATGTGTCTATGGCAATTCTATATTAATAAATAATAATAGAAGTTAATTAAACAGTATAATATAGTATGTTGTTTTTCTAGTTTGATCTATTAGACTATTTCACATTTAAAACATACAATGTTTTTGTAGTAATACATGTCACGAACTGAGTCCTTATTGTATACAATATAAAGTCTAAATAATAACGATAAAACTATAAAATAAATAAAATATCAATAGGCTTAAATTAAAATAGTTAACTGATTATCGCAATGAACACTAACCCACCCAAGCTTGGAAAGTGCGATATAATAATATATTTATGTATCATTGGTCCTCATTTAATACACCATAATAATATAACCGGAGTAAGACAATTAATCCCTAATGATACTCTAAAATTTATACCATATTTGTGCAGATATTTGTTGTAAAGGACAGGCAGAGAGAGACACACATATCGATGCCCAACTAAAAGGCTGCCAGATCCACATTAAGATTGAGTCCCAAAGGGTGCATGGTTTTTAATTTATGAATCCAGTATGTCTCCCTCTGCCTGAGCCTCAAAAATCTGTTATATAAATGTGAAGGAGGAATCACCTCTATAGGTATGATGGTATAACAATTAGGGTTCCCTTGATGTTTTTTGTAACAGTGCTTTATGACACTGTGTGATTTTTTATTTCTTAAAATACTGCAATAATGCTCTGACCACCTGTGGCTCAGGCGTCGGATGGTACGGCCAATATATTGTACCCCACACTCACAAGATATTAAATATATTACATAATGTGAGGCACAGGTCATTATATTACTCTTTATTTTGTAAACTTTTTTGTCTACATGAGAGTGGAAGGAGAGTGTGCCATGACCTATATGGTCACACATTTTACATTTAGAAATTCTACATTTATATGCTCCCCTACTCTTAATTAAATCGTTAATGTTTCTTCTATTATTTGATTTCTTGGAAGTTAGATGTGTATTATTAGCTTTATGTTTGACTATTTTACGCGGTGCCAAAATATTTTTAAGGTTGGGGGCCTTCCTATATACAATAGAAGGACCATCACCAATCAGGTCATTTAGGATTGGATCTCTTTTAAGTATTCTCCAATGTTTTTGGAGAATATCACTTATATGTTTATGACTGCAATTATACTGTGTGATGAATCTTATATCAACAGGTTTCTCTATTCCTGATCTTATTTATTGGACATTTTGGTTAAGAGTAAAATAATTTTCTCTATTTTCATTCCTGGCTCTCTGGAAACTGGATTCTATGAGGTCCACTGGATAATGTTTTTCTTTAAATCTCTCTATATACAATAGAAGGACCATCACCAATCAGGTCATTTAGGATTGGATCTCTTTTAAGTATTCTCCAATGTTTTTGGAGAATATCACTTATATATTTAGGACTGCAATTATACTGTGTGATGAATCTTATCTCAACAGGTTTCTCTATTCCTGATCTTATTGATTGGACATTTTGGTTTAGAGTAAAATAATTTTCTCTATTTTCATTCCTGGCTCTTTGAAAACTGGATTATATGAGGTCCACTGGATAATGTTTTTTTTTTTAAATCTCTCTTTAAGTATAAGACCCTGTTCATCGTAGTCTGATAGTAAGTTACAGTTATGCCTTATTCTCTTGAATTGTCCATATGGGACATTCCTTTTCCAGGGATAATAGTGGTTACTAGAGAAATCCAGATAGCTATTGCTATCAACAGATTTAAAATGAGTTGAGCTATCTATACCACCATGTTCATTAAAGCGGAGACACAAATCTAAAAAAAACACACTTTTTGGATCAATACAGCTGGTGAATTTAAGTCCTCTATTATTAAGGTTGAGGTGCTTTACAAATTGTAGTGCCCTATCTTGAGTGCCATTCCACAAAAATATTAGATCATCTATAAATCTGCCATAGTACACCAGGTTCGCCCCAAATTCTGATTGATAGATGTATTGGTTTTCAAAACTCCCCATATATAAATTTGCAAAACTGGGGGCGAACCTGGTGCCCATGGCAGTACCCTTCACCTGCAGGAAATATTTGTTGGATATTAATCCGACGCCTGAGCCACAGGTGGTCAGAGCATTATTGCAGTATTTTAAGAAATAAAAAATCACACAGTGTCATAAAGCATTGTTACAAAAAACATCAAGGGAACCCTAATTGTTATACCATCATACCAATAGAGGTGATTCCTCCTTCACATTATATAACAGATTTTTGAGGCTCAGGCAGAGGGAGACATAATGGATTCATAAATTAAAAACCATGCACCCTTTGGGACTCAATCTTAATGTGGATCTGGCAGCCTTTTAGTTGGGCATCGATATGTGTGTCTCTCTCTGCCTGTCCTTTACAACAAATATCTGCACAAATATGGTATAAATATTAGAGTATCATTATTGATTAATTGTCTTACTCCGGTTATATTATTATGGTGTATTAAATGAGGACCAATGATACATAACATGTATTATTATATCGCACTTTCTAAGGCTTGGGTGGGTTAGTGTTCATTGCGATAATCAGTTAACTATTTTACTTTAAGCCTATTGATATTTTATTTATTTTATAGTTTTATCGTTATTATTTAGACTTTATATTGTACACAATAAGGACTCAGTTCGTGACATGTATTACTACAAAAACATTGTATGTTTTAAATGTGAAATAGTCTAATAGATCAAACTAGAAAAACAACATACTATATTATACTGTTCAATTAACTTCTATTATTATTTATTAATATAGAATTGCCATAGACACATAGACTAATTATATATCATTGAATACTAGTTTATTATATTATACATTTTGATCTTTCTAGTGTTGCTCTCCCAGTGCTGCACGCATATATCTTTGTAATTTTATTTACTCATCAATAGCATTATTGAGGTCACTAACCCCTTATCTCTCATTTATCACTAGTGCCATCACATGATCTCTCGTATAGATTGTATTAGAACACTTCTTCTACTAACACATCACTATCTATTTACATAATTTACGTCACAATACCCCAACTGACATTCATCAATAGAGCCACATTTTATTCGCATCCCTAAATCGCTTCTTCCCCTGCTTTCACACCACATAGTCACTGTTATAGTAACATAGTATTGACACACTGTATTATATGGCGTAGACACTCACATAATTATCAATCACATATACATTTTACATTTATCATATTTCATAGTTATCGGTACTCTTTTCCATTACAACTAAATCTATCACGGATCACCTTATAGTACACGACTTAAGTTATAGTGCACTTATTATAGAGTATATCATATTAACACATTAGCGCCACCATCACATTATCTCTGATAATACACTTTATCCTTTTTTATGATCATTTTGCGTCGTTTATTAAACATTTTTTTCTTTTCTATGATCGGACTTAACAATCTCTATTCATTATTAATTCTATATTTATTTATACGTCTGTGTCCTTTCCCCACTTGATTAGCAATTTGACTTACCTGTTTAAACAATCCAACTTTATGTATACATATTAATATTTTAGCTAAAGATTTATTGAGCCGTCATTTACTATTTGTTGATATATTTTATTTAGAGGCTAGACTCAAAATTAACATTATTTTGTATATTGTGCTATGGTTTCAACAGTATGTATAGCGAATCTTGCATCTATTGTACTGTATCAAATGATTGTTATATAGAGATTATACTAGTTGACATTTGTACTTAACAGTGGTTTAATGGTTACACCATACACCTTTTAAGCCAAACATTAGGATTTGATTATCACATCTGTGTTTTGTGGGTGTGTGAGTATGCTAACTCTTGATTGGTCTTTTTAGCGCTTATAAGGGAGCAAGATAGTTCACACATTTATGTAGCCTGATGAAACGGCACTGTAGCCGAGAAACGCATTGCAAAGCAACTTTTTAAAGTTTTATTAAAGTTTTATATTTGTCCTACCTTGCTCTGAGACAATTATTCTCCATCCTAATTCTATTGGGTGTAACAATTATCGGTTCTCTTCTTGTCACTTGGCTTAGAACGATAGTGACTTGCCTCAAATTGTAACAGCCATTACACTCGGAAATTTTCTCTCGGCTTTCCGAGGAACAGCTGATCTTACCACTGAGAGTCAGCCGAACGGCTCCAAAAGTTTTGGCTCGTTTGATATTGCACTGGTTGTGCAATCCTGTATGTGAGTATAGGTCCCCCGCTACCTGTTGTGTGTCATACTGTGCTTTGGGTAATCTGCACCAAGGGCATCTTTTTATCTAACATTCCAGATACACTCCTGCACTTCATGTGACGCGCCCTTTACATGTAGCTGTTTGGTCCCGAGTGAGTCAGCCGAGCGGCTCTGAAGCTTCGGCTTGCCAGATATTGCACTGTTTGTGCATATACACTTGTGAGTATTGATTTATTGCTCTCCACCTATATCCCTCTCATGTCCTAGGATTTTCTGCACCAGAGCGCCTCTTCTTTTGTCTTTCTAGGACGGAGTGCATTGTTACCAACTTTTTGGAGAGAGCAGCTACCTTTGATGTTCGCGGATTGGAGGATCTTTATATTGGGACATTTTTGGCATTTAATGGACTTATACCCTTCACATACCTTTAAGGACTAGAATAAGTATATTTAATTAATAGTCCACAATTTTGTATTGTTCAGTATTTTTCTCTTTTTTCCATTTTTTTCTTTTTTCCATTTTTATATTTGATATATTTACAAGACACTTAACAAATATTATATAAGGTTAAAATCTTTATATACATTTTTATACATATATTATTTCACATCAGGATTTAGCATATTATTTGATTGATTATTGGATACACATTTACTCCATCAGTAGTGTGATCTAATTTTTCTCTGTTATATTATCCTTATAGATCCTTAGATCCAAAAAATTGATGCTGTCGAGATTGAACGTTAATTTAAAACAAACTTGAGTGTTTGCATTGTTCAAATCTATAAACCAAGTTAAGAGCTCTTCTGGGGTACCACCCCAAATAACCAACAGGTCGTCTATGTACCTTTTGTAGAATTGTACCCTGTTGTCCCGAAAGGCATCCGTTTCTACAGTTTCAAACTGTGCCATAAAGATATTCGCATAGGATGGAGCCACATTGGACCCATCACTGTGCCAGATGTTCGTTGTAAAAACTCTTTTTCAAATTTAAAATAGTTTCAGCTCAAACAGAAGTCCAGCAATTCCATTATTACATCCACTGGAAGGCATATATAGGGATATTTGAGGAGGTGATGGGCTACTGCAGCCATTCCTTGTGCATGGGGGATGATAGTGTACAGACTGGTCACATCAAGTGTGACCAGAATGTCACTAACCTCAAAAAGCTGCCAGGATTTCAATAGCTTAATAAGCTCAATGGAGTTGAGAAGGAATGAAGTGGTGTTTCTCACCAACGGTTGAAGAATAGCATCCACATATATCACTAAGGGTTGTAAAATAGACCCCCGCGCCGAAACAATCGGCTGCCTGGTGGTGCTGTCGGATTTTTATGAAGATGATCAACCTGAAGATATTCTTTCAATGATTTAGAAATGATATCCTGTTGTAACAGGCAACTTAAGTGGGCATCAATCCTTGACTTAAAGGCCCTGGTGGGATCCCCAGGTATCCGTCTGTAGGTACAAGTATCGGATAACTGTGATTTATCTCACGTCTGTAATCACAGTAGTACTGTAGGACCAAAGCCCCATCCTTGTCCGCCTCATGGATAACCAGATCCTTATTCATCCATAAGTTTATGAGTGTTTGTCTCTCCTCCCTAGTAAGGTTATTACGTATCTCATCTTTCTTCTTATAGATATCCTCAATCATATCCTTCTTGACCATCCTCGAAAATGTAGTAATACTAGAGTTATTACTCTTAGGGTCAAACTTCCCCTTCCTTCGAAAGCCCTCTATATCATCATTCGAAATGCCAAAGTATTGTTTCAGCCTAAATGATCTTTGGAATTTAAAAAGGTCAACATTTAAGGAGAAATCATCGGCAAAAATTGAAAGTATGAACTTAAGTCCCTTCTGTAGGAGTAGTTCTTCTGCCCGAGTGGGTGTATAAGAGCTCAAGTTCATAATAATGCTCTTACTCTTAACAACCCCCTCTACTTGCACCACTGCAATGGGAGTCTTCCCCTTACTCTGTGACCCATGCCGCCCTCTGCGCTAATGTGGCCTGCTAATGTGGCCTCTGCCCTGTCCGTTTTTTGAACGGGTAATCATAGCTTGTGAGCCCTGGATGTCGTCACCCCTCACTGGGGTTATCCCTTAAGTATCAGAGCTGTTATCAGAGCTCTCCACTGTTGTTAGTGATCTGGGTTTGTACACTCTCCCACATCTATTCCTCATTTGATAACTTCTCTCCTGTGGACCCAGGAGCCATCTAGAAATCCTCTTCTCCTTATAGTCTAGGGTCACAGAAGTTTAAGGACCGTGGATATGGTTCTGTCCAGCTTAAACAAGCACTGGTTGAATCACTGTCAGGAGCAGGCTCTGGAGAAGGTTAACAAGGAAACAACTAGTCAGAGGATGATTTTTACCACAGTATTTTCTCCAGAAAAATTACAATTCTCAAGGAGATTGAGAGAGCATTGGGAGATGTTATCCAGTGATGATACCTTACTATGAGAAGATGGAAAACCCCATGGTGGGGTTTAAGAGAGGAAGATCACTGAAGGACTTGCTGCTTATATCTGACAATTGTGATAGTTATTTACCAACTAGATGGTTGAGCACCACCAAAATGGGTTGTTTAGTGGATGCATTACATGTGGTGGCTTGACACAGAGCAATAAATTCACACATCCTTGATCCAATAAGAAATTCCATATACAGCACAGGGTTACTTACACTACGAAGTGTATCGTATATTTGCTTCACTGTCCATGTGGCAGGTTTTTATGTAGGGAAGACCCAGGACAAGGATGGTGAACCACCGGTCTGCGATACGCAAAGCCATCAAAGATGGTGATTCAGACCAACCTGTGGCCAGGCATTTCTGTACTAACAAAGATGGGGTATCCGACTTGAGGTACATTATTATTGATCATGTTCCTAGAAGTGTGAGAGGGGGTGACAGGGCCAAACGCCTACTACAAAGGGAGTCCATGTGGATTTTTAACTTGGACATGATGTATCCAAAGGGTCTGAATGTGCATTTGGATTACCAATGCTTTTTGTAGTAGTCGGGTTTGCCTATTGACGTATGTTTGGTTATTTGGGTTGGATGTAACATAGCTAGCACACTGCAGTGGGCGAATGTGTTTATACCATGTTGGGAGTTTATTGTAACATGCCTTTTAGGGCGGGTTAATATGTGGCCCTGAATGTGCTAGTATGTAAGCTTTGCTGTCTTTATTATATCACTCCTGATGTATTTGTGATATATGACTGATAGTGTGGGAGTATGGGTAGCCTAACAGGGACATAACACTGTTTTTTTCAGGGATCAAATAAATTCATCGGTTTTGAGTGTAACATGGTTGGACAGTGCACAAGGAATTACAATATTAGACTATGGGGATATAAAATCCCATTATTGCTTACTTTATTAAATTATGAATTTGAACTGTTCTATGCTAGTATAGCGATTGTGTGGTTTGCACTGTATGTCTAGGCTTCTCTCCCTTACAGTGTCAGTCTAACATTTGGTCTCATAGTATCTAAGATGCTACTTGTCACAATGTATTTACACTTTGAGTTTTAGTATTTTGTCCTGGTCGGCTTTCCATAGCTCTGCGCTCGCATGCGCAGTTGCGCTGTACTGACGCTGTGGGGGCTGACGTTTCAACATGGGGGAGGGGGTAAGATGATAAATGGTGAATTTTTGTATGTTTTTATTAAGAGGTCTGAAGACGGGGGAGACCCCGAAAGCATTAAGCCTTCTTCTCTGCAGGATATATATGTATATATATATATATATATATATATATATATATATATATATATATATATATATATAGAGAGAGAGAGAGAGAGAGAGAGAGAGAGAGAGTCGTATGCAAAAGTTTAGGCATCCCTGAGAATTTCCATGATTTTCATTTATAAATAATTAGGTGTTTGGATCAGCAATTTCATTTTGATCTATCAAATAACTGAAGGACACAGTAATATTTCAGTAGTGAAATGAGGTTTATTGGATTAACAGAAAACGTGCAATCTGCATCAAAACCAAATTAGACAGGTGCAGAAATTTGGGCACCCCAACAGAAATATTGCATCAATATTTAGTAGAGCCTCCTTTAACAGAAATAACAGCCCCTAGACGCTTCCTATAGCCTGTAATGAGTGTCTGGATTCTGGATGAATGTATTTTGGACCATTCCTCCTTGCAAAACATCTCCAGTTCAGTTAGGTTTGATGGTATACAGCCCCGGCGTAACTTCAACTTTGTTACTGATTCCGCAACATTATTCTCAAGTATCTGCTGATATTGAGTGGAATCCATGTGACCCTCAACTTTAACAAGATTCCCAGTACCGGCACTGGCCCCACAGCCCCACAGCATGATGGAATATCCACCAAATTTTACTGTGGCTAGCAAGTGTTTGTCTTGGAACGCCCCTTGTTATGACTAAATAACTCAATCTTTGTTTTATCAGTCCACAGCACCTTCTTCCAAAATGAAGCTGGCTTGTCCAAATGTTCGTTTGCATACCTCAAGCGTCTCTGTTTGTGGCATGTGTGCAGAAAAGGCTTCTTCCGCATCACTTTCCCATACAGCTTCTCCTTGTGCAAAGTGCGCTGAATTGCTGACTGATGCACACACCATCTGTAGCAAGATGATGTTGTAGGTCTTTGGAGGTGGTCTGTTTTTGATGGTTCTCACCATCCTTTGCCTCTCCGATATTTTACTTCTTGCCTTAACAAGAACTGTGCCTGTGGTCTTCCATTTCCTCACTATGTTCCTCACAGTGGAAACTGACAGCTTAAATCTCTGCGATAGCTTTTTGTAGCCTTCCCCAAAACCATAATGTTGAACAATCTTTGTTTTCAGGTCATTTGAGAGTTGTTTTGAGGCCCCCATGTTGCCACCCTGCAGAGGAGAGTCAAAGAGAACAACAACTTGCAATTGGCCACCTTAAAGGTACATGAAACCCAAAAAAATTCTGTCATGATTCAGATAGAGAATACAATTTTATTATCTAATCTGTTTAATATACCATACCATAATATATACCAACTAGATCGTTGAGCACCACCAAAATGGGTTGTTTAGTGGATGCATTACATGTTGTGGCTTGACACAGAGCAATAAATTCACACATCCTTGATCCAATAAGAAATTCCATATACAGCACAGGGTTACTTACACTACGAAGTGTATCGTATATTTGCTTCACTGTCCATGTGGCAGGTTTTTATGTAGGGAAGACCCAGGACAAGGATGGTGAACCACCGGTCTGCGATACGCAAAGCCATCAAAGATGGTGATTCAGACCAACCTGTGGCCAGGCATTTCTGTACTAACAAACATGGGGTATCCGACTTGAGGTACATTATTATTGATCATGTTCCTAGAAGTGTGAGAGGGGGTGACAGGGCCAAACGCCTACTACAAAGGGAGTCCATGTGGATTTTTAACTTGGACATGATGTATCCAAAGGGTCTGAATGTGCATTTGGATTACCAATGCTTTTTGTAGTAGTCGGGTTTGCCTATTGACGTATGTTTGGTTATTTGGGTTGGATGTAACATAGCTAGCACACTGCAGTGGGCGAATGTGTTTATACCATGTTGGGAGTTTATTGTAACATGCCTTTTAGGGTGGGTTAATATGTGGCCCTGAATGTGCAAGTATGTAAGCTTTGCTGTCTTTATTATATCACTCCTGATGTATTTGTGATATATGACTGATAGTGTGGGAGTATGGGTAGCCTAACAGGGACATAACACTGTTTTTTTCAGGGATCAAATAAATTCATCGGTTTTGAGTGTAACATGGTTGGACAGTGCACAAGGAATTACAATATTAGACTATGGGGATATAAAATCCCATTATTGCTTACTTTATTAAATTATGAATTTGAACTGTTCTATGCTAGTATAGCGATTGTGTGGTTTGCACTGTATGTCTAGGCTTCTCTCCCTTACAGTGTCAGTCTAACATTTGGTCTCATAGTATCTAAGATGCTACTTGTCACAATGTATTTACACTTTGAGTTTTAGTATTTTGTCCTGGTCGGCTTTCCATAGCTCTGCGCTCGCATGCGCAGTTGCACTGTACTGATGCTGTGGGGGCTGACGTTTCAACATGGGGGAGGGGGTAAGAAGATAAATGGTGAATTTTTGTATGTTTTTATTAAGAGGTCTGAAGACGGGGGAGACCCCGAAAGCATTAAGCCTTCTTCTCTGCAGGATATATATATGTATATATATATATATATATATATATATATATATATATAGAGAGAGAGAGAGAGAGAGAGAGAGAGAGAGAGAGAGAGAGAGAGTCGTATGCAAAAGTTTAGGCATCCCTGAGAATTTCCATGATTTTCATTTATAAATAATTAGGTGTTTGGATCAGCAATTTCATTTTGATCTATCAAATAACTGAAGGACACAGTAATATTTCAGTAGTGAAATAAGGTTTATTGGATTAACAGAAAACGTGCAATCTGCATCAAAACCAAATTAGACAGGTGCAGAAATTTGGGCACCCCAACAGAAATATTGCATCAATATTTAGTAGAGCCTCCTTTAACAGAAATAACAGCCCCTAGACGCTTCCTATAGCCTGTAATGAGTGTCTGGATTCTGGATGAATGTATTTTGGACCATTCCTCCTTGCAAAACATCTCCAGTTCAGGTAGGTTTGATGGTATACAGCCCCGGCGTAACTTCAACTTTGTTACTGATTCCGCAACATTATTCTCAAGTATCTGCTGATATTGAGTGGAATCCATGTGACCCTCAACTTTAACAAGATTCCCAGTACCGGCACTGGCCCCACAGCATGATGGAATATCCACCAAATTTTACTGTGGCTACCAAGTGTTTGTCTTGGAACGCTGTGTTCTTTTGCTGCCATGCATAACGCCCCTTGTTATGACTAAATAACTCAATCTTTGTTTTATCAGTCCACAGCACCTTCTTCCAAAATGAAGCTGGCTTGTCCAAATGTTCGTTTGCATACCTCAAGCAACTCTGTTTGTGGCGTGTGTGCAGAAAAGGCTTCTTCCGCATCACTTTCCCATACAGCTTCTCCTTGTGCAAAGTGCGCTGAATTGCTGACTGATGCACACACCATCTGTAGCAAGATGATGTTGTAGGTCTTTGGAGGTGGTCTGTTTTTGATGGTTCTCACCATCCTTTGCCTTTGCCTCTCCAATATTTTACTTCTTGCCTTAACAAGAACTGTGCCTGTGGTCTTCCATTTCCTCACTATGTTCCTCACAGTGGAAACTGACAGCTTAAATCTCTGCGATAGCTTTTTGTAGCCTTCCCCAAAACCATAATGTTGAACAATCTTTGTTTTCAGGTCATTTGAGAGTTGTTTTGAGGCCCCCATGTTGCCACCCTGCAGAGGAGAGTCAAAGAGAACAACAACTTGCAATTGGCCACCTTAAAGGTACATGAAACCCAAAAAAATTCTGTCATGATTCAGATAGAGAATACAATTTTATTATCTAATCTGTTTAATTCTCTTAGTATCATTTGTTGAAGGAGCAGCAATGCACTACTAGTTTCTAACTGAACACATGGGTGAGCCAATCACATTCAATATAAATATTCAGCCACTAATCAACAGCTAGAACCTAGTTTCTCTGCTGCTCATGAACTTGCCTAGATAAACCTTTCAGAAAATGATAACAAGAGAAGGAAGCAAATTAAATAATAGAACTAAATTGGAAAGTTGTTTAAAATTGTATTCTCTATCTGAATCATGAAAGAAAAATTTTGGGTTTCATGTCCCTTTAAATACATTTTCTCATGATTGGATGCACCTGTCTATGAAGTTCAAGGCTTAATGGGCTCACCAAACCAACACCGAGATTACGAGTTTGAGAGGTCCCAACGCTGCTTTTTACCTAACGCTGGTATTATGAGTCTGACAGGTAGAGGCTCACCGCTCACTTTTCTTCCGCGACTCGAGGCTACCGCAAATCCCCTTACGTCAATTGCATATCCTATCTTTTTAATGGGATTTGCCTAACGCTGGTATTACGAGTCTTGGAAGAAGTTAGCGGTAGACCCTCTCCTGTCAAGACTTCGACCGCATTTAAAAGTCAGTAGTTAAGAGTTTTATGGGCTAACGCCGGAACATAAAACTCTTAACTAAAGTGCTACAAAGTACACTAACACCAATAAACTACCTATTAACCCCTAAACTGAGGCCCCCCACATCGCAAACACTATAATAACATTCTTTAACCCCTAATCTGCCGGCAGGACATCACCACCACCTACATTATACCTATGAACCCCTAATCTACTGCCCCTAACATTGCCACCACCTACATTATATTTATTAACCCCTAATCTGCCGCCCCCAATGTCGCTGCCACCTACCTACAATTAACCCCTAATCTGCCGGCCGGACATCGCCGCCACTTTAATAAATGTCTTAACCCCTAAACTGACGCACTCCCGCCTCGCAAACACTAGTTAAATTTTATTAACCCCTAATATGCTGTCCCTAACAACGCAGACACCTACCTACATTTATTAACCCCTAATCTGCCACCCCCAACGTCGCCGCTACTATATTAAAGTTATTAACCCCTAAATCTAAGTCTAAACCTAACCCTAACACCCCCCTAACTTAAATATAATTTAAATTAAACGAAATACATTTAACATAATTAAATAAATTATTCCTATTTAAAACGAAATACTTACCGATAAAATAAACCCTAAACTAGCTACAATATAACTAATAGTTACATTGTAGCTATCTTAGGATTTATATTTATTTTACAGGCAACTTTGTATTTATTTTAACTAGGTACAATAGTTATTAAATAGTTATTAACTATTTAATAACTACCTAGCTAAAATAAGTACAAAATTACCTTGAAAATAAATCCTAACCTAAGTTACAATTACACCTAACACTACACTATCATTAAATGAATTACCTAAACTACCTACAATTAATTACAATTAAATTCAATAAACTAAATTACAGAAAGAAAAAAAGAATTACAAGAATTTTAAACTAATTACACCTAATCTAATTCCCCTAATAAAATAAAAAAGCCCCCCAAAATAATAAAATTTCCCTACCCTATACAAAATTACAAATAGCCATTAAAAGGGCCTTTTGCGGGGCATTGTCCCAAAGTAATCAGCTCTTTTACCTGAAAAAGAAAAATACAATACCCCCCCAACATTATAAAACCCACCACCCCCACACCCCTAATCTAAAACCCACCCAATCCCCCCTTAAAAAACCTAACTCTAATCCCCTGAAGATCTCCCTACCTTGAGCTGTCTTCACCCAGCCTGGCACAAGTGGTCCTCCATACGGCAGAAGTCTTCATCCGATCGGGGCAGAAGAGGTCCTCCAGACGGCAGAAGGCTTCATCCAGGCTGCATCTTCTATCTTCATCCTTTCCGGAGCGAAGCCATCTTCTAACCAGCCGACGCGGAGCCATCCTCTTCAAACGACGTCATAACGAAGAATGAAGGTTCCTTTAAATGATGTCATCCAAGATGGCGTCCCTTGAATTCCGATTGGCTGATAGGATTCTATCAGCCAATCGGAATTAAGGTAGGAAAAATCCTATTGGCTAATGCAATCAGCCAATAGGATTGAGCTCACATTCTATTGGCTGTTAAAAAAACCTGTAATACCACCGCTCACTTACCTGCAGCGCTGGTATTACAAGTTTTTACAAACCCATCGTTAAAAGACAAGAAGTGAGCGTTGAGCAAAATGTTGCTCCTTACCGCACTCCAATACGAGCGCTGCTTAAGTCAGCGGTGAGCTGGTCGTACGTGTTCGTGCACAATTTCCCCATAGGAATTAACGGGGAGAGCCGGCTGAGAAAAAGTCTAACACCTGCAAAAAAGCAGCGTAAAGCTCCTTAACGCAGCCCCATTGATTCCTAGGGGGAAATACAATTTATGTCTACACCTAACACCCTAACATGAACCCCGAGTCTAAACACCCCCGAGTCTAAACACCCCCGAGTCTAAACACCCTTACACTTAATAACCCCTTATCTGCCGCCCCCGACATCGCCGACACCTACATTATATTTATTAACCCCTAATCTGCCGCTCCGGACACCGCCGCCACCTACATTATACTTATGAGCACCTAATCTGCTGCCCCCAACATCGTCGCCACCTACATTATATTTATTAACCCCTAATCTGCCACTCCCAATGTCACCCGCCACCTACCTAGACTTATTAACCCCTAATCTGCCGCCCCCAACATTGCCGCCACTATAATAAACATATTAACCTCTAAAGCGCCACACTCCCGCCTCGCAAACATTAGTTAAATATTATTAACCCCTAATATGCCATCCCTAACATTGACACCACCTACCTACATTTATTAACCCCTAATCTGCAGCCCCAATGTTTTATGGCGTTGTACCATAAAACTCTTAACTACTGACTTTAGAATGCGTTACGGATCTTGACAGGGTAGGATGTACCACTCACTTTTTGGCCTCCCAGGACAGACTCGTAATACCGGCGCTAAGGAAGTCCCATAGAAAAAAGACTTTACGAAGTTTACGTAGGTCATTTTGTGGTAAGGCCAAAGAAGTGTGCGGTGACCCTAAACCTTCAAGACTCGTAATAGCAGCGGCGTAAAAAGGCAGCGTTAGGACCTCTTAACGCTGCTTTTTTACCCTAACGCACAACTCGTAATCTAGTCGATATTCTTTAATGTGACGTTTCGGGACACAAACAGTCCCTTCCTCTGACAAACAACAAACCAAACCTTTTATTGCTCTCTGTGACCCTCCTAGCAAACGTCCGCAGTAATTTTTCCGGGGGTGGGGGCAAAAAGGGAAAAAATAAATATATATATATATATATGTGTGTGTGTGTGTGTGTGTGTGTGTGTACAATCCAAGTGTATGCACTCACTGGACTTCAGCCAACTGTGACAATATATATTCTTTATTGTGACGTTTCAGGACACAAATAGTCCCTTCCTCTGGCAAACAACAAATGATCAAACCAATCCTTTTATTGCTCTCTGTGACCCTCCTCCCAATATTTAGCCAATCATAGCTGTGCTAGTGTGTGATCAGTTAATGAAATCATATACCTGTGTTATAAACATCCTTAAAGGGACATTCCAGTCAAAATTTAAATGCACGTAGATTAATTACATCTTTGAATAGAAACATATTTGCAATATAGATGTATTGGCAAATTTGCTTGTAGTAAAAGTTATCATTGTTTTAGTGTTAAAATTTTTCTATGCACGTGCATGTGAGGCATTGCTAGATATTGTCAATGCACCAGCATTTTAAGTACTGCAGATGCTCTGAGCATCAGTGGGGCTTGTATCATGTTAGCAATTACAAAATTGAGTCATGCCAAATGGTACAAGCATCTTAGGCTCTTTGAGCAAGTGATGTGTTTAAAATGCTAGTGCACTGTGCATATTTAAATACATTTTTGAAACAGCTATAACTTTTATTAGAAGCATTTTTGCTAATACATGTACATTATAAAAACCTTCATATCTCAGGGGTTATCGGATAGCATTCTGGACTAGCCTCCCATCTTACAATCTAATTTTTTTTTTTTTCCCTTCCTTCATATATTTATATCTCAGTTTAATTTTAATAATCTTAGTGATCTGGAACTCATCCTCCCCTGATATATTCCCTTACAGACCTTAGGTTCTGATGTTATCTAAGTGGCTAAGGTTCTAGCTCTATTTACCTTTTCTATATGCATAATATACGGTTCCCATTGTTGGATAAATTTGTTTCTAGTATTCAGTATGGCTGCTGAGGCACTCGCCATATTGTAGTGACAGTTGATTCTCTTCTCGATATAATCAAATGTGGGGGGGTCTCCCCTCCAAAATCTAGCTATAGAGTTCCTTACTATGGTACAAATCAATGCTACTAATTTATGGTGTCTTTTACTAATGTCTTCTGTAGGGAAGTGTAGTAAGGCTTGTTCTGGGGTTAGATCAATCTCAGTCTCAAGGATATTTCCTAAATAAGCTGATGTCATGTCCCATATTCTTTTAACTTTCTCGCACTGCCACCACATATGTAAATATGTACCAGTCTCTCCACATCCCCTATAGCACATATGGGGATTATCTATCTGAGCATTGGTAAGTCTTGTGGGGTACATATACCATTTATATACAACCTTGATATAGTTTTCTTTTAGCAATGCATTTGGGGAGAATGAAAGGCCTCTATCAATATTTGAAAGCCATGTCTCTAATGTCCAGGTCCTGTTTAAGTCCTGTTCCCATTTGGTCATAAATGACTCTTCTCTTTGTTGATTCCCTCACTAAATAATGGGTATAATAGTGCAATCAATCCCTTCCCACGAGTATTGGACAGACATATTGTCTCAAATGTGGTGTTAGATGGGGGTTTATTTGATCCCATTATTTCTCGTACCCTAGATGTGAGCTGTAGGTAATGATCCAACCAGAGAAAAAGAGCAATGAGCAGCAACATTGAAGTAAAATAAAACGTAGCTTTTATTGAAGCATAAACATTTAAAAGTTCATGGAGGTGCAAAAGATACAGGTGCAAAAATGACAGTATACGCGTTTCGGCGTTGTTCCGTAATCACTACTGCTAGAGAGCACTTAGTGTGGTTAATTTAAAAAGGGTGTGTGAACTCCCTATTGGTTAAAACATATTCAAATGAGGATACTCCTTCATGACATCACACAATTGTATCTAATGAGACACTGAACCTGTCAGGAAATAGTCTGACACAACAAACAATAATAGATTCGACCCTGGGTCCTAGAGCTCATATATTAAATGTATGTATGCATATATATGTGCGCATTAATCCTTTGGCAATGGTTAACATATGTTTCAAACCTAATGTAAAAAGCAAAATGCACAAGAAATAATAAAGCACCCTAGTGGATTAAGTGTATATATAACAAAAATGAGCAAAAAAGGGACATAAATCATACATATTCCTCCTTGTTATTAAATGTATATTAAACATTGCTTGTATGCTGTATACACAGTAAATAAATGTTCTATAATACTTTAAACTTGATGTAATGGAGTAAAGTAAATGCCCTTGTATATCAATCAAGGGTGTAAGAAACACCTAAGTGAGTGCATACTGATACCATTAGAGGGACAATACTATGCAAACAGCAGACCAATTATAAAAATGTAAAATTATACCTAATGAATGGTTTATTCCCAATAATTAATTAAATCGTACTCTGTGTTAAGGCCAAGTGGTAGTTTGGTGGAAAGTTTAAAAATCCAAAGCATCTCACGCTTTTCAAGCAGCTTTTGTCTATCCCCCCCCCTTTTCGGAGTTGGTATATAATCAATTGCTTGCCATTTGAAAGAAGCATCATTTTGATTGTGTTTGATACAGAAATGTTGGACTATAGGTGAGGATGATTTCCCCACTCTAATGGTAGATAAATGTTCCCTGATACGAGACCTTACGTCTCGTGTCGTGAGCCCTACGTACTGAACCTTGCACAAAGTGCAGGTTATGAGATATATAACAAAATGAGATGTGCAATTTAAGCAAAAATTTATCTCATATGTGCGTTGTGTTACACAGGACGTAAATGTGTCAGATGTGATCATATAGTCGCATGGTTTGCACCTACTGTTCCCACATTTAAATGTACCCTTGTGGGTGAGCCATGAGCTCACTGTTGCCCGAGGATGGCTCAGAACAGTGGGTGATAGGTAATTACCGAGTGTTTTATTCCTGCGATAAGAACACCTTATCCCTTCAGCCACGCAATTGGTCAATTTATCGTCTGCTACAAGGAGTCTAAAGTGCTTATTAACTATACTACATATTTCGTTATAGTCATTACTGTAGTCAGTTACAAACGTTACTTTGTTCGTATTCTGTGTAGTTTTTTTGTTGTTATTTACTGTTCTTTTCTCTTGTAACATTGGTATTCGATCCATACCCTGTACCTCCCTGGCTGCCCTTACTGTAGGTAATGATACCATTCATTTTGTTCTGGGGTGCCTAATTCCTTGTATTGGGAAAAGGTCAGTATTTTATTGCTTATGAGTGTGTCCGCTATTCGATAAAGGCTCTGGTTTTCCCATTTCTTTTGGATATGTGTGCTAATGAGTGAAGTGATTGGAGCTAATGGTGTCAGTCTTGATCTAACATTAATTATGGGGTATGTCTTGGTTAGTTTATCCCAGATAAAGGTGGTATGTCTAATCGAGACATATTCCTCAATATGCCAAGGTCGATGTTGTTTTGTCGCCCAGAGAATAGTGTCTAATCTTCCTACCTCTAAGATGTCTTTCTCTAACTGTACCCACTGGGGTGTTTGATCTATCCTATACCAATGTGTGGTCTGTGCCATTCTGGCTGCATAGTAGTATGCAATTAGATTCGGTAATCCAATCCCTCCTTTTCTCCTATGCCTCATCAGATTTTGTTTGCTTATTCTTGCTCTCCTGCCCTGCCAGATGTACTTTAAAATTTCCTTTTGCAAGTTATGTAACTCAGCAGTTGGGATAGTTATTGGGAGGGTTCTGAATAAGTATAAGAGTTTAGGGAGTATTGTCATTTTGACTGATATGATCCTCCCGTAGAGTGATATATTATATTTGGCCCATTTAAGTAGAAGTTCTCTAATCTGTAAGAACATGGGGGTATAGTTTTCTTTGTATAGTTTATTGATATCATTTGTGAGATTAACACCTAGATATTTAAGGGATGATCTAACCCAATTAAACGTAAAGTTTATTTCTAATAACTTCTTTGTCGTATTTGGGAGGTGAGTACTAAGGGCTTCACATTTACTTTCATTAATTTTATAACCCGATAATAGACTAAATTTATTTATAATAGAATATATTACTGGCAAGGAAAGAAGCGGCTTCGTTACTGCAAGGATGACATCATCCGCAAAAAGGGATATTTTATATTCTCTATCTCCTACCCTAAGTCCTGCAATATCTGGGTTATCTCTTATTAGCACTGCTAATGGCTCAATGCATATTGCGAAAAGCAAGGGAGACAGAGGGCACCCTTGTCTTGTGCCATTTTGAATTTGAATTCGTGTTGATTGATATCCTGAAAGCCTAATAAATGCATCAGGAGTGGAATATATTCTTTTTAGAGCATTAATGAAGGGCCCCCTGACTCCCATTTTATGAATGACTGCAAACATATAGTCCCAATTGACTCTGTCAAATGCCTTCTCTGCGTCCAAAGCTAGAAACAGAGAAGGCACTTTCTTCACTGTCGCGAAATTAATTAGGTCAATCACTTTTCGTGTGTTATATGGAGCTTCTCTCTGTGAGATGAAGCCTACTTGATCTGTATCTATCGATTTTCTAATGGGCAGGGCTAATCTATTTGCAAGAATTTTAGTGAACAATTTCAAATCCTGATTAATTAATGAGATTGGCCGATAATTCTGACAATATTGTGTGTTCTTTCCAGGCTTCGGAATGACTGTCACCCTTGCAGTTAACAGATCTGGGGGGATATCTACGCTTTGTAAAATATTATTATATAAAGTCACCAGTAGGGGAGCCACCGATAGTTGCAAATCTTTATAGAACGAGCCTGGAAACCCATCTGGGCCCGGTGCCTTATTTCTTTTTAATTCCTTAATGGCCAGTAGAACTTCTTGTATCGTGACAGGGGCATTTAGGGAATCTAATTCTTCTTCTGTTACTGTGTTTAATTTACTATTTTCTAGGAAGTTGTCTAATTCTTTCCTTATGCTAATTCCTGATTTGGTGATGGGTAAATTGTAAAGTTTATTATAGAATTCAGCGAATGTATTTGCTATTTGGAGTGGGTCATTAGTGACTTGGCCGTTAGCCTTTTGAATTTGTGGAATAGTGGAGGCCCTAGTCATTTCCTTTAGTTTGTTCGCTAGCATCCTATCTGGCTTGTTTCCATATATATAATATCTAGTGTCTACCACTTTGATCGATTGGACCGCCTCCCTGTCTAGAAGCTGATTTAGTTCCTTGTTTTTGCTGTTGAGTAGTTTTACTAGTTTCTTTTGCTTCTTTTTTACTACCTGGTCCCTTATGGTATCAATTTCATTTCTAAGCTCAACTATTCTGGAGTTGTGCGCTTTCCTAAGTCTACCTGACTCTTCTATCAGTAACCCTCTCAAAGAGGCTTTAAGTGCACTGCAGTAGTATGTCATTTTGAAGTAGACTAGGGTGTAGAGACCAGGACCTAGCTCTGTGTGGATTAATCATCCCTTCAAACTCCACTATCACCATGTCATGATCTGACCATGCACAATTGCGTATGGTAGCAGATGTTATTAGTGGTAAGAGCAACTGGCTAACCAATATTAGGTCTATTCTAGAATATGTGCCATTAACCGTAGAATAAAAGGTATAATCTCTAACTCCTTTGTTAAATGCTCTCCAGCTGTCTATGAGGTTAAAATCTAAGAGTAGGTCCCCCCCTATGATGATCTTACTTTTTTTCCAGCTTGATAATAGTCTGCTTATTCTAGATATAAAGGGCCCTTGATTGTCGTTAGGTGCATATACATTCATTAAAATTGTGGATGTGGATTGAGCCTTTTACAACTAAAAATCTCCCTTCCTTGTCTTTGAGAATTTCCTCTTTCTTAAAATTTAGGGAGGCGTGAAGGAGGATGGACACCCCACACCTTTTCTTGTTATTAAGTGCATGGAATTGCAATGGGTAGTTCTTATCCCAATATTTGGGTGTAGATTCTGAGGTAAAGTGTGTCTCCTTTATCATAATTATGTGGGCAGTTTGGGATTTATATTCTGCAATCGCCTTTTTCCTTTTTATGTTGGTGTTTAACCCCCTTACATTATGAGATATAAGTTTAATGTGCATAGTTTCTATCTGGGTATATGCTTATGTTTCTTTGTGGATCTGTCTTATACATCATCAACATTTGAACATTTGAGACTGTACATAACTTTAAACAATAACAAAATAAATACTTACAACTTGCTGCGTGCTTGCGCATCAGTAAAAATACAAGTACTATTAACTTAGGTCAACTCTGGAACTCTCGACAACATTTCTTTGATCTCATCTCATGAAGATAGATAATGAGCAAATGATATCAACAATACTAAAACAAAAAGCTGAGATATGAAAAACAAAGAAAAAGCAATATTAGGTAATAAAGTGTGATAGGAAGTGAGAAATGCTAATATATAGCAACTAGGAAAGGGTATAAATGAACCCTGGACTCATGATATAACGTTGGATTTAGTCCTCCTCATATCAGCAACATGAAAGTCTAGGTGATAACGAGTTTAAATCTTCTTATATTTATCTTCTTGTGATCCTTAGGACAGTTATCCTAATAGTCCACCTCTTCCTGCAGTAGTATGGGTCTCAACATCCAACAAGGAGAATGTCATGTTACTGTAGATGGTTCCTCTGGAGAGCTGTCGTCATCTTCTTCTCTGGTCGAATTTGGCTTCATTTTTTGGGGTTTTCCCCTTTTGTTTACTACAGACCAGTCCTTCTGTATAGGCTTTCTCAAAGGCTTTGGTGTGGCTTGGGACTCTCCTTCTTCAACTTGGATTTCCAGTTTAGATAGAATCATTAGTCCCTCTTCCAACGTTGAGCAAGAGTGTGTGATGTTTTTATGGGTAAAAATCAGTTTGAATGGAAAGTTCCATCTATACCTTAGATTTTCTCTTAAGAGAGCTGTCACCACTGGTCTCATCTCCCTTCGTCTTCTCAGTGTTATTGGCGATAGATCAGTAAAGATCTGGATATTGTGCCCCTCATATGTAATAGTGCGAGCTTGTCTGGCTGCTTGTAGGATCATTTCTTTAATATGAAAGTAGTGTAATTTGACAATAATATCCCTTGTCTTGGATTGGGAAGGTTTGGTCAAAGCTCTATGCACTCTGTCCATTAGCAGCATGTTGGGTTCCGTATCTGGGATTAATTGGTGAAAAATTTCAGTTATATCAGCTTGTAAGTTTTTATAGTCCTCCGGAAGGTTTCTGATTCGAAGGTTAGAGCGTCTGGATCTGTTCTCCAGATCTTTTACTTGATCTTCAAGCTTTTTAATGTAAATGGAGTGGTCTAAAAGTGTATGCTGAATTTGGGGAATTTCTTCTGAAATATCTTCTAGCTTGTTTTCAATTTCTGTTGTCCTACCTCCAATATCCCTAATGTCCTGCTTGAGATCATATAGGGCAGTTTTTAGCTCTTCGTGAAAAAAAGATTTTATTTGATTCAGAAGTTCATTATTTGGAATATCTCCCTGATGTCCATTTTCCTCCTCTGAGGTTTCTATCAGGGTGTGTTGTTTTGGCGAACAAGTAGTTTTATCCAATGTTTTTAACTTTGTTTGTGATTTTGAGAGACATTCTTTCATGGATTGGTTTCTGCTTTTCATTTTGTTTTATGGTTATTCCCTCCTTACAGAGTATTTATAACAGTTTTCTGTCTTTCTCTTATGAGGTGTTCTCAGCCAGTCAGCTATATAAGAATAAAGAAGGGTCACAATTCCAATATCTCAGCTCTATTACAGCATTTCTGAGGATTTTATCTCATTACCACAGTTCTCAGTTGTTCCAGGCCGACCTTTATTGCTACCGCATTTAAAACATTTCCAGATTTGCAAAAACAATGAACATCATCTTGATTTTTTTAGATAGGGAATTCAGGTTCTAATGTCATATGACCTTTGAGAGCTGCTTATTTAGTCTACTAATCGTGTCCTGATAGTGCCCCTGTAGTTGCACAGTCAAGTTAGGCAGACTTCTAGATGTTATAAATGTCAACTCTTATTGAAAAGAACCTAAAACTTATGAATCCCCTATTTGATGAATACTACATTTACATAGATATAAGTTATGTAGCCTGAATTGTGTTATTTAGACATATAAGCCTGTTGTAGTTCCCACGTGGGGCTCTGTGATCTCCAGGCCACACTCTTGCTGTTTTATGTTCACTGGACCTTATATAAATTAATAAATCTTGTGCAGATAAATTACCATCAATCTCTTATGCTCCAAGTTTAGTGGGAAAGTATATTATGAATATAGAGGAAAGCTGTAGCATATTACCTTCTGCCTCTGCATCTTTCTTTTCAGGCTGTGGCCTTCCAAAAATGTGTCCCTTTTTATTTAGATGATAAGCTGTAATCAGCCCTCCTGGGCTCTTCCTAGATGCTCCCCAGCTGGTTAGTGCAAAGCTGCTCTATTGTGGCCTTGTTGTTGCTGTTGCCGAGTTCCGATGTAGGCTGAAGCCTCGGACTTTCCTGAGAATCACTCTGGTTCTCCCAACCAGCCTGCTTCCGATTCCGCTTTTTCCTCTGAAAATCTGCCCAGAAAAGCTTCTAAAGGTCTCCCAAACACTTGCCTGATGTAGCTGTAGTATTTGCTAGCCCTAATATTCACTTTTGTGCACTTTGATAACTTTTATTTGCAGGAGCTTCAGCAAGACACATCTGCTCTGCAGCTCTCCAAGCTCCCGACCGGAAAACCTGGATTCCAATTTTGGCTGGAATGTCCCTTTAAGTGTTAAAGAACCTCAATATTGTGAAAAGTATAAAGTGAACACGTGTAATAAAACACTGGGTGTAAACAAATTAAACATCAAGATTGATCACCACTGAGTGAGTGATGAATACAGGTGACACCCCTTGACGTATGATCGCAATTTGATATGATAATTGTGGTCAATTGACAGGCGATGTATCTACCAAACAGTATATCTGTAAACCTCCATATGCGCATAAGCCACTGGTCTGATATGGAAATAAAATATATATATATATATATATATATATATATATATATAGTATATGTGATCATATGTGAAATTGCGCTTGAGGGGTATGACAGGATTGTCAGCTGACCAATGAAATTGCGCTTGAGGGGTGTGACAGGATTGTCAGCTTCCTATTGGTCAGCTCCCTATTGGTTACACATTGTGTTCGTTTACAGTCACATAGTTTCTTTATTTTAACTGCTGTGATGGGATCAGGGGTGATCAATCTTGATGTTTAATTTGTTTACACCTAGTGTTTTATTACATATGTGTTCACTTTATACTTTTCACAATATTTGAGGTTCTTTAACACTTAAGGATGTGTATAACACAGGCATATGATGTAATTAACTGATCACACACTAGGACAGCTATGATTGGCTGAATAATGGGAGAAGGCTCACAGAGAGCAATAAAAAGATTGGTTTGATCACTTGTTGTTTGCCAGAGGAAGGGACTATTTGTGTCCTGAAACGTCACATTAAAGAATATATATTTGTTGTCACAGTTGGCTGAAGTTCAGTGAGTGATTATTTCAAAATCAAGTGCTACAGCACCCTGGCAGCTGTTGACGGTTGGTGAGAGTGCATACACTTGGATTGTACATACAGTATATATATATATATATATATATATATATATATATATATATATATATATATATATATTTATTTATTTATTTTTTCCCTTTTTGCCCCCACCCCCGGAAAAATTTCTATGGACGTTTGCTATAAAAACATAATTTATGCTTACCTGATAAATGTATTTCTCTTGTGGTGTATCCAGTCCACGGATCATCCATTACTTGTGGGATATTCTCCTTCCCAACAGGAAGCTGCAAGAGGATCACCCACAGCAGAGCTGTCTATATAGCTCCTCCCCTAACTGCCACCTCCAGTCATTCGACCGAAGACAAGCAAGAGAAAGGAGAAACCATAGGGCGCAGTGGTGACTGTAGTTTAAAAAATAAAATATACCTGCCTTAAAATGACAGGGCGGGCCGTGGACTGGATACACCACAAGAGAAATACATTTATCAGGTAAGCATAAATTATGTGATTATGTAATTACTGATGGCACTGATGTCATTAGTGATATCATTGACGATTTAGATATTATAATTTATTTGTGTAGGATGATTTTAAAGATTGCCACTACTGATACCATTTATTATGTCATAGGTGATGTCACTAGTGATGTCAATGATAATTTAAACAATATTATTTCTCTGATCTATATCATGGGTTATGTCACTACTGATCCATTGATGATGTCATAAGTGATGTCATTGATAGTGTCATCAACAATGTCATGTGTGATATAATCAGCGATGTCATGCAAAGCACCCAGGATGGGGGAAGTTTAAGTTGGGAATTTCATTGCTTTTTAAGGTTTGATTAACAACATAAATTCTAGACATTAACGTAAGTTTATTGCTAATTAATATATATATGTGTTGCACTTGTGTAGGATGTAGTAGTTTGTATCCTGAACCTCAATGAAGGCTAAAAACATTTTTAAAGGGACAGTATACACCAATTATATATAACAGCATGTAATAGACACTACTATAAAGAATAAGATGCACAGATACTGATATAAAAATCCAGTATAAAATCGTTTAAAAACTTACTTAGAAGCTCTCAGTTTAGCTCTGTTGAAAAGGTAGCTGGAAAGCCCACTGCAAGTGGGAAATAGCAGACACTCCCACTCCCCCTTCCTCTGCATATGAAAAGACCCTTTACACAAACAGGAGCAAGCTGGAGAAGGTATACGTCGGTATTCTACAAAACTTTGGGGCTTGGTTAGAAAAGCAGAGCAATGTTATTTAAAAATAAGCAAAACTATTAAAAAACTTAAAAAACAACTTTATGGGCTATATAAATGTATCATCTACAAAACATTTATGCAAAGAAAAAATGAGTGTATAATGTCCCTTTAAATGTCTAAACATTACGCTTCTTATATTTTTAAGCACATTTTACTCTTGCACAAGCGTAAATCCTTATGCAGTAAGATATTTGTCTACAATTAGTAGTGTGAAATTCATAATTTATATACACTAAATATGAAATTTATGCCAAATAGACAAATATTTTCTATATAGCAAGCCACTATGGGTATCTTATTTATGTTCTATACCATAATGTTGTCATTATTTATCTTGATAATGCTATGTTGTCTAGTGCTACCATAGCTTTTTAATCAAGAGTCAGTTGAGCATTTAATTATAAATTTCATTTGTCAGGTCAGAATTTTATTAGAATATGTATTTTATCATAGTTATCGTGGGCAGAGGAGTATTTCGATTTTGTACTGCCCTAAGCATTTAAAGGTTTGCTATCACCTGATGACATAGTGTGAAGCAAAAAGCATCAAGTAGAACTACCCTTAAAAATATGGTGCCCCCACCCAAATCTTACAGCCCTAGACCAAGGCCTATTTGACACATACAAAATACATCCCTGATTTTGGTAATTTAGTGCAGCTAGGGTTGCCAGGCGTCCGGTATTTGACCGGACAGTCCAGTATTTTAAGTTACTGCCCGGTATTTTGTGTTAAAAAATAAACGGACATAGGCAGCTTTTAAGATGATTCAAAGTTTTTACATTTTTTATGTGATCTGGTCCGGACCCCTGGCCGCATCCACCAGCTAATAGCTATACCTAACCCAACCTTCCCAGCCCGTGTTTTTACTTCTACCCTCCTCAACCGGCACTGCAGCACCCCTTCTAGCATGCTATTTAGCTTGCGCGAACTCCGGACTTACAAGCAAGAAGGAAGTGGGCATGACTTTCTTCCTGATTTGTGCCTGTGCGTGCTGTGAGTGTCGGATGTCACGTGATCACGCCCGTGACCTGACATCAGTGAGAAGACCCGCGCTGACACATGCAGACTGCAGCAGCAATTTTAAACTTGTAAGTTCACAAGTTTGTATTATGTTAGGCTCACCTGGCAGAAAAAGAGGCTTCTCTGATGCGCCTTTTTAGCAAGAGGGATGTTGCTTACACAGTTATGCATCTGGCTTTCATAGTTATCAGTGTTTCTAATTCCTACATAGCGTTTTGAATTTCAATGCAATTATTTAAGCGATTCCAATACTTTTTTAAGTCACCTTATAGGCTCTACATGCTCTACAATTGTTTGAAAACTGTTTTTTTAGTTGCTTATCAGATGATATTGTACAGTGAAAGTTGATTTCTGGAGGATCTATAGATAAGAATGGGATTTGATTGGTAAAACTAAGCAGCATTTCTGCACCAAGAAGTATCTTTAAGTTTAGAGGCTTTGTGGCATTATAAAGCATATGTGTATACAGAATTTGTGACTACTGATATTAGTGCTTGCTCCTCTGACTAGAATACAAAGTCAAATCATATATGTGATACACTCTGTAACAAATAAATTATTTAAAGAAAAGGCCATTTATTTAATGTCCCTCTAACCAACAAGAGAGGGATTGCTTTTGAGTATAAGGTGTATAATGGCATCTGCCTTCTTTGTATAATAACCAATCTGTGCCAATATTAGTCAAGGACACTGTATATATCTGTGTGTGTGTGTGTATATTTATATATATATATATGTGTGTGTGTATGTTCTTCTTACTAAATTTCACCCCCCCCCCCGGTGTCCGGTATTTTTGTGGAGGAGACCTGGCAACCCTACCTGTGTGGTATGAGCTATATGTCTCCTGATATGTTTTTACACTATATTTAATAACATTTTGGACTTTTAATCATTTAAGCACTTCATTGTGAGCTCCTCATCGTTTGCTTCGTGTGCTGTAGGTGTTTGGGGGATGCCAGTGAAAGTTAAAGACAATACCTTCCCAAGTGTCTCAGCTGATCAACATCACATGTGCATCACATGAGAGGATTACTTTGCCCTCAAGTGTAGTGTTTCACTACAAGAACGCTGTCCCACGCTGGTTTGGGCTAGCGGTGGTTAAGAGGAACCTTTACATTAATTATACAGGTCACTAGCATGTTCATTCAATCGGTACTAGGAACGAACACGGACATAGATGCTATCCGCTTGATGGCGAGATTTAAAGGGCCATGAAACCCACATTTTTTCTTTCATGATTTAGAAAGAGAATGCAATTTTAAACATCTTTCTAATTTACTTATATTATCTAATTTGTTTTATTCGCTTGATATTCTTTGCTGAAAAGCATATCTAGATATGCTCAGTAGCTGCTGATTGGTTGCTGCACATAGAAGCCTCGTGTGATTGGCTCACCATGTGCATTGCTTTTTCTTCAACTAAGGATAGCTAAAAAATGAAGCAAAATAAATAATAGAAGTAAATTGTAATGTTGTTTAAATTTGTATTCTCTATCTGAATCATGAAAGAAAGATTTTGGGTTTAGTGGCCCTTTAAGCAGTGTGAGTCACTAATACGCTCTTTGTACATTTTTTCATATACTGGATTACACTTGTTTGTTTTTTTGAGGGAACTCTGCTAATTTGATATAACCATTGGAGGATAAAATTACCTCCAGTTAGAAGGCTAAACGTTAATACATTTGGAGGTGTCTTTTAGCTAGTGCACTCTTTACTTTCAATAGAGTTGCAGATGCATTATGTGTTGAGTGTGAAACTTGGTAATATACACACAACATAGCATCTAAGAGATGTTCTCAGACAATTTCAAGGGACGTGAAACAGTGCTCCTCTGGTAAAAAAACGTTAAATCATAGTAACCATGAAAAGAAACTGATTTGTGCTAAAAAAAACAAAAAAAAAACAGCATTACTTGTTTTCTTGCTAAATGAGCATGTAGAAATTCTCAGTGTAGCCATTGCCTACAACTAGATAACAGGGTAGATGATATTACAGAACTTAAAAGGACATTATACACTCATTTTTTTCTTTGCATAAATGTTTTGTAGATTATCTATTTATATAGCCCATAAAGTTTTTTGTTTTTTTTTAAATGTATAGTTTTGCTTATTTTTAAATAACATTGCTTTGATTTTCAGACTCCTAACCAAGCCCCAAAGTTTAATAAGAATACCGACGTATACCTACTCCAGCTTGCTCCTCATATGCAAAAATAGGGGGAGGGTCTTATTTACCACTTGCAGTGGGCTTTCTGACTACCTTTTCAACAGAGCTAAACTGAGAGCTTCTAAGTAAGTTTTTAAACAGTTTTATACTGGATTTTTATATCAGTATCTGTGCATCTTATTCTTTATAGTAGTGTCTATTACATGCAGTTATATGAAAATGAGTGTATACTGTCCCTTTAAAGGGCCATAATAGTTGTAATAATTCATTAGAGCATGTAATTTTAAGACTATATTGGCCCAGTACTGCTGTGTGTTTAACCCCAACAAAAGGGTTAAACACAGGGTATCCGCTTGGGAACTGCAGAGCACTGCTGGTTCTGAGCAGAAACAACTACTGATCCAGTTAGCAGCATTACTTGCGCATCTGAGTAATGCGACTAGCGCTGCTGATTGGATCAGCAGCTGTTTACACTCTGGACAGGCACTTCTGCTTCTATTATTGTGTTGCCTTGTTAATGTGCATTTGTTGATTATGCAATTCTACTGATTTTTTGGGTTAAGCAAACATCATATGATTCATATGAACTAAAAAAGTACAAAACGTGTAACGTTATATATTGTGACAATATATAATAATAAAAAATGCAAAAATAAACCACCTATAAATAATCCATGTCTTTAAATTTCCATGTCTTTAAATTCCCATGTGTATCTCGAATCCCTCAGGTGGAGTCCTCAAAGAAATAGAGAATACAAAAACATAGTGTGATACTGTTTGATATAATTCCCCACACAATCACCTAGATTACGAATTTTGCACTAAACAGGGTGCGAAAATAACGCCAAAAAAGTTGCGTTATTGCACTCTCCATATCGCTGCCATTATGAGTTACTGAAAAGCCTCCTTGTGCTGTGCATTATGGTGCATTAAGCTCCATACCGCACAAAAGCCAAGGGCTGATTTGACGTGCTCGTGCACGCTTTCCCCCATAGACATCAATGGGGAGAAAGTGTAAGAAAAAAAACTAACACCTGAAGCGGGGAATGGAGATCGCCGAAACTCAACCCCATTGATGTCTATGGGGGAAAGAAAGTTACGTTTAAACCTAACACCTTAACATAAACCCCAAGTCTAAACACCCCTAATCCGCCGCTGCCCAACATCGCCGACACTAATAAAAGTTATTAACCCCTAATCCGCTGTTCCCCGACATCGCCGACACTATAATAAAGTTATTAACTAGTAAATCGCCATTGAACTAGCTGATGAGCTGTTTTTCGTTCCTGGTAGAGCGCTTCTCTCTATGTATGCAAATTAAAATGACCCTAGGGAGGTCTCCCTATTGGTGATGGGGGAAACCAGACTTGGATTTCTTGCCCATTGTGCGTAGAGGAATATGGCTGCACCTCACTGACGAGGCCCATAGGAGGCTGAAACAATCATCTGGGGTTGTTCAGAGGAGAATTGCCTGGTATTTCGGGCTGGACTGACCTTACTTGGCGAGATCAGACTAATATACTACAGGAAAATTTTCCTCTGTGAAAAGCACACTGGTCTAAAAGAGGCTGCTCCTGGATGGTAAATCACCATAGAACTAGCAGATGAGCTGTTGTTCGTTCCTGGTAGAGCTCTTCTCTCTTTGTGTGCAAATTAATATGATCCTAGGGAGGTCTCCCTATGGGTGATGGGGGAAACCAGACGACCACCGCTCCCCGACATCGCCACCACTAAATAAAATTATTAACCCCTAAACCGCCGCTCCCCGACATCGCCGCCACTAAATAAAATGATTAACCCATAAACATCCGGCCTCCAACATCGCCGCCACTAAATAAACCTATTAAAGGGACACTCAATCAAAATTAAACTTTCATTATTCAGATAGAACATGCCATTTTAAACAACTTTCCAATTTACTTCCATTAACTAAATGTGCACAGTTTTTTTATATTTAAACTTTTTGAGTCACCAGTTCCTACTAAGCATGTGCAAGAATAAGTGTGTATGCATTTGTGAATGGATGATGGCTGTCACATGGTGCGTGTCTGCATTTGTTATTGGCTGATGGCTGTCACATGTACAGGGGAAGTGGAAAAAGACATAACTTTTAAAATTGTCAGAAAAAAATCTACTACTCATTTGAAGTTCAGACTAAGTGCTATTGCATTGTCTTGTTATCTTGCATTTGTTGATTATGCAAATCTACTGTGTTGACTGGTCATTTAACCCCTAAACCTCCGGCCTCCCACATCGACCCCACTAAATAAACCTATTAACCCTTAAACCTCCGGCCCCCCACATTACAAAACTCTAAATTAACGTTTAAACACACAACGATTGGAGGAAGCCTGTTTCGTCATCGATCTGCAAAATACTAAAGGAGATGCTGGCGGAGAATCGTCGATCTGTTTACTGTAGTGAAATGGTAAGTATTTAAAAGAAAAAGCGTGTTTGTAAAGTTTGATGTATTAAAGCGCCCCTGTTTTTAAGAGTATTTTTAGATACTGGGCACTAATTCCTTCAACTTTTTACAATCACTTTAATACAGAATTCCTTATTGGCTGCTAAACGTTGTTTGTATTTTGTTTGATTGAATGGATTAATGGTGCAGTACTGTCAATATTTATAATATGAGTGACAAGGATTTAGCGTTTAAACATTTATCTGATTCTGGATCACACCCAACATTTGAAGTAAACAACTAGTCACCGTTATGCTCTTAAAATATGTTACATTATTATTTGCTTTGTTCCTAATATTAAGTGCACAAATTTGAGGTCTCATGTGGGTCAGGAATTTCATCTTGTGTTGGTGTGTGGTAGGCAGAGGGACTGCAGGGCCAGGGGTTTCATTTGAATATTTAACTAAAAGAGGGGCTGCAGGGCAAAAGGTCTGATCTTACATGTGTCTGAGTCAGAGGCTTCAGGCCTGGGTTTGTTATGAGGTTTAAATACAGCACTTGTGGGAGATGAAAATTCTAATAGTTTTATGAGATACAACTGTGGTCAGGAGTCACAAAGTAAACTTGTCTTGACACAGAGTCTCACATATGTCCTAGATCATAGACAATTTTAGAAACCCTACTCCTAGAATGGTTTCTAGTGGTTAGTAAAGTCACAATATGAGACAGAGATCACACTACAGGGTAAATTTATCATGGTGCGGACAGACATGATCCGCTTTAGCAAATCATGTCCGCCGCACATCTATAAATGCCGACAGCATACGCTGTCAGCATTTATCATTGCACCAGCAGTTCTTGTGAACTGCTGGTGCAATGTGCCCCCTGCAGATCGCTAGCAGGGGGTGTCAATCAACCCAATCGTATTCGATCGGGCTGATTGCTGTCCGCCACCTCGGAGGTGGCGGACGAGTTAAAGAGCAGCGGTCTTAGGACCGCTGCTTCTTAACTTCCACTTCAGGCGGAACTGAAGCAGAGTGGGTCGGAAGCAGCATCCGCTGCTTCATAAATCAACCCCTAAGAATAATCATTTTCACACTTGGAAAGGGAATGATGGAGGAAATTGGGTTGCAGGTTGACAATCAATCTGGCATTTTTTTTTATTACAAACTAAAATATTTTAATTCTGGGGTGGAGCCAACTTTCGATACGACAAGACATGTTTCAGGGAGCTCCTGCGGCTAATATACATTTAATAGATTCTATAGAGGCGGATTTCATCAAATTTAGAGAAAAAAAGCCCACATCGCAAGTTAATTCATGCGGAGATCGTTATCTTAACTGGATAAGACATTCGCTGCATTAAAACCTCAACTTTTCCTCTGGAAAGTTATGACCCAGTGCATATAAAATGGCGGCTCATCCTTATGCTATATTGCTTCTGCTAATATCCTGAAAAAGTCTTCAAACTTGAGCCTGCTAGAGGAAAGGATCCCTTAACGCGAGCGGTATATATATTTATACAAGAAAACTAATTTGTTTCTGACCCTCACGCTTCAGCTATGGCACCGAGTGAGGAGGAATTTTATCTTGCAATACATGCGGCCTTACAGGAGATAGAGCTTCAAATGGCTGTCGGATTCGCCAGTATTTCAGACGCCATGAGACTTGGCATGACACATCCTGAGATCCCAGTATGCGGCAAGACAGAAAACGCACTACAGCCGACTCACAAAGAAAGATTTGACTCACCTGAGGAGCTGATCACAGTAACTACAGAGGGCCTTCTCACGGATGTGCCTAGTCCCACTGAAGATACCGCTCCATGCTGCGACAGCTTTGACTGGGGGAAATCGGTTTACCCCCGAGAACAGGAAGATAAGCAACGGATTGTGCTGTTGGAGATCCCTGTAGGGATCAAACCAGTAGGCTGGTCATCTGAGATTGGGAATCAAGAGGAGCAGTCCCTACCGCTCTACATCTTTGACGTCTGCAATTATACCATTAGTGCACATCGCTACAGTCCCTTTGAATGCACATATGATATGGTGCTATACGTCCTGCTGTCATATGAGGTGCACCACTCAATTTTGCCCATACCAGGCTCTTACCATATGCTCCTACAAAGTGACCGAGATTCAATCTGGGACCCGGGGGGGTCACAATACCTCTGGCTATCTGCAGGGTTTGTGCCACTCGATCCTGCAAAGGGACTGCAACCCAGCTTGAGATCCAAGAGGACACTGTTCATATATATACATATCTACTACTAGCCCTTGTGTCGGCCCAATAGCTAGTGAGGACTCTTACAGCTGATCAGTAATATTTGTTTTTGCATGTACTTTTTCTGGAACTTTATTTCATGATCGGTGGGAAACTTGTTTCTATAGATATCCCTATTGAATATGCTAGCTACTTCCTTAACATACAGTACCCCACACCTTAAATATATGTAGTACTACTTTCCCATCAGGTCTTAGCAGGTGTTGGTTATATGCTATATTAAGTGTTCTTACTTATGCTAACAGTGATACATGATCTTCTCTTGCTTTGACATACCTGTGTTTACTGAAATAACACTGCCTATCGCCTATGGTTATAAAACACCATATATATATCATAATTATGGGCCCTGTGGCTCTTGATGCTACAGAGTAGTTGGTACATGCACAGATACCTCCCTATTGGGATTTATTATATGTTTAATTGTTTCACCGGAAGCCACAGAGGTTCATGTCTTTCACTACTTTAGCATTCATAGTCGGGGCCCAGCTTTTATCCCGTGACAGCTTAAGTGAATAGCTCATCAAATTTATAGTTATATAAGAGTATACACTATGCAAACTTACTTTAGACATTGTTATTTATTTTATGTATAAGGGATGGTTTCTTATCAGCCTGTCAGCAAGAGATCCATAGCTCTCCGATAACATGGCCTTCTCATTGCCTCCAAGGAAATCCCCCCCATAATGTTATTCATTATCTACTTATATCGTCTGAACTTGTTTCTGTATAGGGGGGAGCAGTTAGTCTTTAATATGCAGGAGATATGCAGCATAGACTTTGTGGTAACATGCACTATGTCCTTCTGTAGCTATTTATAAATGCCCTATATCTAAGTTAACTAAGCATCCAATTTATGTTTAAGACATATATATAACGAACCTATGTTAATATTTATGTGTCCCCAAGTTCTATTTATATATCTATTTATGTCTCAGAGAAAACAGACTAAGTGATGAATATTACCTTGCATGAGTGAGTATCTGTGTATATGTATATTTATACATGCATGTGTGTGTACCACTTGAAATACCCACTCATATATTCTCACCAGGTTATTACAGAAATTCTTTGAACTAATCATGCTATGTTTATGCTTTGTTGTATTTATGTTCCTAGGATATGGCATTCCTTATGTTGAGTTAATACTAAATTACTAGTTTCTGGTGGGCTCCTCCCCTCCCTTTCCCGCCGGTACTGGTTGCCTGCGGGTCATACCCCTATGCCTTTCTCCCACATCACCTATAGTTGGTAACTCCTTAGGGGAGGGGCTCACCTGAAAAATTTCTCATGCTCCATGTGCACTAATGTCCCCCTCCTCAATTAATAATGCTGGGAGCTACCCCTATCCATTTTATAGAGAGTCAATCCCTAGTCTTGGTCAGGATACAGTTGTATTATATGTCTAATTCTACTCCAGTCTGCATATCCCGTATACTAAGATTCATTCTGGTATATAAAGCATTGTTCCCAGGTTATAATGAGACTAATGAAAGATCTCCACTATATCCCTTTAATTAAGTATTCCAATTTATACTCTGTCTAGATAATATCAGGAGTGTACTTGGCAATTAAAACTAGTGCTCACTTAGAGTCCTGATAACAGGAAGTTTAAGATTGACGTCACAACTGGCTCCGCCCTCCATCCTCCCCCCCCCCTTATTACATATCGAGCGGCTCTTGCCCGCTGCATCCCTCCCCCCCCCTTTACTCTGTAAGGCTAATCCCTCCCCTGGCCCTAATTGTTTCTGAGTGGACGCTTTAATATACTTCCTATATGGCCTAAGGAGGACTATTTTTGTTTTATTGTTATTACTTTTATTATAAAACTGGAGTCTTATAGTTAATTGACCAAATTCTATAACATTACGTGTGATTTTGGATTTATTATACCCTTAATGTAGGGTTTTGTTTGTAACACTTATTCAACAATATTGTAATTGCACTTTTCTGTAATTGCTTTGGGGCATAACCTTGGTTGTAATTGTTTATGACTTCAATAAAAAATATATTTAAAAAAAAAAATAAAAAAAAATAAAAAATAAAAATATTTTAATTCTGAAAAAAAAATATTGAGGGAAGGAGTATCTCGGAAATCCTATTGAGAAAAATGGGGTGTATCTATTCTACGGACTTAACAGAATATAGGGCTGGTCTCCAAAAATTTTCCAGGGGTTGGGGAACGAAGCCGAAGTATAAAATGGTGAAGGTAAAAAGCAGTACAGATTAAAGACGTGTATTTGTTTTCAGATTAAACAAAATGAAAAGCGAATAGAGCGGCCAAAGTATATTCGGGGAAACAAATTTCCCTGAAAATGCATAACAAAAATTTCATCCAAAACAACATTTTCTTTCCTGCACATCTCTAGAATAGATCATACATATTAACTATACAGTACAGTCTAAGGGGCATATCTATCAAGCTCCGGATAGAGCTTGAGGCCCCGTGTTTCTGGCGAGCCTGCAGGCTCGCCAGAAACACCAGTTATGAAGCAGCGGTCTAAAGACCGCTGCTCCATAACCTGTCCGCCTGCTCTGAGCAGGCGGACAGACATCACCACAATTCAACCTGATCGAGTACGATCGGGTTGATTGACACCCCCCTCTGCTGGCGGCCGATTGGCCACGATTCTGCAGGGGGCGGCATTGCACCAGCAGCTCTTGTGAGCTGCAGGTGCAATGCTGAATACGGAGAGCGTATTGCTCTCCGTATTCAGCGAGGTCTGGCGGACATGATACGCACTGTCGGATCAGGTCTGCCAGACTTTCTTAAATAGAGGCCTAACAGTTTAATCTTAGACCGTCAAACATGGATGGCTCTAGACCGTTGCATTTGAGGTGCAAAAAAATCCTAAAGCTTAAATATGAAGCATGGAAAGGTACAGGTGGGAACCTTGTGCTTTTCTACCTTTTCCTACCTGTATTAAGTTTTCTAAATCCAATTTTACCTTCTTTAACCCTTTCCATGTTCTGTGTAGATCATTGGGCAATGGCACTCTATCTTGCTAATTCAGGGCAATGGTACCTTTGAGGTTTGGAGTGCTACAGTAATGATTCTGGTTGTATATAGCACCCCCAGAAGCCACTGCTGTTTCCAGGTACCTTTAAAAGTGTTGCTTCTCTGAGCAGTTATCAGTCACATATATGGTCCTTGCAGTGACACTGGTTTCCTGTTATGGCTCTAGCACATAGCTCCTAATTCATCATATATAGCATATTTCATTGATATATCCTATGTACAGATGCAAAATCAACTGCAGAGAGATTAAATATCAAGGCAGGTGGTAGAATTAAATTACAATTTCACCTCTGTGAAGAGGTTAGTGAGGGACAGAAAGTAGAATTCAACAAAGTATTTTTAAAGAAATTGCTTTCCATATTTTAATTCCTGTATCCCCTCAGGGTTTGGTTATTTCTGTCACATAGTTATCCAATTAAAATGAAAAGTTGGAGCCTTATCCTTTAGGCGAGGACAGCTGGCAGCTGCTTAGTTTTTAGAAAGTCTTTAATCTTTCCATAAATATTTAACAAGAATTGCTCGATACACAAAATGAACGGAGGTGAGAAATAAAAGGGAAAATGGTCGAAATAAGCAGAACTAACTGGAGGGGACAGATTCTGAGGAAACACGTGGTGTGTGTAGTGTCTATTTGAGATGTTAGGAATGTGTCACGTACACATACTGTTAAACACAATTTTCTTTGGGAATAAATTTATGAAGTTCTGTACAATCAGACTCAGAACTGACGGATGCATGATGTGGAATGGGGCGCTAAACCGGAAAAATTGGGATCTGCTAAAACTTAAATTGAGGTTCCACTCTGGTAGTTTGGAAGATAAGACCAACATAAATTCATTTCTGCTAGAAAATTGCAGAGTGAATTCTTTGTGAGAATGAATTTCAATAGCACAGTAATACACAGCGTTGCACAACCCATTCTTTATAGTGGAGTATGTCTTTGTCATGCAATAACTCTTTATTTATGAATGTGTATAACCACATATGTATAACTTTATTTATTTCTCTATTTTATGTGTTAAATTGTGAATAGAATTGTGAGCTTTAATTTATATACTTTCCTGAATATTCAGGAATATACAAAATGTAAAAAAAAACTATGCCCAGACAACTTGGTGTATAAAATAATCTGTGTTGTGTGATGTGATTTTTACACTGATGTTTATTTTACTTAAAGGGACAGTCTACTCCAGAATTTTTATTGTTTAAAAAGATAGATAATCGCTTTATTACCTATTCCCCAGTTTTGCATAACCAACACGGTTATATTAATATACTTTTTACCTCTGTGATTACTTTGTATCTAAGCATCTATTCAGGTCTTTTGACAGACTTGCATTTTAGCCAATCCGTGCCCTCTCAGAAGTAACTCCACCGGCGTGAGCACACTGCTATCTATATGGCACACATGAACTTACTCCATCTAGCTGTGAAAAACTGTCAAATGCATTCAGATAAGAGGCGGCCATCAATGGCTTAGAAATTGGCATATGAGCCTACCTAGGTTTAGCTTTCAACTAAGATTACCAAGAGAACAAAGCAAATTTAATGATAAAAGTAAATTGGAAAGTTGTTTACAATGACATGCCCTATCTGATTCATGAAAATTTAATTTTGACTAGATTGTCTCTTTGTTTTCATAAATATTTTGTTGTCCTGAATTAGCTAATCTATTTTAACCCTTTCTGCTGGCAATTTTCTGCAGTATTTCATTTTTTTGTCTATATTTGTATGTAGATGTGTGACATGGGTAGTAGATGTATCCTTGTGAAAGTATAACACACAAAGATCTGGATTTGCACAGATCTTTGTGTGTTGCACTTTCAAACAAAAAAATCCGGCTTTGAAAAGAGACAAGTGGCGCTACCTGCGTTCATATTCAGCATTCATTTATATAAATGCATGCTAAATGAAATTCTTCTGAAATTTTAATTCTAAATCCATTTTTCTGTGATGTTTCTGATGATAATAGATAGATAGATGATGATAGATAGATAGATAGATAGATAGATAGATACATAATAGATAGAATAGAGAGAGATGGATGATAGATGATAGATATATAGATAGATAGATGGCAAACATGCTAGTGGTCAGTATTTGAATCGTTTAAGATCTTGCTATGCATAGGTCACATTTGAATATCAGATCAATTATATACACTAGAATTAATTACTTGAATGAATTGTATCATGTGAGTGTTTACTTAACAAGTTTACAATTCATGAAAGGTAAATGGTACTTTGACTCCTATTGAATTAAAATTCCAAAGACCTGCAGCTGAATTATACTGATGAATAATTATGTATTGCGCTTAGATCTTTTATTTGGAACAACATATCAAGTAAATTGCTTCTGACAGTTTCTCTAATTTGCATCTCAAAATATTCTAAGGGAAATATGTCTTTGCCCCTTTTACATCCTGCAGACACCACTTCATTTAATGATGCTATTAATTGTTTACAATTTTATTCCGCTAATTGGGCAAATGCAAATACAAAAGCAACAGCAGACGAGACCTCAACAGAACATGAGTCATTGACACCACAAAACAATGTTGCTTTGATATAGCAAGTTTATATCAAATAGACAATGTCATTCACATCATAAATATTTCACTTATTGTGAACATTTATCCAAAATATCATTTCCAGCACTTAACACAATTTTTTAACTGAAACACATAAATGTGAAAGAAGAAAAACAAATATAGTAACATTGGGTCAAAGGGTTTTAAATATCTATTTTGAATTCTTTTGAAAACATTAAAGATCAATCTTCTCTAATAAATCTGCCAAATATATATATAAAAAACTTGGTTACATCCCACAACTTTTACAACTTAAAAGGAAAAGCTAGAGCAATTTATAGTATTCAGTTCCCAAAGGAGACACAGAGGCTGAATTTTCAAGTGTCTGTCGGACCTGATCCGACAGTGCGGATCAGGTCCGACAGACATCACTGAATGCAGAGAGCAATACGCTCTCTGTATTCAGCATTGCACCAGCAGCTTACAAGAACTGCTGGCGCAACACCGCCCCCTGCAGATTCGCGGACAATCGTCCACCAGCAGGGAGGTGTCAATCAACCCGATCGTACTTGATCGGGTTGAATTGTGGAGTTTCCTGTCCGCCTCATCAGAGCAGGCGGACAGCTCACCTTCCCGACCCGTGTTCACACTTGGAAGGAACCCCCACCCACCACAACATGTGTCTAGTGCCGGCTCTACACGCAGCACAATGAGACACTTCAATCCGCCATACTTTGCTCCTACTCCAGAACAGTTCCAGCCAGGTCACATCACTCACGTTCCTTCTCAGCACAAGGAACATGACTGGAGGACTGGAGTGCGGGGGTGTCCCTCTTTCAAATTTTGAAATATTGGGAGGTATGTGACAGGCTCATCAGGCATCATTTACAACAATGACATATTGACATTCATTCACAGACAATCATTATGATTGTTGTGAATGAATATGTCATGTATAGTTTGTAGGAGTAATGGCATGACAGCACAGTACAGTGTGTGCGTGTGTGTGTGTGTGTGTGTGTATATATATATATATATATATATATATATATATATATATATATATATATATATATATATATATATATTATATAAAAAGTTTACACACCCCTGTTAAAATGTCAGGTTTCTGTGATGTAAAAAAAATGAGACAAAGATAAATCATTTCAGAACTTTTTCCACCTTTAATGTGACCTATAAACTGTACAAATCAATTGAAAAACAAACTGAAATCTTTTAGGTAAAGGGAAATAAAAATAAAAAAATAAAATAATATGTCTCATTTTTTACATCAGAAAAACATGACATTTTAACAGGGGTGTGTAGACTTTTTATATCCACTGTATGTGTATATATATATATATATATATATATATATATATATATATATATATATATATATATATATATATATATATATATATATATATATATATATATAAAATGAGGTTAGGATTAGTAGAGAAAAACCTGAGCTGTAGTTCAGGTATGCAAAGACAGGGAATTCAGCACTCTTTTAAAAAAACACACTAAGCTCGAGGCGGAGGATACAAAATAGATTTAATCACGGGAACAACAGACCCCCCTCCACACAGAGGGCCCTGTAGCTAAACAATGGGGTGTCAAAAGTGTCAAAACATGAAGCAAGTGAGAAAAGATAAACAATAACATAATTGAGTTAAAATGCAGAATTTATATCATGCAACTAAACCTGACCGGTCAGGGATGTAACGCCAGTAAAGAGTGAAAATCGTCTGATAGCAACAATAAAACAGAATGTTAGTATAGCAACAAACATCGGTGCAGATAGATTATATATGCGTACATTGTGGGTAATCCTTTCAGACCTGCTACTCCCAGCTGCACTCAGCACCTCTTGTATAAAGGTATAATTGCTAGGCAGGTATGTATGAATCAGGATCTAAGCAGTCTTAAATAGGAGAGCCCAGTAACACCAGTAAAGAATGAAAATCGTCTGCTAGCAACATTAAAACAGAATGTTAGTATAGCAATAAACATCGGTGCACATAGATCATATATGCGGATATAGTGGGTAATCCTTTCAGACCTGCTACACCCAGCTGCACTCAGCACCTCTTGTATAAAGGTATAATTGCTGGGCAGGTACGTATGAATCAGGATCCAAGCAGTCTTGAATAGGAGAGCCCACTAAATGTGTACACAATGAAAGCACAAAGCAGAAAAGTTAAATGCATGTGCCTAAGCAGGAATAACATAGCAATGAATCCAGCACAAAGTCCAGCACAAGTGTCAAAATCAATCTCAACAATGGTTCTGTGGTCCGCACGCCAAGCAGTATGGATAAAGCAAAGCGGTAGGTATCCAAAGGTTAATGCGAGAGGACAGACTTTCAATAGCAGGAAAACTTGTCAGGCATTCACTGGCTTAATCTGTCAGCACCTAGAAGCTTGTTATCTGTTATGCAAAAGAAACCCTTCGACAGGGAAAGCATACGGCAGGAGTACACAGTAACTTGTCACAGATGGTTAAAGAATGGTGCAATACGACCTTATCCGTTGGATTGATATAAACTATGCCCTGACGAAGCCCGGTCTAAAGGATTAGACGAGCGGGTGAAACGCGCGTCTGCATAGGTACAAGCCGACCGGATCTCGTGATGAACGCTGGTATTATGGTGCTTCTCAGCTTCGCCTAAGGAGGTGCGTGCAGCGTTCGGCTGCAAAGGAATCTTGGCTGGCAGCACAGAAATTCTAACAGTGCAAGTCTACACGTTTATATCAATCCAACGGATAAGGTCGTATTGCACCATTCTTTAACCATCTGTGACAAGTGACTGTGTACTCCTGCCGTATGCTTTCCCTGTCGAAGGGTTTCTTTTGCATAACAGATGACAAGCTTCTAGGTGCTGACAGATTAAGGCAGTGAATGCCTGACAAGTTTTCCTGCTATTGAAAGTCTGTCCTCTCGCATTAACCTTTGGATACCTACCGCTTTGCTTTATCCATACTGTTTGGCGTGCGGACCACACAACCATTGTTGAGATTGATTTTGACACTTGTGCTGGACTTTGTGCTGGATTCAATGCTATGTTATTCCTGCTTAGGCACATGCATTTAACTTTTCTGCTTTGTGATTTCATTGTGTACACATTTAGTGGGCTCTCCTATTCAAGACTGCTTAGATCCCGATTCATACGTACCTGCCCAGCAATTATACCTTTATACAAGAGGTGCTGAGTGCAGCTGGGTGTAGCAGGTCTGAAAGGATTACCCACTATATACGCATATATGATCTATGTGCACCGATGTTTATTGCTATACTAACATTCTGTTTTATTGTTGCTAGCAGACGATTTTCATTCTTTACTGGTGTTACTGGGCTCTCCTATTTAAGACTGCTTAGATCCTGATTCATACATACCTGCCTAGCAATTATACCTTTATACAAGAGGTGCTGAGTGCAGCTGGGAGTAGCAGGTCTGAAAGGATTACCCACTATGTATGCATATATGATCTATCTGCACCGATGTTTGTTGCTATACTAACATTCTGTTTTATTGTTGCTATCAGACGATTTTCACTCTTTACTGGCGTTACATCCCTGACCGGTCAGGTTTAGTTGCATGATATAAATTCTGCATTTTAACTCAATTATGTTATTGTTTATCTTTTCTCACTTGCTTCATGTTTTGACACTTGTGACACCCCATTGTTTAGCTACAGGGCCCTCTGTGTGGAGGGGGGTCTGTTGTTCCCGTGATTAAATCTATTTTGTATCCTCCGCCTCGAGCTTAGTGTGTTTTTTTAAAAGAGTGCTGAATTCCCTGTCTTTGCATACCTGAACTACAGCTCAGGTTTTTCTCTACAAATCCTAACCTCATTATATTCATTTATAAGGGTCTGCACCACATTATCCCCTTTGTGGGAGATATGGACATGTAGTTATCAGTCCATAGTACTATTATATAGCTCTATATATCTCGTAGCGATTACGTCCCCTCTGTATTTTCATTTAAATATATATATATATATATATATATATATATATATATATATATATATATATATATATATATGCTGTATTAGGCTCCAATGTGTGATTTTGTAAAATGTTGGGATGGTGGTGTGCCGCCGGATTTTTTTATGTAAAAAAGTGTGCCACGGCAAAAAAGAGGTTGAAAATCACTGACCTAGATGTTCCAACAATGTTAAGCAAAATTGGAGAAAATCCTGGTGTTCAGCTGACTTTCAGCATTACAAGTTCATCTTAAACTCCTACTATTCTGCCCTTAACAACCTTTCCAAGCAGGATTACTTCTCTATTCTTACATCTACTCTTTCTTAAAAACCCAAAATGTCTGTTCACTTATATTACCCTTCTCCTCCCTCCCCCACCTCCTATTTCCACTTCTCTCTAAGCTCAAGATTTTGCCAACCATTACAACAACAAAATAGATTCTCTCAGAAATTAAATCATCTCTCAACACACTACCAGTCTCCCACCCCCTCAACCGTTCACTGATTTCATCCTGGATGTCCTCTCACTACCTTAAAGTGAATGTCAACTTTCATGGTAAAGTGCCCGGTTTTAAAAAAAAAAACTATTTAAAACAGGAGCAAATACTTACCTTATTCTCCTGAAATGCTGGATCGCCGATTCCCCCACCTGCTTCTTCCTGCTGTACTTACACAGCAATGACGAAACCGGCTTCCTCCAATCATGGAGTGGCCTCACCAGATGAACGCTCATGGGGGGAAGCCATGATTGGAGAGAGCGGGTTTCGTCATTGCTGACGAAGTACAGAGGAGCTGCAGGCATGGGATCAGCATGGGATCGGCATGGGATCCATTGTTTCAAATGAAGAAGGTAAGCATTTGTAAAATCCGGTGCAATGTAAACTTTCATGAATGAAAGTGTCCCTGTTTTTAATTTATTTTTTAGAAACCGGGCACTTTATCATGAAAGTTGACATTCACTTTAAGCTAAATCTCTCCAAAACTGAGCTCCTTATTTTTCCCTCTTCCTCCAAAATCCCTACTTCCGAACTTTCTCTAACTGTTGATAGTAACATCAATACCCCAACCCTGCATGCCTGATGTCTTGGGGTCACACTTGACTCAGATCTCTCTTTCACTCCCCACATCCAGTCTTTGGCCAATTGCTGCCGCCTCCACCTTAAAAACATCTCCAAAATTTGCCACTTCCTCACACAAGACTCAACGAAGACTTTAATCCATTCTCTCATCATTTTCTGCCTTGTCTATTGCATCTACTCCATCCTCTCTGGCCTTCCTAGTTGCCATCTATCTCCCTTACAATCCATAATAAAAACCTCTGCTAGGCTGATCTTCCTTACATGTCACTCCTCATATGCTGCACCTCTCTGCCAGTCCCTTCACTGGCTTCCTATAACCTACAGAATAAAACTCAAAATCCTGACTAACTTTTAAAGCTCTCAATAACACTGCTCCACCCTATATCTCCGACCTCATCTCCAGATAGTCTCCCTCCCATCCCCTTCACTCTGCTCATGATCTCCTCCTCTCCTCATCTCTTGTCACCTCCTCACATTCCTGTCTACAAGACTTCTCCAGACAGGCCTCTATTTTGTGTAACTCCACTAGACTCTCCCCTAGTTTTCAAACTTTCAAGTGCTCCTTAAAGACTCTACTGTTCAGGGATGCATATAATATACACTAACATTGTTTTATCTTAGTTCCTCTCCTCCTTTAGTTATCTCCTTGAACCCCCTTAGCATGTAAGCCTATGAGCATAGCTGCTTTGTGGATCACCTTCACGAGAGCTGATTTACAACAGTGATACTCTTGGCAGGGCCCTCTATTGCTTTGTCTCCCATAATTGTTACCTTGCATATTAGACCCATGTTTTTAGTGCTGCAGAATCTGTTGGCACTCTACAAATAACTGATAATAATAACTACAAATCTATGTCAGAGTCACCTTTTTCATGTCTGGCTTATCCTTTAGGTGAGGACAGTTGACAGGTAGAAAAAGTTGATAATCATACAACCACCAAGCCAAATTCCACAGGTTTACTGGGTCGCCATAATCTCACCCAGGCAAAAAAATAGTGAAGCCTTGTGCTCAGAAAATGTTTTTAATATAATACTTACATAAAAAATGTCATGATTTAATAAAAAGTCCTAGGAAGTTTACAATAGCACTTGTGCTCCACTTCTTCCTTCTTGCGATCATCTAGCAATACACAAAAAATATTCAAAAGCTAACAGAGCAAAAACTCTAAATATTTTCCCTACTATAAATTGTCTCCATTGTTTCCACTGTCCAAGAGGACCAATGGAGCAAAACCAAGATCGAGCCAGGAACTTATTTGCCACCTTCAAGGCAGAATTGGCCCTACGGTCTGGAATCCCTCCCATTCCCATAAACCAAGGCAGCTCAAAAGCCTCCAAAGCTTATTTGTTGACAAATTTCTATATATTTAATCTCTGGTAAGAAGTCAAATGCATAGGGCAAGTTACTAAAAAGAGAAGTATTTCTTATTAACTAGGCTTTGTCAAGCAGTGAAGTGCTATTTCTAAACTTTGTTTCTAGAATTTGTAGTCAGAGAGAATTTCAGATATAAAGAGAAGGTTATAAAGGCATGAACTGTCAAGACACACATTTGCAATACACAATCTCTATACATACAAACTTTTGAGCTGTCTAGTAAAGAAGCTTTCAGGCTCCAGTGAGTTGTGAATTGGTATTTGACCGAGAAAGACAGTTGTGATCATAAATTAAAGGTGAGATATATTCAGCCACAAAAAAACAACTAAACTTCAACATAGAAGTAAAAAAATATTTATTTTTTGTGGTAGGGGAAGTAAAGTACATGAAGCCAGAGAACCCAGGTTTCAGAAATGCAACTGCTGCTTCTTAAAAACAGTATTTTGACGTATTTGTGAAATGCACTTGACCCACTAAGTTTCCATGTTCCCCAGTCCCAAACACAAGCAACATCCTTCCTCCAGACCCCAGTAAAACACACTTTTTGGTATTAAATCTGGACACAGAATGTTTGTTGAATACTGTATATAAAACATTTTACAAACCTTAAAAAAATAAAATAATATACAATAAACATGGTGTAAAACTTTAAACAACACAGCAGTTGTAGTCCAACTTCCTAACCTCTTGTAGACATAGCCTTATTATAATCTGGACAGCAATAACCTGCTAACTCCTTCATCACCAATGTTTCATACAACTCTAAGGAACACGATGCCCAAGGAGCTATTTAAAATGCTCTCTCACATAATTGGGGAGGAAAAACCATTATCAGAACTGGCCATGATCAGGATACAGAAAAGAAGGATGAATAGCACCACACCCCCAATGCTGTGACAATACCAACATTCAATAACCCAAATAAATAACGATGTGGATTGACAGGAAGGTGATTCACACACTGTGCCAACAAAATGGCATGCAGCTCTTCTGCTCCACTACTTAAATACCTCCTTTAGCCTATACCTCAAACTTCACCCATGAAAGAGGCCTCCCTTACTCCCTGAATCAAAGGACATGTGCGGTTCGTTTCGGATTTATTTGGAAATTCGGAAAATTCGGTAAATTCGGAGATTCGGATCAATTCGGATTTCCGAATTAAAATACTTCCGAATCTACCGAATGAATCCAAAATAGCTGCCGTATCTCCGAATAAATCCGAATTAGCTCGGTAAAATTCGGCATTCCCCATAGGAAACAATTGGGGCAGTTTCAGCTGAAAAAAAACCTAACACCGCAGCCCCATTGTTTCCTATGGGGAAACACTAAGTCTGCACCTAACACCCTAACATGTACCCCGAGTCTCTAAAAACCCCTAATCTGACACTTATTAACCCCTAATCTGCCGCCCCCGCTATCGCTGACACCTGCATTATTTTATTAACCCCTAATCTGCCGACCGAATATCGCCGCCACCTACATTATAGCTATGAACCCCTAATCTGCTGTCCCTAACATCGCCGACCCCTACATTATAGTTATTAACCCCTAATCTGCCCCCCCCAATGTCGCCGCAATCTAACTACAAGTATTAACCCCTAATCTGCTGACCCAATATCGCCGCCACCTACATTATAGCTATTAACCCCTAATCTGCTGTACCTAACATCGCCGACCCCTACATTATAGTTATTAACCCCTAATCTGCCCCCCCAACGTCGCCGCAATCTAACTACAAGTATTAACCCCTAATCTGCCGACCTGATATCGCCGCAACCTAAAATTATAGCTATTAACCCCTAATCTGCTGTCCCTAACATCGCCGACCCCTACATTATAGTTATTAACCCCTAATCTGCCCCCCCCCCCCACGTCGCCGCAATCTAACTACAAGTATTAACCCCTAATCTACCGACCGCAAATCGCCGCCACTATAATAAATGTATTAACCCCTAAACCGCCGCACTCCCGCCTCGCAAACACTATAATACATTTTATTAACCCCTAATCTGCCCTCCCTAACATCGCCGCCACCTACCTACAATTATTAACCCCTAATCTCCCGCCCCCAATGTCGCCGCTACTATAATAAGGTTATTAACCCCTAAACCTAAGTCTAACCCTAACACTAACACCCCCTAACTTAAATATAATTTAAATAAAACGAAATTAATTTACTATAGTTAAATAAATGAATCCTATTTAAAACTAAATACTTACCTGTAAAATAAACCCTAATATAGCTGCAATATAACTAATAGTTATTTTAGGATTTATATTTATTTTACAGGCAACTTTGTATTTATTTTAACTAGGTACAATAGTTATTAAATAGTTAATTACTATTTAATAGCTACCTAGCTAAAATAAATACAAATTTACCTGTAAAATAAATCCTAACCTAAGTTACAATTACACCTAACATTACACTATCATTAAATAAATTAACTACAAGTACCTACAATTATCTACAATTAAATAAACTAAAGTACAAAAAAACAAAACACTAAATTACAAAAAAAAACAAACACTAAATTACAAAAAATAAAAAAATATTACAAGAATTTTAAACTAATTACACCTAATCTAAGTCCCCTAATAAAATAACAAAGCCCCCCAAAATAAAAAAAATGCCCTACCCTATACTAAATTACAAAAGTTAACAGCTCTATTACCTTACCAACCCTTAAAAGGGCCTTTTGCGGGGCATGCCCCAAAGAAAACAGCTCTTTTGCCTGTAAAAAAAAACACAATACCCCCCCCCCACATTACAACCCACCACCCACATATCCCTACTCTAACCAAACCCCCCTTAAATAAACCTAACACTACCCCCCTGAAGATCTCCCTACCTTGAGTCGTGTTCACCCAGCCGGGCCGAAGTCTTCATCCGATGGGGCAGAAGAGGACATCCAGACCGGCAGAAGTCTTCATCCAAGCGGGGCAAGAAGAGGTCTTCCATCCATCATACAAGTACCAAAATACAAACAAACACTAAATTACCAAAACTAATAAAATATTACAATAATTTTAAACTAATTACACCTAATCTAAGCCCCCTACTAGCTATTAATATAGCTACAATATAACTAATAGTTACATTGTAGCTATTTTAGGATTTATATTTATTTTACAGGCAACTTTGTATTTATTTTAACTAGGTACAATAGTTATTAAATAGTTAATAACTATTTAATAACTACCTAGCTAAAATAAATACAAATTTACCTGTAAAATAAATCCTAACCTAAGTTACAATTACACCTAACACTACACTATCATTAACCCCTTAATGACAACTGACGTACCAGGTACGTCATGCATTAGCAAGCAGTTAATGACAATGGACGTACCTGGTACGTCAGTTGTCTAACAGAGTGCTGGAAGTGATCACAATCACTTCCAGCAGCTCTGAGGGTATTGCAGTGATGCCTCTATATGGAGGCATCATGCAATACCCCTTTACAAGCCTCCGATGCAGAGAGAGCCACTCTGTGGCCCTCTCTGCACCGGTAGTGATGGTGCCGATGGTGCCTTTGTCCGGTGGGAGGAGGGAGCGTGTGCGTGCGCGTGCACGATGCGCGTGTGCATGTTGGTGCGCGTGCACGTGCGCGCATTAGCCACACTGACACCAATGAAGGAAGGGGGAAAAAAAAAAGTTAAAAAAAAAGTTTATTTTTTTTTATTTTTTTTACATATAAAAGGATCTGGGAGGGGGAGGGGGTGGGTGTATTGTGGGGGGGCTGCTACACTACCGAAATAATTAAATATACAAATAAAAGTTATAAATAAAATTTAAATAGTTTGGTTTGTGGGGCCAAACTGGGTACTGGCAGACAGCTGCCAGTACCCAAGATGGCGGTAATTAGGTAGGGGAGAGGGTTAGAGAGCTGGAGGGGGGGGGATCAGGGAGGTTGGTGCTAAGGCAGGGGTCCATCATAACTAAAATATTTTATAATTTTTATTTAAAAAAAAAAAAAAAACCTCTTTTATTTAGTACTGGCAGACTTTCTGCCAGTACTTAAGATGGCGGTAACAATTGTGGGGTGGGGGAGGGAAGAGAGCTGTTTGGGAGGGATCAGGGGGTGGGATGTGTCAGGTGGGAGGCTGATCTCTAAAATTAACCCTGCAAGCTCCCTACAAGCTACCTAATTTAACCCCTTCACTGCTGGGCATAATTCACGTGTGGTGCGCAGCAGCATTTAGCGGCCTTCTAATTACCAAAAAGCAACGCCAAAGCCATATAAGTCTGCTATTTCTGAACAAAGGGGATCCCAGAGAAGCTTTTAAAACAATTTCTGCCATAATAGCACAAGCTGTTTGTAAATAATTTCAGTGAGAAACCTAAAATTGTGAAAAATGTAAAGTTTTTTTTTTTTATTTGCTCGCATTTGGTGGTGAAATGGTGGCATAAAATATACCAAAATGGGCCTAGATCAATACTTGGGGTTGTCTACTACACTACACTAAAGCTAAAATTAACCCCACAAGCTCCCTACAAGTTACCTAATTAACCCCTTCACTCCTGGGCATAAAACATGTGTGGTGCGCAGCGGCATTTAGCGGCCTTCTAATTACCAAAAAGCAACCACAAAGCCATATGAGTCTGTTATTTCTGAAAAAGGGGATCCCAGAGAAGCATTTACAACCATTTGTGCCATAATTGCAGAAGCTGTTTGTAAATAATTTCAGTGGGAAACCTAAAGTTTTTGACAAAATTTGTGAAAAAGTGAACTTTTTTTTTTTTTTTATCGCATTTGGCGGTGAAATGGTGGCATGAAATATACCAAAATGGGCCTAGATCAATACTTTGGGATGTCTTCTAAAACAAAATATATACATGTCAAGGGATATTCAGGTATTCCTGACAGATATCAGGGTTCCAAAGTAACTAGCGCCCATTTTGAAAAAAAGTGGTTTGGAAATAGCAAAGTGCTACTTGTATTTATTGCCCCATAAATTGCAAAAAAAAGCAAAGAACATGTAAACATTGGGTATTTATAAACTCAGGACAAAATTTATAAACTATTTAGCATGGGTGTTTTTTGGTGATTGTAGATGTGTAACAGATTTTGGGGGTCAAAGTTAGAAAAAGTGTGTTTTTTTCCTTTTTTTCCTCATATTTTATCTTTTTTTTTTTTTAGTAAATTATAAGATATGATGAAAATAATGGTATCTTTAGAAAGTCCATTTAATGACGAGAAAAACGGTATATAATATGTGTGGGTACAGTAAACGAGTAAGAGGAAAATTACAGCTAAACGCAAACACTGCAGAAATGTAAAAATAGCCATTGTCATTAAGGGTAAGAAAATTGAAAAATTGTCCGGTCATTAAGGGGTTAAATTAATTAAATAAATGAATCCTATATAAAACTAAATACTTACCTGTAAAATAAACCCTAATATAGCTGCAATATAACTAATAGTTACATTGTAGCTATTTTAGGATTTATATTTATTTTACAGGCAACTTTGTATTTATTTTAACTAGGTAAAATAGATATTAAATAGATATTGACTATTTAATAGCTACCTAGTTAAAATAATTACAAAATTACCTGTAAAATAAATCCTAACCTAAGTTACAATTAAACCTAACACTACACTATCATTAAATAAATTAACTACAAGTACCTACAATTAAATGCAATGAAATAAACTAAACTAAAGTACAAAAAAAACAAACACTAAATTACAAAAAATAAAAAAATATTACAAGAATTTTAAACTAATTACACCTAATCTAAGCCCCCTAATAAAATAACAAAGCCCCCCAAAATAAAAAAAATGCCCTACCCTATACTAAATTACAAAAGTTAACAGCTCTATTACCTTACCAGCCCTTAAAAGGGCCTTTTGCAGGGGCATGCCCCAAAGAAAACAGCTCTTTTGCCTGTAAAAAAACCCACAATCCCCCCCACATTACAACCCACCACCCACATACCCCTACTCTAACCCAAACCCCCCTTAAATAAACCTAACACTACCCCCCTGAAGATCTCCCTACCTTGAGTCGTGTTCACCCAGCCGGGCCGAAGTCTTCATCCGATGGGGCAGAAGAGGACATCCAGACCGGCAGAAGTCTTCATCCAAGCGGGGCAAGAAGAGGTCTTCCATCCATCAGAAGTCTTGATCCAGGTGGCATCTTTTCTGTTCATCCATCCGGAGCGGAGCGGCAGCATCCTGAAGACATCCGACGTGGAGCATCCTCTTCTTTCTTGATCCAACGACTAAATGACTGTACCTTTAAGTGACGTCATCCAAGATGGCGTCCCTTGAATTCCGATTGGCTGATAGGATTCTATCAGCCAATCGGAATTAAGGTAGGAAAATCTGATTGGCTGATTCAATCAGCCAATCAGATTCAAGTTCAATCCGATTGGCTGATCCAATCAGCCAATCAGATTGAGCTCGCATTCTATTGGCTGTTCCGATCAGCCAATAGAATGCGAGTTCAATCAGCCAATCGGATTGAACTTGAATCTGATTGGCTGATTGAATCAGCCAATCAGATTTTCCTACCTTAATTCCGATTGGCTGATAGAATCCTATCAGCCAATCGGAATTCAAGGGACGCCATCTTGGATGACGTCACTTAAAGGTACAGTCATTTAGTCGTCGGATCAAGAAAGAAGAGGATGCTCCGCATCGGATGTATTCAGGATGCTGCCGCTCCGCTCCAGATGGATGAACATAGAAGATGCCGCCTGGATCAAGACTTCTGCCGGTCTGGATGTCCTCTTCTGCCCCATCGGATGAAGACTTCGGCCCGGCTGGGTGAACACGACTCAAGGTAGGGAGATCTTCAGGGGGGTAGTGTTAGGTTTATTTAAGGGGGGCTTGGGTTAGAGTAGGGGTATGTGGGTGGTGGTTTGTAATGTGGGGGGGGTATTGTGGTTTTTTTTACAGGCAAAAGAGCTGTTTTCTTTGGGGCATGCCCCGCAAAAGGCCCTTTTAAGGGCTGGTAAGGTAATAGAGCTGTTAACTTTGTAATTTAGTATAGGGTAGGGCATTTTTTTATTTTGGGGGGCTATGTTATTTTATTAGGGGCTTAGATTAGGTGTAATTAGTTTAAAATTCTTGTAATATTTTTTTATTTTCTGTAATTTAGTGGGGGGGGGGTTTTTTGTACTTTAGTTTAGTTTATTTAATTGTCTGGATGTCCTCTTCTGCCCCATCGGATGAAGACTTCGGCCCGGCTGGCTGAACACGACTCAAGGTAGGGAGATCTTCAGGGGGGTAGTGTTAGGTTTATTTAAGGGGGGTTTGGGTTAGAGTAGGGGTATGTGGGTGGTGGGTTGTAATGTGGGGGGGGTATTGTGTTTTTTTTTTACAGGCAAAAGAGCTGTTTTCTTTGGGGCATGCCCCCCGCAAAAGGCCCTTTTAAGGGCTGGTAAGGTAAAAGAGCTGTTAACTTTTGTAATTTAGTATAGGGTAGGGCATTTTTTTATTTTGGGGGGCTTTGTTATTTTATTAGGGGGCTTAGATTAGCTGTAATTAGTTTAAAATTCTTGTAATATTTTTTTATTTTTTGTAATTTAGTGTTTGTTTTTTTTGTAATTTAGTGTTTGTTTGTTTTTTGTACTTTAGTTTAGTTTATTTAATTGTAGATAATTGTAGGTACTTGTAGTTAATTTATTTAATGATAGTGTAGTGTTAGGTTTAATTGTAACTTAGGTTAGGATTTATTTTACAGGTAATTTTGTAATTATTTTAACTAGGTAGCTATTAATTAGTCAATAACTATTTAATAGCTATTGTACCTAGTTAAAATAAATACAAAGTTGCCTGTAAAATAAATATAAATGCTAAAATAGCTACAATGTAACTATTAGTTATATTGCAGCTATATTAGGGTTTATTTTACAGGTAAGTATTTAGTTTTAAATAGGATTCATTTATTTAACTATAGTAAATTAATTTCGTTTTATTTAAATTATATTTAAGTTAGGGGGTGTTAGTGTTAGGGTTAGACTTAGGTTTAGGGGTTAATAACCTTATTATAGTAGTGGCGACGTTGGGGGCGTTAGATTAGGGGTTAATAATTGTAGGTAGGTGGCGGCGATGTTAGGGAGGGCAGATTAGGGGTTAATAAAATGTATTATAGTGTTTGCGAGGCGGAGTGCAGCGGTTTAAGGGTTAATACATTTATTATAGTGGCAGCGATTTGCGGTCGGCAGATTAGGGGTTAATACCTGTAGTTAGATTGCGGCGACGTTGGGGGGGGCAGATTAGGGGTTAATAACTATAATGTAGGGGTCGGCGATGTTAGGGACAGCAGATTAGGGGTTAATAGCTATAATTTTAGGTTGCGGCGATATCAGGTCAGCAGATTAGGGGTTAATACTTGTAGTTAGATTGCGGCGACGTTGGGGGGGCAGATTACGGGTTAATAACTATAATGTAGGGGTCGGCGGTTTTAGGGACAGCAGATTAGGGGTTAATAGCTATAATGTAGGCGGCGGCGATATTGGGTCGGCAGATTAGGGGTTAATACTTGTAGTTAGATTGCGGCAACGTTGGGGGGGCAGATTAGGGGTTAATAACTATAATGTAGGGGTCGGCGGTGTTAGGGACAGCAGATTAGGGGTTAATAGCTATAATGTAGGCGGCGATATCGGGTCGGCAGATTAGGGGTTAATACTTGTAGTTAGATTGCGGCGACGTTGGGGGGGCAGATTAAGGGTTAATAACTATAATGTAGGGGTCGGCGGTGTTAGGGACAGCAGATTAGGGTTTAATAGTTATAATGTAGGTTGCGGCGATATCCGATAGGCAGATTAGGGGTTAAATAATGTTATTATAGGGTTTGCGATGTGGGGGTGCCTCGGTTTAGTGGTTCATAGGTAGTTTATGGGTGTTAGTGACTTAGTGTACTAAATGGGTGTTAGTGTACTAAAACATACCGAATTTCGGAACCGAATAGAACCGAATTCAGCCGAATCCGAATAAATCCGAAACAAATTTATTCGAATCAGAATAAATCCGAAACGAATTCATTCAGATTTTGCCGAATCCGATTCGATCCAAACCGAAATTCGAAAAGTCCGAATCGATCCGAACCGAAAACGAACCGAATTTTTTAGCCGTGCACATGTCTAGTCCCTTCACATTATGTTTTCCCCATATTCAGGTGCCATTTGTTTCATAATATGGCACCTGAGTGTGGATACTCTGAGGATATATCATGAGAATAATCATGTCTTCAGAGGCCTGAATTTATTAAAATATTGGGGCCTATCTATCAAGCTCCGAATGGAGCTTGATGCCCCGTGTTTGGCTCGCCAGAAATAGCAGTTATGAAGCAGCGGTCACAAAGACCGCTGCTCCATAACCTGTTCGCGTGCTCTGAGCAGGCAGACAGACATCGCCGGAAATCAACCCGATTGAGTACGATCAGGTTGATTGACACCTCCCTGCTGGCGGCCAATTAGCCGCGAGTCTGCAGGGGGCGGCGTTGCACCAGCAGCTCTTGTGAGCTGCTGGTGTAATGCTGAATACGGAGAGCGTATTGCTCTCCGTATTCAGCGAGGTCTGGCGGACCTGATCCGCACTGTCAGATCAGGTCCGCCAGACTTTGTTAAATAGGGGCCATTGTTTCTTTCAGGATAAACTACTACCATGCTTTTGTTTCTGCTCTGTACTTGCAGCTGTCTTCAAAATCATTAGTGAAGCTCTGCATCTTCACCCTAGGCGCCGCCATCTTGGAACTTATATTTGTTATTTAACTTTTAAACTGTGCAAAAAAAAGGCCAAAATGTAACACTTCTGCTCTATATTATGTGACCTAAACTGAAATTGAAGGTACAGCTGTCAAAAAAACAGATCTATGAAAGAACACTGCTCCTATCACAGGGTACAACAATACACGAGCTACAAGATAGCGGGGCCCAGTATAAAATGCAGAGCTGTAGGTACAGGAGGGAAACAAAAGCATGGTGAGAAGAAACCATCGTACTGTAGTTGTACGGAGCTGTTAAAAGCGACAGTCTACATTAAAATAGTTATTGTTTAAAAAGATAGATAACGCCTTTGCTACCCATTCCCCAGCTTTGCACAACCAACATTGCTATATTAATATACTTTATATCATTTAAACCTCTAACTTCCTGCCTGTTTCTAAGACACTACAGACAGCCTCTTAGCACATGCTTTTTTATTTGCTTTTCACAACAGGAGATTGTTAGTTCATGTAGGTCATATAGATAACATTTTGTTTATGCCCGATAAATTATTTAAGATTTAGCACGACACAGTACTAAATGCAAGTCAATAGATAATAACTAAAAAGTTGTGTGATCAGGGGGCTATCAGAAGATGCTTAGATACAGGGTAATTATAGAGGTAAAAAGTATAATAATATAAATGTGTTGGCTATGCAAAACTAGGGAATTGATAATAGAGGGATTATCTATCTTTTTAAACAAAAACAATTTGGAGTTGACTGTCCATTTAAAAAAAAAGTGCAGTATTAGTTTAATTTAGATTGAAACAACTGTCATGCAATTTTTAGGACAATGTTTTATAGGTAAACATCTATATTGCTAATGATTAAGATACTAGCAAAGACCACATTTATGTATACTAAATTACAATTTGCATAAAGAGATATTTTTCTACTCATGCTCTAAGCCGTATATCAAAATTGCATTTTATTATTTGTTTACCTAATTAGGATTTTATAAACCCAGGTGGATTAATGAAAGTACGTGACTCAATCCAACTGAATTCATTTTACATCATGCTACTTATCAACATAATTGCTGAAATGCTTTTGATAACAAGAATTTAAGGATCTTAAACAGTCAAAATAAATAAATGATAAATTTAAAAGTTGTGTGCAGCACGAACAACAGCTGGCAAAATGTGAATGTTTTTCATAATTGTGTTTTAAGACCAGCATGTTGGAGCAGTATTAACTTTATTTTTGTGTCATATTTTAGGTTCCTTCTCATGTATAGTATCTAGCATAAAGTGACTGTCTAGTCAAAATTAAACTTTTATGATTCAGATAGGGCATGCAATTTGTGTGTATGTGTTCCTTGCAACATTGTTGCAAGGTAAGGGGTGGATCTTTGTACTCACTACTTAAGCAGATGCAGGCCTGTCTTCATCCTCTTTGTTCCAGATTGTTCAAGGGGTTTTTCTGTAGCTACTGTCAGGATGGAGCGTTCCAGAAGATCTGCAACAGTGCCCAGCCGGTTCAGGGTTCCTTCAGGGGCTCCTGATCGTCGTGTGTCACCTGCAGAAAAAAGGATGAGTATTGTGCAAGAGTCTGCACCCATTCCCTCTTCCCTTCCTTCCCCTCCAGCCCCTCCTTTGGCATCTGATCTTTCTCCCATAGTTCCCATTTCTGGCACCCTGGGGGAGGCTAGTCCGGGCCCTCCATGTCATGGGCTAGGTCCGGAGTCCTCCCCCAACCTGTCCAGTACCGCCTCCTTAGTCACCCAGCCTCCCTCCGGGATTAGTGAGGTTCCCAGCACTTCCTTATTCGCAGCTGGGCAGGGCTCAGGTGGTCCGGGGGTAGGGGACACAATACAGGCCATGGTTGCGTCAACAGGCCTGTCGGCTGAGGCCTTGTCGGCGGTCATGTCCCTAGTGCAGGTCATCGCGGCGGTGGTGACCCCGGGGGCATGGCTGGGACTTTTCCCCCAGCTGCTATAGGCCTCCAGGCGGTGGCTCCCACAGCGTTTTTGGGCCCAACCAGAAGTGCGGCAGCATGGCGGCCGGGCCCTTCACTTCTAGTTCGGTGGTCCTCCAGGCAGGCAGCGATGACATCACTTCCAGCGTCATAGCAAGGAGCTCAGTTGCGCAGCGGCAGAAAAGAAGGGCCTCTCCCTTGCCTGCAGGTAGGATGGGGGTCCCCAGAGCCAGCGGCCGGGGCAGGGGGGCAGCTAGGGGTCAGGCGCAGTGGGCAGCGAAGGTGGTAAAGGGGGCAGCAGCAACCTTGAGGGGGAAAGTAATAAAGCAGGCACAGGCTTTGAGGATGCAACAGCCAGATAGGGCAGAAGGGAGCATGGGTCTGCTTCATGATGAAAATCAGATAGAGCAGCTAGGGGCAGGTTTGGTGGCTACATCTACCCCGGTGCATCAGCTATGGCTGGTAGGCATGAGAGAGTGCATGAGGGGTGCGGATGTTACAACAGCTGGGAGTGGTGTTAGTGGTATAGGCCCACACGCTGAAGACCTGGGTACTCCCATCTCTTTTTTGTCTCCTCCTCAGGTGTGGGCTGTCGGCTCCGGGATCATTGCAACCCCTGCAGGACCATCTACTTCTGGTGAAGCATCTGAGGCAGTTTCTTCTAGAGGTGGCAGCTTCCAGGATCCGGTGTCAGCGGCTAGCGGGCCCAACTCTGGGATGCAAGGTGAGATGGAATCTTTTGCTCAGTGGGAGGAGACAGGTTTTAGCAGTGACTCTGATTCAGATAGTGGGCGTACACTGGCTCTACAGGCCGCACCGTCATCCCTAGGGGCAGTATCACTTGTTTCACTGGGGTTCGACCCCACCCCAATGGGGTATAGTCATGGAAGTGGTAGTGGTAGCATGGCAGGGCACATAGTGCCGTATGGGGCACCTCAGAGTGGGGGTACAGGTGTTCCCCTGAGGAGGGTTGCCATGGGGGGAGACTTCTATCCGTGTTTTGTTCCATCACTTCATGCGCACTTGAAGCCCAAGGTGGTTTCCAAAATCAGGGATACCAGATAGGTTAATGTATTTGAACTAACCTTAGAGGCTCATAAGTATAAAGAGCGGAACAAGGATGGGGCCCAAGAATGTCAAGCGCCCGGACAGTTATCTCAAATGGCTGCGCTGTTTTAGGGTCCTGGCGTCTTGCTACATTGAGCAATAGGGTTATAGACATTATTAAGTACATGGACATGATAGATTATGTCCATGCCAGATATGGGGAAGGTTTATGGCGTAGCTACGATATGGAGTTCCGGTGCAAGCTGTCTGGTAACCCTGTGTTAACATACGGGGCCATGGACATGCACCTTTGGGCGAGGTTGGGTCCTGAGCAACCTCTGAGCCAGCCAGAGTCCCAGCGCCTTACCGCAAGTCGGAACTTGCAGGGTGTTTGGCCAAAAGGGAGGGAATGTTGGAAGTTTAATGACAAACAGTGCGATAAAGGGAACGGCTGTTCCACTGCAGTTCCGTCTGTACTGCAGTGGACCTCACCCCGGGTTGACTGTTCCAGAAAAAGGGACACTGGGGGGTCCAGGGGACCCAGCAGAGGGCTTGCTGCGAACAAAGGGCACAACACCCCTGAAGCTGGCCGCAATTAAGCTGTGGCTAGATGCCTACCCGGACAGGGAGGCGGCAACAACGTTGTTCAGGGGAATTAGGGACGGGTTTATCATTCCAGTGTCGTCGGTGGTTCGGGGGTCACCTCGGCATCGTAATCTGAAGTGTGCCATTGAATATCCTTCAGTGGTTTGTGATAAATTGGGGAAAGAAGGGGAGTTGGGACGTATTGCGGGTCCATACTCCAAGTTGCCTCTTCCTGATTTGGTAGTCTCTCCTTTAGGAGTGGTGGCGAAGAAGGAACCAAGTAAATTTAATCTCATCTAACACCTAACATATCCCAAAGGGTAGTCGTTGAACGACGCGATTGATCCGGTGGTCAGTTCAGTTTACTACCACTCGATTGATGAGGCACTCGGCTTGGTGAGGGCAGCAGGATACAGGTGTCTGATGGCAAAGCTAGATATAGAATCTGCTTTTCGCTTGCTTCCCATTCACCCCTCTTCGTTTAGGCTGATGGGCATCAAATTTGAGGGCAGTATTACGTGGATAAGTGTTTGCTGATGGGCTGCTCTGTGTTTGCCGATGGGCAGAGAATGCAAGAGGCAGTATCATAGAAAAAGTACAATTAGCACCGCTAATGAATCAAAGAAAAAGAGCTTTAGAGGAAAGAGAGGAGGAAGGAGTAGAAATAGTAAAGAAACCCAGAGAAAGGAGAGAGATTTGGTAGAGTCCACAAATCAGGGAATATTCAATATTAGTAAATTAGAGCTGAGTAATGAGGAAAAGAAAGTGTTAGGGCGTGGTCTGACCTTTGCACCCATCTCCAAACTGAACAAGTTTGAAACATACATAAATGTGACCCAATTTGTTAGAAAACTGACACTTAGGAGACACTTCCTCAAACACCCATTAGACTTCACAACGAAACAACCATCTATCGCAACAGCAAAATACGTACATACTGAGCTCAAACCTAAATCAAGATTCTACCCCATACATGATAAGGGTAAAAATATAGAAATGTTTGAAAGGCTAGTACAGAAAGACCTGGAAAAATGCAACACAAATAGAAGACTAACTCAAAATCTAACTAAATCAGAAAATGCGACTCTTCAAAAGCTAAAAAAGAACAAAGACATAATTATTAAGCCAGCGGATAAAGGGGGAGGGATTGTCGTAATGGATAGAGAATACTATGTTAAAAAAGCAGAAAGGCTTTTAAAAGATATGACCACCTACAAAGAACTAAAAAGGGACCCCACAAGAGCTGATCTAATTCTACTGAAAATACATGTAGAAGCAGCCAGAACTAAAGGTATTCTAAACACAAAAGAATTTAATTATCTTTTCCCTGAATTTCCAAGGATCCCAATTTTCTATTTTCTGCCAAAAATCCACAAGGATCTAGAAAATCCACCAGGTAGACCAATAATCTCAGGTATACAATCACTGACCTCTAATATGTCAAAATACATAGACAGGTTCCTTCAGAAATACGTGAGATTCCACTCAAGTGTTACAACTACTAGACAACCTGAAAGTCGAGGGTGAGATATTTTTAGCAACTTGAGATGTAACATCACTGAATACAAACGTTGCACATGATCTAGGTATAAAAGCGGTATATGGCTTTCTATCAAAAGACAACGATATCAATAAACAACAAAGAGAATTTATAAAAGAGAGTATAAGATTCATTCTAGAGAATAACACCTTTGCATTTAACAACAAGATGTATGTACAAGTTAAGGGTACCACTATGGGCACCAGGTTTGCGCCAAGCTACGCAAACCTTTTTATGGGTGACTGGGAGTCCGACTTTTTGGGCTCTAGTAGCTTGGCGCATAACCTGGTAGCCTATAAGCGGTACATAGATGATATTCCAATCATCTGGAAAGGGGATAAACAAACACTCATAGACTTCTTCACAGCAATGAATATAAACGACAGGGGTCTACAATTCACTTATGAATTAAGTAAAGAAAGAATCTCATTTCTAGATCTAGATATAGAATTAGAAACAGACAAATTCACTACAAAAACATTCTTCAAGAAAGTTGACTCCAATAACTTTATTCACGCAGAAAGTTGCCACTTATCCAGATGGAAAAACAATATTCCCCGAGCACAATTTTTAAGAATAAGAAAAAAACTGTACAAACCTGGTAGATTATGAAGAACAAGCTAAACTTTTAAGCAAGAAGTTTGCAGAAAAGGGTTATGAAGAGAAACAAATTGAAGAAAACCTGGAAGAAATTAAACTAATAGACAAGTACTACTCAAATACAAAGATAAAACAAGCTCAGTTACAAATAATACAAATGAAATATCAGTGCCATTCATTACAAATTACAATGGGGGACATAAGAAAATTGAAAAAATAGTTTGGAAACATTGGCATCATATTAGAGAAGACCCCATAATTGGTGATAAGATCTCTATAAATCCAAAATTTATATATAGGAAATAAAAAAAATCTGTCAATACTAGCCCCTAGTGAATTCAAATCCAAAACACAACCAAAAGAACAAGATCTATTGGGAAACATAATAAAAGCGTTTTTTCCTTGTCATTGCTGCAGATCATGCAACTATAGCAGTAAAATTAAGCAATACACATCAACTCAAACAGGGGAACATTTCATATAAGAGACACAATAAGATGTACCGACAAAGGGATTATCTATTTGATACAGTGCAGCTGTGGAAAGCAATATTTAGGAGAGACCTCAAGGACATTGAGAGAGAGAATAAGAGAGCATCTCTGCCTAATTGAAAAAGGAAGTATGGACATGCATCTCTATAGGAACTTTAGAGAAATTCATAATAATAGACTTAAAGGCCTAACTTTTTGGGGTATATTAAAAGTAAGACCAGAATGGAGAGGGGGAACTACGAGACAAAACTGCTCAAAAAAGAGGCTGAATTAATCTATAATATGAAGACCCTACACGCATTTGGCCTTAATTTGGAATTAGATATCACCCCTTTCATGTACGATTGAATGGAGAGTCTATTGTATATATTTCCTTATTCTTCACTCACATTTTATTAAGGCAATTCCCTCTAAAATGAAATCATCTATATCCTTTTGAATATGTCAATCTGGTTTATGTATTAACCCTTCTATGTATCAATTCTTTTACTGATCGACTTTCTGATCTCAATTATGTGTTTATGTAGATAATATATATTGCACATTTTTGGACTATCTAAATTATCTTGATAAATTTATATATTTTTAAAAATATTTTAAAAAAAATTATATGTACTAAATCCAATGAATTTCTGTGAACCATGAATATTTATGGACCTTTAAGATACCAAAGGATGATTGGTATATACCACCTTAAATAAGAAAAGACTGTAAACACACCCATAATCCAAATTAACCAATAAAATGGCAATAGGAAGAGGTATATAAGTACCCATGAACAAGCAAGTAACACTTTTTGATAAAGCCCCGAGTGAGGGGAGAAACGCGTTGAAGTAAGTGTTCACACATCATCTCACTCTAAAACAGAGAAGAAAGCCTACCAGCTACAAACCATACAGATACAGACTACAGAGACTCCTAACAGGAAAGGTCTGAAGCTACTAAGCCAGTGATGTGAACAATCCATCAGCCACCACACGCAAATCGACTAACACCGAACATTAGCTGCTCGAGACGCCCACGCTAACAAACAGCTGAGATTAGAAGCTGAAACACTAACAGCACTCGTAGATTGGAAAGCTCACAGACGGGGAATAGAGGACATCGAGCTGCACTGGTCACAGGGTTACCGGTAAAGAAGAAAATACACCCCAGAGCTGCACAGGACAAAAACGATTGGCAGTTTATGCCCAAAGCAATCCTTCTATATCGGCCGTTTAAAAGGTACCACTCTCTTATGGTAAATAATATGATCCGATACTCATAGAGCATGATCATTTACATATGAGAGTTCAACTTTGCCTAACTTTGACACAAGCCACCTTCAGACACCCTATAGCGTTTATGCAATAAGTCATCCTCTATATCTTGATACAGCTTGTGTATTATTTTACGGTTAAACGTTTTGACCGCTTACCCTTTCAATGTATAAATATCATTTCTATTCAACAGGACACTTTTAATTGCATATATTTTATTTAATTGTGTATGCTGCACTGGACGTCCAGTATAATTACCAATAGGGCCCATACATTTACCATCTCATTTAACTATATATTCCTATGGTTTAGGGAATCCTAAAATTACACCACCCTTCTGTAATTTGCTTTCTACGAGCTCATCCTAAGCAGCTAGGTGTTCTAACCTATACTAAGAATATATTTTAATTGCTTATTTCCACAATTTATTGACTGTTATTTATGAATTGTTGTTTTATGATTTTATTGTTCTTTATTAAATAACTATATTGTTCTCTATCAAATAATCTCTTTGCATATTTTGGAGAATATCTCTTTTTTATAGTTCACTACCTTAGCTGTTCTAGCGCCAGTATATATATATCTTTGTTGATTCCCTGTCTCCCCTGGGGTCTTTGTGAGAGGGACCCTCTTTATACTTGGCATTTGGTAGAAAATAGCGCTGAATCTGATTCTCCCTCTCTTTGTAAACAGCTCTGTCTCTTGTGCCTACTTCGAAATGTTTAGTACCTTCTTGCACTGGGTAGTGGAGATAGCGACTGGCGGGGGCTCCGTTGCGCACTACCTCAACAACTTTTTACTAGTCGGGGCTCCTAGGTCAGGGGAATGTGATCGGGCGATGGGGATATTGAGGGAGCTGATGAGTAAATTTTGGGTTCCTTTGGCAGAGGATAAAACCCAGGGACTCTGCATGAGGCTCACCTTTTTGGGCATTGAGATTGATTCTAGTGCTCAGCTCTGCCGTCTGCCCTATGATAAGGTGCGGCGTATTCTGGAAGTGGTTTTGATGGCTGCTGCAGATCGCTCGTTGCCTCTGCGGGACCTACAGTCCCTGCTTGGGCTTCTGAACTTTGCGGGCAGGGTAATTCCCATGGGGCGGATATTTAATCACCGACTGGAAGAGCCACTGAAGGGCGGCGGTAAGAAGGGTAGGCTGATCAGGATCACTTCAGATATGGGAGAGGATTTGGGCATTTGGCACTGCTTCCTGAGGGATTTTAATGGGGTGCTATTATGGAGGGAAGGCCCGGTGTCTAGTCGGGCACTTCACCTATACACTGATGCAGCAGGCGCTTTCGGGTACGGGGCTTTTCTGAACGGAGAGTGGAGTGCAGAGCCATGGCCTTGTAGCTGGCCAACTTTGGGACTTACAAATAACTTGACTTTATTGGAATTGTTTCCAAATGTGGTGGCTGTGGAATTGTGGGGCGAGAGGTTGAAGGACCGCTCTATAATTTTCTGGTCGGACAATATGAGCATTGTCTTTGCCATTAATAGATTATCTGCTTCGTCACGCCTGGTGGTGCGCTATTTGGTACTTAAATGTTTGGTGCCTGGGGTTGAGAACGTGGTGGCTGATGCGCTATCCAGATTTCAGTGGGGGCAGTTTAAAAGGTTGGTGCTGGAGGCAGCAGCTAAGGGTCTCCTGTGTCCCCCTTTTCTTTGGCAGATTGCGGAAAATGGGATGCAGTTTTGTGCCTAGTGTGGGCATCTCTGGCCCCGTCAACTTGGACGCCTTACTTGCATCATTGGGAGGAGTGGCTTGTTTTCTGTCGTGAAAGGTCAGTGGCACTAGTCGATAGTTCCCAAGAGTTGTTGTTGGATTGGTTGCTGAGTTTGTGGAATTGGGGAGTTAAAAAAGGTGGAGTGCATGGGAGATTGTCAGCTCTGACGTTCTTTAATAAGATGTATGGGTTGCCGTATTTTTCTGGGGCGTTTTTGGTGCACCAGGTGGTGAAAGGTTGGGGCAGGCTGGAACCATGTCAGAGGGACGTGAGGGAACCCATTACAGCCCAGTGCCTTATTAGGTGCCTTGATCAGGTATGCCCTTGGGATTTTGAGATCAGGCTTTTCAGCCTAGCATTTGCGTTAGCCTTTTATAGGGCATTGAGGGTAGGTGAGCTGGTGTCCCCTTCTAAGCGGGCACAGGATAAAGGGATACAGGTGAAGCAGGTAAGAGTCTCAGAGGAAGCTGTTTTGCTTTTTATGCCTCAGTAAAAGACCGACCAAGAAGCACAGGGGGCACGGCTATCCCTTCCGCCCAGGTGGCGGGGGGTTTGTCCAGTGGCGCTTGCAAAGTCTTTCATGGAGGTTTGGCCAGTGGGCGGGGCCCAGTTTTTGGTACATGAGGACGGGTCTAATCTATCAAGATTTCAATTCCAGCGAGTATTGTCCAAAGCAGCTGCTTTGGCGGGGTTGGATACAGCAAGGATTGCTCCGCATTCATTTAGGATTGGAGCCGCTACTAGTGCTGCAGCGTTAGGGTGGCCTGTGGAAGCAATAAAGAGGTTGGGGAGCTGGAAATCTCAGCGTTACAAATTGTACATCCGTCCATCCGTAGGTAGTTGAGTGGTGCATGCCATTGCTGCTTTGTCAGTTCAGGTCCCCCCCTTCCCCCTGTTTTCCATTTGCACAGTACGGTTCCCCATTTGGTCCAATGCGATAATTATCTTTATTTATCCTAGGTGTCGCCAATCGTCCTGTTAGGGTCTGGATAGTTGGGCACTCCTTTATTGACTGGGCCTCCATCAAAGCCCTATCCCTCCCAGAAGGACAGCAATTAGGATTCTCGCTTTCCTGGCCATCCCTGAGATGGCTTGGATGCAGGGGATTGTTTTGGTCTGATTTGCCCCAATAGCTTCAGGAGGCCCGACGCAGATGGGGTATTCCCCAGATAGTTTTCCTACATTTGGGGGTAATGATTTAGGCTCTGCCCCGGCTTTAGATCTTATATCGGCCATGAAGTCGGATATTCGTTGGTTAGCAACAACGTTCCAGGGAGTTAGAATTGGGTGGTCTAACATAGTGGCCTGGCTCCAGTGGCACGATTTCCCACCTAGAGCAGCGTATAGGGTGCGTAAGAAGGTTAATAGGGAGTTGGGTAGAGTGGTCATGGCCACAGAGGGGTTTGTAGTTATGCATGAGGCCCTGTCAGCCGATAAACAGCAGTTGTACAGGACGGACGGGGTTCACTTGTCCGATGAGGGATTGGGGATTTTCCTGGCTGACATAAGGAGGGCTTGTTTACTCAATTTTAAGGGTTGTGGCGGCAAGAGCTTCCTTAATTTGTAAGGTAGTCTCTTGTGGCGGGAGGTAAAGGCTCCATCTAAGGGCGTAAGCCCGAAAGGGGGGACGGTCGAGCTAATGGGTGGAGCGTATGTCCCTAGGTGCCGACCATGGGGTGCTCCACCCCGCGGGCCTGCTGACCGTGCTCCTCTAGGGCGTTTTGCTACCCCTCATGGGCGTGGCCTAGCAAAGGCACGCATAACCAATATTCCTGTCCAGCCTTGTCCTCTTGGTGTTTGGGGTTAGTAGTTTGCTCGTTATGCTGCCACTTGGTGAAGTTAGACTTCTGCAAAGTCTATGGTTAATAAAGTTGATTTATTAAATAAAAGTGACCATGACCGGTCTTAACCCAACTTTAGTGTCTGAGTCTTTTCTTCAGGTTAAGTGGTAAAGGGTCCTATTAGATAAGAATGTCCAATGGAGGGTTAGCCCTTATGATAGTGTAGGGCTGCTTGTCAGCAGGGAACATTTTAAGGGCCTTACCCCCTGCCTGACATGGGATCTAGCCGTGTGTATGTGTTCCTTGCAACATTGTTGCAAGGTAAGGGGTGGATCTTTGTACTCACTACTTAAGCAGATGCAGGCCTGTCTTCATCCTCTTTGTTCCAGATTGTTCAAGTGGTTTTTCTCCTCCCTCCCTCACCTTTTGATGTATTTTCTTGCAGGGTTGTGGTAATGGCGGCAAAGAAAAATGTGTTAGATCTAATTCCTGAGGCGGGAGTCTGATTAGTTAAACTTTCTCTGGTAAGACCCCAGCTCTAATTTCCCGTCCCATAGTTGTTCTAGTTTGCTGGAAGGCTTTCTAGGCGACTTACCTTTAGCTCAGGTTAGGTTAATTTATCCCCTTGCAGCGGGAGGTCAAGGCTCCATCTAAGGGCGTAAGCTCGAAAGGGGGGACGGTCGAGCTAATGAGTGGAGCGCATGTCCCTAGGTGCCGACCATGGGGTGCTCCAACCCGCAGGCCTGCTGACCGTGCTCCTCTAGGGCGTTTCATTGCTCTGCATGGGCGTGGCCTAGCGAAGGCACGCATATCCAATATTCCTGTCCAGCCTTCTCCTCTTGGTGTTTGGGGTTAGCAGTTTGCTTGTTATGCCGCCACTTGGTGATGTTAGACCTCTGCAAAGTCTATGGTTAATAAAGTTGATTTATTAAATAAAAACCCAACTTTAGTGTCTGAGTCTTTTCTTCAGGTTAAGGGGTAAAGGGTCCTATTAGATAAGAATGTCCAATGGGGGTTTAGCCCTTAAGGAATTATCTACATTTTTAAACGATAACAATTCTGGAGCCAAGCACATTTGTACACATCAGTACACAATTGTCAAGGTAATATCCAGGTAATATCAATAAAAACATCTATGAATAGAGAACACATGTTTTCTTTCCGTGTTTCTTTATAAGTGCATTTTTCCATCACTGACTCATATGCTAAATACAAAGTTTTATATTTTATGGAATAATTATTATTGCTATAAATGCTATACAATTGTACTATACAACATATTTGCTTAAATACGGGAATTTATTCTCAAAGAACTCAACTTCCCCATGGACAAAATTTATGGTAATCTGTCAGGCTCAAAGATTGGGTAAAACAGACAGTGGAAGAGTGGTGTTAACCCTTTTGCTGCTAAGCCGTTTTTTATCCCAGTGCTGAGACAATTTTGAAGTTTTTTCAGTGAGTGACCCACACAAATTATATATATATTTTTTCAGCAGGCCCAGAAGATTCGCAATATGCCATTATTATATTTATAATTCATGGCATGTGAGATAGTTGCGACAAAAACATTATATATATATATTTATATATATATATATACTGTATATATATATATATATATATATATATACACACACTATAATTGCGTTTGTAACACGTCCATTGCCGTCAGCAGTTGCGCACACATCCAAAGAGAAAGAATCCACCTGCGAAGCTAGATCCAGATGAATTCCAAAAATGGCAGGGTGGTGAAAGATTCCATTGATTCTTTCACCACACTGACATTTTCGGAATCCACCTGGATGCAGCGTAGGCAAACAAAGCATAAAGAAAAAAAAACATGCAACCGCCCGCACAAAATATCAACAAAAAACACGCAACCACCCACACAAAATAACAAAAAGACACGTAACCGCCCACACAAAATTACAAAAAAACTAACCACCCACACGAAATTAAAGAAAAAAAACTAACCGCCGGCACGAAGTATAACAAAAAAAACACCTAAGCGCCCGCAATAAATATTAACAAACACCTAAACCGCCAACCCCCACATTGCAAAATAATAAAGTAATTAACCCCTAATCCGCAAATTAAACAACGCAAATAACATAACCTATTAACCCCTAAACCGCCAACCCCCCACATAGCAATAAACCTAATTAACCTATTAACCCCTAAACCGCCAACCCCCCACATCTTAAAAAACCTAATTAACCTATTAACTCCTAAACCGCCAACCCCCCACAATGCAAATAACTAGTTTAATTACTAAGCCCCCTAACCTAGCACCCCCTAAAGTAGCACCAATTACAATTAAAATAAAAAAATCCTGGGGGCGTGTCCGTGCAGCGTTCTAGTGAGGACGCATCTTCTGAATGCTCCGGCAGAAAAACTGATAATCCGCCGATTATTGTTAACAGCAGCAATATTAACACCACACTACAATAGAATATCACACTGTCTCTGATGGTGACACGGTATTGGACTTATTGTCTGCTTATATGACCTCGGAGAAACAGATCGGGAAAAGAAGGCCTAGGGCGGCGGCCCACTGTCAGGCTTACACCCCCCCCCCTGAGAAGAAACGGGGTATCAGCGCTGTCGGTAGAACCCGACTTGCTGAAATTTCTTCGCAACATATCACACACACGGGAAAGCAGGTTGTATTGGGGGACGGCAATATCAGCGCCCTATTGTCTTCTCTCTTTCTTCTCCTGTTACGCTCGAAAGACATCTGAAATAATGGACATGACAGAAGTGAATAACACTCAGCAACCTGACAGACACCTAAGGAAACTGGAGCTACTCTTGCAAAATTTAATAGACAGGGCGCCATATGACCATCTGATACAGCGCATACAGATAAATCTGCACAAGCCTCCAGAAAAAGGGAACCTGCTTGATACAGTACCACCGATTCAGACAAGCACGCTGCATACCCAGCATGGCCATCCGCCATTACAGAAAGCCCGCATGGGGTATAGCAACAGCACACACAGAGAACTGAACGCGATACTTTTTACACAGCCTCCTCCTGTTAGCATTACAAGGAAGCATAATAGTCACACTGCCTGGCCTGAGGAGATGCCTCTGGCGGGGGTCCCGTGTCCTCGGGCAGATGAGGGAAGGATGCTACACACTTCAGTAGAAGGGAAAGCAGAACACTATAACTTCTCAACATTGACAACGCAGCAGCCAGACGAAATGGTGAGGGGACTTATGATAATATCCCATGTCAGCATCTGGCGAAACATCCTCTGCTCACACAAAAGCAGTTATACCCCGAAGAAAGGAGAGGGGTAGCCTGCGGTTGCCCCTCTCAGACAGCATGTGGCCGGTTTCGCCCCCTGTTGCAACAAATGCCATCAGCCAAAGCCACATAAATGGAGTCCTGGTAACTTCATAACAGTTATGTCTAACTTTATTAAATAAGTTGTTGAAATGCTTGATGTTTATACCCTAGTTATAGGCCTGCTCCTTATTTACCCTCACCCTCCCCTTCTCTTGTTTGAGGACGCATTAGCATCAGCATCATCACTAAGAAACTTGTCAGCTTGTTAAATGAATAGAGTACGCTAGCAAAGCCTTGGGGAATGAGGGTGAAAGCCTCTATCTAAAGACTCACTTAATAAAACCAAAACGGAGGCGTTCAATCTTATGATGTTTGTTTCAGAAATGTATTGAGATTATTTTTGTTTATATTTTTAACAAGGTTCGTTTACTTGGTTGTATGAGCTTTAAAATCTGAGATGAAGAATAGGATACATCGTCTTAGCCCCTGACCTCAGTTCTTATATAATATTCCCATGATTGATTCTTAATAACTCACTTACTACTCATAACCTATTCTTACCCCATATTAAGTTCCTGCAAATCTGGGAATTAGTTTTAAAATATACAAGCTTGATATGGACTCACAGCACATAGATCCTATGTCACCCATTACACCGTTGTGGTTATATTATAATTGTTAGCTTCCCTTACCCCTCAGCTTCTCCACACATCTTGAAATACACTCAATACTGTTCATATAAGTATCTATCTTGGACCCAAGAGTGGTCTTCAAAACTACACATAATTAAACATGGGAGAGCAATTACAACATACAATGTTCTAGAAGGTGTGCTGTAGTGAGGAAGTGAATGTTCATTCATTTATGATCTTTCATCTTGTTATTTGTTTTGTTTGTTGTTATGTTTTATTCACACATATAACCCCCACATTGCCTATATACATACAGGGTCCAAGAGAGGCCTATTTCGATAGCAGGGGGCAAAATCGAGGTTTAATAACTAATGCTCATTGCCTTATCTCATCTTTTCCTTCTCTTATAGTTTATTTGTATTTTTAATGTATAATAGATAACGATTGCACTGCTGGAAGTGGGAATGTTCACGTAATACCATTGCTGATTTCATATCCAGTGTATTAAATCTTCATCACATAATAATGCAGTAAAATATGAGTATTACATAATGATAACTGTTGCATGGTCTTAACATTGTGGAATACCTTTTTTGTAACACCTATGAAGTAATCCATGTATTTTTGAGATCTGCTGTAAAACCTCAAGTTATTTTAATAAAGCTCTTTGAAAATTAAAAAAATTAAAAAATCCTAACATTAATTTAAAAATAAAATCTAAGATTAAATTACAAAAAATAAAAAGTCTAAAATTAGAGAAAAAAGTAAACAAAATTATCAAAAATAAAAAAATATCCCTATGAAAATAAAAAAGCCCCCCAAAATAAAAACACCCCCTAATCTAAACTAAACTACCACTAGCCTTTAAAAGGGCCTTTTGTAGGGCATTGCCTTAAGTTAAGCAGCTCTTTTACATAAAAAATACAAAGTCCCCCCTAATAGTAAAACAACCCCACCCACCACCCCCCCAATAAAAAAAACTAACACTAAAAAAACCTACGTTACCCATTACCCCTAGGCAATCAGGTCTTTTGCTGTCCATGAAACATTTTGTAGGCCATTGCCCTAAATTAAACAACTCTTTTACCTTAAACAATTACCAGTTACCCCCTAACACTAAACCCCCCACCCAACCAACCCCCCAAAATAAAAAAAATAAGTCTAAAAAATCCTAAGCTTCCCATTGCCCCTAAAGGGGCATTTGTATGGGCATTGCCCTTAAAAGGGCAATCAGCTCTTTTACAAACAGCTCTTTTGCGTCCATAAAAAAAAAAATCCCTAAGAAGAAGATAGAAAATATCCCCCCGCTGGATGAAGACCTTCGCCGCCTAGAAGAAGACCTTCACCACCGGACTTCAGAAACTATGAGTACCTATTTCGGGGTTAGATTTAGTTTTTTTTGTTTTTTTGGGGGGTGATTTATTTTTTTAGATTAGGGATTTTTTATTTTTTTATGGACGCAAAAGAGCTGTTTGTAAAAGAGCTGATTGCCCTTTAAAGGTAATTGCCCGTACAAATGGCCCTTTATAGGCAATGGGTAGCTTAGATTTTTTTAAACTTAGGTTTTTTTATTTTTGTGTGGTTGGTTGGGTGGGTGGGTGGTTTTACTGTTAGGGGGTAATTGTTATTTTTTTAAGGTAAAAGAGCTGTTTAACTTAAGCTATGCCCTACAAAAGGTAGTTTAGTTTAGATTAGGGGGTGTTTTTATTTTGGGGGGTATTTTTATAGGGGTATTAAATTAGGTTTATTTTATTTTTGATAATTTTGTTTATTATTTTCAGTAATTTTTCTCTGGGCAGGCTTATCGCCTAGTATATATATATAATTTTGCATAGATTTTAGTAAATAATATTGAAAATGGCCCAGTTACCACTGCAGTTACTGTGATCACCTTACTAAATTGTCATCAATGGTAGCCACATGGGAAATAGGGGCACATACAGGCTTTTGGGGTTATAATATAGATTAGAGAGGCCCCATTGTGTAATAAAGAAATTAAAGCACAGTGATCCCCTGACTATACAGAGAAAATTCATATTTTTATTTTAAGAGATGGACTTGTCTACTAGAATATAAACTTTATTAGTGGTCTCTAGACATACCAGATTTTTTTATTGTGCATAAAATGAAACATTTTCAAGCAAATCCCCATGATTTTTTTACTTTTTTTAAAAATGCAATTGTTTTTTTAAATGAGGGGTCTTGGAAGTTTGTAGCTGCTAAGGGAGCTAAGATTGAGGGGTATGAACAAGCTCTGACATCCAGCTCCCTTACATCTACCGGTGCATTTTGGTTCAGCCCCTTTGTGACATTACCCGCACTTCCATGAAGCCTGGGAGTGCCACCCACTAGGCCACCAACAATCCTTGGCATGTAGTGTGGAGGATTGGTGAAAATAGCATTTGATCAGCGATCCCAGCTGCATGACGAAAAGGGCTCATCATGCGCATCCAAGAGGTTAAAGCAAAACAGACAGAGGGTAATAGGGGACAACAGAAAAAAGAGAAAGACAAGAAATATTAGTTAAGTTTGCATAATGAATACGTTTGCATAGATGCTTGTTAGGTTGGTTAGGGGCAAGCTCATGTTCAAAATTTATTGAGCATCACTCATCCTGTATTTTCTACATATTTTTTTAGTGGGTGCTTCTATCATAAACATAAAACTATATCATCCACTTACAGGCGATAGATAATGGCATGCTAACTTTTTATTATTATTATTAATATTTTTATTGAGGTAACATAGTCATAGGTACAAACAAATTGCTGCAAGACAGATTACTCAGGGTGATACATAGTGTTAGACAGATATAATACAGAGTACAATAGGGTTGCCACCTCGGCCATATTTTCCTGGACACGTATGAGTTATACATGCTGCAGGGTGTGCAGAGAGGAATATGAATACAGCAGTTCAGTGCCACTATTTGTGTGCTGTCTAGGGTTCAAATTCATCTTCCTACCAGCACATGCTGCAGCATGTATAAATCATAAGTGTCCAGGAAATCATGGCTGAGGTGGCGGCCCTCGAGTACACCAATGCCTTGCTTTGATTTTACAAGAAAGACAGGGTTCTGTACATTATACATATGAGAAACAAGCATACAATAGAATTTTTTTTTTCAAAACTATAGTGTTTTCTGTAGCTCACTAAAACTATGATGAATAGATAATTATATTACTCTCAAACATATTGTTCCCTGAGGGTGAAATAACATTTTACTCCTAGGGCAGTGATCCACCTTTAAAGGTCTATAATAATAATTAATAAAGAATCTAGAATAACTACTACAGGTAGTATGTATAGTTAAAAGGAATAAAACATCATTAGCAGTGTGTGTATTTATAAAAGGAATGGTACATAGTAAAAGCTAAAGGATACATATACGTTTTCACATCTACAATTTATATGTAGAAGGAACAAAAAGGTAAGATATTAGTAATCTAAGGTCTCCTGGACAAAAAAAAAGGGAAAATGAAAAGAGAGAAGTGGGGGAAGGGACAGGGGAGGGAGTATCACGGCTAATATCTTCATCTCTGTCATCAAGTTAGTGGGATTAACGTTATAAGTTACGATGTAGATTTAGGTATAATAGAGCCCCATGTTTCCCAAATAGCATGATGTAAATTAGGGATCCCCCAAAGACATTTTCCTCCATAAGTCTGATATACAGTATTCAAGAATATCTATTACTTTCTGTAGAGTCAGGGCTCTGAGGGCTGACTGTTGTTCCCAATATCTTGCTAAAGATAGTTTTACACCCATCACAATATAGATACATAAATATTTCTTGGATTTTGACAATTTAGGTATTTCTAAGTGGAGTATACATAATTCAGGATTAGGACTGGTGGGTAAGTCTAGTCGAGCACATAACTTAAAAACCTCACACCATAGGTGTGCTATGACGGGGCTTTTCCACCATATATGGAGGTCAATCCCAACATCACCACAGGTTCTCAAACTTGTGGGGGATTGAGACTTGGAAACCCTATATAGTCTAGTGCAGCACCTACCCTCTGGAACACTCTCCCTCGTGCTGTCAGGCTTCCTTTAAATGTTCCCTGAAGACTTTTCTGTTCAGGGAAGCCTACCACCCAACTCAATAATAAATTAACTTCACTTACCTAACATTTCCCTCATCTAACTCTGTATTAACATCTTTCCAAATCTTGTTTTATTTAAATGAATTGTATCCATGGACAGCGCTGCAGAATATGTGTGTGCTTCATAAATAAAGTATAATAATAATAATAATATGGGACCCAATGCCATTGGGATAATAGTTTAAAGTAGAGTTCAAAGAAAGTTACACAATTGATGGCTGTTCTAGTTGTGGCAATGGCTATACTCCATTGTTTAGCATTACATTCTCGCCCAAAATCTCTCTCCCAAGCACAAAAAAGATATGTCTTCCGTAAGGTTGGGCATTCTAAGAAACATTTGTAATGTATAGAGAGAGGTCTCAATCACTGAATCACAGCTCTCCATCGCGTTTCCCAAATGCGGTTTATTCTTAAAGATCTGACTGCTATCCTCTTTGAGTTTTTAATGCAACTTTGGAAAAAAGGACACATTGATTTTAATAAGAGTGTGCCAATATACTATTTTATTCTTGCATTATTCTTAAAGAAACCCCAACTTTGCAGAAGTGCACAAAAACACGATTCAAAATGCCGTTTAGGTGGGAGATTGCAAGACTGAACAAACTCTAAATATGAAATCCATTTGGTTCCATTATAGAGTTCATCTATTACAGTAATATTTATAGTTTCAATTTCAGGCTCATTTTCTGGTATGTACCATGCAAATAAAGGCCCACATTAAAGTTGCCCCCTATTAATAACTGGCCTCTCTTAATCTGCTCTAGTTAAAATAAGAGGTGATGAAAACATTTGGGTTGACTTTCATTTGGGGCATAAACATTAACATTAAATAACAAAAATGATGATACCTTCATTCTGAATCTCTGTCAATCACCACTGGGTCATAGGAGACATCTAGTTTGAACAATATGGCCACTCCCTTTTTTTTAGAATAAGAAGACATTTCACAACATGAGTACAGTTTAGATTGAAGCAAGGGAGGGGGGTGTTCCACCTGGTGGGTTTCCTGTATAAATGCAATGTCAATGTTAAATTTAGTTAAGTATCTAAATAACAGACTCCTTTTAGTAGGTATATTTAAGTCCTTAACATTAAGGGTAGATATTTTCAAAACAGTCATCTATAGACATAAAGAAAAGGCTATAGAATAGAAGAGACTGAAGAGCCAGGTGGGATGGGAGAGAAGAAGAAGAAAAAGGGGGGGAAATGTTTGCCAGAGAGACCTGAGATCACAACAACATCTGAAACCACAAGGACATGGCAAGCGCAGTGCTGCACTGGCCGAGGTCATACTGGAAATCAAGGGGAAACCCCAGAATGACACACAGATAAGTATAAAACATAAATTATGCTTACCTGATCATTTTCTTTTCTTCCGTGGGAAAGAGTCCACAGCCGCATTCATTAGTTATGGGGAATAAGAACCTGGCCACCAGGAGGAGGCAAAGACCCACCAGCCAAAGGCTTAAATACTCCTTCCACCTCCTCCATCCCCCAGTCATTCAGCCGAGGAACAAGGAACTTACCCAAGCCAAAGAGGACACAGAATGCCAAAACAGGAGGGTAAGAGGCAGACCACATGAAGGCACCACCTAAAAACACATTCCCAAAACAAAAGACCCTGTTTCGTCCAAAAACCGGGAACAAAAACCCTTTGAAAAAACAAAAGGTGGTGCCATTGACGCAAATCTACCAACAGGTCATCAACCTGAACGACCACCATGAATAGACGCAACCGAGATCACGGACCCCAAGGACATCATCTCTCAAGGCAAAAGCCCAGCCGCAGCACCTCAACCAACTAGGGGACTGACGAACCAGTCCAGAAGGGAACACAAGCCTAATAAAAGGAGGGAAAAAAACCCAAGTCGTCAAAAAGACAACCCACTCCATTGGGCAGACTTACACTGACCTAGGTCCCAATGACAGGAACCGCAGCACAATACAAGAGAACAAACAGATCTCAAGGCCCATACAGCATCCAAACAGCTAAACAGCAGGGACTAAGGCACTCACCAAGGGAAAACCCCTACCAGCTAACCAGAGAAAACAGAACCCAGTCCTGCACCCCAGACCACAGGAGACTGACCCTACCAGCAAGAATCAAATCCAGAAATGGTCATTGAAACAGATGCCAGATAGAAAGGAGAAGCTAGTGGTGCGAGCTAACAGCAGAGCCCTCCCAGAAAAGAAAATACCCCACCTTGCTCTTGTACAACCAAGACAGCCCAACCACTACAGGCAACAGAGCCTAATGCCAAAGCAACTCTGTTCACACGGCCAAAACAGTTAGTTAGGATTAGTGCAGTGATGCCAACACAACCCATCCATGAACCAGTAGCTAGACAAGCCAACAGGCCACAACGACCAGCAAACCAGCACATACCTCCACTCAAGAAAATGTGGAGGAAGAAACAGTCATGTAAGAGCAAATTACGACTAGAACCCTGAGATAAGCCACCTAGAAATGGGTGATAAGAATCCCAACGACCAGCCCATCTTCGAAAAATCTCTCAAGCCCCCTAAGCTAGTCTGTCAGATGGTTAAACACAAAATCGGGGGAAAAAATTGCAACACGCTGTCACTGACCCCACAGGTCACCAACAAAACCAGGACATAAGACGAACAGCAGGGCCTCATGGAGAAAAACTCCAAGCTCAGTCTTCACAACCTGGTAGTTAACCGGAGACTTCCAAACTCCCCATAAAGGAGAGACAAAGGAACGCATCCTAATCTCAATCCCAAGTTCCAAGGAAGAACCCAGGGACAATGAGATGGAAGGAACCAGACCGCTGGAGCACTAGATCAACACCCACGGAGTCTAATAGGGAGGTCCCAACGTACAACTCCCAGAGTCTGATCCAACTGACAATCTCCGCAGAGGAGACACTCCAATGAAAACCGCAGCACTAAATCCTACGGACCCTAGAATCCTAGTACAGAGGTCAACCTGGTCCTAAACCCTAAAAAGGAGAACCACAGAACCCGAGCATAAAAGCTCCCAGAGGCGAAGATAGTGAAACCTCAGGATCCTGCAGGTGAATTAATGCCATTAAAATATTAAAACAAAAATGTCCTGCCATCTCTGGGGTAAAAAATCCACCCTGCGTGGAGGAGACATTAACATCGGGGTCACCTGCAAAGGTAAAAGGAGTGTGTGGTTGGGAAGGCACCTCCTGAGGAACAGAACCCCCAGGAGCTGATGGCTCAGAAGGTCTAGTTTCCCCGAGTCCGAGGGACCCAGCACACCATGCAGGCATGATAGACAAGATTGGCAGACTGGGATTGCGATAACAGGACCAAATTACAGTCCTCATCCGAGGACGATTCTGAATCAGATATAAAAATAGTCTCTGCATTAGAATCCTCCATGGCCAAGACTTTAAATATAACAACGCAATCTGGAAAAATAAACTGACACCTGACACCAACGATGGCTGGGGCACTCACCACCTTCTATGACCAGGCCTTAGGGAGCAGACTCTTTCCTCCGTTGCATTCGGTCAGGAATGCAGAAGGGAGAGAAGACCCACCCAAGCGTAAACACCCACGGTTACCAGATGCCCCGCAAAATCCAAAAAGTGTGCCACCCACAAGACAGCAAAACTAGGCCCCGAAACAAACTAGCAAGTCTGAAAAAAAGGAAAATCATAGCTCAGGACAAGCCTAGCAAAACGATACATGTCTCAGCCTCAGAGCCCATATTCCCGCACACAAACAGGATGATCACATACGAAATATGATAAACAACCCCATCCCATTCACTCATCCCCCTGTAAAGGAAGATAATCCCCTGATTCCCAGATCGAAGGAGAGGGAGCCTCAATGAGACCCATACTGAACTGTCATAACAAATTACATCACAGAAACGTAATAAAATGAAACGATCTTAGCGGAATCCACACGGCGGAACAGGAACATGGCCTTTCAAGTGTGATGAATTAGTAGCAGCGCCTCTGCCATGGACTTGAGAGAGGACAGCAGGACATGTACTGGCTTAAGCAGGGGGACACGTCTGGCACTGCAGGATCTGAGTCCCTGGCAGCGTAGTGTGTTACTGATGGTAGCCTTTGTTACGTTGGTCCCAGCTCTCTGCAGGTCATTCACTAGCTCCCCCTGTGTGGTTCTGGGATGTTTGCTCACCGTTCTTGTGATCGTTTTGACCCCACGGGGTGAGATCTTGCGTGGAGACCCAGATCAAGGGAGATTATCAGTGGTCTTGAATGTCTGCCATTTTCTAATTATTGCTCCCACAGTTGATTTCTTCACATCGAGCTGCTTGCCTATTGCAGATTCAGTCTTCCCAGCCTGGTGCAGGTCTACAATTTTGTTTCTGGTGTCCTTCGACAGCTCTTTGGTCTTCACCATAGTGGAGTTTGGAGTGTGACTGTTTGAGGTTGTGGACAGGTGTCTTTTATACTGATAACAAGTTCAAACAGGTGCTATTAATACAGTTAATGAGTGGAGGACAGAGGAGCCTCTTAAAGAAGAAGATACAGGTCTGTGAGAGCCAGAAATCTTGCTTGTTTGTAAGTGACCAAATACTTATTTTCCACCATAATATGCAAATAAATTCTTTCCAAATCAGACAATGTGATTGTCTGGATTTGTTTCCACATTTTGTCTCTTATAGTTGAGGTATACCTATGATGAAAATTACAGGCCTCTCTCATCTTCTTAAGTGGGAGAACTTGCACAATTGGTGGCTGACTAAATACTTTTTTGCCCCACTGTAAATCTATAATGAAAAGAAAGCAATAAATGTGATTATATACGCACATAATAAGAATTTCTGTTCTGAGTTTTTTTACCCCAGGACTTCCCTGAAAATATAAGAGTATAACAAAGTAACAAAGTAACATAGTAACATAGTAACAAAGTAACATAGTAACAAAGTATCATAGTAACAAAGTAACATAGTAACAAAGTAACAAAGTAACATAGTAGATGAGGTAGAAAAAATGACAGAAGCCCATCGAGTTCAACCTATACAAATCTAATATACTTACAAAAAAGCTCCAGTTTTTTTAGCTTAAAGGGACAGTCTAGTATAAATTAAACTTTTATTATTCAGATAGGACTTTTAATTTTAATCAACTTTCCAATTTACTTTTATCATCAAATTTGCTTTTTTCTCTTGGTATTCTTAGTTTAAACTAAACATAGGTAGGCTCATGTGCTAATTTCTAAGCCTTTGAGGGCTGCCTCTTATCACAGGCTTTTTAAATCTCTTTTCAACACAAAGAGACAGAAAGTACACGTGGCGTCGAACATATAGATAACACTGTGTTCAGGCACAGGGGGTTATTTAACAATGCTAAATTCAAGACAATAGATAATAAACAGTCACAGTCATGTGATCAGGGGGCTGGAAGAAGGTTCCTAGATACAAGGTAATCACAGAGGTAAAAAGTATATTAATATAACTGTGTTGGTTATGCAAAACTGGAGAATGGGTAATAAAGGGATTATCTATCTTTTAAAACACTAACAATTCTATGGTAGACTGTCCGTTTAAATTAATCCCATTAAAAAGGTGACCCATTTAACACAAGGAATCATATCCATGAAATCTGTTTCTAGCCAGAAATGTATCTAAACCATTTTTAAATGTATCTAAGGTAATGGCATTTACTACCTCCTCTGGTAATGAGTTTCACAATGGTATTGCTCTTACAGTGAAAAAACATTTACTTTGCAAGAGATTAAATCTCCTTTCCTCCAGCCTTAAATTTTGACCTAGTGATGTCGCGAACATAAAAATTTGGGTTCGCGAACTGAGAACTTCCCCAACTGTTCGCGAACTGGTGAACCGGGCGAACCGCCATAGACTTCAATAGGCAGGCGAACTTTAAAACCCACAGGAACTCTTTCTGGCCACAATAATGATGGAAAAGTTGTTTCAAGGGGACTAACACCTGGACTGTGGCATGCCGGAGGGGGATCCAGGGCAAAACTCCCATGGAAAATTACATAGTTGATGCAGAGTCTGGTTTTAAGCCATAAAGGGCAAAAATCACCTAACGTTCCTAAATTGTTTGGAATAACGTGCTTTAAAACATCAGGTATCGATCAGGTAGTGTAAGGGTTACGCCCGCTTCACAGTGACAGACCAAACTCTCCGTTTAAAGGGACAATCTACACCAGAATTTTTATTGTTTTAAAAGATAGATAATCCCTTTATTACCCATTTCCCAGTTTTGCATAACTAACACATTTATAATAATATACTTTTAACCTCTGTGATTATCTTGTATCTAAGCTTCTGCAAACTGCCCCTTTTTTCAGTTCTTTTGACAGATTTGCAGTCTAGCCAATCAGTGCCTGCTCCCAGATAACTTCTCGTGCACGAGCACAGTGTTATCTATATGAAATACGTGAACTAAGACCCTCTAGTGGTGAAAAACTGTTAAAATGCAATCTGAAAGAGGTGGGCTTCAAGGTCTAAGAAATTAGCATATGAACCTCCTAGGTTAAGCTTTCAACTAAGAATACCAAGAGAACAAAGCAAAATTGGTGATAAAAGAAAATTGGAAAATTGTTTAAAATTACATGCTCTATCTGAATCATGAAAGTTTATTTTGGCCTAGACTGTCCCTTTAACACACCGCAAACAACTGCAAACAGTCCATTTGCACAACCGCAAACTCCCCATTTGCGCAAGGTTGGATACCAAGCTAGCCATGTCTCGTTCCTTGTCCTCACTGATGTCATTGAAGGTCTCTTCCTCCACCCAGCCACGTACAACACCAAGGGTCCCCGAAAGGTGACAACAAGCCCCCTGGGACGCCTGCTGTGTTTGGTCTTCCACCTCCTCAAAGCCACATTCCTCCTCTGACTCCTCTTCTTCAGACTCCTCTCTCTGCGTTATTATAAGGTGTGTTAAGTAGTACTATTCCTATCAGTTTAATCCCTGTTACGTCCCCTATCAAGGGACGTGTATATGGCATCAATTTTAGGAACCGGAAGATGGAAAAAGATGCTTGGTCGGTCCTCCTACTTCAAATTTGGGGCACTGCGCGTGCAATCTAATGTGCCACCAGATAGGAGTGGTGTGTTAAGTAGTTCTATTCTTATCAGCTTAATCCTTGTTACGTCCCCTATCAGGGAACGTGTATATGGCATGGATTTTAGGAACCGGGAGATGGAAAAAGATTCTTGGTCGGTCCTTCTACTTCAAATTTGGGGCACTGTGCGTGCAATCTAATGTGCCACCAGATAGGAGTGGTGTGTTAAGTAGTAGTACTACAATAAATATACCGAATATCACAAAGAAAAAAATGTGAAATAAATGTGATAACAAAAATCATAAAAGGAAAACCAAATAAAGTTCTGAATCAAGGATATGTCTGTGTCCTCTGGATGAGTTTTTCAGCTTGTTAGCATTCCTCAGTGAGATCCCATAAAAAAGGAAACAGAAAATTGCAACATAGTGTGAATCTGTAATGGCACTTTGAGGAAGTAGTTGTTTTGTAACAAATGACTACTCACATTTGTTGGAGCTTTCCACTAAGCTCAAGGATATGCGCACTCCCACTTTATACTGATGGGAAAACAGGACACTAGGCAAAACTTGGATACAAATTTATTTTAAAATATATAAAAGTGTCACATAAGCCTTGATAACACCACAATGTAAGGGTACAAAAGCAGATATGCTGTAACAAATGCTTCAAATCACCAAACTTGCAAAGAGGTAAATGGATCAGCAGGCGTGTGACCGCTGAAACCAAAACCTTTTTAGTAGCAAGACAATAGCGCTAAGCCCCCAGGTGTCCTGGCTAGTGTAGAGACGCAATAAAACTCAATATAGAACAGCCAATAGCCCTGATCGGAACAGCCAATAGAATGCGAGCTCAATCTGCCAATCGGATTGAATTTGATTCTGATTGGCTGATTCCATCAGCCAATCAGAATATTCCTACTTTAATTCCGATTGGCTGATAGAATCCTATCAGCCAATCGGAATTCGAGGGACGCCATCTTGGATGACATCATTTAAAGGAACCGTCATTCGTCGTCTAGTCATCGGAGAAGAAGGATGGATCCGCGATGGAGGTCTTCAAGATGGAGCCGGTCCTTATCGGATGAAGATAGAAGATGCCGCTTTGAAGAAGATGGTTGCCGGTCCAGATCTACTCTTCTTCCCGGATAGGATGAAGACTTTGGACCCTCTTCTGGACTTCTTCAGCCGTCGGATGATGGATGTCTAGCCCCCGCTTGGGCTTGGATGAAGATTTTGGAGCCAGGACGGATCGGTGATACCTGGTTAGGTGAAGATAAGGTAGGAAGATCTTCAGGGGCTTAGTGTTAGGTTTATTTAAGGGGGGTTTGGATTAGATTAGGGGTATGTGGGTGGTGGGTTGTAATGTTGGGGGGGGGTATTGTATGTGTTTTTTTACAGGCAAAAGAGCTGAATTTCTTGGGGCATGCCCCGCAAAGGGCCCTGTTCAGGGCTGGTAAGGTAAAAGAGCTTTGAACTTTTGTAATTTAGAATAGGGTAGGGCATTTTTTTTATTTTGGGGGGCTTTGTTATTTTATTAGGGGGCTTAGAGTAGGTGTAATTAGTTTAAAATTGTTTTAATATTTTTCTAATGTTTGTAGATATTTTTTTATTTTTTGTAACTTAGTTCTTTTTTATTTTTTGTACTTTAGTTAGTTTATTTAATTGTATTTATTTGTAGATATTGTATTTAATTCATTTATTGATAGTGTAGTGTTAGGTTTAATTGTAGGCAATTGTAGGTATTTTATTTAATTTATTTATTGATAGTGTAGTGTTAGGTTTAATTGTAACTTAGGTTAGGATTTATTTTACAGGTAATTTTGTAATTATTTTAACTATTTTAGCTATTAAATAGTTCTTAACTATTTAATAGCTATTGTACCTGGTTAAAATAAATACAAAGTTACCTGTAAAATAAATATAAATCCTAAAATAGCTATAATATAATTATAATTTATATTGTAGCTATATTAGGATTTATTTTACAGGTAAGTATTTAGCTTTAAATATGATTAATTTATTTAATAAGAGTTAATTAATTTCGTTAGATTAAAATTATATTTAACTTAGGGGGGTGTTAGTGTTAGGGTTAGACTTAGCTTTAGGGGTTAATACATTTATTAGAATTGCTGTGAGCTCCAGTCGGCAGATTAGGGGTTAATGTTTGAACTTAGGTGTTGGCGATGTTAGGGAGGGCAGATTAGGGGTTAATACTATTTATTATAGGGTTAGTGAGGCGGATTAGGGGTTAATAACTTTATTATAATAGCGGTGCGGTCCGCTCGGCAGATTAGGGGTTAATAAGTGTAGGCAGGTGGAGGCGACGTTGAGGGGGGCAGATTAGGGGTTAATAAATATAATATAGGGGTCGGCGTTGTTAGGGGCAGCAGATTAGGGGTACATAGCTATAATGTAGGTGGCGGCTCTTTGCGGTCGGCAGATTAGGGGTTAATTATTGTAGGTAGCTGGCGGCGACGTTGTGGGGGCAGGTTAGGGGTTAATAAATATAATATAGGGGTCGGCGGTGTTAGGGGCAGCAGATTAGGGGTACATAAGTATAACATAGGTGGCGGTCGGCAGATTAGGGGTTAAAAAAATTTAATCGAGTGTCGGCGATGTGGGGGGGCCTCGGTTTAGGGGTACATAGGTAGTTTATGGGTGTTAGTGTACTTTAGAGCACAGTAGTTAAGAGCTTTATGAACCGGCGTTAGCCCAGAAAGCTCTTAACTACTGACTTTTTTCTGCGGCTGGAGTTTTGTCGTTAGAATTCTAACGCTCACTTCAGCCACGACTCTAAATACCGGAGTTAGAAAGATCCCATTGAAAAGATAGGATACGCAATTGACGTAAGGGGATCTGCTGTATGGAAAAGATGCGGCAGAAAAGTGAGCGTTAGACCCTTTTTTGACTGACTCCAAATACCGGCGGTAGCCTAAAACCAGCGTTAGGAGCCTCTAATGCTGGTTTTAACGGCTACCGCCAAACTCCAAATCTAGGCCCAACTACCTAGCTAAAATAAATACAAATTTACCTGTAAAGTAAAACCTAACCTGTCTTACACTAACACCTAACATTACACTACAATTAAATCAATTACATAAATTAAATACAATTACCTGAATTACAAAAAAATCAAAAACTAAATTACACAAAATAAAAAAATAAATTATAAGATATTTAAACTAATTACACCTAATCTAATAGCCCTATCAAAATAAAAAAGCCCCCAAAATAAAAAAAACCCTAGCCTAAACTACCAATAGCCCTTAAAAGGGCCTTTTGTGGGGCATTGCCCCAAAGAAATCTGCTCTTTTACCTGTAAAAAAAAATACAAACAACCCCCCAACAGTAAAACCCACCACCCACACAACCAACCCCCCAATAAAAACCTAACTAAAAAAAACTAAGCTCCCCATTGCCCTGAAAAGGGCATTTGCATGGGCATTGCCCTGAAAAGGGCATTTAGCTCTTTTTCAACTGCCCAAACCCCTAATCTAAAAGTAAAACCCCCCCAATAAACCCATAAAAAAGCCTAAAACTAACCCCCGAAGATCCACTTACAGTTTTGAAGACCGGACATCCATCCTCAACGAAGCCGGGAGAAGTCTTCATCCAAGCGGCAAGAAGTGCTCAACAAAGCCGGGAGAAGTCTTCATCCAAGTTGGCAGAAGTAGTCCTCCAGATGGGCAGAAGTCTTCATCCAAACGGCATCTTCTATCTTCATCAATCTGGCGCGGAGCAGCTCCATCTTCAAGACATCCGGCGCGGAACATCCTCTTTTATCGAAGTCTTCTTCCTGAATGAAGGTTCCTTTAAATGATGTCATCCAAGATGGCGTCCCTTGAATTCCGATTGGCTGATAGAATTCTATCAGCCAATCGGAATTAAAGGTGAAAAAATCATTGGAACAGCCAATAGAATGCAAGCTCAATCCTATTGGCTAATTGGATCAGCCAATAGGATTGAAGCTCAATCCTATTGGTTGATTGCATCAGCCAATAGGATTTTTTCGCCTTTAATTCCGATTGGCTGATAGAATTCTATCAGCCAATCGGAATTCAAGGGACGCCATCTTGGATGACGTCATTTAAAGGAACCTTCATTCGGGAAGAAGACTTCGATAGAAGAGGATGCTCCAAGCCGGATGTCTTGAAGATGGAGCCGTTCCGCACCGGATGAATGAAGATAGAAGATGCCTTCTAGATGAAGAAATCTGCCCGTCTGGAGGACCACTTCTGCTGGCTTGGATGAAGACTTCTCCCGGCTTCATTGAGGACTTCTTGCCGATTGGATGAAGACTTCTCCCGGCTTCGTTGAGGATGGATTACGGTCTTCAAAACTGTAAGTGGATTTTCGGGGGTTAGTGTTAGGCTTTTTTAAGAGTTTATTGGATGTTTTTTATTTTTAGATTAGGGGTTTGGGCAGTTGAAAAAGAGCTAAATGCCCTTTTAAGGGCAATGCCCATCCAAATGCCCTTTTTAGGGCAATGGGGAGCTTACGTTTTTTTAGTTAGGGTTTTATTTGGGGGGTTGGTTGTGTGGGTGGTGGGTTTTACTGTTGGGGGGTTGTTTGTATTTTTTTTAACAGGTAAAAGAGCTGATTTCTTTGGGGCAATGCCCCGCAAAAGGCCCTTTTAAGGGCTATTGATTGTTTAGTTTAGGCTAGGTTTTTTTTTTAATTTTGGGGGGGGGCTTATTTTATTTTGATAGGGCTATTAGATTAGGTGTAATTAGTTTAAATATTGTATAATTTATTTTTTTATTTTGTGTAATTTAGTGTTTATTTTTTTTTTGTAATTTAGATAATTGTATTCAATTTATGTAATTTATTTAATTGTAGTGTAAGGTTAGGTGTTAGTGTTAGACAGGTTAGGTTTTATTTTACAGGTAAATTTGTATTTATTTTAGCTAGGTAGTTAGTAAATAGTTAATAACTATTAAGTAACTATTCTACCTAGTTAAAATAAATACAAACTTGCCTGTAAAATAAAAATAGACCCTAAGCTAGACACAATGTAACTAAAAGTTATAGTGTAGCTAGTTTACGGCCAGATTACGAGTTTTGCGCTAGAGGCTATGTGGTGCTAACGAGCAGTTTTCTCTCACCGCTCACTTACATGCAGCGCTGGTTTTATAGGTTTTTACAAACCCAGCGTTAAAAGGCAAGAAGTGAGTGTTGAGCAAAATTTTGCGCCTTACCGCACTCCAATACCAGCGCTGCTTAAGTCAGCGGTGAGCTGGTCATACGTGCTTGTGCACGATTTCCCCAGCCAGCTGAGAAAAAGTCTAACACCTGCCAAAAAGCAGCGTAAATCTCAGTAACGCAGCCCCATTGATTACTATGGGGAAATAAAATTTATGTTTACGCCTAACACCCTAACATGAACCCCGAGTCTAAACACCCCTAATCTTACACTTATTAACCCCTAATCTGCTGCCCCTGACATCGCCAACACCTACATTATTCTTATTAACCCTAATCTGCCACTCCGGACACCGCCGCCACCTACATTATATGTATTAACCCCTAATCTGCTGCCCCCAACATCGCCGATACCTACATTATATTTATTAACCCCTAATCTGCTGCCCCCAATGTCGCCGCAACCTACCTACACTTATTAACCCCTAATATCCTGCCCCCAACGTCGCCGCCACTATAATAAACATATTAACCCCTCAACCGCAGCACTCCCGCCTAACAAACATTAGTTAAATATTATTTACCCCTAATCTGCCGTCCCTAACATCGCCGCCACCTACCTACATTTATTAACCCCTATTCTGCCGCCCCCAACGTCGCCGCCACTATACTAAATGTATTAACCGCTAAACCTAAGTCTAAACCTAACCTTAACACCCCTAACTTAAATATAATTACAATAAATCTAAATAAAAATTAATATTATTACCTAAATAATTCCTATTTAAAACTAAATACTTACCTATAAAATAAACCTTAAGTTAGCTACAATATAACTAATAGTTACATTGTAGCTATCTTAGGGTTTATTTTTACGAGTTTTGCGTTATGAGTAACAAAGCAGCGTTATGGGTTATAACACTGCTTTTTCACTACCGCACCTATTATGAGTCTTGTCAAAAAAGCTGTACCGCACACTTTTTTGGTCGTACCGCAAATTAACTTACGCAATTTGCGTAAAGTCTTTTTTCAATGGGACTTCCATAGCGCCGATATTACAAGCTTTTTCTGGGAGGCCAAAAACTGAGCGGTACAGCCTATCCCGCAAGATTTGTAACGCAATCTAAAGTCAGTAGTTATGAGTTTTACACTACAACACCGTAACATAAAACTCATAACTAATCTGCTAAAAAGTACACTAACACCCATAAACTACCTATTATCCCCTAAACCGAGGCCCTCCCGCATCGCAAACACTAAAATACAATTATTAACCCCTAATCTTCCGCTCCGGACATCGCCGCCACTATAATAAACATATTAACCCCTCAACCGCCGCACTCCCGCCTCGCAAACATTAGTTAAATATTATTAATCCCTAATCTGCCATCCCTAACATTGCCGCCACCTACCTACATTTATTAACCCCTATTCTGCCGCCCCCAACGTCGCTGCCACTATACTAAATGTATTAACCCCTAAACCTAAGTCTAAACCTAACCCTAACACACCCTAACTTAAATATAATTACAATAAATCTGAATAAAAATTAATATTATTACATAAATAATTCCGATTTAAAACTAAATACTTACCTATAAAATAAACCCTAAGCTAGCTACAATATAACTATTAGTTAAATTGTAGCTATCTTAGGGTTTATTTTTATTTTACAGGCAAGTTTGTATTTATTTTAACTAGGTAGAATAGTTATTAATTAGTTATTAACTATTTAATAACTACCTAGCTAAAATAAATACAAAAGTACCTGTAAAATAAAACCTAACCTAAGTTACAATAACACCTAACACTACACTATAATTAAATAAATTTACTAAATTAAAAACAATTAAATAAATTAAATTAAATTAGCTAAAGTAAAAAAAAAACACTAAATTACAGAAAATAATAAACAAATTACAAGATATTTAAACTAATTACACCTAATCTAATAGCCCTATCAAAATAAAAAAAGCCCCCAAAATAAAAAAAAACCCTAGCCTAGGTTAATTTAGTGTTTGTTTGTTTTTTATACTTTAGCTAATTTAATTTATTTAATTGTTTTTAATTTAATTTAATTTTAATTATAGTGTAGTGTTAGGTGTTATTGTAACTTAGGTTAGGTTTTATTTTACAGGTACTTGTATATTTATTTTAGCTAGGTAGTTATTAAATAGTTAATAACTATTTAGTAACTATTCTACCTAGTTAAAATAAATACAAACTTGCCTGTAAAATAAAAATAAACCCTAAGCTAGCTACAATGTAACTATTAGTTATATTGTAACTAGCTTAGGGTTTATTTTATAGGTAAGTATTTAGTTTTAAATAGGAATTAGTTAGGTAATGATAGTAATTTTATTTAGATTTATTTAAATTATATTTAAGTTAGGGGGTGTTAGGGTTAGGGTTAGACTTAGGTTTAGGGGTTAATAAATTTAGAATAGTGGCGGCGACGTTGTGGGCGGCAGATTATGAGTTAATAAAAATAATGTAGGTGGCGGCGATGTTGGGGGCAGTAGATTAGAGGTTTATAAGTAAAATGTAGGTGGCGGCGATGTCTGGAGTGGCAGATTAGGGGTTAATAAGTATAATGTAGGTGGCGGCGATGTTAGGGACGGCAGATTAGGGGTTAATCATTTTTAACTAGTGTTTGCGAGGCGGGAGTGCGGCAGTTTAGGGGTTAATATGTTTATTATAGTGGTGGCGATGTCTGGAGCAGCAGATTAGGGGTTAAAAATGTAATTTTAGTGTTTGCGATGTGGGAGGGCCTCGGTTTAGGGGTTAATAGGTAGTTTATGGCTGTTAGTGTACTTTTTAGCACTTTAGTTATGAGTTTTATGTTACGGCGTTGTACCATAAAACTCTTAACTACTGATTTTAAAATGCGTTAGGGATCTTGGAAGTAGAGGGTGTACCGCTCACTTTTTGGCCTCCTAGGACAGACTCGTAATACCAGCGCTATGGAAGTCCCATAGAAAAAAGGGTTTACGAAGTTTACGTAAGTCGTTTTGCAGTAAGGCCAAAGAAGTGTGCGGTGCCCCTAAACCTGCAAGACTCGTAATAGCAGCGGTACTGAAAAAGCAGCGTTTGGACCTGTTAAAGCTGCTTTTTCAGCCTAACGGACAACTTGTAATCTAGCCGTTAGGGTTTATTTTACAGGTATATATTTAGTTTTAAATAGGAATTATTTAGTTAATGATAATAATAATAATTTTGTTCATGATAATAATAAATTTTTATTTAGCATTATTTTAATAATATTTAAGATAGAGGTGTTAGGGTTAGGATTAGACATAGGTTTAGGGGTTAATAAATTTAGTATAGTGAGGGGGACGTTGGGGGCAGCAGATTAGGGGTTAATAAATGTAGGTAGGTGGCGGCGATGTTAGGGGCGGCAGATTAGGTGTTAATAATATTTAACTAGTGTTAAATGCGGGAGAATGGCGGTTTAGGGGTTAATATGTTTATTATAGTGGCGGCGACATTGGGGGCGGCAGATTAGGGGTTAATAAGTGTAGGTAGGTTGCAGCAACATTGGGGGCGGGAGATTAGGGGTTAATAAAATTATGTAGGTGTCGGCGATGTTGGGGGCAGCAGATTAGGGGTTAATAAATATAATGTAGTTGTCTGCTATGTTGGGGACAGCAGATTAGGGGTTGGTAAGTATAATGTAGGTGTCGGCGATGTCAGGGCGGCATATTAGGGGTTAATAAGTGTAAGATTAGGGGTGTTTAGACTCGGGGTTCATGTTAGGGTGTTAGGTGTAAACATAAATTTTGTTTCCCCATAGGAATCAATGGGGCTGCTTTACAGAGCTTTACGCTGCTTTTTTGCAGGTGTTAGGCTTTTTTTCAGCCGACTCTCTCCCCATTGATGTCTATGGGGAAATCGTGCACGAGCACGTAACACCAGCTCACCGCGGCTTTCAGCAGCGCTAGAATTGGAGTGCGGTATGGAGCACAATTTTGCTCTACGCTCACTTCTTGCCTAATAACACGTGTTTATGAAAACCTGAAATACCAGCGCTGTAGGGAAGTGAGCGGTGACAATAACGTGCAAGTTAGCACCGCACCCCTCTTACCGCAAAACTCATAATCTAGCCGTAAATGTTGTAACTTTGCGCTTTCACAGTGTGAGAATAGTTCAAATCCCTTTCAAGAAGATATAAGTTGTGGCCACTTCTCTTCTTGTCTTCTATGAGAAAATAATTTTTTGACTAAAGATGGAAATATCGCGAAAACGCTTAGTTCTCAATCAATAATTAAAATAATAATAATTACTTTTGCAGTTATAACAAGTACCAATCATTCCAGAATTCAAAGAGCATTCATATTGTTTAATATATATTGCAATGTTTTCTGAACATAAGACGTTATTTTTTAACGTGTTATTTGGTACAAAAATATAAATCCAATTAATTAAAAACTAATTCATTGAGCTGGAAAATTGCCTTTGTATTTGCCATTTTTGTTTGGATAATGAATTGTGATCCCCATACATGACTTTAACAAATTAAAGTGCATTTATGGGAGGTTTTCAGTCAAGAGAGTGTTTCTCAGGACTGGAAAACAGTGCAAATTGTATACACAAGATGTTAAATGTTTAGCAGAGGATTCATACAAGTGCAGAGTTTTAATATAATTCATACAAAATGCACCCAGAGCTGAGATATTTTTGTATTAATAATAATACAAATTAATTTTATTTGCCTTGTCTGGAAGCCTGTTGGCTAGCTCAGCCACCTCCATGATATTTGGTTAGTTTGTATTTTTATTTAGTGCATCTCATACAGGGCTAGATTACAAGTGGAGCACAAATTAGCGTTCCAGCTTGCATGTTAACTTCGCTAGACTGATGCTTTTTGCGCACCTCAGGTTGCGCTCGTACAACAAGTTAAAAGTGAAAAGTTTGCGACCATGTTAACTTCTTCACCAAAAGAAGACAATGGAGGGCAAAAACTTAAAAAAAATAAAACTAACACCCATACTCACACACGCTAACTCGATCGCGTATATTCAAGACCACTAAACCCGAAATGAAATATCAATATTTCCAATTCCAGTGTTCTTCACTAAGCAGAATATGTCTTATTTATTCTTAAATACATATTTTTATATATATATATATATATATATATATATATATATATATATATATATATATTGCAAAAAAGTAAAAGCACTCCTAGTTCCTGCAAGTTGTAATTAGCATGCATTGCCCTGGGTACACTTCAAATAAAGTATTTATTCCAAGTATCAAAAATTACTCCCGTTTTCAAAACAAGTGCAAAATGCTATACAAAACTTACCACCTTATATCCCCACATTTCACCAATAACGGCGTTCTCGGCCGCATCTCGGAAGTTGCCGACGTCACGTGACTAGTGATGTCGCGAACTGTTCGCCGGAGAACAGCTCCCAGCGAACATATGCGATGTTCGATCCGCTCCCTATTTGTCATCATTGAGGAAACTTTGACCCTGTATCTCACAGCCTTCTGACACATTTGAGCCAATCAGCAGCAGACACTCCCTCACAGACCCTCCCAGCTCCTTGGCAGCAGCCATTTTAGATTCATTACGATCTTGCTTTCTTAGTGAGAGGAGCTTTAGTGCTGCTGCTGCTGACATTATAGGGAAATAGATAGCTAGGCTAGTGTATTTAGTGTCCACTAAAGTCCTGAAGGACTCATCTAATCTCTGCTGTAAGGAGACAGCACCCCAAAAAGCCCTTTTTAGGGCTATAACTTCAGTCTTTTTTTTTTTTTTTATTTGTAATTTTATTTGCATTTGCCTGGCTTTCAGCCTGTGTGTGAGGCTCATAGCATATACTGTGATTAGTGCCAACACTGATATCTGCTTAACATTAGTGTTATTTTAAACAACAAAACTTTTAAATCATTTTGCTAGTGTAATCTAATTTCATTTTCTATCAGGCCTGTGTGTCAGGCTTACACAGCATACTGTGGTTAATTGCTGTGCCAGCAGCCACCACTCATATCTGCTTAACATTATTTTAAATTTTAAAAAAACAACTTTTAAATAATTTTGCTAGTGTAATCTAATTTCATTTTCTATCAGGCCTGTGTGTCAGGCTTACACAGCATACAACGTTGTTTAATTGCTGTGCCAGAAGCCACCACTTATATCTGCTTAACATTATTTTAAATTTAAAAAACAAAAGTTTTAAATCATTTTGGTAGTGTAATCTAATTTCATTTTCTATCAGGCCTGTGTGTCAGGCTTACACAGCATACAACATTGTTCAGGGTAATCATGCAGGCCATATAGACCTCCCACCATTAGGGGTTGTAACAGGTATTAAACTAATAAGAACAGTACTACTGAAATAAACCTAGTTACCATGGGTCCCAGACCGCATGTTTTATTGTTGTAATTTTTTTAGGCTAATCATGATGGCCATATAGACCTCCCCCGATAGGTGGGAGTAACAGGGATGAAAGTGCTAAGAATAGTACTACTTAACACAACCTAGTTACCCATGGGTCCCAGGCCCAGACCGCATGTCTTGTTGTTTTATTTGGTGCGGGTAATCATGCAGGCCATATAGACCTCCCACCATTAGGGGTTGTAACAGGTATTAAACTAATAAGAACAGTACTACTGAAATAAATATAGTTACCATGGGTCCCAGACCGCATGTTTTATTGTTGTACTTTGTTAGGCTAATCATGATGGCCAAATAGGCCTCCCCCGATAGGTTGGAGTAACAGGGATGAAAGTGCTAAGAATAATACTACTTCACACAACCTAGTTACCCATGGGTCACAGGCCCAGACCGCATGTCTTGTTGTTTTATTTGGTGCGGGTAATCATGCAGGCCATATAGACCTCCCACCATTAGGGGTTGTAACAGGTATTAAACTAATAAGAACAGTACTACTGAAATAAACCTAGTTACCATGGGTCCAAGACCGCAAGTTTTATTGTTGTAATTTTTTTAGGCTAATTATGATGGCCATATAGACCTCCCCCGATAGGTGGGAGTAACAGGGATGAAAGTGCTAAGAATAGTACTACTTAACACAAACTAGTTACCCATGGGTCCCAGGCCCAGACCTCATGTCTTGTTGTTTTATTTGGTGCGGGTAATCATGCAGGCCATATAGACCTCCCACCATTAGGGGTTGTAACAGGTATTAAACTAATAAGAACAGTACTACTGAAATAAACCTAGTTACCATGGGTCCCACACCGTATGTTTTATTGTTGTACTTTGTTAGGCTAATCATGATGGCCATATAGGCCTCCCCCGATTGGTGGGAGTAATAGGGATGAAAGTGCTAATAATAGTACTACTTCACACAACCTAGTTACCCATGGGTCCCAGGCCCAGACCGCATGTCTTGTTGTTTTATTTGGTGCGGGTAATCATGCAGGCCATATAGACCTCCCACCATTAGGGGTTGTAACAGGTATTAAACTAATAAGAACAGTACTACTGAAAAAAACCTAGTTACCATGGGTCCCAGACCGCATGTTTTATTGTTGTAATTTTTTTAGGCTAATCATGATGGCCATATAAACCTCCCCCGATAGGTGGGAGTAACAGGGATGAAAGTGCTAGGAATAGTACTACTTAACACAACATAGTTAACCATGGGTCCCAGGCCCAGACCGCATGTCTTGTTGTTTTATTTGGTCCGGGTAATCATGCAGGCCATATAGACCTCCCACCATTAGGGGTTGTAACAGGTATTAAACTAATAAGAACAGTACTACTGAAATAAACCTAGTTACCATGGGTCCCAGACCGCATGCTTTATTGTTGTAATTTTTTTAGGCTAATCATGATGGCCATATAGACCTCCCCCGATAGGTGTGAGTAACAGGGATGAAAGTGCTAAAAATAGTACTACTTAACACAACCTAGTTACCCATGGGTCCCAGGCCCAGACCGCATGTCTTGTTGTTTTATTTGGTGCGGGTAATCATGCAGGCCATATAGACTTCCCACCATTAGGGGTTGTAACAGGTATTAAACTAATAAGAACAGTACTACTGAAATTAACCTAGTTACCATGGGTCCCAGACAGCATGTTTTATTGTTGTCATTTTTTTAGGCTAATCATGATGGCCATATAGACCTCCCCCGATAGGGTGAGTAACAGGTATTAAAATGCTAACAACAGTACTGCTTAACACAACCTTACCATGGGTCTGGGGGCGCATGTTTTATTATTATATTTTGTAAGGGTAATCATGCAGGCCATATAGACCTCTCACGATAGGGTGAGTAACAGGTATTAAAATGCTAAGAACAATACTACTTAACACAACCTTACCATGGGTCCCAGAGCGCATGTTTTATTATTATATTTTGTAAGGGTAGTCATGCAGGCCATATTGACCTCTCCCGATAGGGTGAGTAACAGGTATTAAAATGCTAAGAATAATACTACTTAACACAAACTTACCATGGGTCCCAGAGCGCATGTTTGATTATTATATTTTGTAAGGGTAATCATGCAGGCCATATAGACCTCCCCCAATAGGGTAAGTAACAGGTATTAAAATGCTAACAACAGTACTACTTAACACAACCTTACCATGGGTCCCAGGGCGCATGTTTGGTTGTTATACTTTGTCAGGGTAATCATGGAGGCCATATAGACCTCCCCCGATAGGGTGAGTAACAGGTATTGAAATGCTAAGAACAGTACTACTTAACACAACCTTACCATGGGTCCCACCCGCATGTTTTGTTGTTATACTTTGTCAGGGTAATCATGCAGGCCATATAGACCTCCCCCGATAGGGGGAGTAAGAGGGATTAAACTGCTAAGAACAGTACTATTTAACACAACCTAGTTACCATGGGTCCCAGACCGCGTGTCTTGTTGTTATACTTTGTCAGGGTAATCATGCACGCCATATAGACCTCCCCCAATAGGGGGAGTAACAGGGATTAAAGTGATAATAATAGTACTACTTCACACAACCTAGTTACCCATGGGTCCCAGGCCCAGACCGCATGTCTTGTTGTTTTATTTGGTGCGGGTAATCATGCAGGCCATATAGACCTCCCACCATTAGGGGTTGTAACAGGTATTAAATTAATAAGAACAGTACTACTGAAATAAACCTAGTTACCATGGGTCCAAGACCGCATGTTTTATTGTTGTAATTTTTTTAGGCTAATTATGATGGCCATATAGACCTCCCCCGATAGGTGGGAGTAAAAGGGATAAAAGTGCTAAGAATAGTACTACTTAACACAACCTAGTTACCCATGGGTCCCAGGCCCAGACCGCATGTCTTGTTGTTTTATTTGGTGCGGGTAATCATGCAGGCCATATAGAACTCCCACCATTAGGGGTTGTAACAGGTATTAAACTAATAAGAACAGTACTACTGAAAAAAACCTAGTTACCATGGGTCCCAGACCGCAAGTTTTATTGTTGTAATTGTATTAGGCTAATCATGATGGCCATATAAACCTCCCCCGATAGGTGGGAGTAACAGGGATGAAAGTGCTAGGAATAGTACTACTTAACACAACATAGTTAACCATGGGTCCCAGGCCCAGACCACATGTCTTGTTGTTTTATTTGGTCTGGGTAATCATGCAGGCCATATAGACCTCCCACCATTAGGGGTTGTAACAGGTATTAAACTAATAAGAACAGTACTACTGAAATAAACCTAATTACCATGGGTCCCAGACCGCATGTTTTATTGTTGTAATTTTTTTAGGCTAATCATGATGGCCATATAGACCTCCCCCGATAGGTGGGAGTAACAGGGATGAAAGTGCTAAAAATAGTACTACTTAACACAACCTAGTTACCCATGGGTCCCAGGCCCAGACCGCATGTCTTGTTGTTTTATTTGGTGCGGGTAATCATGCAGGCCATATAGACCTCCCACCATTAGGGGTTGTAACAGGTATTAAACTAATAAGAACAGTACTACTGAAATAAACCTAGTTACCATGGGTCCCAGACCGCATGTTTTATTGTTGTCATTTTTTTTAGGCTAATCATGATGGCCATATAGACCTCCCCCGATAGGGTGAGTAACAGGTATTAAAATGCTAACAACAGTACTGCTTAACACAACCTTACCATGGGTCTCAGGGTGCATGTTTTATTATTATATTTTGTAAGGGTAATCATGCAGGCCATATAGACCTCTCCCGATAGGGTGAGTAACAGGTATTAAAATGCTAAGAACAATACTACTTAACACAACCTTACCATGGGTCCCAGAGCGCATGTTTTATTATTATATTTTGTAAGGGTAATCATGCAGGCCATATAGACCTCTCCCGATAGGGTGAGTAACAGGTATTAAAATGCTAAGAATAATACTACTTAACACAACCTTACCATGGGTCCCAGAGCGCATGTTTTATTATTATATTTTGTAAGGGTAATCATGAAGGTCATATAGACCTCCCCCGATAGGGTGAGTAACAGGTAATAAAATGCTAACAACAGTACTACTTAACACAACCTAGTTACCATGGGTCCCAGACCGCGTGTCTTGTTGTTATACTTTGTCAGGGTAATCATGCACGCCATATAGACCTCCCCCAATAGGGGGAGTAACAGGGATTAAAGTGATAATAATAGTACTACTTCACACAACCTAGTTACCCATGGGTCCCAGGCCCAGACCGCATGTCTTGTTGTTTTATTTGGTGCGGGTAATCATGCAGGCCATATAGACCTCCCACCATTAGGGGTTGTAACAGGTATTAAATTAATAAGAACAGTACTACTGAAATAAACCTAGTTACCATGGGTCCAAGACCGCAAGTTTTATTGTTGTAATTTTTTTAGGCTAATTATGATGGCCATATAGACCTCCCCCGATAGGTGGGAGTAACAGGGATAAAAGTGCTAAGAATAGTACTACTTAACACAACCTAGTTACCCATGGGTCCCAGGCCCAGACCGCATGTCTTGTTGTTTTATTTGGTGCGGGTAATCATGCAGGCCATATAGAACTCCCACCATTAGGGGTTGTAACAGGTATTAAACTAATAAGAACAGTACTACTGAAAAAAACCTAGTTACCATGGGTCCCAGACCGCAAGTTTTATTGTTGTAATTGTATTAGGCTAATCATGTTGGCCATATAAACCTCCCCCGATAGGTGGGAGTAACAGGGATGAAAGTGCTAGGAATAGTACTACTTAACACAACATAGTTAACCATGGGTCCCAGGCCCAGACCACATGTCTTGTTGTTTTATTTGGTCTGGGTAATCATGCAGGCCATATAGACCTCCCACCATTAGGGGTTGTAACAGGTATTAAACTAATAAGAACAGTACTACTGAAATAAACCTAATTACCATGGGTCCCAGACCGCATGTTTTATTGTTGTAATTTTTTTAGGCTAATCATGATGGCCATATAGACCTCCCCCGATAGGTGGGAGTAACAGGGATGAAAGTGCTAAAAATAGTACTACTTAACACAACCTAGTTACCCATGGGTCCCAGGCCCAGACCGCATGTCTTGTTGTTTTATTTGGTGCGGGTAATCATGCAGGCCATATAGACCTCCCACCATTAGGGGTTGTAACAGGTATTAAACTAATAAGAACAGTACTACTGAAATAAACCTAGTTACCATGGGTCCCAGACCGCATGTTTTATTGTTGTCATTTTTTTTAGGCTAATCATGATGGCCATATAGACCTCCCCCGATAGGGTGAGTAACAGGTATTAAAATGCTAACAACAGTACTGCTTAACACAACCTTACCATGGGTCTCAGGGTGCATGTTTTATTATTATATTTTGTAAGGGTAATCATGCAGGCCATATAGACCTCTCCCGATAGGGTGAGTAACAGGTATTAAAATGCTAAGAACAATACTACATAACACAACCTTACCATGGGTCCCAGAGCGCATGTTTTATTATTATATTTTGTAAGGGTAATCATGCAGGCCATATAGACCTCTCCCGATAGGGTGAGTAACAGGTATTAAAATGCTAAGAATAATACTACTTAACACAACCTTACCATGGGTCCCAGAGCGCATGTTTTATTATTATATTTTGTAAGGGTAATCATGAAGGTCATATAGACCTCCCCCGATAGGGTGAGTAACAGGTAATAAAATGCTAACAACAGTACTACTTAACACAACCTAGTTACCATGGGTCCCAGACAGCGTGTCTTGTTGTTATACTTTGTCAGGGTAATCATGCACGCCATATAGACCTCCCCCGATAGGGGGAGTAACAGGGATTAAAGTGCTAAGAATAATACTACTTCACACAACCTAGTTACCCATGGGTCACAGGCCCAGACCGCATGTCTTGTTGTTTTATTTGGTGCGGGTAATCATGCAGGCCATATAGACCTCTCACCATTAGGGGTTGTAACAGGTATTAAACTAATAAGAACAGTACTACTGAAAAAAACCTAGTTACCATGGGTCCCAGACCGCATGTTTTATTGTTGTAATTTTATTAGGCTAATCATGATGGCCATATAAACCTCCCCCGATAGGTGGGAGTAACAGGGATGAAAGTGCTAGGAATAGTACTACTTAACACAACATAGTTAACCATGGGTCCCAGGCCCAGACCGCATGTCTTGTTGTTTTATTTGGTCCGGGTAATCATGCAGGCCATATAGACCTCCCACCATTAGGGGTTGTAACAGGTATTAAACTAATAAGAACAGTACTACTGAAATAAACCTAGTTACCATGGGTCCCAGACCGCATGTTTTATTGTTGTAATTTTTTTAGGCTAATCATGATGGCCATATAGACCTCCCCCGATAGGTGTGAGTAACAGGGATGAAAGTGCTAAAAATAGTACTACTTAACACAACCTAGTTACCCATGGGTCCCAGGCCCAGACCGCATTTCTTGTTGTTTTATTTGGTGCGGGTAATCATGCAGGCCATATAGACTTCCCACCATTAGGGGTTGTAACAGGTATTAAACTAATAAGAACAGTACTACTGAAATAAACCTAGTTACCATGGGTCCCAGACCGCATGTTTTATTGTTGTCATTTTTTTAGGCTAATCATGATGGCCATATAGACCTCCCCCCGATAGGGTGAGTAACAGGTATTAAAATGCTAACAACAGTACTGCTTAACACAACCTTACCATGGGTCTGGGGGCGCATGTTTTATTATTATATTTTGTAAGGGTAATCATGCAGGCCATATAGACCTCTCACGATAGGGTGAGTAACAGGTATTAAAATGCTAAGAATAATACTACTTAACACAAACTTACCATGCGTCCCAGCCGCATGTTTTGTTGTTATACTTTGTCAGGGTAATCATGCAGGCCATATAGACCTCCCCCGATAGGGGGAGTAAGAGGGATTAAACTGCTAAGAACAGTACTACTTAACACAACCTAGTTACCATGGGTCCCAGACCGCGTGTCTTGTTGTTATACTTTGTCAGGGTAATCATGCACGCCATATAGACCTCCCCCGATAGGGGGAGTAACAGGGATTAAAGTGCTAAGAATAGTACTACTTCACACAACCTAGTTACCCATGGGTCCCAGGCCCAGACCGCATGTCTTGTTGTTTTATTTGGTGCGGGTAATCATGCAGGCCATATAGACCTCCCACCATTAGGGGTTGTAACAGGTATTAAATTAATAAGAACAGTACTACTGAAATAAACCTAGTTACCATGGGTCCAAGACCTCAAGTTTTATTGTTGTAATTTTTTTAGGCTAATTATGATGGCCATATAGACCTCCCCCGATAGGTGGGAGTAACAGGGATAAAAGTGCTAAGAATAGTACTACTTAACACAACCTAGTTACCCATGGGTCCCAGGCCCAGACCGCATGTCTTGTTGTTTTATTTGGTGCGGGTAATCATGCAGGCCATATAGACCTCCCACCATTAGGGGTTGTAACAGGTATTAAACTAATAAGAACAGTACTACTGAAAAAACCTAGTTACCATGGGTCCCAGACCGCATGTTTTATTGTTGTAATTTTATTAGGCTAATCATGATGGCCATATAAACCTCCCCCGATAGGTGGGAGTAACAGGGATGAAAGTGCTAGGAATAGTACTACTTAACACAACATAGTTAACCATGGGTCCCAGGCCCAGACCACATGTCTTGTTGTTTTATTTGGTCCGGGTAATCATGCAGGCCATATAGACCTCCCACCATTAGGGGTTGTAACAGGTATTAAACTAATAAGAACAGTACTACTGAAATAAACCTAGTTACCATGGGTCCCATACCGCATGTTTTATTGTTGTAATTTTTTTAGGCTAATCATGATGGCCATATAGACCTCCCCCGATAGGTGGGAGTAACAGGGATGAAAGTGCTAAAAATAGTACTACTTAACACAACCTAGTTACCCATGGGTCCCAGGCCCAGACCGCATGTCTTGTTGTTTTATTTGGTGCGGGTAATCATGCAGGCCATATAGACCTCCCACCATTAGGGGTTGTAACAGGTATTAAAATAATAAGAACAGTACTACTGAAATAAACCTAGTTACCATGGGTCCCAGACCGCATGTTTTATTGTTGTCATTTTTTTTAGGCTAATCATGATGGCCATATAGACCTCCCCCGATAGGGTGAGTAACAGGTATTAAAATGCTAACAACAGTACTGCTTAACACAACCTTACCATGGGTCTCAGGGTGCATGTTTTATTATTATATTTTGTAAGGGTAATCATGCAGGCCATATAGACCTCTCCCGATAGGGTGAGTAACAGGTATTAAAATGCTAAGAACAATACTACTTAACACAACCTTACCATGGGTCCCAGAGCGCATGTTTTATTATTATATTTTGTAAGGGTAATCATGCAGGCCATATAGACCTCTCCCGATAGGGTGAGTAACAGGTATTAAAATGCTAAGAATAATACTACTTAACACAACCTTACCATGGGTCCCAGAGCGCATGTTTTATTATTATATTTTGTAAGGGTAATCATGAAGGCAATATAGACCTCCCCCGATAGGGTGAGTAACAGGTAATAAAATGCTAACAACAGTACTACTTAACACAACCTAGTTACCATGGGTCCCAGACCGCGTGTCTTGTTGTTATACTTTGTCAGGGTAATCATGCACGCCATATAGACCTCCCACCATTAGGGGTTGTAACAGGTATTAAACTAATAAGAACAGTACTACTGAAATAAACCTAGTTACCATGGGTCCCAGACCGCATGTTTTATTGTTGTAATTTTTTTAGGCTAATCATGATGGCCATATAGACCTCCCCCGATAGGTGTGAGTAACAGGGATGAAAGTGCTAAAAATAGTACTACTTAACACAACCTAGTTACCCATGGGTCCCAGGCCCAGACCGCATGTCTTGTTGTTTTATTTGGTGCGGGTAATCATGCAGGCCATATAGACCTCCCACCATTAGGGGTTGTAAACAGGTATTAAACTAATAAGAACAGTACTACTGAAATAAACCTAGTTACCATGGGTCCCAGACCGCATGTTTTATTGTTGTCATTTTTTTAGGCTAATCATGATGGCCATATAGACCTCCCCCGATAGGGTGAGTAACAGGTATTAAAATGCTAACAACAGTACTGCTTAACACAACCTTACTATGGGTCTCAGGGCGCATGTTTTATTATTATATTTTGTAAGGGTAATCATGCAGGCCATATAGACCTCTCCCGATAGGGTGAGTAACAGGTATTAAAATGCTAAGAACAATACTACTTAACACAACCTTACCATGGGTCCCAGAGCGCATGTTTTATTATTATATTTTGTAAGGGTAATCATGCAGGCCATATAGACCTCTCCCGATAGGGTGAGTAACAGGTATTAAAATGCTAAGAATAATACTACTTAACACAACCTTACCATGGGTCTCAGGGTGCATGTTTTATTATTATATTTTGTAAGGGTAATCATGCAGGCCATATAGACCTCTCCCGATAGGGTGAGTAACAGGTATTAAAATGCTAAGAACAATACTACTTAACACAACCTTACCATGGGTCCCAGAGCGCATGTTTTATTATTATATTTTGTAAGGGTAATCATGCAGGCCATATAGACCTCTCCCGATAGGGTGAGTAACAGGTATTAAAATGCTAAGAATAATACTACTTAACACAACCTTACCATGGGTCCCAGAGCGCATGTTTTATTATTATATTTTGTAAGGGTAATCATGAAGGCAATATAGACCTCCCCCGATAGGGTGAGTAACAGGTAATAAAATGCTAACAACAGTACTACTTAACACAACCTAGTTACCATGGGTCCCAGACCGCGTGTCTTGTTGTTATACTTTGTCAGGGTAATCATGCACGCCATATAGACCTCCCACCATTAGGGGTTGTAACAGGTATTAAACTAATAAGAACAGTACTACTGAAATAAACCTAGTTACCATGGGTCCCAGACCGCATGTTTTATTGTTGTAATTTTTTTAGGCTAATCATGATGGCCATATAGACCTCCCCCGATAGGTGTGAGTAACAGGGATGAAAGTGCTAAAAATAGTACTACTTAACACAACCTAGTTACCCATGGGTCCCAGGCCCAGACCGCATGTCTTGTTGTTTTATTTGGTGCGGGTAATCATGCAGGCCATATAGACCTCCCACCATTAGGGGTTGTAAACAGGTATTAAACTAATAAGAACAGTACTACTGAAATAAACCTAGTTACCATGGGTCCCAGACCGCATGTTTTATTGTTGTCATTTTTTTAGGCTAATCATGATGGCCATATAGACCTCCCCCGATAGGGTGAGTAACAGGTATTAAAATGCTAACAACAGTACTGCTTAACACAACCTTACCATGGGTCTCAGGGCGCATGTTTTATTATTATATTTTGTAAGGGTAATCATGCAGGCCATATAGACCTCTCCCGATAGGGTGAGTAACAGGTATTAAAATGCTAAGAACAATACTACTTAACACAACCTTACCATGGGTCCCAGAGCGCATGTTTTATTATTATATTTTGTAAGGGTAATCATGCAGGCCATATAGACCTCTCCCGATAGGGTGAGTAACAGGTATTAAAATGCTAAGAATAATACTACTTAACACAACCTTACCATGGGTCCCAGACCGCATGTTTTATTATTATATTTTGTAAGGGTAATCATGAAGGCCATATAGACCTCCCCCAATAGGGTGAGTAACAGGTATTAAAAAGCTAACAACAGTACTACTTAACACAACCTTACCATGGGTCCCATGGCGCATGTTTGGTTGTTATACTTTGTCAGGGTAATCATGCAGGCCATATAGACCTCCCCCGATAGGGTGAGTAACAGGTATTAAAATGCTAAGAACAGTACTACTTAACACAACCTTACCATGGGTCCCAGTCGCATGTTTTGTTGTTATACTTTGTCAGGGTAATCATGCAGGCCATATAGACCTCCCCCGATAGGGGGAGTAAGAGGGATTAAACTGCTAAGAACAGTACTACTTAACACAACCTAGTAACCATGGGTCCCAGACCGCGTGTCTTGTTGTTATACTTTGTCAGGGTAATCATGCATGCCATATAGACCTCCCCCGATAGGGGGAGTAACAGGGATTAAAGTGCTAAGAATAGTACTACTTAACACAACCTAGTGAACATGGGTCCCAGACCGCATGTTTTATTATTATACTTTGCCAGGGTAATTATTTATCTATCAAATCGATCTATTTATCTTCTATCGATACTATCTAACTATCAATCTATGTATATCTATCTATCAAATCTATCTATCTCGTGCCTGGACTGTTTTGAGACAGCCACTTGTGTTTAGGACAAATTTGAAGTAGGAGGACAGACCAATCATCTTCTTCCATCTCCCTGTTCCAAAAATGCAGGCCATATAGACCTCCCCCGATAGGGGGAGTAACAGGCAGTAGTAAACTGCTAAGAATAGTACTACTTAACACACCACGGGTCCCAGACCGCATGTCTTATTGTTATACTCTGTCAGGGAAATTATATATCTTTCAAATCTATCTATTTATCTATCAAATCTATCTAACTATTAATCGTATCTATCAAATGTATATTGCATCTATTGATCTATGTAATTCGTATCTATCAAATGTATATTGCATATTTTGATCTATGTAATTCGTATCTATCAAATGTATATTGCATCTATTGATTTATGTAATTCGAATCTATCAAATGTATATTGCATCTATTGATCTATGTAATTTGTATCTATCATATGTATATTGCATCTATTGATCTATGTATCTATCTATCAAATCTATCTATCTCGTGGTTGTGCAAATTAACTGTTTGCGGTTGTTTGCTGTGCGTTACACGGAGAGTTTGGTCTGTCACTGTGAAGCGGGCGTAACCCTTACACTACCTGATCGATACAACATCATACCTGATGTTTTAAAGCACGTTATTCCAAACAATTTAGGAATGTTAGGTGATTTAGGCCCTTTATGGCTTAAAACCAGACTCTGCATCAACTATGTAATTTTCCATGAGAGTTTTGCCATGGATCCCCCTCCAGCATGCCACAGGCCAGGTGTTAGTACCCTTGAAACAACTTTTCCATCACTATTGTGGCCAGAAAGAGTCCTTGTGATTTTTATGGCGCGGTTTGCCGGTTCGCGAACAATAGCGGAAGTTCGAGTCCGCAGTTTGCAAACCGAAATTTTTAAGTTTGCGACATCACTACACGTGACCTGCGCGTCACCTGGCATCGTCATGGCGACTGGACGCTCAGTCGAGAGCACCGGGTGTCTAAAAATAATTCATAGTGCTGACAATGGAGAGCAACGGTTAAGTATAGATGGATAATCCATCCATTTATGAGAGACAGTTAAGCCATTCTAAACTAGATAAGGAACAGTCATAAACATCAGACAACTATGTAGGCTCTATATGTCTGACTCAAATATATAAACATAAGAGTGCTATATCTATATACCTCAGATGTTATCTGGAATGTAGGTTCCTATGTATATAACTATACTTCACAACAGACTATACCTATTCTGTAGGTTAATAGCACAGAACATATATATGTTATACTTAGTCTGTTCTGTATCTATAAATCCCTATGTAACATAGAAGGGGACTAATCGGACTCTCCAATAGTAATATAGTCCAGATTATCATATTACATGCAGCAATGCCAAACAAGGTGTACATTGAGTCCTCTTGGGGCCATGGTGCCCAAATTAAAGATCCATCTCGTTTCCATTTGTAAGAGCATCTTTGCTCTGTTGCTCCCCCTCACTGGAGGTGGTATATGATCGATAATAATATATTTTAAGTCAGATACTGTATGGCCCGCCTCGGCAAAGTGCCTAGCTACCGGCTGATCCGATGTGCCCCTGGTAATGGCCATTCGTATGGCTGAATGATGGTTTGCTATCCTAGTCCGTAGATCGTCCACAGTTTTGCCCACATAAAACATTCCACACACACAGTGGAGAAGATACACTATAAACTTTGTGGTATAGGTGACCTTATGTTTAATTTTGAAAGTCCTAGTGGAGTATGGATGACTGAGCTTGTTGCCAGTAGTTAAACCTCTGCATGTCGTGCAGCCCAAACAACGGTAACAGCCAGGTTTATTTTTCAAACATTTCTGTGTGGAACCTTTAATCAAGTCAATACAAATTCCCAAAACCTCTCTAATCTAAATTACTCATATAAGACTCCTAGGATGTCTATGCGTTATTATTTTTCAACCAGGTTGTGTTGGTATAGCAATCCCTGGGATCTGTTTTTATTAGTTGGTCTCGAAGAGACCGTGCTCCGCGATATCCAATCCTTGTTGGCTGTACAGTTTTAAAAGGAGAGGCCAGTTGTTCCTTAGTGTTTCAGAGATTCCTTGTTTCCCCATTGTGAAGGTGGTAGTGAAGGTTAGTTTCTCCTCTTTATTATCAGTTCTTGCCTGTGTCAACAGTTCCAGCTGTGTTTCTCCTTCTACCCCTGCCTTAATACTTCTTAGAGTTTTTCCTGAATATCCCCTTTGTTTAAATTTTGCTTCCATTATACTGAGTTGGTGTTTTCTGTACTCCTCCGTATTATTACGGATAACCCTCTTGAATTGTGAGGTTGGGAGTGCCTTCTTCAGGCTGCGTGGATGGCAACTGGAAGCATGTAGAATAGAATTTTTATTGGTTGGTTTATTATATAATATGGTCATCAAGGTATTCCCCTGTTTGATGATCTGGATGTCTAGGAAGTCTACTGAGTTGAAGTCATAATTCAATATGAACTTGATTGTCGGGTGACCCTTGTTTAGTTCTTCAAACCAACTGTGTAGATCACTTTCTGTTCCTGTCCATAGTAGGAACAGGTCATCGATGTACCTCTTAAACAGATTAATTCTATTGTCACAGAACAGACCAGTTCCTTCAGATTCAAACTCAACCATAAATAGATTGGCGTACAATGGGGCCATATTTGACCCCATCGCTGTTCCTGCTATTTGAAGGTAAAACTCCTGTTTGAACTTGAAGTAGTTCAATTCCAGGCACACCCTCAGCATCTCCAGGATGGCCTCTACCGGTGGACCAATGTACGGGTATTTGGCCAGTTGTCTCCTTATTGGGTTGGTGTTACTGTTGGGGGTTTGTTTGTATTTTTTTTACAGGTAAAAGAGCTGATTTATTTGCGGCAATTCCCCTGCAAAAGGCCCTTTTAAGGGCCATTGTCAGTTTAGTGTAGGCTAGGGTTTTTTTATTTTGGGGAGGCTTTTTTACTTTGATAGGGCTATTAGATTAGGAGTAATTTGTTTTTATTTTTGATAATTTTGTTTTTTATTTTGTGTAATTTAGTGTTTATTTTTTTGTAATTTAGATAATTGTATTTGATTAATTTAATTTATTTCATTTTATTGTAATGTTAGTTTTTAGTGTAAGTCAGGTTACGTTTTATTTTACAGGTAACTTTGTATTTATTTTAACTAGGTAGCTAGTAAATAGTTAATAACTATTTACTAACTAGTCTACGTAGTGAAAATAAATACAAACTTAGCTGTGAAATAAAAATAAAATGTAACTATTAGTTATTTTGTAGCTAGCTTAGGTTTATTTACAGGTAAGTTTGAATTTAGTTTTAAATAGGAATTATTTAGGTAATAATTGTAAGGTTTATTTAGATTTATTTTAATTATATTTAAGTTAGGGGGTGTTAGGTTTAGGGTTATGCTTAGGGTTACATTAGGGTTAGGTTTAGGGGTTAATATATTTATGTAGTGATGTGGGAGGCCAGAGGTTTAGGGGTTAATAGTTTCATTTGGTATATTTCGTTGTGGGGGGCTTGCGATTTAGTGGTTAATAGGTTTATTATAGCGGTGATGTGGGCAGATGGCAGATTAGGGGTTAATAATATTTAAATAGTGTTTGCGATAAGGGAGGATGGCGATTTAGGGGTTAATAATTTTATTATAGTGGCGACGATGTCGGGGAGCGGAGAAATAGGGGTTAATATATTTTAATAGTGGCGGCGATGTCAGGAGCTGCAGATTAGGGGTTAATAATTTTATTTTAGTGTTTGCGATTCAGGAGGGCCTCAGTTTAGGGGTTAATAGGTAGTTTATGGGTGTTAGTGCACTTTGTGACAGTTTAGTTATGAGTTTTATGTTACAGCTTTGTAGCATAAAACTCATAACTACTGACTTTAGATGGCGGTGCAGTTCTTGTCATTTTAGAGTGTACCGCTCACTTTTTGGTCTCACCGCAAAACTCGTATTACCGGCGCTATGGAAGTCCCATTGAAAAAGGACTTTTCTTAAAAGGCGGTACTGACGTTGCGTGACGGCCAAAAAGGTGTGCGGTACACCTATTCTGACAAGACTTGTAATAGCGGCGTTAGTGAAAAAGCATCGTTATGAAGCATAACGTTGCTTTTTCACTCATAACGCTAAACTCGTAATCTAGCTGTAAGTGAAGAACAAAGGAATGTAAAATATGCGTTTTGCGCATCGTGTTTCGTGATTTAGATTTTAACACTGTGGGGTTAGCACACATGAAAACAATATTCTTAAGGAGTGTTATTGAAATGTTACTTATAAAATATTTTAAAAACTTAATAAAAATATTAAAAATGGTTAAACATGCTGTAAAATAAATAAATTAAATAATTTATAGAATATATCTATATTTGTTACAGTATATTTAATTATTTTTAATACTTTTTTTTATGTAATAATCATGTGCGCTAACCTGAATGCGTTAAAAATCTAAATTGCGAAACTCAATTTGCAAAACACATAGGCCTAGATTTAGAGTTTGGCGGTAGCCGTGAAAACCAGCGTTAGAGGCTCCTAAAGCTGGTTTTAGGCTACCGCCGGTATTTGGAGTCAGTCAGGAAAGGGTCTAACGCTCACTTTTCAGCCGCGACTTTTCCATACCGCAGATCCCCTTACGTCAATTGCGTATCCTATCTTTTCAATGGGATCTTCCTAACTCCGGTATTTAGAGTCGTGTCTGAAGTGAGCGTTAGAAATCTAACGACAAAACTCCAGCCGCAGAAAAAAGTCAGTAGTTAAGAGCTTTCTGGGCTAACGCCGGTTTATAAAGCTCTTAACTACTGTGCTCTACAGTACACTAACACCCATAAACTACCTATGTACCCCTAAACCGAGGTCCCCCCACATCGCCGCCACTCGATTAAATATTTTTAACCCCTAATCTGCCGACCGCCACCTACGTTATACTTATGTACCCCTAATCTGCTGCCCCTAACACCGCCGACCCCTATATTATATTTATTAACCCCTAATCTGCTCCCCTCAACGTCGCCTCCACCTGCCTACACTTATTAACCCCTAATCTGCCGACCGCAAAGCGCCGCTTCTTATGTTATCCTTATGTACCCCTAATCTGCTGCCCCTAACACCGCCGACCCCTATATTATATTTATTAACCCCTAATCTGCCCCCCACAATGTCGCCTCCACCTGCCTACACTTATTAACCCCTAATCTGCCGAGCGGACCGCACCGCTATTATAATAAAGTTATTAACCCCTAATCCGCCTCACTAACCCTATAATAAATAGTATTAACCCCTAATCTGCCCTCCCTAACATCGCCGACACCTAACTTCAAACATTAACCCCTAATCTGCCGACTGGAGCTCACCGCTATTCTAATAAATGTATTAACCCCTAAAGCTAAGTCTAACCCTAACACTAACACCCCCCTAAGTTAAATATAATTTAAATCTAACGAAATTAATTAACTCTTATTAAATAAATTATTCCTATTTAAAGCTAAATACTTACCTGTAAAATAAATCCTAATATAGCTACAATATAAATTATATTTATATTATAGCTATTTTAGGATTTATATTTATTTTACAGGTAACTTTGTATTTATTTTAACCAGGTACAATAGCTATTAAATAGTTAAGAACTATTTAATAGCTAAAATAGTTAAAATAATTAAAAATTTACCTGTAAAATAAATCCTAACCTAAGTTACGATTAAACCTAACACTATACTATCAATAAATAAATTAAATTAAATACCTACAATTTCCTACAATTAAACCTAACACTACTCTATCAATAAATTAATTAAATACAATATCTACAAATAAATTCAATTAAATAAACTAACTAAAGTACAAAAAATAAAAAAGAACTAAGTTACAAAAAATAAATCAGAAAAATATTACAACAATTTTAAACTAATTTCCACCTACTCTAAGCCCCCTAATTAAATAACAAAGACCCCCAAAATAAAAAAATGCCCTACCCTATTCTAAATTACTAAAGTTCAAAGCTCTTTTACCTTACCAGCCCTGAACAGGGCCCTTTGCGGGGCATGCCCCAAAGAATTCAGCTCTTTTGCCTGTAAAAAAAACACAGGGATAATGTAAGTAGCGGCGGTTTACGGAGCAGCAGATTAGGGGTTAATAATAATATGCAGGGGTCAGCGATAGCGGGGGCGGCAGATTAGGGATTTTAAGGGCCATTGTCAGTTTAGTGTAGGCTAGGGTTTTTTTATTTTGGGGAGGCTTTTTTACTTTGATAGGGCTATTAGATTAGGAGTAATTTGTTTTTATTTTTGATAATTTTGTTTTTTATTTTGTGTAATTTAGTGTTTATTTTTTTGTAATTTAGATAATTGTATTTGATTAATTTAATTTATTTCATTTTATTGTAATGTTAGTTTTTAGTGTAAGTCAGGTTACGTTTTATTTTACAGGTAACTTTGTATTTATTTTAACTAGGTAGCTAGTAAATAGTTAATAACTATTTACTAACTAGTCTACGTAGTGAAAATAAATACAAACTTAGCTGTGAAATAAAAATAAAATGTAACTATTAGTTATTTTGTAGCTAGCTTAGGTTTATTTACAGGTAAGTTTGAATTTAGTTTTAAATAGGAATTATTTAGGTAATAATTGTAAGGTTTATTTAGATTTATTTTAATTATATTTAAGTTAGGGGGTGTTAGGTTTAGGGTTATGCTTAGGGTTACATTAGGGTTAGGTTTAGGGGTTAATATATTTATGTAGTGATGTGGGAGGCCAGAGGTTTAGGGGTTAATAGTTTCATTTGGTATATTTCGTTGTGGGGGGCTTGCGATTTAGTGGTTAATAGGTTTATTATAGCGGTGATGTGGGCAGATGGCAGATTAGGGGTTAATAATATTTAAATAGTGTTTGCGATAAGGGAGGATGGCGATTTAGGGGTTAATAATTTTATTATAGTGGCGACGATGTCGGGGAGCGGAGAAATAGGGGTTAATATATTTTAATAGTGGCGGCGATGTCAGGAGCTGCAGATTAGGGGTTAATAATTTTATTTTAGTGTTTGCGATTCAGGAGGGCCTCAGTTTAGGGGTTAATAGGTAGTTTATGGGTGTTAGTGCACTTTGTGACAGTTTAGTTATGAGTTTTATGTTACAGCTTTGTAGCATAAAACTCATAACTACTGACTTTAGATGGCGGTGCAGTTCTTGTCATTTTAGAGTGTACCGCTCACTTTTTGGTCTCACCGCAAAACTCGTATTACCGGCGCTATGGAAGTCCCATTGAAAAAGGACTTTTCTTAAAAGGCGGTACTGACGTTGCGTGACGGCCAAAAAGGTGTGCGGTACACCTATTCTGACAAGACTTGTAATAGCGGCGTTAGTGAAAAAGCATCGTTATGAAGCATAACGTTGCTTTTTCACTCATAACGCTAAACTCGTAATCTAGCTGTAAGTGAAGAACAAAGGAATGTAAAATATGCGTTTTGCGCATCGTGTTTCGTGATTTAGATTTTAACACTGTGGGGTTAGCACACATGAAAACAATATTCTTAAGGAGTGTTATTGAAATGTTACTTATAAAATATTTTAAAAACTTAATAAAAATATTAAAAATGGTTAAACATGCTGTAAAATAAATAAATTAAATAATTTATAGAATATATCTATATTTGTTACAGTATATTTAATTATTTTTAATACTTTTTTTTATGTAATAATCATGTGCGCTAACCTGAATGCGTTAAAAATCTAAATTGCGAAACTCAATTTGCAAAACACATAGGCCTAGATTTAGAGTTTGGCGGTAGCCGTGAAAACCAGCGTTAGAGGCTCCTAAAGCTGGTTTTAGGCTACCGCCGGTATTTGGAGTCAGTCAGGAAAGGGTCTAACGCTCACTTTTCAGCCGCGACTTTTCCATACCGCAGATCCCCTTACGTCAATTGCGTATCCTATCTTTTCAATGGGATCTTCCTAACTCCGGTATTTAGAGTCGTGTCTGAAGTGAGCGTTAGAAATCTAACGACAAAACTCCAGCCGCAGAAAAAAGTCAGTAGTTAAGAGCTTTCTGGGCTAACGCCGGTTTATAAAGCTCTTAACTACTGTGCTCTACAGTACACTAACACCCATAAACTACCTATGTACCCCTAAACCGAGGTCCCCCCACATCGCCGCCACTCGATTAAATATTTTTAACCCCTAATCTGCCGACCGCCACCTACGTTATACTTATGTACCCCTAATCTGCTGCCCCTAACACCGCCGACCCCTATATTATATTTATTAACCCCTAATCTGCTCCCCTCAACGTCGCCTCCACCTGCCTACACTTATTAACCCCTAATCTGCCGACCGCAAAGCGCCGCTTCTTATGTTATCCTTATGTACCCCTAATCTGCTGCCCCTAACACCGCCGACCCCTATATTATATTTATTAACCCCTAATCTGCCCCCCACAATGTCGCCTCCACCTGCCTACACTTATTAACCCCTAATCTGCCGAGCGGACCGCACTGCTATTATAATAAAGTTATTAACCCCTAATCCGCCTCACTAACCCTATAATAAATAGTATTAACCCCTAATCTGCCCTCCCTAACATCGCCGACACCTAACTTCAAACATTAACCCCTAATCTGCCGACTGGAGCTCACCGCTATTCTAATAAATGTATTAACCCCTAAAGCTAAGTCTAACCCTAACACTAACACCCCCCTAAGTTAAATATAATTTAAATCTAACGAAATTAATTAACTCTTATTAAATAAATTATTCCTATTTAAAGCTAAATACTTACCTGTAAAATAAATCCTAATATAGCTACAATATAAATTATATTTATATTATAGCTATTTTAGGATTTATATTTATTTTACAGGTAACTTTGTATTTATTTTAACCAGGTACAATAGCTATTAAATAGTTAAGAACTATTTAATAGCTAAAATAGTTAAAATAATTAAAAATTTACCTGTAAAATAAATCCTAACCTAAGTTACGATTAAACCTAACACTATACTATCAATAAATAAATTAAATTAAATACCTACAATTTCCTACAATTAAACCTAACACTACACTATCAATAAATTAATTAAATACAATATCTACAAATAAATTCAATTAAATAAACTAACTAAAGTACAAAAAATAAAAAAGAACTAAGTTACAAAAAATAAATCAGAAAAATATTACAACAATTTTAAACTAATTTCCACCTACTCTAAGCCCCCTAATTAAATAACAAAGACCCCCAAAATAAAAAAATGCCCTACCCTATTCTAAATTACTAAAGTTCAAAGCTCTTTTACCTTACCAGCCCTGAACAGGGCCCTTTGCGGGGCATGCCCCAAAGAATTCAGCTCTTTTGCCTGTAAAAAAAACACAGGGATAATGTAAGTAGCGGCGGTTTACGGAGCGGCAGATTAGGGGTTAATAATAATATGCAGGGGTCAGCGATAGCGGGGGCGGCAGATTAGGGGTTAATAAGTGTAAGGTTAGGGGTCTTTAGACTCGGGGTACATGTTAGAGTGTTAGGTGCAGACGTAGGAAGTGTTTCCCCATAGGAAACAATGGGGCTGCGTTAGGAGCTGAACGCTGCTTTTTTGCAGGTGTTAGTTTTTTTTTACAGCTCAAACAGCCCCATTGTTTCCTATGTTTTTGAAGCTGGCCGCTTCCGTAAGCAACTCTGGTATCGAGAGTTGAAGTTGCGTTAAATATGCTGTACGCTCCTTTTTTGGAGCCTAACGCAGCCATTCTGTGGACTCTCAATACCAGAGTTATTTTAAAGGTGCGGCCAGAAAAAAGCCAGCGTTAGCTACGCGGGTCGTTACCGACAAAACTCTAAATCTAGCCGATATTTTCCCTTCCAATGATCTTCTTAAAGAAAATAATCTACCTTTTATTCTTAAATACATATTTCTATATTTATCTGTTCATATAATATATATATTTATATAGGAATAGATATACAGGTATAGGTATATACAGATATATATAGAAATATATTTTTACAATAATAAGTACATTATACTATGCGGGGTAGTTATCAAGCCGTCTACTTTTCTGGCTTCGCCGGCCCAATACGCCCGCCTAAGCTCGCCTCACATCGCCGCAGCGGACCTGAAAAAGTACGCCTAAGTTATCGAATAAAGCTGTCAAAAAGCCGCGGGGCGATGAGCAGCGGACTGTGACAGTTATCACTCATCCGATCTCGCTGCCCTTCGGCTTTTTCCCAGCTTTATTGCTAGCCTGTCACTAAGCACTCACACTAAACTACACTGTTCTATCCCTATACCAGCGCCCCCGGAGCCTCCCGCAACTCAATAAAGTTACTAACCCCTAAACCGTCGCTCCTAGACCCTGCCGCAACTCTTATAAATGTATTAACCCCTAAACCGCCACTCCTAGACCCTCTCGCAACTCTGATAAATGTATTAACCCCTAAACCACCGCTCCCGGACACCGCTGCCACCTACAGTATACCTAGTAACCCCTATCCTGCCCCCCCTACACCGTCGCCCTCTATTATAAAATTATTAACCCCTATCCTGCTGATCCCACACCTCTCCGCAACTAAATAAATAGTTTAACCCCTAAACCGCCGCTCCCTGAACCCGCCGCAACCTATATTAAACCTATTAACCCCTATCCTGCCCCCCCTACACCGTCGCCACCTATAATAAATTTAATAACCCCTAATCTGCCCCCCCTACACCGTCGCCACCTATAATAAATTTATTAACCCCTAATCTGCCCCCCACTACACCGCCGCCACTGTAATAAAATTATTAACCCCTAAACCTAAGTCTAACCCTAACCCTAACGCCCCCTAACTTAAATATTAATTAAATAAATCTAAATAAATTAACTCTTATTAACTAAATGAATCCTATTTAAAACTAAATACTTATCTTTAAAATAAACCCTAATATAGCTACAATATAAATAATAATTATATTCTAGCTATCTTAAGATTTATTTGTATTTTACAGGCAACTTTCAATTTATTTTAACCAGGTACAATAGCTATTAAATAGTTATTAACTATTTAATAGCTTACCTAGCTAAAATAAAGAGAAATGTACCTGTTAAATAAATCCTAACCTAAGTTACAATTACACCTAACACTACACTATACTTTAATAAATTATTCCTATTTAAAAATAAATACTTACCTGTAAAATAAACCCTAAGATAGCTACAATATAATTAATAATTATATTATAGCTATCTTAGGATTTATATTTATTTTACAGGTAACTTTGTATTTATTTTAGCTAGTTAGAATAGTTATTAAATAGTTATTAACTATTTAATAACTACCTAGCTAAAAGAAATACAAAATTACCTGTAAAATAAATCCTAACTTAAGTTACAATTAAACCTAATACTACACTATCATTAAATTAATAACTAATAAAATAACAAACCCCCCCAAAATAAAAAAATGCCCTACCCTATTCTAAATTAAATACATTTCAAAGCTCTTTTACCTTACCAGCCCTTAAAAGGGCCATTTGTGGGGGCATGCCCCAAAGAAAACAGCTCTTTTGCCTGTAAAAGAAAAATACAACCCCCCCCCAACATTAAAACCCACCACCCACATACCCCTAATCTAACCCAAACCCCCCTTACAAAAACCTAACACTAATCCCCTGAAGATCATCCTACCTTTAGTTGTCTTCACTCAGCCGAGCCACCGATGGAACTGAAGAGGACATCCGGAGCGGAAGAAGTTAATCCTCCAAGCGGCGCTGAAGAAATCTTCCATCCGATGAAGTCATCATCCAGGCGGCGCTGAAGAAAAGTCTTCGATCCGGCCGATGTCATCTTCAAAGAGGCGCTGAAGAGGTCTTCTATCCGGGCGAAGTCATCTTCCAAGCCGGGTCTTGAATCTTCCTTCCGCCGACGCGGAACCACCTTCTTCACCGACGGACTACGACGAATGACGGCTCCTTTAAGGGACGTCATCCAAGATGGCGTCCCCTCAATTCCGCTTGGCTGATAGGATTCTATCAGCCAATCGGAATTAAGGTAGGAAAAATCTGATTGGCTGATGGAATCAGCCAATCAGATTCAAGTTCAATCCGATTGGCTGATCCAATCAGCCAATCAGATTGAGCTCGCATTCTATTGGCTGATCAGAAAAGCCAATAGAATGCGAGCTCAATCTGATTGGCTGATTCCATCAGCCAATCAGATTTTTCCTACCTTAATTCCGATTGGCTGATAGAATCCTATCAGCCAATCGGAACTGAGGGGACGCCATCTTGGATGACGTCCCTTAAAGGAGCCGTCATTCGTCGTAGTCCGTCGGTGAAGAAGGTGGTTCCGCGTCGGCGGAAGGAAGATTCAAGACCCGGCTTGGAAGATGACTTCGCCCGGATAGAAGACCTCTTCAGCGCCTCTTTGAAGATGACATCGGCCGGATCGAAGACTTTTCTTCAGCGCCGCCTGGATAATGACTTCATCGGATGGAAGATTTCTTCAGCGCCGCTTGGAGGATTAACTTCTTCCGCTCCGGATGTCCTCTTCAGTTCCATCGGTGGCTCGGCTGAGTGAAGACAACTAAAGGTAGGATGATCTTCAGGGGATTAGTGTTAGGTTTTTGTAAGGGGGGTTTGGGTTAGATTAGGGGTATGTGGGTGGTGGGTTTTAATGTTGGGGGGGTTGTATTTTTCTTTTACAGGCAAAAGAGCTGTTTTCTTTGGGGCATGCCCCCACAAATGGCCCTTTTAAGGGCTGGTAAGGTAAAAGAGCTTTGAAATGTATTTAATTTAGAATAGGGTAGGGCATTTTTTTATTTTGGGGGGGTTTGTTATTTTATTAGGGGGCTTAGATTAGGTGTAAGTAGCTTAAAATTGTTGTAATATTTTTAACATGTTTGTAACTTATTTTTTTATTTTTTGTAACTTAGCTTTTTTTATTTTTTGTACTTTAGTTAGTTTATGTAATTGTATTTAATTGTAGTTATTTGTAGGTAGTTTATTTAATTAATTTAATGATAGTGTAGTATTAGGTTTAATTGTAACTTAAGTTAGGATTTATTTTACAGGTAATTTTGTATTTCTTTTAGCTAGGTAGTTATTAAATAGTTAATAACTATTTAATAACTATTCTAACTAGCTAAAATAAATACAAAGTTACCTGTAAAATAAATATAAATCCTAAGATAGCTATAATATAATTATTAATTATATTGTAGCTATCTTAGGGTTTATTTTACAGGTAAGTATTTATTTTTAAATAGGAATAATTTATTAAAGTATAGTGTAGTGTTAGGTGTAATTGTAACTTAGGTTAGGATTTATTTAACAGGTACATTTCTCTTTATTTTAGCTAGGTAAGCTATTAAATAGTTAATAACTATTTAATAGCTATTGTACCTGGTTAAAATAAATTGAAAGTTGCCTGTAAAATACAAATAAATCCTAAGATAGCTAGAATATAATTATTATTTATATTGTAGCTATATTAGGGTTTATTTTAAAGGTAAGTATTTAGTTTTAAATAGGATTCATTTAGTTAATAAGAGTTAATTTATTTAGATTTATTTAATTAATATTTAAGTTAGGGGGCGTTAGGGTTAGGGTTAGACTTAGGTTTAGGGGTTAATAATTTTATTACAGTGGCGGCGGCGTAGTGGGGGGCAGGATAGGGGTTAATAAATTTATTATAGGTGGCGACGGTGTAGGGGGGGCAGATTAGGGGTTAATAAATTTATTATAGGTGGCGACGGTGTAGGGGGGGCAGGATAGGGGTTAATACATTTAATATAGGTTGCGGCGGGTTCAGGGAGCGGCGGTTTAGGGGTTAATACATTTATTATAGTTGCGGTGGGCTCCGGGAGCGGCGGTTTAGGGGGTAATACATTTATTTAGTTGCGGCGGTGTAGGGGGGACAGATTAGTGGTGTTTAGACTCGGGGTACATGTTAGGGTGTTAGGTGTAGACAGCTCCCATAGAAATCAATGGGATGTCTGTCAGCAGCGAACTTGTACTTTCGCTATGGTCAGACTCCCATTGATTCCTATGGGATCCGCCGCCTCCAGGGGTGGCGGATTGAAAACCAGGTACGCTGGGCCGTAAAAGTGCCGAGCGTACCTGCTAGTTTTTTGATAACTAGCAAAAGTAGTGAGAATGTGCCGCACTTGTGTGCGGAACATCTGGAGTGACGTAAGAATCGATCTGTGTCGGACTGAGTCCGGCGGATCGATGCTTACGTCACAAAATTCTACTTTTGCCGGTCTCGAGCCTTTGATAACTAAGGCGTATCAGCCTCGCCACAAATACGCTGCGGAATTCCAGCGTATTTGAGGTTGACGGCTTGATAACTAGGCCCCTATAAGTGAAGAGCATGTGGAATGTGAAATATGTATGCATGCTCTAAAGACCGCTGCTCCATAACCCAGTCAGCCTGCTCTGATGAGGCGGACAGGAATCGCCGGAATTCAACCTGATCGAGTACGATCAGGTTGATTGACACCCCCTGCTGGCGGCCGATTGGCCGCGAGTCTGCAGGGGGCGGCGTTGCACCAATGGTGCAATGCTGAATACGGAGAGAGTATTGCTCTCCGCATTCAGCGAGGTCTTGCGGACCTGATCCGCACTGTCAGATCAGGTCCGCAAGACCTATGATAAATAGGCCTTATTGAATGAAATGAGGCACCCGCTGGTCCTCTAGATAGTGTTTTTAATCAATGTGACATTTTTTGGCACCCTTGTGGTTGTGGAATTCGGTGAGAGTGTGCTTTGTTTGGACTTTGTGTATATATATATATATAATTATATATACAGTATATATATATATATATATATATATATATATACATACATACATACACACATAAATATGGCTGCGTATGTGTGTATCTCTATGTTAAAGCCCTTTGCTTGCCTTTTTTTTTTCTGAGAACTTATATTTTTGAGCCCTTATAAATTTTAACGCAATATTATTTTTTTTTAATAATTTTTGTCAGACAGTGTTATTATGTATCTGTATTTTTAAATGTATTTTTAATTTTCTCTGCAACTTTTTTGTCTCACCTAACAGTTAACCAGAGCTCTGAAGTTGTGCTAACACGTTTACTTTTAACTTGCAATACTTCGCTACTTCTGACATGAGCAATAATACGCAAAATACCCTTTATCGCTTGTACGCAACAGTTAGCGCTCCACATGTAATCTTGCCCACAGTTAGCTATTTAGTATATAAATTATATTTGCTAAGGGCCAGATTATGAGTGGAGTGCAAAGTTTGCACGTGATATTGGATTTTCACTTGAGCGCAATTGAAGTTTACGCTTGTTGGCAGGGACAAAACTACAGGGGGTGCAGAGGTCGCAATTGCGACTGGGCCCCAAGGGTGGGGGCCCAGCTTCAATAAAAAACATTGATCTGCCACTGCCTGCACTGATATCATGTGAGTGTGACATGATGCTTCACTAGTGTCTCTGACTACAGGGGTTAGTCTTCCTGTTTTACCCATTGGTGTTTATGTGTGTGTGTGTATGTGTGTGTGTGTGTGTATGTGTGTGTGTATGCATGTGACTGTGTGTGTATTTATGCATGTATGTGTGTGTGTTTGTGGAACCAGCAAATTACAGGCCTTGTTACTACAGAATGGGGGGGAGGCTGGGGGTAAACAGTGTCAGTCTATACTGTAACGGTACCAACCGGATACCAAGGGTTAACACCAGGGAACAATGTCCTGCATAGGGAATCAGCAATTCACAACCCAGTATTTATGCAGGTCTGACCCCCCCAGAAGGGGGGTTGAAAGAATGTTGTACATTGAATGGAGGGAACACGCCCTTTTACATGATACAATAGAATACCTTGCTCAAGCTGATAACAATTTAAACACAGACACACACTTGGCTTTCCTTATCATCTAGGGTCTGCTCTCTGAGGTTGATTAAACAATGGACTGTGTATCAATAACATTAATGACAGTGCACAATAGCTGAGGCTAAAGCTGAACACAGTTAACTCCTTCAGGGCTGACAGAAGGGTCTGTCACATCTACATAGCACAATATACAGCCTATAGACAACCTTTCTTACGTTATAGTCCAGAAGTGGCTAGGTTTGCCACAATGCTCCCCCAGAACCAAGCCGGCATACACAGTCTGATCCCAACGGATCGGCTTGGGGATGTCCGGGGCAACAACTTTCGGCTCAAGTAAGCTACGGGGTGTTCTCCGCCATCTGCTCCAACTTGGCTCAGTACTGCCCCCACTCCAAACATGGAAGCGTCTCTTTCCAGAGGGACTGGGCTTGGGTAGTCACAGGGTTAACATCAGCGGGATCCATGGGAGCATAGGCAGAAACAAGGGGGGCCAAGTCATTTCCAAGGAGAACATCAGCAGGTAAGTCCTTCTTGACCCCCACATTCACAAGTCTAGCGCCCACTCCCCAATCCAAATGTACCCTGGCAACAGGTAGGCGGAACACAGTGCCCCCTGCTACCCTCACAGCCATAGTGTCTCCAGTGTGCTGTTTCTCAGACACCAAGTTCTCTTGAAGCAAGGTCATGGTAGCACCAGTATCCCGTAGACCACTGACCTCCTTCCCATTTACTTTAACCCGCTGCCGGTTATTCCGGTGGGCAGCTTGCACGGGGTCTGCTTCATGTAGGCTGCCCCAGCATTCTGGCGCCTCTACGTAGCGGGCCGCAGGCTGAGGATTATGTGGGATTCCGCCGGCGGGTCTTCTCCAGGACTGTGCTTGATTTGCTGCGTTTAGGGGACACTCTGGTCTTTTGTGCCCTAGTCGCTTACATCCAAAGCACCGAATAGGTTGTGAGTAGCCCCGCGAATTGAACCGGGCTCTCTGAGGGTAGTTCGTGGCCGGAGGCCGTGTGGTATAGCGGTGCGCCGGGGGCTGGTAACTGGCAGCTGCTGGGGTGACTGGGGGTCTGTACTCCACTCTAGCAGTGGGCAATCGGTATACCGCTCCCCCTGCCCCTCGTACTGCCACGGATCCGCCCGTGTGTACTGTATCCGGCACCAAATGGGGAGCTATCAGGGTTAAAGTAGCTCCCGAATCCCGAAGTCCCTGGACCTCCTTCCCCTCTACGGTCCCCAGCTGGCGGTGATGTTGCCAGTTATCGGAGGCCCGGACCGACATCACCTCATGCAGAATTCCCAGGGGTTCCTCGGCTTGGGTGCTCAACACCTCATGAGCGGCTGGCTCCGTTTGGTAATGGTGAGCAGCCGCCCTTGGGGCCTGGTTCTGTCTGACCTGGTTCCAAGCTTGTCTACTCCGATTTTGGGTGCACTCACGTGCCATATGTCCCCACTGCTTGCAGGTGTGGCATTGTATATTCGCCCGTCCGTTGTTAGGCTGTAGTCCATGGTGCCTCCTGGCATCAAAATGCTGGTCTGCTAATCTGGCTGCTTCGGTTAAGGTGAGAGGTTTTCGATCTCTCACCCATTCTTGGGCTTCTGGGGACAAGCCGTTAAAGAATTGCTCCAACAGCATCAGTTGTCGCAATTCTTCCATGGTGGTAGCTTGGCTGGCCTGTATCCACCCTTGAGATGCTTGATCCAGCTTGTGGGCCCACTCTGCATGTGAATCTCTTTCTGGCTTGCGCAGGCCTCTAAACTTGCGCCGGTATGCCTCTGAGGTAATGGCATATCTTTCCAAGATCGCTCTCTTCACTTTAGCGTAATCCTTGCTGTCCTCCCTGGGTACAGCGCGATACGCTTCCGCTGCTCTACCGGCTAGCTTGCCTGCTAGCACCGGCACCCATACGGACTGCTCCAAATCATGTAACTCACACAGTCTCTCAAAATCCTGTAAATACCCATCGATCTCATCCTTCTCCTCACAAAACATTTTAAATGCATGGTATGGGATTTTGGGTCTTACTGGGTTGCTGAGTGCATCCAAAATGGATTCTGCTCGGGAGGATGCATTCCGCGGACTGTGTGCCATCACGTACTCCTGCACATCTGCCATTACCACGGATAGCATATCCCATGGTACAGGTTGGGGTAAAAATTCCAGCCTGGTCCTCATTTCCCTCTGGTATAGGGTCTCCTCCATGGCTGCTGGAGGCGTAGCGCTGCGAGCTCTGTCTCCCTCCATCAGCTCAGCCATTAATATAGCCTTGGGTTTGCTGCTGCCTATCTTTCCCCTGGCTTCTAGCAGTTCCTTTAACGTTTGTCTCTTTAGCTTAGAATAATCCATCTCCATTCCCTTTGGTCCCTGGTACTCCTTCCATCTTAGTCAGTATTGTAGTAATCCCCCTCTTCCTGAGGTTACTGGCTTGTGTAGTTGCTCTTCTGGGCGATAAGGTTCATTCCGTCGCTTGCCACCAATTGTAACGGTACCAACCGGATACCAAGGGTTAACACCAGGGAACAATGTCCTGCATAGGGAATCAGCAATTCACAACCCAGTATTTATGCAGGTCTGACCCCCCCAGAAGGGGGGTTGAAAGAATGTTGTACATTGAATGGAGGGAACACGCCCTTTTACATGATACAATAGAATACCTTGCTCAAGCTGATAACAATTTAAACACAGACACACACTTGGCTTTCCTTATCATCTAGGGTCTGCTCTCTGAGGTTGATTAAACAATGGACTGTGTATCAATAACATTAATGACAGTGCACAATAGCTGAGGCTAAAGCTGAACACAGTTAACTCCTTCAGGGCTGACAGAAGGGTCTGTCACATCTACATAGCACAATATACAGCCTATAGACAACCTTTCTTACGTTATAGTCCAGAAGTGGCTAGGTTTGCCACATATACAGTACCACTATATACAGTACGGGGGGGCTAGACCATGTCACAGACTACTGTGGTCACTTTATAAAGTACTGGGGTGGGTAGGGTAAGGCCAGCCATCTCACCGGCAGATTACAGACTGTGTCACTGATTTACTATATACAGTACTGGTGGGTTAAACAGTGTCACTATATACAGTAATAGGGGGGCAGACCATCTCACAGACTGTGGGTACAGACATGTAATCTGATTCACCTTTTTTTCTGAGTTAAATGTAAAAAAAAAAGATTTTTTTGTGGGGTGGGGGGGGCCCTTCTTAGATTCTTGCACCTGGGCAATGTGGTTTCTAGTTACGCCTCTGCTTGTTGGGTTAGCGAGTCCTCAGAGCTGTGGTTAACTGTTCTGCGAAACAAAAAAGTGTCACAAAACACATAAACAATATATTACACAATATAGTTAAAATCATAATCACACTATCTAATAAAAATCATTTAAAAAAAACATTGCACAAAAACGTTATAAGGACCAAAGATATGAGATATCAGGTAGAAAAAAAAAGGCAGGCAAAGGTTTTTAACATAGACATACATACATATACATGTCTAAAGATTATATATATATATATATATATATATATATATACACAGAGAGAAATGCACTCACAGGAACGAACAACCAGCTCAATACCATTGTGAGCCTGTTCTATGGCGATTTACCACCTGGGTGCAACTTCTTTTAGCCCAGCAATGCTTTTCACAGAGTAGAACTTTCCGTGGCCGGACTTTTGGCCGACGGACACTTGGCCGACGGACACTTGGCCGACGGACATTTGGCCGAAACACAAGTGGCTGTCACATAACAGTCCGGCCACAAGATAGATAGATTTGATAGATAGATAGATAGATAGATCAATAGATGCAATAGATACATTTGATAGATATGATAGATAGATAGATTTGATAGATAAATAGATAGATTTGATAGATAGATAGTTTCCCAGACAGAGAATTACAAAACGTGCGGCCTAGGACCCATGGTAAGGTTCCCAGAGGCAGTTGCGGCGCCCGAGGCTGTGATTAGAACAAAGCACTCTGGAACGTTTCTGCCCTCGGCCGAAATCGGAACATTCTTTAGCTTTCTGTCTGTCAGCCAAATGTCTGTCGGCCAAATGTCCGTCTGCCAAATGTCCTTCTGCCAAATGTCTTTCTGCATTTTGTCAGAGCACCGAACTTTCCTGTAGTATATCAGTCTGATCCCGCCTATTACGGTCAGTCCAGCACCGAAATACCAGGCAATTCCTCTCTGAACAAGGAACAAAGCAACCCCAGACGATCGTTTCGGCCTTCATTGGGCCTCGTCAGTGAGGTGTAGCAGTATTCCTCTAAGCACACTGAGCAAGGAGTCCACGTCTGGTTTCCCCTTTTTCCCATAGGGAGACTAAATACACACAGAGAGAAGCACACTCACAGGAACGAACAACCAGCTCAATACCATTGTTAGCCTGTTCTATGGCAATTTACCACCTGGGTGCAACTTCTTTTAGCCCAGCAATGCTTTTCACAGAGTAGAACTTTCCTGTAGTATATCATTCTGATCCCGCCTATTACGGTCAGTCCAGCACCGAAATACCAGGCAATTCCTCTCTGAACAAGGAAAAAAGCAAGCCCAGACGATCGTTTTGGCCTTCATTGGGCCTCGTCAGTGAGGTGTAACAGTATTCCTCTAAGCACACTGAGCATGGAGTCCACGTCTGGTTTCCCCTTTTTCCCATAGGGAGACTAAATACACACAGAGAGAAATGCACTCACAGGAACGAACAACCAGCTCAATATCATTGTTAGCCTGTTCTATGGCGATTTACCACATGGGTGCAACTTCTTTTTGCCCAGCAATGCTTTTCACAGAGTAGAACTTTCCTGTAGTTTATCAGTCTGATCCCGCCTATTACGGTCAGTCCAGCACCGAAATACCAGGCAATTCCTCTCTGAACAAGGAACAAAGCAACCCCAGACGTGAACTCCTTGCTCAGTGTGCTTAGAGGAATATAGCTACACCTCACTGACGAGGCCCAATGAAGGCCGAAACGATAGTCTGGGGTTGCTGTGTTCCTTGTTCAGAGAGGAATTGCCTGGTATTTCGGTGCTGGACTGACCGTAATAGGCTGGATCAGACTGATATACTACAGGAAAGTTCTACTCTGTGAATAGCATTACTGGGCTAAAAAGTTACACCCAGGTGGTAAATCGCCATAGAACAGGCTAACAATGTTATTGAGCCAGTTGTTCGTTCTTGTGAGTGCATTTCTCTCTGTATGTATTTTGTCTCCCTATGGGAAAAAGTGGCAACCAGACGTGGACTCCTTGCTCAGTGTGCTTAGAGGAATATAGCTACACCTCACTGACGAGGCCCAATGAAGGCCGAAACGATCGTCTGGGGTTGCTGTAATAGGCGGGATCAGACTGATATACTACTCTTTGAATAGCATTATAGGGCTAAAAAGTTGCACCCAGGTGGTAAATCGCCATAGAACAGGCTAACAATGTTATTGAGCCAGTTGTTCGTTCCTGTGAGTGCACTTCTCTCTGTATATATATATATATATATATATATATATATGTATATATATATATATATACACATATGTATACATGTATTTATATCTGCCTCCTTTTTTTCCGTTATATATATATACAGTATATATATATATATATATATATATATATATATATATATGTGTGTGTGTGTGTGTGTATTGACAGACATATATACACATATGAAATTGAACACATAAATACATGTATAGACATACATACTGTATATAAAAGTGCATTGGAGCCCATAGCAGTTAAGTAGATGAAAACATGTTAAAGCATATTTATGCAATATTCATATTTAATAAAGTGTTATACTGTGTATGTACTGTAAATATTTCCCATTCCAATATTCTGCACATAGCAGAATATGTTCTAAATATTTATAAATAGATATTCCTATATATATCTGTATAAAGCTATACCTAAATGTAATCATGTATATAAATAGGTATAAATATATATTGTACCAAAATACCATCAGATATATGTAGACTGGGTTTGCGCGTGAGTGGGGTGTTAGGTTTTTTCCTCTTTTTTGCTGCATTTTTTTATATGGGGGAAAAGGTGATCGTACGCACAATATTCTACGTTTACAATTAGCACTCTAGTGAAATCACTAAATAGCGCTCCACTAGTAATCTGGCCCTAAATTGTTTATTAACCCCTTAACGACCAATGACGTGCCAGAAACGTCCTACAAAAAAATACCATTAACGACCAATGACGTTCCTGGCACGTCCTCTGGTGTTTGAAGCTCTGGAAGCGATCCTGATCGCTTCCAGCCGCTTCCAGGGTATTGCAGTGATGCCTCGATATTCAGGCATCACTGCAACATCCTTTTTACCCCACCGATGCAGAGAGAGACACTCTGTGGCCCTCTCTGCATCGGACATTGATGGGGCCGATCGTTGGTGGGTGGGAGCTGCAGTAGGGAGGCGGGTGGGTGGCCCCTCGATGTTCACATCCGTATGTTGTTTCAAGGATCCGGTCGGCAAGTGACACGGTTGCGGCAGGGGGGCGCACACCTACACGCACCGCATTAATCCAGCAATAGTAAAAGTCAATAGAAAGGAGGGAGAGGGAGAGTAGAATCCAACAAGCTGGGGAAGGGATCTGGGAGGGGGGTGGGTAGGGTATTGAGGGGGGGCAGCTACACTACAGAAAATATAAATTTTGAATTTAAAAAATAAAAAATAAAAAAATTTGGGGGGGCAATTTGGGTACTGGCAGACAGCTGCCAATACCCAAGATGGCGGCAAATAGGTAGAGGGGGAGGGTTAGAGAGCTGTATGGGGGGATAAGGGAGGTTGGGGGCTAAGGGGAGATCCTACACAGCAGCATATGTAAATATGTGAAACAAAATACATTTTTTTTTAAAAAGATACCTTTTATTTTAGTACTGGCAGACTTTCTGCCAGGACTTAAGATGGCGGGGAGAATTGTGGGGTGGGGGAGGGAAGAGAGCTGTTTGGGAGGGATCAAGGGGTGGGATGTATCAGGTGAGAGGCTGATCTCTACATTAAAGCTAAAATTAATCCTGCAAGCTCCCTACAAGCTACCTTATTTACCCCTTCACTGCTGGGCATAATTCACATGTGGTGCGAAGTGGCATTTAGCAGCCTTCTAATTACCAAAAAGCAACGCCAAAGCCATATATGTCTGTTATTTTTGAACAAAGGGGATCCCAGAGAAGCATTTACAACCATTTGTGCCATAATTGCACAAGCTGTTTGTAAATAACTTCAGTGAGAAACCTAAAATCGTGAAAAATGTTACTTTTTTTTATTTGATTGCATTTGGCGGTGAAATGGTGGCATGAAATATACCAAAATAGGCCTAGATCAATACTTGGGGTTATTTACTACACTACACTTAAGCTAAAATTAACCCTACAAACTCCCTACATGCTCCCTAATTAACCCCTTACTGCTGGGCATAATACACATGGGGTGCACAGTGGCATTTAGCGGCCTTCTAATTAACAAAAAGCAATGCCAAAGCCATATATGTCTGCTATTTCTGAACAAATGGGATCCCAGAGAAGCATTTACAACCATTTGTGCCATAAGTACAGAAGCTGTTTGTAAATAATTTCAGTGAGAAACCTAAAGTTTGTGAAAATATTTGTGAAAAAGTGAATGATTTTTTTTTATTTGATCTCATTTTGCGGTGAAATGGTGGCATGAAATATACCAAAATGGGCTTAGATCAATACTTTGGGATGTCTTCTAAAAAAAATATATACATGTCAAGGGATATTCAGGGATTCATGACAGATATCAGTGTTACAATGTAACTAGCGCTAATTTTGAAAAAAAATGGTTTGGAAATAGCAAAGTGCTACTTGTATTTATTGCCCTATAACTTGCAAAAAAAGCAAAGAAGATGTAAACATTGGGTATTTCTAAATTCAGGACAAAATTTAGAAACTATTTAGCATTGGTGTTTGTTTGGTGGTTGTAGATGTGTAACAGATTTTGGGGGTCAAAGTTAGAAAAAGTGTGTTTTTTCCATTTTTTTTCTCATATTTTATATTTTTTTTATAGTAGATTATAAGATATGATGAAAATAAGGGTATCTGTAGAAAGTCCATTTAATGGCGAGAAAAACGGTATATAATATGTGTGGGTACAATAAATGAGCAAGAGGAAAATTACAGCTAAACACAAACACCGCAAAAATGTAAAAATAGCCTTGGTCCCAGACGGTCAAGAAATTGAAAAGTGGTCTGATCACGAAGGGGTTAATGAGGTTACTTGCTTTTTTTATACAATTTAGTTAATTACACAGAATATCACTTATCAAACTAACTATGCCATATATTACACCACATAACAAATAAACTATAAATTCAAAATTGTGTGAAACACCAACAACTGGCCAAAAATAGTAGAAAGGCTTTAATTTGTAGATAATAGGTTTTCTCTGCCCTAAGGGAAAAGATAAATAAATTGTTTTTATCTTTGTAGGTATGAGTATGGGGATTTGCTCACATGCTCAAACAATAATTGACTTTGCATACAAATTTATTTTACCTTTTCTCTATTTGCTGAGAATAGCTGAAACTATTTTTCCACTTCAATTCTTAACCCTCAGTGTGGATTCAAGTGATCAGACTAAAGGCATGTCCTCACAAATTGGTATATAGCTTGGTAATGAAGTGATTAACATTGCTGTGATGGCTTAGAGTCCCTAGAGAATTGAACAGATGCAATACTTCTCTGATGTGTAACATACATGGTAACAGTAAATTAAGAGACATACAGTACATACTGAATAGCTCTTGTGTTTTGTAGTCAGGGACAAACTGAATAGATATGCTTCGCATGAAACTGAAATGGTTAAGTATTTTTGCGTATTCTGATTGTACATCTAGGACATATTCAAAGTGAACATGTGCGTTGCCATACAGTGAACCTGTCTGTAATTTTATTAACATGTCATGTGATGTGTTTGTCAATTTGCATACATAATGTTGATTGGCTGTTGGTGTTTCTACCATATATGGTAACAAGTTCAGTTAGGATAATAAACAGTTAGTGACTAGATGCAGATCTGTGTTCTCTGAGTTATTCCTTGGTAAGACACTAATTTGAGTAAATCTACACAAGAACAATACATGGTGTCAGAAGCTGGTTTCTTTCTGCAAAATGAATTTATCAGGTGTGCCTATACCACATATGGATTGGGACTCCAAAAATTTACCAGATGCATGGAGGAGATTTCGCCAGCATTTACAGCTCATATTCTTTGGCCCTCTCTGTGACAAGCCTGAGGAAACCTTGTGCAGCTACTTGCTTCTCTGGGTAGGTGAAAAAGTGAGAGATGTTTATAATACTTGGACATTAACATTTGAGGTGTCTAAAAAGTTAAAGTCTTATTATGACAAATTTGAGGAATATGTTATGCCCAAAGCTAATCCAATCTTTGCAAGATACAAGTTTCATGAAAAAATGCAGGGGGAACATGAGACATTTGAACATTTTGTAACAGAGCTTAAATTGCTTGAAAAAGACTGTGGATATGTTAACAGTGAAGAGATGGTACGAGACCGCATTGTTTTTGCCACTAATTCTCCAAAAGTCAGAGAGAAATTACTTAATCAGGGTGCTGATCTGACACTTGAAAAAGCCATTGACATAGAACGGTCGCACAAAATTGCACAAGAGCAGCTTAAGACAATAAACTCACGTGCAATGGCAACCCAGAGCCAGTCAGCTCATGCAGTGTTTAGTAAAAAAACAGCATCAGCCCAGCAAAAGCATTGGACAACTGTGAAAGGAAGTGACAGGGGCATCACTAAAGACAGGCTATGCAGTCGTTGTGCTCTTCAACACAGCCAGGAAGACACGTGCCTGCAAAAGGACGTCAGTGCAAAATATGCAATAAATTTAACCACTTTGCAAAAGGCATGTAAGTCAAGGCTGCCAGATACACGTCAAACTGCACATACAGTTCAAAACACAAATATTGAAGAGCTGGATGAACTGTTTATTGATGTAGTTAACAAAGAGCACAAAGACAAAGAATGTGAACAGGCTTTCGCAGAAATTGAGTTAGGTGCACAAGCAGATAAAGTAAAATTTAAATTAGATACTGGTGCTAACGTAAATATAATTCCTACCAACAGATTTAAAAATCTCTTCAGCACTGTAGCACTGAAGCCCACAGCATGCCGTCTTACAGACTATGGAGGTGAGCCGCTTGATGTTAAAGGGACCTGTCAGTTAAAATGTAAATACAAAGACACTAAAACTGTGCTTGAATTCTACATTGTCAACACACACGCCCCACCTATACTTGGTTTGAGAGCATGTCTAGACATGGGGTTAATTAAAGGGACAGTCTACACCAGAATTTTTATTGTTTTAAAAAATAGATAATCCCTTTATTACTAACACCCTCTAGTGGTGAAAAACTGTTAAAATGCAATCTGAAAGAGGTGGGCTTCAAGGTCTAAGAAATTAGCATATGAACCTCCTAGGTTAAGCTTTCAACTAAGAATACCAAGAGAACAAAGCAAAATTGGTGATAAAAGTAAATTGGAAAATTGTTTAAAATTACATGCTCTATCTGAATCATGAAAGTTTATTTTGGCCTATACTGTCCCTTTAAGCTTGTCTTCTCAGTGTGCGCAGCTGTAGATAAACCCTGTGCTATAATACAGGAATTTTCTGATGTTTTTCAAGGCATTGGACAGTTTCCAGGTGAATGCACTATACACCTACACCCCACAGCAGTCCCTGTTGTATACCCACCCAGGAGAATTCCATTCATGCTGCGTAGTCGCCTCAAGGAGGAGCTAGACAATATGGAAAAATCAGGCATTATTGTGAAAGTGCTTGAACCCACTGACTGGGTCAATGCCCTGGTAGTTGTGGAAAAACCCTGCACTGGAAAACTCAGGGTTTGTTTAGATCCCAGAGACTTGAATAAAGCAATAAAGAGGCCACATTACCCTCTTCCAACTTTGGATGACATCACCCCAAAACTGTTTGAGCACAATTCTTCAGTGTACTGGACGCAAAATCTGGATACTGGGCGATCAAACTCTCAAAAGAATCATCCAAGCTAACAATACAGTGGCCGGAAGATACAGATTTCTGTGCTTACCCTTTGGACTGATTTCAGCTCAAGACGAATTTCAGAGAAAGATTGATTAGACTTATGAAGGGCTTGAGGGGGTATCAGCCATTGTTGATGACATACTCGTGTTTGGAAAAACAAAAGAGGAACATGATAAAACTTGCACGCCGTACTCAAGAGAACCCATGAAAAAGGAGTACACCTTAACCCAGAGAAAAGTGTGATATGTGTCTCAGAGGTCAGTTATTTTGGGCAGAAGCTAACACGTGAAGGCATCAAACCTGATCCAGAGAAGATCAATGCCATAAAATATATGCCTCCTCCCAAGAACAAGTCAGAGCTGGAGACCATCCTAGGTATGGTTAATTAGCTGTCCAAGTTCGCACCAAACTTATCTGGGATTAATGCGCCATTGAGGCAGCTTCTGAAACAGACAAATGAGTTTGAATGGGACGAAACTCATGAAAAAGCATTTGATAAAATGAAAGAGCTGATTACAAAGGAACCTGGTCCCATTCTATGTTACTACAATCCTAGCAAAGAGCTCTGCCTACAGGTTTATGCGTCAAAGAGTGGCCTAGGTGCTGTATTGCTCCAAGAAGGTAAGCCAATTGCCTATGCTTCTAAATCTCTCAGAAGAACACCAACACCAACAGAAGAAAACTATGCTCAAATTGAAAAGGAGTTATATGCTGTGGTGTTTTGATGCAAACGTTTTCACATGTATGTCTATGGCAGAAAGATTGTTGTTGAATCTGACCACAAACCTTTAATACCCATAATGAAGAAACCCCTTGAAGCTGCACCGCCAAGCCTTCAGAGAATGATCTTGCAACTACAGAGGTATGACATTGAAATAGTACATTGTTCAGGAAAAGATATTCCAATAGCCGACACCCTGTCCAGGAAATCAATACGATACAGACTTGAATCACTGAATGAAGGAATGGATGCACAGATTCACACAGTCATAACCAATCTCCCTATTAGTGACAGGAAACTGACTGACATTCGAACAGCTACAGAACAGGATCCTCAACTCATTATGCTGAAAAACATAATCAAATCTGGGTGGCCTAACATAAGGAAAAGATGTCCTTCCAGCCTTGTTGAATACTGGAATCACAGAGATGAAATTTCAGCGATTGAAGGGATCCTATTCAAAGGCGAGAAAATCATTGTCCCAGGTGTGCTGAGGCCAAATATGCTACAGCGTATACACACTGGGCATATGGGAATTGAGAGGAGTAAGCAAAGAGCCAGAGACATATTATTTTGGCCAGGAATGAACAAACAAATTGAGGATATGGTCAAAAAATGTCCTACCTGCTTAGAAAGCCGAAAGTCTAACTCTAAAGAGCCCATGATTTCTCATCAGATTCCAGAGTGTCCATGGCAAATCAATGCAACAGATCTTTTTATGTGGAATGGTCAGAACTACTTAATCGCTGTTGATTACTACAGCAGATTTTTTGAATTGGAAAGACTCCACTCAACCACATCAGGGACCATAATCTGCAAGCTAAAGGCTATATTTGCAATTCATGGTAAACCTGAAAAGGTAATTTCAGATAATGGTCCGCAATATAAATCAGGTGACTTCAAAAACTTTGCTGTTCATTGGGACTTTGCACATGTAATGTCCAGTCCCCACCATCCACAAAGCAATGGTCTTGCAGAAAAGACAGTGCAAACAGCAAAGTCCACACTAAACAAAGCAAAAGCTGAAGGAAAGGACCCGTACCTCAGCCTGCTGGAACACAGGAATACCCCTGTGGATGGATTCAAGTCTCCCTCACAATTGCTCATGAGTAGACGTCTACGTTCTATCCTGCCTACAACTGGCGAACAACTGCAGCCTCAGGTAGTTGATCAAAAATGTGTGCGTGCCAAAAGAGAACATAAACAAGCTAAACAAAGACATTATTATAAACGCACTGCACAGCCTTTGTCCACATTGACACAAGAAAATACTATTCATTTTCAGCAAGCCAGTGGTCAATGGGTGCCTGCCACTATTCTACAGCCTGCAGACACACAAAGATCGTGCCTCATCTGCACCAGCGATGATCAAGTTCTCCGTCGCAACCGATGACACCTGATGGAAACTAAAGAACCGCAACTAGAAGCACATGAGCCAACCCTTGAGATCCCAAGCACAACCACAAATACACCTGCAATCCCAGAACAACTGAAAGAAGACACTAACAACGCTGAAACATGCACAGCAGGTTTTCAATTCACATGTTCTGGTCGTATGGTAAAACCTAGAAACATTCTGGACCTATAATATAAAATATAAATTTGATATTCTAAAATTTCATAAAAAAATGGAGATTTAATGTTATTAACATGTCATGTGATGTGTTTGTCAATTTGCATACAGAATGTTGATTGGCTGCTGGTGTTTCTACCATATATGGTAACAAGTTCAGTTAGGATAATAAACAGTTAGTTACTAGATGCAGATCTGTGTTCTCTGAGTTATTCCTTGGTAAGACACTAATTTGAGTGACTACACAAGAACAATACACTGTCCACACACTGTCAGGGCCTCTAATGCAGCATTCACTGACAGAATTTAAATGAAATAATTTTTATTACCCACATACCCAAACCCAAAACATCAGGGAAAATACAGACATTAGATCTTGCAGGTACATCTAACAATAAGAAATAATCAGTTCGTAGGAAAAAGAAATGTCTCGCTAGATTACTTCATATAATGAGGGAACCCTCCAGCTATAAAGGCTCCTCATAGTCTTTATGTATGATTTTCCAGGTGTCAGACAGAGGTTAAATACCGATCAACAGCCATAAAATTAAGCCATATCAGTCTCTATCGGCCCTCTCGACTTTCTTGTGGGGTGGGATTGGTTTTGCTTTATAGTCTCCTGAGCTATATCATTGTCCAGTTGTCGTCACATCATCTTCAGTAGGAGACTTACAGGTATGGGGGGTAATATAATGAAAAAAAAAAAGAAAAAAAAACCTCCAACTTTAACCAATCTCAGTAACACTTTCTAAAAGAGCCTGACTTTAACCAAACTGAGAAAGATCAGAAATACAAAACAGATATTAAAATAACACAAAAGAATAACAAGTAACAATAACTGCACGAAACAAGCATGGTGGTTGGTAGCTCAGCATTGTACTCTATATCTCCAAGCTCATGGCTGAAGATCGTGTACCTCTTCAGTCTTTCAACTAAGCTATCCAGCTTTGTATGTCCACCTCTTTTCTGATTTCAAAACCTCCCATTAAAGCACCCTTATACTACATCTCCTCAGTCTCCCGTCTCTACACTGCGGGCCAGTATGTTATTGTTTTCTAGTATCCAATAAAACCATACTTTTTGGAATGTGGATTCTGTGTCCTGTATAAATGCTGCTGACTCGTACATTTTATAAACCAGTTGAATTTTAGTCAGAACTTCTGACCAGGAAGGGATTTCTGTTTTCCAGTACTTAGCTATAACTGTTCTCGTGGTGGTGCATAGAATTCTAATAAAGGTGTTAATGTCTTTGTGTAGTCTGGGGATACCTTCGTGAAGTAATGCTTGAGCAGGGGTGAGATGAATCTGTTCGTCCAGGACCTTCCCCAGCAGCAAAGATAGTTCTCGCCATATCTTTTTAACTTTAGGGCATTCCCACCACATATGTATATAGGATCCTATAGTTTTACAGCCCCTGTAACAAAAATTAGAGTTCTCCTTCCCCATGTGTGCTGTCTTTACTGGGGTCAGATACCATCTAAAGGATGTCTTTATAACATTTTCCCTCAAGTCAGCGCTAATAAGGCCTTTACTGGCCTGGTGTAATATCTCATCCCATTTGTCCAGCTCAATTTCTTTATCTATGTCTTTTTCCCAGTGTAGCATTAACGTATTCTTAGAACGTGTTCTCCTTTCTTGTATGGAGATATATAGTCTAGAGATTGCTTTTTTGGGTCTAGTCGTTGCCGTACATAGTTGCTCAAGAACAGTTTGTCGGTTATGTGTCGGGTGCTTAGCTGTGCGTGTACGTATAGCTGAGGTTATCTGGAGATATAGAAACCAGTGCAGAGGGATAGGGTCTAGTTTCTGTTGTAACTGGGTGAAGGTCAGCAGCGCGCCCTGTGAGTAAAGGTCAGCTACCCTATACAAGCCTTTGTTTTCCCATTTTTGGATCTGTTTTTTGAACTCTTCACTAATAATATATTTTAGAGGTATTATTTTTGAATGTGAGAAGTCAATTTTCTCTGATTGTTTCGATGAAGGCCATTGCTGTTTGGTGGTTAGTGTGGTTTTATTCCTATAAGTATCGTGTCTATTGAGTAAGTCATTACACCAGAGGATGCCGTCCGGCGTCTCCTGACCTGTCATCTCCGCCTCTAGGGCAGGCCAGAGGATATCTACTTGTTGTCTGCCAAGTATTGAGTCTTGTGCCAGTCTAGCAGCTTTGTAGTAGTCCAGTAAATTGGGGGCACCCACCCCTCCCAGCTGTCTGTGTTTGTTTAGAATTTGATGTGGAATTCTCGGGTGTCTATTGTCTCGTAAGAACCTATTTATGTCTCTCTGCAGATTATCTATGTCTGTGACATTAATTTTAATTGGAAGTACTCTAAACAGGTAAAGTATCCTTGGTAGGATCGTCATCTTAATAGCGGAAAGCCTCCCGTACCAAGAAAAACCCATCTTTCTCCATTTCCCTAGGTCAGATCTGATTGATTTGAACAGGGGAGTGTAGTTTGTTTCGTATAGTTTTGAGGAATGTGATCTCAATTTTATTCCTAGATATTTTAGTCCTTCCGGTACCCACCTAAAATCAAAGTTCGCCTCTATCAATTTAATAGTGTGTTTTGGGATAGAAATGGGAAGCGCCTCGCATTTATCTGCGTTGATTTTATAGCCTGAGATCTGAGAAAACAAATGGATTGCCTGGTATATATAAGGCAACGTGTGGAGTGGTTTTGAGATAGTAAGTAGTACGTCATCCGCGAACAAGGTGATCTTGTGGTGTATGTCCCCAATCTCCAGACCCACTATATCAGTAGAGTTTCGTATGTAAGCAGCTAGTGGCTCTATGCAGATTGCAAAGATCAGGGGGGAGAGAGGGCAGCCCTGTCTCGTACCGTTCAGAATAGATATGTTACTCGATTGGTGTCCTATTGCTCTAACATATGCTGTGGGTGCCGAGTATAAGCCTGTAATGGCCTTCAAAAAATTACCTTCAAATCCCAGTTCCGAAAGCAGAGCTAGCATATATTTCCAATCCACCCTATCAAATGCCTTCTCCGCGTCCAGTGATAGGATCAGAGAAGGCACTTTTCGGTCGTGTAGGAAATCTATCACCGATATCATCTTTCTAATGTTGTCTGGGGCTTCCCTATCTTTAATAAATCCTACCTGGTCTGGGTGAATGATGTGGGGCAAGATATGTTTCAGTCTATTGGCCAAGATTTTTGTGACTATTTTGATGTCCTGATTAATCAGGGATATGGGCCTGTAACTACTGCAAAGACTAGGATTTTTCCCCTGTTTTGGTATAACCACAATCTTAGCTCTAAGAAGGTCAGTAGGTATCTTGCCCCCTTCCATTATATGGTTTGCAAACACCACTAAATGTGGAACCAAGGCCTCGCGAAACGCCTTATAGTATTCCCCAGGAAATCCATCAGGTCCCGGGGCTTTACCAGGTTTGAGGTCTTTGATAGCTGAGATCACCTCAGCTCTTGTGATCTTGGCATTTAGGGTAGCCCTAGCCTCATCATCTATCGGTGTCAATTTAGCTTTTTGTAAGAAGGAGTCAAAGGTAGCCTTTGTCGTAAGATTATGGACCACCTTTGTGCCATCATATAACTGACTGTAGAATTGGGAGAATGTGTCAACAATTTCCTGAGGGTGTGTGGTTATGTGACCGTTTGGTGTTTGGATGTTTGGTATAGAGAGAGATTGGCATTCATCTCTGATTTTCTTTGCCAGGTATTTGTCAGGCTTATTGGCAAAGACAAAGTAGTTTGCTTTCAATCTATGTGCAGCTTTTACAGATTGTTCATTTAATATGGATTGTAGCGTTTGTCTCTTGCCAATCAGCTCAGCCAATGTAGCTTTAGAACCATTCTGTTTGTGTAGCTTCTCAAGAGAAGTGATTTCAATATTTAAATGTGTAATAAGAGCCTCTCTCTTCTTTTTATGTAGTGTTTTTTCTTTTATTAGTATACCTCTTACTACTGCCTTATGTGCTGCCCAGGGTATTATAGGGTCGTCCGTAGAGTTTACATTGATCTGCCAATATTCTTTTAAGTTATTTAGGATTTTGTCTTTGATAAGTGGGTCTTTGGTACAAAATGAGTCATACGTCCATGTCTTTGTCCGTTTTGGGTCTGAAAGATCACCTAAGGTAAGCAGTGTCAAGGAGTGGTCAGACCATACACATGGGTGAATGTCTATAGAGCGTACTACTGGTTGCAGAATCTGACTAGTGAACACATAGTCTATTTTTGAATAGCTATCGTGGGCTGATGAATAGTAGGTGGTACTCCCATCCCCTCCATTTAGGTGTTTCCAGGTATCCTGCAGTGTGTGTTGACCTAAAACCTCCCAGATGTTTCTAGCCATTACTCTCTGCCTTTGTTTTTTTCTAGATTGTTGAGTGAGTGTTTGCTTAGTCAGCGCCTGGAGGTCGATGTTAAAATCCCCTGCTAATATTATTCTCAGTCTAGACCAACCTGTTAACAAATTGGAAAGGGTGTTAAAAAACTTATCTTGTTGCTCATTGGGAGCATATATATTACATAGGAGAATCTCAGCATTCCCAATTTGTCCAAATACCAATAGGTATCTGCCCTCTTTATCTGATATGGTCTCTTTGTGGATAAATGGCAATGCAGAATGTATTAAAATAGAGACCCCCCTCTTTTTTGAGTCTAACACTGAGTGAAACTGCATTGGGTAATCTCTTGCCCAGTATTTGGGAATAGTATTTTTTTAAAAATGAGTCTCCTGAAGATAGATAATATTAGCCCTTAGCCTTCTGTAATTTGACATAGCTGTCCTTCTCTTGATATCTGTGTTTAATCCTCTCGCATTGTGCGAGATCAAGACTATCTTAGGTAAAGACATTCCACTGGGTAAAATAAGTCTGCATACTATACCTACTCTGAGACAGTAGCCAACCCCTAGTTTCTACCGGGATAAGTGTATAACCCTCCTGTCTCTGGGCCAGTGAACCTAGCTGCCTTTCCAATGCCCAACCATCCTGCAGTAGGTCTTTCCTTGGTGAATTTATACTAGTCATACATTGTTTCGTGCATTTAAATGGTAAAAACATATAACAAAACAGTAACAGTAACAGTTGATATTGATTAAACTTTTGAATACACATATATCAAAAACTAACACATGTCAATTGCTCTGTGCAGCCCTCACAGGAGGTGCCTGCTTAACACAGTCTCATGTGAGTGAAGAACTTAAGTCAGACCTCTAGGTCTGGTACCTGTGTGACCTCACGGTCATCGTTAGTGTCCTCTGGGTGTAGATACTCCCGAAATTGGTTCTATGGGTGATATAGCTCAAGTCTTAGATTACTTCTTAGTCGCCGTCCTCCATTTTTCTCTTTGGGGCTTCCCTCTGGATGAAGATGGTGCAGAGGAGGGGTGCATTGCTTCTGTGGTTGTAATCTCAGGTGGTTCAAGGTCTAGAAATTTGCATATCTCCGGGATCTCCTCGGTGGTTTTAATAGTAGTAATTTTGCCATTGCGGATCACCTGGAGAGCAAAAGGAAATCCCCAACGATATTGGATGTTGTTCTTTCTTAGAAGGAGAGTTAAAGGTCTCAGGGCATAGCGTCTTTGTAGGGTTTTGACACAGAGGTCTTGAAAGAATTGGATTATGTTGCCCTGGAATTTGAACGTGGGGTTTTGTCTGGCGGCTATTAAGATTTTCTCTCTGTCAGGAAACCTTAGGAGCTTGATGATGACATCTCTCGGTGGCTGGTCTGGCTTAGGTTTAGCCCTTAGGGCTCTATGAGCTCTTTCGATTGGGCATTCAGCATCTGTTGGACTTCCAAGAATAGCGTGAAATAGCCGTTGGAGATAATTATGAAGGTCCTCTGCTCCTACAGTCTCAGGGATTCCTTTAAGCCTAATATTAGAGCGACGGCTCCTGTTCTCCAAGTCTTCAATTTTTTCTTCCAATTCTGAAATAGCTTGGGATTGAGAAGCAAGGGAATTTGAGACTGTCGCAACTTCTTCTCCCATTTCATCTGTGGCTGATTCTAATGAGTCTACTCGGTTCCCCAGTTCCAGGATCTCAGTTTTGATTTCTGTGAGGCTGTTAGTAACTGTAGTTTGAAAGCTGTCAATTTTCCCCCACAGTTTTTCGAAGTTAGAAGTTATATCTTGTTTAGATACCAGGGCTCGTAGGTCAGCTTTAGTTGCAGGAGTGATATCTTCAGCAATTTCCTCGATTTCAGATTCCATATCCTCTTCAGTATCCACCATGTTGTGATCTTGAGATTTAGGAGTTCTAGATGATTTAAAGAAAGCGTCTACCGATAAGGATTTCGTCCCCCTATCTCCTTTGGAGCCCTTTCTCGAAGCCATGGTTTTAATAGTGGTAGTTCTGTTGTTTTATCCTGATCTTGTATCAGTAATTTAGTTTACTTGGAAGTATATTCACAGGTGTCTGCACCCTCTTTCCAAGAGACCTTTCTTGCTGTTGAGATCTTTATTAGATTTTCAGATATCTCTTATCCCCTTCACTAACTCTATAATTCTCTTCACTCATTTATAATGTTCATTTTTCTTCAGCATACTGTCTTTCTCTTCTTATGAAACATAGATGCATGCTTATTATGGAAGACAGTATTGAACAGAGAAACTGCGTAATGTTGTAAGAGTGGTAGCAAAGCATGAGCTATGTTGTGGCTTCCCTGCCAGACTGCACAGGCAACATTATTTAAGTCTCTAACTCATTCTGCATGCATGCTGTTTTATATTTGCAGAGTCTTCACAAACAATATTCAGAGTAGTAGCACCTGTTAAGATGTGCCAGGATACATAGTAATAAAGCTGCTGTAAAATGACCAGGGATTTCAACTCAATATTTTAAATTCAGGTGTATGGTGTATTTGTGTGGTAGGCAGATCAAATTCTAAATGCAATTTAAAATCACAAAACACCACCTTCTGAAATATTCATTATTATCCAAATCTGCCCAGCTTGTGATAAGGTGTTAAGGCCAGGAAGTGAAGAACATATATGTGTTAAAGTTGAATGCTACAGAGCTATATATATGTGGCAGTCTGTATGTTAGTCTCCCTCCACAACCGAGGAAAAAAGGAGAACCCTCGTGAGAGAAAAAAAAAGCTTTACTTGAAAACACCTTTATTTTTATTATTCTCTTCCTCTCCCTTTCTCTCCCTTTTTTTTTTTGCTTCTTCCTGCTTTAAATATCACTCAATCCTTATGAAGCTGTGAGTCTTTCAAACAAGTTCCTCCCTTCCAACTCTCCAGCAGCTCTTAAGTTAGTATTAAGGAAAAGTGTCTCTGCTCAGTTTACGTTGCACAGCTGTAGAGCAGGGGAAGGAGAAATGGCGGATTTTGGCCCCTTTTTTATTGTCCAGTTTAGGTACTCAAATCTGTGCCTCAATTATAGGGAATCAACTGTCTCTCACTTTAATTATATGTCCCCTCCACCACTCGGCTGCCCCACTTGCAGGTTAAACACTTTGAGTTTTGTATGTTACCTTGCTGGGCCCCAGCCCGAGATCCGGAATCGTCTAGTAGCTCCGGTAACAGGGGAAGCACCCTCCGGCCCCTGCTCTTGTGTCTCCCAGACCGGATCTGAAGCGAGTCACTCTGTAAGCCCTTATAAGCTTGACCGGGTAAAAAGACAGGCCAGACCCGCTCAGTGGTTATGCCGCAAAGACGACCTCCCTGGGGGTGCAGCCGCCGCTTGATTCTCCTTAGCGTGAGACGGTCCCGGCACTATTAGTGTGAGATTCTGTGAAAGCAGTCGACTTCTGCACTGTGAGCACTCCGGAGCGGGTCCCCGACCCCCCCGGAGTGCAAGATGTAGGTAGTAGGGCTGCCCGGTATGTTATATGGGCCTCCGGTAATCGTGATGAGAGTAAGCCAGCAACACTCCAATTTCAGTCCTTAAACGAATAAAGAATGTCCTAGTGTATAGCTTGGCTTCTTGAAATGCTTTTTTATGTGCTATATCTCTGTTAAATATTATTTATAGGTTGTTAAGTTTTATTTTAATGGAGGAGCTCTTACTGAATGCGTCCTCACTCGTTGCTGGCAAGCTCCGCCTCCCTCACTGACAGAATTTAACAGCCCGTCACTAGAGAACAGAGCTTGTCAGTTATCACGGGTGAATCCGTTATTATTTTTTGGTAATTTCGTTATTGAATCTTTAATTACAATACAACAGGGGAGCAAGAAACAAAATAAAACAAGGTGCAATGCCTTTTACAACATAAGTACATTATATGAAAGACATACAATACACACATTTGTATATATTTGTAAATAAATCAAAATATAGGTCAACTACAATATGGAGGAAGACACATCATAAACTCCATATTACAAGGATGCCCCCTTAGTCGCTCAAAACAAGACCTCTTTTGGGCCTTAGTTAAATCAAAAAGAAAAATATAAAAGAGAGCTTGACTGGTTTAAAAGAAAGGAAAAGGGCAACTCTTGGCTGAGCAGTAGGAACACGTGACTTAAGAAAAAACTTTCCAATTTTCATTTCATTGGTCAATCAAGGTCCTGTGATCTTGACACGTGACCCGGAACAAGCTACCCTGAGTGGAGAGCGGTGGAACCTCGGAGGGCATCATAACCAGACGCCGAGTTCAAACAGAGAACGGTGGAGCCTCGGAAGGTAACAATATATACACCGGAGCCCTGGGTAAGCTTTATTATTGTAAAATATATGCGGAGAAATCATTGAAGGTTTTGTATTCTGGGAAGGAGGCACTGACTCAAATAAAGTGTACAGAGCAACTTTACAAGAGTAATCTTCCATTACAGCTGAATTTCTACCCTATTCCTTAATTACTAGTTGGAATATTTGCTGGACATTAACAAACATCTGATCAATATTGAATCCATTTTGATCCATCCGCTTTTGGTTATTAGGTATCAGTAACACTGGTCTCTGCAACAATATATCAGGTTTTGCAACATTTGTAAAGGAGATTTTAGCAATTATGAAATATTTATTGTGTAATTTTTAACCACCGGTGGTTTTATTTTATTTTTATTAAAATATTGTTTTTTATATACTGTATATGAAATACCACTCATTTTATTGAAGCTTAGTTATTGGTTATATTTAAAATAATTTGTTATTTAGATCTCTATAGCTACTTGTGTTTAGCGCTACCTCTATATTTTTAATCTCAACTCTTGGGCCTAACTACTCACAAAACATACACAAGATAGAACCTAGGATATTACACAGACATACTAGCAATAAAGAGAAAAAAAGAGAATATGATACTACAGTTCCTTGTAGCTATAAAATCTAATTGTTATCATCTGCCTGGAAGCCTAGCATGATAGGAGTATTGTACATACTTAAAATGGTATAGCTGCATTATTTACAGGAGAATAAAGCTAGCATTATATACAGTATATAAAATGTTGCTGGTATCACAATGATTTGTCTATGGAACCTCAATACTCTTCAGAGGAAATATCAAGTTAGCTGTCTAATATGTGAAAATTATTAAGTTAAAGTAATTAGTAACACTGTGTAAACTTAAATATAGAGACCCATAAGATGACACATATAACCTTCTTGAAAAAATTGTCCCAGTGCATAATGGTAAAGTAAACTCTATAGCTATTTGAAAGTGTAATGCAAAGGTGGGAGCAAAAAAACACACTGAAAATTCGGCTGTATTCTCAAAGGACGAGGAAACTAGTGATTCATATCCTAAAAAGTAGACTCTATAAACTTTATGAGTATCTATGCCATAAGTATATCTGTAATGGACACACACCAGTATTACCTATAAACTGTGAGTATCTATGCCATAAGTATATCTGTAATGGACACACACCAGTATTACCTATAAACTGTGAGTATCTATGCCATAAGTATATCTGTAATGGGCACACACCAGTATTACCTATAAACTGTGAGTATAAGTATAGTCTATAAACTTTATGAGTATCTATGCCATAAGTATATCTGTAATGGATACACACCAGTATTACCTATAAACTGTGAGTATAAGTAGAAAATAGATTTTATTTCCCTGCCCCATCTGTTCTTACATGAATGGACCGTAGGCCAAATTATTCACCATTGTCATTTACAGTAAAACATTAGACCTACTGGAAGATCATACCAAGGGCTAAAAGATTTTTTAATAAATATAAGCATATACATATACAGTATATTTCCTGGGAACACACAGTTCCCATAGACCGCATTGTAAAGGCAATTTTCAGTGCTTTTTTTCTCACACCCCACACCCGCCACTTTTAACCCTTAGAAACTGCTCCATGTATATTTTTTTCATAAAGAAATAAAAAACTATTTATTTTGGGGGCAATTGGGGCACTTTTAGAAAATTAACCAGAGATCTGATTTCTGGTTAATTTTCTGAGAGCTAATTGCAACAGCAAGCTCTCAGTAGCAATAACCAGCCACTTGTAACAGTTGGTTATTTATCGCGTATCCCTAAACGGCTCCACTTGTAATCTAGCCCTTAATTGGGTGCACTGTGATTTGATAATGAGCTCATAATGCGCTATTTAAAAAAACTATTGCACCGAAGAGGATGGCTTTGCTTACTAGGTAAGTATAATTTTAGCCCTAAAATTAGTTATTTTAAACATTATTTTCATACAGAAGGCTATCTCTATGTTACTTAATTCTGCACATAGTTCAGAATGATGTAACACTGTGTACAACATGTACTTTCCCTTTAATGATAAGATATTTTCATGATTTAGAAGCCTCTGTAGGATCTACAAAATTATGCAACTAGTAAGATGGCCGCCTCGGTTAGTCCCTCCTATGTTTGTGGGCAGATTAAGAAACAAGTCACAAGAGCATAGAAGCTTCATATACAGCTTAATAAATGGGGCCTAATGATGGTCTCTAACTAAACAGGGGATTTTTAGCATGAAATAAAAGGATAATATATTATAAATGATAGGCTGGAAAAATGAAACACAAAAATTGGCAAATTAAAGTACAGTATTTTTAAAATTAAATTTAAGGGATTAAATGCCATACTTTTCCTGAGTAGCTGACCATAACAGATAAATAAATAAATAACTCAATAACTTAGCTTAACAGCATAACATAAATTACTTTGTGATCAATAAAGACTCAACACAATAGGTGGGTAAAAGACCCATGGGTCGTATTTATTATTGCCTAGCCATGGAAACTGTAATACGATAGGCATACACTGGTGGCGGCAATCAGGGCCTAGATAACTAATTATATAACCCCTTCTAGAAAATGGACAGGGGCCACTGCTTAAGACCAAAGGCGGAGATAGCTTGACGCAACTTATATCTTAGGGAGTTCTTGGCCCGTCGTCAACCAGTTAGGGCACCCCCAAGCTACCAAGCCTGGGGACGTCACCCTGACTGCAATGGCCGTCACTTTAACCTCCTTACAACCTGCAGCCGTGATCCTGACAATAATCTTAGGAGTAATACATGCCTGATGTTCTGAATAAATAGGTCAACTCCTACCAGTTCTAAATCAACCCCATCCTGCCTGTATAAACCTTTATGGGCTGCTGAAATGTTCTCATGCTCAATAACAAAACCCTTGAGGTCCCTTACTGGTTTCCTCATGTCCCTGTTAATCTTTTTGCAGACCTGGAAAGCTGCCTTATGACACAACATGTCTCCACCTTAATCTAGCAATGATATTAATCTAGGGATCACCACCCGATTCATACACCTGGAAACCAGAGTTTAAACAGTCGCAGATCGGCCTGCATTGCCCTTATCAAATCTAATGTAGGGATGGCCCCTACATCATTGCCACCTGCATGCAAGATTAGGATGTGTGGGTTTTCCCACCTCCTAACAGCATTCTGTAGCAATGCAGGCAGATCTGCCAGGACAAACCCCTGCGCCCTTACCAACGTATCACAGCCATGGACGATGGGAATCCCAACTGTTGTCCTCCAGGCATAGTCACAGCTCGAATAGATGCCCAGTGCACATAGAAATGGCCTACGATCCACACCCGAACAGGACCTGGACATAATCCTGTAAAAGAAACAACAATTAGTGTCTGGCCGTAAAGTTCCTGACATCCAAGCTTACATTGCCAGACCCTATACCCTCCTCCAAACACCTTACCATGTGGGTAACCCCATTATTTTTTGCCACTTTTAACAACTATTTTTGCAACGGCCTGATGTAAGATCTATACCATTGTGATATCCAGCACCCCAAGGAGCGAATGCGATCTGAAGACCAACCTAACTTCACTGCTGTTGTGGCCGCCCCCACCCTGAAGAAATGTAGTGCAATGCATGAGAAGTTGAGGCCAGCCCGTTGGGCCACTCTCCTCATTATTCTCCTAAATTGAAAACATGTCAAAGGATCCCCGTGTGTGGTAATCAGAATCTGGAAGATCCTCCTGGTCGTTTTTCCATGTAGGAGGACACCAGCTGCTGAGCAGAGCAATCCACTCCTGGTTGTCCTGGAAGGGAAAGCCAAGCCACTTGTCCATCCTGGTCTGTCTTAAACATTGGAATAAACAGCAGAACCGCATTGTCCATCACCCGAATGTGGTCATGCATGATATCCCACCTTACTGCTGCTTTAGAAGGCGGGACCAACTCTCCCACTCTCAACGCACCATAAAATGCCAAACCAAAAGCTGTCATGAAGAGCCTGACCTCAAAGGGGGAGGAACAAATTGCTGGCAATACTTTAAGTAACTTAACTAATCGGTCTGCTGTAATTGGTTCCCTGCTGTATCTCTGTAGAACCTCCATACACCCTCAGCCTCGCACTATCTGCCGGACGAGGAAGGTATGTGACGCGTCCTGGAAAGCATACAGCCTGCAAAATAAAGCAACAGCCGAAAGCCTGGACACCACTGCCCCCTTTGTCACCTGCTTACCTCTCAGTTCAGTGAGCCATTGCAGTAGGAAGCATTGCTCACCCTCACATGAAGTAAATCTATGGTGGTCGCAAAAACTCACTCATTCGCTGCAGTACCTCACGTAAGCTGTCCAAGTAGCCGGCACCAGGGAAGCACGGATTAAGGGAATCAGCTGCTGCAATCCTTTGCCATCTGCGACAAAAAGGAGGGGCAAGGAAGTATGTTAGCACCCTGAAAGCCCCCCACTGGACTCGAGATAATGCATCTGCAACTATGTTCTGCACCCTGGGTACATGGCGAGCTCTGAAGTCGTTATTCAACTGCAGGCATCTCAACAACAAGTGCCTCAGGTAATGCCCCACCACAGGCGATGAGGCTGAATGTCTATTAATGGCAAAAACCACACTGAGATTGTCCGTCTAAAAATTCACAGGCTGGTCGTGGAAAAGGTGTCCCCATAGCTCAACAGCTACTATAATTGGAAACAATTCCAGGAAGCATAGGTTGCATGTGAGTCCGGTCTCAGCCGAATCAGATGGCCAACGCTCAGCGCTCCATGCTCCATCAAAATATGCACCATATCCAGATGCTCCAGCCGCATCCGTGAAAATGTGCAATGTCTGATCCGACACTGGATCACCTCTCTACATGCATATGCCATTGAAGTCCTGTAAGAACCTCTCCCAATTCCCTAGTGATTCTGATGCGCATCTCAAGTTGCCATCTTTCCACCTCCCAGCTGCCTCTCCAATCTTTTGTGGAAAATTCTGCCAGAGGGGATGACTCTCTCTACAAAGTTTAGAAGACCTAGGAGTGATTGCAACTCCTTCAATGAACACAAAGTTGATGCGGCAACCGCCCTAATGGTTTCCAACATCCTACTCACCTTATCCCTGGGTAACCTGCATTCCATTGCCACTAAGTCGATCTCAATACCCAGGAAAGTTAGACACATACACAGACCTTCCGTCTTGTCCTCTGCTAGAGGGACCCCAAACCTGGCCATCAGAAACCTCATGACGTGCATCAAAGAGGCACATTCCTTCGTACTGGGGGCTCCCACCAACAGAAAATTGTCAAAGTAATAGGCGATCTTGTCTTTTCCTGAGGCGGAAGCTACTGCCAAGTGCAGGAAAGAGCTGAATGCTTTAAAGTAGGCACAGAAGATGGAGCAACCCATAGGTAGTCAGCGGTCCACATAATAGACATCTTCAAACCAGCACCCCATCAACCTGAAGGAAGACGGGTGAATGGGAAGTAGGCAGAATGCGGACTCAATGTCCAGTTTCGCCATTAAGGCTCCAGGCCCAACTCCCTGCACGATATCCAGTGCATCGTCAAACCACTGATAGTGCACTAAACTCAATTCCGGAGGGATAGCATTATTCACTGAGTGCCCTTTAGGATAGGATAGGTGCTGTATCAATCTGAACTTACCAGTCTCCTTTTTGGGAACCACCCCCAATGGAGATATCATCAAACCTGGAATTGGCAAGTATGGAAGAGGGCCCACAACCCTGCCCAAAGCTACCTCCTTACCTAATTTCTCCTGCACTGCCTCCGGGAACTGGGAGGCTGACTTCAGGTTAAGCTTGACTCTAGAACCCAGCACCTGACCCACTACAGAGATAGTAAAGCCATTGAGCAGGCCGGAGTCTAGTAAAGCAGCAGCCGCCCTGTTTGGGTACTTACTCAACCACTTACCAATTGTGAAGACCCTAAGTGGTGTGTCCGCCCTTACCTGAAGCATTGCCTTTTGACCCAAACTGTTCAGCTTGGGGCTCCCTTTTTTAGTGCAGTCGACACCGGGGTGTTGCACATGTGTTTGAATGTGCATGACGCACCTCTATCACACAATTTTTCTTGGAGGCGCCAGCATACCCCAGCCAGCCACCATCGAAATTGCGAGGGTTGCCATGGCCCTTAAACAAAGGCCCCAGGGGCTGTCTGCGTCACCCTTTCAGGGTCTAGATGAGCCCAAAGGTGAAGATCCAAGGTGCCAAAATCAAGCAATGGGTTACCCACTTTTATCTTCCTGTAGGTCACTTCATAGTCCCTCCAGGCTCCATCCGCGTATTTCCTCTGAATTGCATCAATCGTGTCGACATATTTAAAAAGAGCCGTGCCCTGCTCAGGGTACCTTTCCAAATAGCACTTGGCATACACTCTAAAGCAATGATGCTATTCCTGGAATGTATCGGGCCTCTTAAGTTTTTTCGGGCCCGTCCCATCCTCCTCCATTTCTTTGAGCCAATGCGTCTCAGTGGATAACTCAAATATGTTGACGTACTTACTGTCTTGTATTCTTCTCACCATTTTTTACTTCAGGTGGGCGTGCAGGCTATGGACCTGGCATGAGGTTGTATCACCGTGTATTGCCGCCTTTCTGTCTACAGCCTGTGGTGAGCCTACCTGCACCCCCTGGGGTTGAGACTTCTGAGCTGGATATCCCACACTACCACCCCCAGACTTCATTTTGCTCATTTTCCTGAGCATCCTATACATCCTCTTATGCCATTTAGTGTGCAAGCCCAGGGACCTATCGCTTTCTGACCCTGACCAACTAGAAGTGGATGACTCATACCCACCCCAAGTGGAATCAAATTGAAACTCACCGGTGGTAAGCTCCAAAAGTCCTTGTCCAGATCCAGATGTACTCGGACTATCTGATCCCACTGTGACCACCCTGGGAACAAGAGCCTGTGATCTTTGAGGGGCTGCATCACTGCCAGTCGCAGACGCCATCGAATCCTGAAATACAGAAGACAAGAGGGGAATACTATGGGAAGAGCCAGTTGTCTCCTCCCTACCCCCAACAGCCCCACCCTCCTGTACACATTCGTGATCACTGTCACTCACACCAAATTGCATATTCAGTTCCTCATCCGTACTGGCCGCAGGTACACAATCATACTCATCTTCAAACCTAACTGCCCTGCTGTGCCCTAGAGCGTGTCCCATTCCTGATGGGCTTGCATCCTCACTATCAATATGTGCTAATCCCTCGCACAGACTAGTGCTGATTTTTGCATGCCCTCTTTTTAGAGTTCCCCTTGTTACCACTTGATCCTGCTAATTCACTCCTTTTCTGCTGGGCGTCAAAGCACCCTGCAGCCCCCTGCACTTAAATCCTATGAACAAGCGGCTCTAACGTTTAGGTCCACAGCCATTTTTGCCCCTTTAAGCCCTGCTTGGGTCGTAGGGTTTTTTCCCCTACTTTGTGCCGCAGCGCGTGAAGGGGCCGCCTTGGCCTTGTCAGCACCTACATTGGGCTGAGAATGTGAGGAGGGAGACATAACAACTTCAGACTGATATACTACAGGATATTTTTTCTCTGTGAAGTGGCATAGTGTGCAAAAAGAATGTGCACCCTGAGGAGTTACAATAAAAATGAACAGGCATGGAAGTTATTCTAGCTCTCATTCTATCTCATGGAGTGCTGTTCTCTCTCTTTCAATTTTTTTGCTGTTCTCTCTCTTTCAATTTTCATGCAAATTGCTCTTGGGTCACCCTAAGAGTAATGGGGAAACCAGACGTGGAGTCCATGCACACTTGCCCTTAGAGAGATACAACTGTACCTCACTGACGAGGCCCATAGGAAGCCAAAACGATCATCTGGGGTTGTTGCTTCCCTTGTTCAGAGAAGAATTGCCTGGTATTTCGGCGCTGGACTGTCATTGGGCAGGGTCAGACTGATATACTACAGGATATTTATTCTCTGTGAAGGGGCATAGTGTGCAAAAAGAACGTGAACCCTGAGGAGTTACAATAAAAATGAACAGGCATGGAAGTTATTCTAGCTCTTGTTCTATCTCATGGAGTGCTGTTCTCTCTCTTTCTATTTTTTTTTGTAAATAGCCATAACAACTTCCCCTCCTTTATTGCCAACCATAGTGGAAGCCCTTGTATGTACTTGTGACCTGCCTTGAATACCTGGTTTCCCTTTAGGCCCTAGCCCTGTGACTCACTTATCCCCAATGAGACCTCAGCATCAACTACTGGATGCCACAAGTGCATCTACCTTGCTCCTTGCTGCCCCATAGACCTTCTTCCTTGAGTGGGTGCTCCCTTCTTACCTGTGGAGCCCAGGGGGCGGCAATCCACTCCCTTCGCTGACCTGATGCTGACTGCCGTGACTGGAAATGACAGGTATATTATAGCCTCAAACAGGAATGAGATTCTTACCTACAACAACAAGATGCCCTTTTTAATGTACATAAACATGGTCATTTCTTACAATATGGCAATAAAACAGGGAAGATTCTAGCTAGAACAGTTAAAATGATAAATCCAAAGCATATAATAACAGCCATTTAATCAACTAACTAACTAATCAACAGAGACAAATGATATTCTGGCAGCATTTGTTAATTATTATCAGACCCTATATAAAGGTTAAGCCATAGCAGTAGATGAACAGCAAACCTCATGGCAGGGATTTCAAAATCCTAAACTGGATAATCCTAAACTGGATAATGCCCCGATACCAATTTCAGATGTTGGCAAGGCCATACAGTCAGCTAAAACAGGTACAGCTGCAGGTCCTGATAAGATACCTATAGAATATTACAAATCTCTTAAGTCAAAAGTTTCACCAACTCTGGTAAAACTTTTTATGAATATCTAAATGGAACAACTACACCAAGTAACACATTTGTAGCAGCACACATTTGTGTTCTGCCCAAACCAGAGCGAGACCTTACATTACCAGCTTCTTCTTTTAGCTGACCACTTGGCCAACCTAATAGGATACTCCTAATAGGATTATCCAAGAAGACCAGACTGGCTTCATGAAGGCCCGCACTTTGGTTAGAAATATTCGAAGAACTTTAGCTTTAATTTCATATTATTGGTACAATCAACAAGAAAAAATGAAATTGCAATTACCGAATCCTTGTCTTCTAGCTTTCGATGCAGAGAATAGAATGGTAATATTTAAATACTTCTATGGACCGTTTTGGGGTTGCAGGGAATTTTCTGAATGTAATTTGTAATCTATATATCCATCCCTCAGTGTCTTTGATTATTAATGGTAGGGTATCCCAACTTTTTCTCTTGAAAGGGGTACTAGACAAGGCTGCCCATTGTCACCTTTTCTATTAAACATTGTGATAGAAACTTTAGCCTGTTTTATTAGACAATGGTGCAAATGACTCCAAATTGGTAATCATAAGATGCACTTATCATTATACACTAACGATCTTCTTCTTTATATCTCTGAGCCAGAGACTGAAATCCCATGCCTTTTGGATATTTTTTCTAAATTTGGATCTTTTTTCGGGGTATAAAATAAATATAGATAAATCAGAGGTGATGTGGCTCCATAATGGCCAAGGCCTATCGGTGGAACGGTTTAATCTTAAAACCATGGATGGCTCCTTTTAATACAGAATTAATCTACACACTAACCCAAATCTTATATACAATCTAAATTTCCCAAAAAGCATAAAAGAAATAATAATTCTGCTAAAAAACTGGGATAAACTCCCTGTCCCTCTTAAAGGAAGAATAAATTTGGTCAAAATTAAGGTCTTACCAAATATTTTTATACCCACTACAGATGTTACCTTTTTTATTGTCTCACCACAATACACAAGTTTTGACATATAATGTATCAAAATTTATTTGGAAAGGAAAAAAAAAAAAAGAATTAGTGGTTTAAAATTATCCTTTTCCATAACTAAGGGTGGTTTCAGGCTACTAAACTTGTCATGGTATAATTGGGCCACTCTGGCGAAGTTAGATCTAACTTAGAACAACAACTATTACAACAATTCCACCCAGCATTTCTTACACATACTACTTTATCCTCTTTTTTCCAGGATACATTAGCCGAAACATTTAATTTTGAGATCTTTTGAGGGCCTGAACTAAGTTATGCAGGGTATGGGTTATTCCTCAGCGATTAAGTATATTTCTTCCCTTAACGGTTAATACGGATTTTCTACTGGGCCTCTCAACTGTAGTATTCCGACAAGGGGAAAAAAAGGAATAATAAATATTTCACAATTTTTAAATCAAACTACAAGACGTTTATTTACCTTTCTAGAACTGATGGACAAATGTGATCTATCAAACAGAGACAATTTTGAAAACTTCCAATGTAGACACTATATTAATTCCCTTATAGCACAAGGGTTAGACTGTTGGTCCAACACACATACCACTTTCCTCTGTGCATTAGTACATCAAGGTACACACTTCATTTTACATATTTATTCTACCATAATTTCACATTTTGAATATTCCTCTATAGAACGATTGAAAGATAGATGGATTCAACTAGGAGAAATTCAAGACATATATAAGAATATACAGGAAAGTTTTCCACAAACCCACAAAATGGCATTGGCAGCTAATTTAAGAGAATCACACACCAGATTAATGCATATGGCCTACATTACCCCTTGACTATGGGCCAAATGGATTCTAGATGCACAATACATCTGTAATAAATGTCAGATAAACTCCCCTATTACTCACCTTTTATGGTATTGCCCTAAATTGTAAAAGTACTGGGGTAAGATCTCTTATTGGCTATTTAAGATATGCAAATATAAAATTACACTGACTTTGAATCACATTTTATTTTTAAACCAGGAAGGCTTGAAAAGAGAATCTCGTATCTTTATGCATTTGGTGATCCTCCTTGCCTGACAACAAATATTCCGCTATTGGATACATGGTAATTACCCTCCCTTTACTACCTTACGGTCAGCTATACATTCCCAACTATTGTGGGAACAGAATGATGTGAAGGGCAATGTGGAAAATAGAATAAAGAGTGTTTTTACTAAATGGGAACCATATCTTTTAAGTTTACCTACAGCTGTCTGGGAGAGGATTTGAATCCCTTTTCGTAATAGCACATATTTCATGACAGCAAATTTACAAGGAATATGGTGCATAAATGCCTCGGAGACTATAACCTAGAGAGGATTTTGTTTTATTTTGTTTTGTTCTGTTTTTGTTTTGTTTTGTTTTGTCTTATATTGTTCTGTTTTGTTTTGGTTTGTCTGATGTTATCTTAAAAATAGAAAATGGTAACAGGGAAGACACGAGAATTATTTTAAACAACACTATTTCAGAATTTCCAGATTATTGTTATAGAATAACTGTAAAGTAAAAATAGTGATTTAAAAGTCACCTACTATTTGTAAGTGCAACTTCTCTAGTACTCTTAAAATAAAAAGTACAGTTACACTCATAATAACACCTTATAATAAAAACAATTTTTTTTTTAAATTGCACAATAAAGTTATAAGGGCTAAAAAATATGAGATCTCAGGTGTTAGGAAAAAAAGGCAGGCAAAGGGCTTTAACATAGAGATACATATATATATACATGTCTAAATATGTATGTGTATATATATATATAATATATATGTGTGTTTCTATTTCTGTAGCTGCTTACGAGAACACTATGGGCTACATTTGTATGCTGTGACCATGTTTTAAGGAGAAAATAAAAGTGAAGGTTTACCTTTTACTTTTTGCTGCGCCTCCAGTTATTTTAAATTTTATATTTGTGTACATATGTATTTATTTGTGTATATATGTATATACAGAAATATATACAAATATAAACACATAAACACATATTTACATACATATAGACATACAGGCTGTACACTCACTACTTTACATTGTAGCAAAGTGTCCTTTCTTCAGTGTTGTCACATGAAAAAATATAATAAAATATTTACAAAAATGTGAGGGGTGTACTCACTTTTGTGAGATACTATATGTATGTGTGTGTGTATATATATATATATATATATATATATATATATATATATATATATATATATATATATACATACATACATACATACACAGTATCTCACAAAAGTGAGTACACCCCTCACATTTTTTTAAATATTTTATTATATTTTTTCATTTGACAACACTGAGGAAATGACACTTTGCTACAATGTAAAGTAGTGAGTGTACACACAGCCATTAATGTCTAAACCATTGGCAACAAAAGTGAGTACACCCCTAAGTGGAACTGTCCAAATTGGGCCCAAAGTGTCAATATTTTGTGTGGCCACCAATATTTTCCAGCACTGCCTTAACCCTCTTGGGCATGGAGTTTACGAGAGCTTCACAGGTTGCCACTGGAGTCCTCTTCCACTTCTCCTTGACGACAACACGGAGCTGGTGGATGTTAGAGACCTTGCGCTCCCCCACCTTCCATTTGAGGATGCCCCACAGATGCTCAATAGGGTTTAGGTCTGGAGAAATGCTTGGCCAGTCCATCACCTTTACCCTAAGCTTTTTCAGCAAGGCAGTGGTTGTCTTGGAGGTGTGTTTGGGGTCATTATCATGTTGGAATATTGCCTTGCGGCCCAGTCTCCGAAGGGAGGGGATCATGCTCTGCTTCAGTATGTCACAGTACATGTTGGCATTCATGGTTCTTTCAATGAACTGTAGCTCCCTAGTACTGGCAGCATTCATGCAGGCCCAGACCATGACGCTCCCACCACCATGCTTGACTGTAGGCAAGACACACTTGTCTTTGTACTCCTCACGTGGTTGCCGCCACACACGCTTGACACCATCTGAACCAAATAAGTTTATCTTGGTCTCATCAGACCAAAGGACATGGTTCCAGTAATCCATGAACTTAGTCTACTTGTCTTCAGCAAACTACAGGCTTTCTTGTGCATCATCTTTAGAAGAGGCTTCCTTCTGGGATGACAGCCATGCAGATCAATTTGATGCAATGTGAGCGTATGGTCTGAGCACTGACAGGCTGACCCCCCCCCCCACCCCTTCAACTTCTGCAGCAATGCTGGCAGCACTCATACGTCTATTTCCCAAAGACAACCTCTGGATATGAAGCTGAACATGTGCACTCAACTTCTTTGGTCGACCATGGCGAGGCCTGTTCTGAGTGGAACCTGTCCTGTAAAGCTGCTGTTTGGTCTTGCCCACAGTGTTGCAGCTCAGTTTCAGGGTCTTGGCAATCTTCTTATAGCCTAGGCCATCTTTATGTAGAGCAACAATTCTTTTTTTCAAAACCTAAGAGAATTCTTTGCCATGTGGTGCCATGTTGAACGTCCAGTGACCAGTGACCAGTATGAGAGAGTGTGAGAGTGATAACACCAAATTTAACACACCTGCTCCCCATTCACACCTGAGACCTTGTAACACTAACGAGTCACATGACACCAGGGAGGGAAAATGGCTAATTGGGCGCAATTTGGACATTTCCACTTAGGGGTGTACTCACTTTTGTTGCCAACGGTTTAGACATTAATGGCTGTGTGTTGAGTTATTTTGAGGGGACAGCAAATGTACACTGTTATATAGGCTGTACACTCACTACTTTACATTGTACCAAAGTGTTATTTCTTCAGTGTTGTCATATGAAAAGATATAATAAAATATTTACAAAAATGTGAGGAGTGTACTCACTTTTGTGAGATACTGTATATATATATATATATATATATATATATATATATATATATGTGTGTGTGTGTGTGTGTATTGGAGCAGGGATAGGCACGAGCCAAGGCTGTGGCGGACATTATCTAAAGTAAAGACCTTTAGTGAAGGACACCAAGGTACATTTACAATTGAAACTATTATTTTATAGTGCTGAATTTTATTATACTGATACAGATACCACTGATCCTATAACCAGCCCTTGTCTGGCTATACACATGTGTCAGTGTCACTACTGTGTCATTATAAAGTGATGGGATTTATTATACTGATGCAGATACCACTGACCCTATAACCAGCCCTCCTCTAGCTATACCCATGTGTCAGTGTCACTATTGTGTCATTATATAGCACTGGGTGTTATTATACTGATGCAGATACCACTGATCCTATAACCAGCCCTTGTCTGGCTATACCCATGTGCCAGTGTCACTACTGTGTCATTATATAATGCTGGGTGTTATTATACTGATGCAGATACCACTGATCCTATAACCAGCCCTTGTCTGGCTATACACATGTGCCAGTGTCACTACTGTGTCATTATATAGTACTGGGTGTTATTATACTGATGCAGATACCACTGATCCTATAACCAGCCCTTGTCTGGCTATACCCAGGAGCCAGTGTCACTACTGTGTCATTATTTAATGCTGGGTGTTATTATACTGATGCAAATACCACTGATCCTATAACCAGCCCTTGTCTGGCTATACCCATTATTCAGTGTCACTACTGTGTCATTATATAGCGCTGGGTGTTATTATACTGATGCAGATACCACTGATCCTATAACCAGCCCTCCTCTGGCTATACCCATGATTCAGTGTCACTACTGTGTCATTATATAATGCTGGGTGTTATTATACTGATGCAGATACCACTGATCCTATAACCAGCCCTTGTCTGGCTATACCCATGTGTCAGTGTCCCTACTGTGTCATTATATAATGCTGGGTGTTATTATACTGATGCAGATACCACTGATCCTATAACCAGCCCTTGTCTGGCTATACCCATGTGTCAGTGTCACTACTGTGTCATTATATAATGCTGGGTGTTATTATACTGATGCAGATACCACTGATCCTATAACCAGCCCTTGTCTGCCTATACACATGTGTCAGTGTCACTTCTGTGTCTTTGTATAGAGCTGGGTGTTATTATACAGATGCAGATACACATCCAGTATTTCACTCAGGCTTTATTTATTCCATAGCTTATCACTCAATATTGCTAGCAGTCTCTTGACAAGCCGCTCATTTTATTCACACTAAATATTTTCCCTTTCCTATTATTTAATCAGAAAGAAAAGATATACTAAGGTTATGATTCACAACCTTACTACATACATACTTACTTACTTACATACATTTTCTTTCTATTTAAATACTACTTATAATAAACCTCAGGTGCTGGTTAAAGCGCTTTACCTTTGCATATAAAGCTCCAGGGACACAGTGGCAGCTTGCTTCTTGAATCTTCCCTCTCTCTCTGTCTCACTCAGAGTCATTTTCTGGTACTAAGCGGCATCATGTAGGAGTGGCCAAAACCCTGCAAAATGTGGCGCCGCGTGTGTTAAGGAGGAGTCAGGACCAGTATTCATCTGTCTTACTCCTCCCTCCCCACAGCAAAATGGGCGGCGGACACTACAAGGACCAGTCACGGACACCAGTGTCTGTAGGGTTACTTCTTTTGTTCCTTAGCTCTGCTCTGGCTGATAAGGGTGCGGCACACGTTTTCTTCAGGGCCCTGGGGTGACCACTGAAATCACACACACATAAAACTGAGTGTTTTCACAAAAGTCCCCTTTATTTGAAGAACACACAAAGAATTTATAGTGATTTATACGTCATACATGAGGTCACAGGAAATATATAAAAAACGTAGTTAACTTCACATCTGCATAAGGGGCCCACAGGAAATAAGAATGTTGTTATAGCACATAACAGAATATGCCCATATAACCATTTGTAGAGAGGATCATATATTGGAACCATATGTTACAACTTATACAAAAAGAAACTTGTGAAATGCTGCATTGAGATTGAGATACTGTGTGCTGCATTATAAACATTTGATACTAGATTTAAAGTTACCCTCAATATGCTTAATATGTGAGATTCAAATTACCCATATAACATAATATATATAAAATATATATATATACACATATATACATATATATATATATATATATATATATATATATACATACATATACATACACATACACATACATACACACATATATACCCATCATTCCCCTCTTTGATCACATCGTGATCACATAACCTGCAATGTTCCTACAATATAAACTATCTGGGTCTACCTCTAATTAAATTTTGCAGTTGAACTTTTTCTGCATCTTGTATCATACCTGATATTTTCTTTCCTAAAGTACAAGACATGTAACAGTTAAACAATGTTAATAATAGTAAACAAAATAGGTGTAAAGTGTCCAGCATCTTCAAGTGAGTAATAACATGCCGTTATTAATACTATTGGGATATACACAAATATCTATATCCCCATTAGGAAAAGGAAGATCTTGCAGGAATGTCTTGGATCCATGATTGAGATCTGGTCTTTGTGAGGAGTGATCGATACCTTATCACCCACTTCTCCTTTGTGAGGGGTGACCGATAGCTTGTCACCCGCTTCTCCTCTCTTTGGACAGAGTTTCACTCGTGAAGCGTGTATCCAGATGTCCTTGTCGTCAGTCAGTACGGCAGTCCTGGTTACAGCGATCACAGTGACTGGCTTGCTGAACGGTAAACCTCCTTTCTTTGCTTTATTCAGCTGGCGAATGCAGACCAGATCTCCAGGCTTGAAAGGATGGGTTGGTTCCTGTGAGGGAAGAGGTAAACGGGAAGACACATCACCATAGATGCCATTCAATTTATCAATCAATTGTTTTACATATTGTTCCTTAATACAATCTAAATCACCATTTTTAATGATAAGTGGGCCTTTTACCCATGGAGTCGGGAATGGTCTACCCATTAGGTCCTCAAATGGAGACAACCTGGTTGTCCTATTTGGGGTCATTCTGATTTCTGCTAAAATCGCAGGTAAATAGTTTTGCCATTTAACCCATGTACCTGCTGTTGCCTTTAAAAGTTTTTCCTTGATATTGCGATTCATTCTTTCTACAATCCCTGAGCTTTGAGGATGGTAGGGAATGTGAAAGTTCCAATTCATCTGTAACCATTCTACTAACTCATGTGTGATTTTACTAATGAACGCTGGACCGTTATCAGAATTAATCTGAAGCGGACAACCAAATCTGGGAATTATTTCAGTGGCTAAAATTTTAGCGACTGTTTTTGCATCTTCCCTCTGGGTAACAAAAGCTTCTGGCCACTTAGAAAATTGGTCAACTATTACAAGCAGATATAATTGTTTAGTGCCAGTTTTTGGAATACAGGGAGTGCAGAATTATTAGGCAAATGAGTATTTTGACCACATCATCCTCTTTATGCATGTTGTCTTACTCCAAGCTGTATAGGCTCGAAAGCCTACTACCAATTAAGCATATTAGGTGATGTGCATCTCTGTAATGAGAAGGGGTGTGGTCTAATGACATCAACACCCTATATCAGGTGTGCATAATTATTAGGCAACTTCCTTTCCTTTGGCAAAATGGGTCAAAAGAAGGACTTGACAGGCTCAGAAAAGTCAAAAATAGTGAGATATCTTGCAGAGGGATGCAGCACTCTTAAAATTGCAAAGCTTCTGAAGCGTGATCATCGAACAATCAAGCGTTTCATTCAAAATAGTCAACAGGGTCGCAAGAAGCGTGTGGAAAAACCAAGGCACAAAATAACTGCCCATGAACTGAGAAAAGTCAAGCGTGCAGCTGCCAAGATGCCACTTGCCACCAGTTTGGCCATATTTCAGAGCTGCAACATCACTGGAGTGCCCAAAAGCACAAGGTGTGCAATACTCAGAGACATGGCCAAGGTAAGAAAGGCTGAAAGACGACCACCACTGAACAAGACACACAAGCTGAAACGTCAAGACTGGGCCAAGAAATATCTCAAGACTGATTTTTATAAGGTTTTATGGACTGATGAAATGAGAGTGAGTCTTGATGGGCCAGATGGATGGGCCTGTGGCTGGATTGGTAAAGGGCAGAGAGCTCCAGTCCGACTCAGACGCCAGCAAGGTGGAGGTGGAGTACTGGTTTGGGCTGGTATCATCAAAGATGAGCTTGTGGGGCTTTTTCGGGTTGAGGATGGAGTCAAGCTCAACTCCCAGTCCTACTGCCAGTTTCTGGAAGACACCTTCTTCAAGCAGTGGTACAGGAAGAAGTCTGCATCCTTCAAGAAAAACATGATTTTCATGCAGGACAATGCTCCATCACACGCGTCCAAGTACTCCACAGCGTGGCTGGCAAGAAAGGGTATAAAAGAAGAAAATCTAATGACATGGCCTCCTTGTTCACCTGATCTGAACCCTATTGAGAACCTGTGGTCCATCATCAAATGTGAGATTTACAAGGAGGGAAAACAGTACACCTCTCTGAACAGTGTCTGGGAGGCTGTGGTTGCTGCTGCACGCAATGTTGATGGTGAACAGATCAAAACACTGACAGAATCCATGGATGGCAGGCTTTTGAGTGTCCTTGCAAAGAAAGGTGGCTATATTGGTCACTGATTTGTTTTTGTTTTGTTTTTGAATGTCAGAAATGTATATTTGTGAATGTTGAGATGTTATATTGGTTTCACTGGTAAAAATAAATAATTGAAATGGGTATATATTTGTTTTTTGTTAAGTTGCCTAATAATTATGCACAGTAATAGTCACCTGCACACACAGATATCCCCCTAAAATAGCTATAACTAAAAAAAAACTAAAAACTACTTCCAAAACTATTCAGCTTTGATATTAATGAGTTTTTTGGGTTCATTGAGAACATGGTTGTTGTTCAATAATAAAATTAATCCTCAAAAATACAACTTGCCTAATAATTCTGCACTCCCTGTATGTGTAAAATCAATTTGTAGATGTGTGAATGGGGCTGTAGGTGGGGGTAAGTGGTCATGCTGGGCTTTATTGGGAATGGTTGCATTGGTCTGTAAGCAATATACACATCTATTAATATATGCCTTGCAATGATAACCTATACCTCTAATGTAGAAAGATTGCTTCAACAAGTTAGTTGTTGGTTTTATACCTAGGTGTCCAACACCATGGGCTTGTGCTATAAAGAGTGGTGCACTGCTTTCCGGTATGCCCACCTTCCCCTCTTTAGAAAACAAACCATTCTCATCTAAAGTTAACCCATTAGTAGTCCAGAAAGATATGTCACTAGGAGTGGCATGTCCCTGGAGTTCAAGAAGCATATGGTCTGTAGGACATGAAGGTGGGGCTAAAACAGCATACATACGGATGGTGGATCTGGGTGTATGAGAAACATAAGCAGCCTCTTTAGCAATTTTATCTGCAAGTGCATTACCCAAGGAAATAGGGTCAGACTTGTATGTATGTGCACGGCAATGTATGATCGCTATGTCCTTTGGGAGTTGTATGGCCTCTAAAAGGTCATTAATCAGGTCTGTATGAGAGATGGTCTTGCCATCTGCTGAAACAAAACCACGTTGTTTCCATATCATACCAAAATCGTGCACAACCCCAAAAGCATAGCGAGAGTCAGTGTAAATGTTAACAGATTTATTTTCAAACAATTTACATGCTTTTGTAAGTGCTATTAATTCTGCAGCTTGTGCAGAAGGATAAGGAATGGGGCCTGCATCTAGAACAATGTCTGGTAGTTGCACAACGGCATAGCCTGTCTTATAAATACCATCACTAGGTCGGGAACAAGAACCATCAACAAACACATTATCAGCATGGTCAAAAGGTTTATCCATCAAGTCAGGTCTTGGTGTGGTAATGTGGTGTATTACCTCTATACAATCATGGTCTGTTGGAAAGTCTGGTGATCCTGTAAGTAAGGCACTAAGTATTTGAGTTGGCCCTGAGGATACACTACTATATTTAATAGTCAGATTTGTATTATTCAGTAATATACATTCATAACCAGAAAGTCTTTGAGAAGTCATGTGTTGGGTAGTGACATTTTTTACAAGATGTAAAACTTGGTGACTAGTGTGTAGTACTATTGGATGGCCTAATGTGATTGTTTCAACCATCTCTACAGCCATGGCGCAAGCCGCCAATGCTCGGAGACACGCCGGCATCCCTTTTACCGGTATTGGAACTACTTTGGAAAAGAAAGCTACGGGACGCATATTGCCTCCACCATGCTCTTGGGCACAGACAGCAGCCATGGTTTTACAATTGTCCCTCGCATACAAGTGAAATGGTTTACAATAATCAGGTAGTCCTAAAGCAGGGGCACTAATAATGCTAGTCTTCAGAGCTATGTAGGATTTAGTCATGTCTGTGGTCCATTGTATATGTTCAGGGCTATCCCCTTTTGTGGCTTGCCATAGAATGGAATCATGATGGGAGCACTCAGGAATCCATTGTCTGCAATAATTAATCATACCTAGAAAGGTGAGCATGTCCTTTCTAGTAATTGGCTTTGGGATCTGTTGAATCGCTTGGATTTGTTTGGGACTAATGGACCGGTGGCCTTGGGAAAGCACAAAACCAAGGTAATCCACTTTTGTCACTCCTACTTGTAGCTTATGTTTTGCTATTTTATGATCTTCAGCAGCAAGGTGTTTTAACAGACTTATTGTATCTACTGTATTAGCTTCCTGGTTAGGACTACACAACAGTAGGTCATCGACGTACTGAAGGAGGACGGAACCTTGGCTGGGAGTCGATGACCGCAAAGTACGTTGGAGCACCAGCGAGTAGACCGCAGGTGAGGCCACATAGCCTTGAAGGGAGGCGTGTCCAGGTAAGCTGACGCCCATCATAATAAAAAGCCATAAGTAGCTGTGTCTCAGGGTCCAATCGGACTGAAAAAAATGCGTTAGCTAAATCAATGACTGTAAATATACAGGCATCATGTGGAATGGCTGTGAGTAAGGTTGTAACATCTGGGACTATTGGGGCAATTGGGATTACTATTTCATTAATTGCCCTTAGGTCTTGTACTAACCTATATTCATTGTCTTTCTTTGGGATCGGATTTATGGGGGTATTATAGGGAGAAACTACTGGACGGAGGATTCCTTGTTTAAGGAATTCCTCTATCATGGGTCTTATCCCTTCTTTCTTCTCTCTAGACAACCCAGTTATAATACGAAATGGGTGCAAAAGTTGTTGGCCAGTACAAGGTACGCTAACTTCAAGTGGCGGTGTGATGCGAGTCTGAGTCAGCACTCCATTAATCCCTAGAGAAGGTTCAGATTTTCCAGTAATGCCATCATACATATCTGAGCATAAGGCAGAGCATGTAGCTCCTGTGTCTACTAGAAATGGTAGGGGTTCTCCCTCTACTTCTAGGACTAAGTACGGTTGCTCATGATAACTTGTTGACACCACTGGAAAAATTGGAGTGCTACCTTCTAGGCACCCCTATGGCCATTGTATGTTGTGTTTGGGTGCCTCCATGGGTGCAGGGGCTATGTAAGGCTGTCTGTTATACTGTTGGGGATTGTAAGGGGGGCCAGAATTATTAGGGGGTTTTGGGCATTCATTTTTCCAATGTCCCTGTTCCCCACAGTTAAAACAATGTGTTCTTTTTGAAGTATAATTCCCTCAAGCTCTTCCTCTAGCTCTCCCTCTACCTCTCACATAGATTCTATTACTCCCTGTATTATCCCTTTCCCTGGCCTGGAATGGATCACAATGTTGTAAACTCTGCTTTTGATAAAAAGCAGCGTTTTTTCCCTCTAATTTCTTGATGTCAAAACAACCTGCCCCTTCTTTTTCAACTCCGGCCAATCAGAGACAAGTTGTTTCACCAACAAAGAAAGCTGAGGTTGCATATTACTAATGCAAGTCTGGACCTTCAGAGAGCCCATTGCATCTCCTGATTCCATTCCAGCCTCTTCCTTCCAGCATTTATAAAAACGCTTAACAAATTCTACTACTGTTTCCTTTGTATTCTGTTTGCACGCTAGTGCAATTGACATACTTTGTTTATCCTTCCATATTCTATGCATTTCTATACTTAATTCTGTCCACATTTCATCAAGTCCCTCACGTGTGTTTAGGGCATAGTTAATTGTTGGATCTCAACTCAATTTACTAATACTCTTTACATTACCCCACTCCCAACCTGATTCAGGGTCATAGTCTAGAAGTGCATCAATAATAATTCTTATATCTGTCTGTGTCATGTTTTGTCCTTGTAACATTCTTTTTAAATACATAATACAAGCTGATGGATGTTGACGGGGGTTTGGGGCTCCCTTGGTAATTTCCCTTAATTCAGCCGGGGACAAAGGTTTAATAATTAATTGGTCTCCCACAGTAAGAAATGGCATACTAGCTTCTGGTACAGCTGCTTCCTCCTCCTCTACTTCTTCATTCCCTCTTTTATATTGTGGGGTTATTGTAGGGGGTTTGGAAGGTGTTACTGGTTCAACCTTAATCGGGGGTTTGGGCATAATTGGGGTTTAGTGACCTGGTATTGGGGAGTTACAGAAGGTCCTAGCAAGGTCCATTCCTGGGGTACCTGAGCAGAGGCAATAGCAATAGTCTCTAGATCTATGTCACTAGGGGATGGAAGGCTAGGATATAGTCTGTTATATGATGGCAAAGGTAGGTGAGGGGCATTATATGGGGCAGGGGGGGGGTGAATATGCTTTCTGTCTTTGCTTCTCACTTTTACCCTTCTTTTTATTCCCATCTATATCAATATATCGCCAGTATGGAGCAACAGTCAGCCAATTTTCCCCACCCTTTTTCATATAATCCATATTCCATCTTGGATCACCTTTATACCATGGAAATGCCTCTTCATCACCTAGACACAACCCTTTTACCATATTCATATGAGATTTATCATTATCCCCCTCTCTGGGGAATGGATCAGAGCTTCTCATAGCTTCTGTCCATTCTGCCATATTCTGAACCCAAGGAATAATATACATAAACCCATCGGGCGACACCCTTCCCACATAATCTTTACATTTTTCTCCTTGCATAGGTGATGGAAATTGTTTAGACTGGGATTTGCCGATTCTCAACTCCTAACTTATCTTTTAAAACTTTTACAACAAAATATAATACAATACAAAAAAATAAAAAATAAATAAATAATAAAAATAAAAAATTACAATACCTTTACCTTTAAGAGCAATTAATTATTGAATCTTTTTGCAAAAACCACATTAACTAGAATGGTTGTGCTCCGTTACCAGTTATTGTGCTTAATGCTTAAGTTTACAACAAGAGAAAGAAAAAAAATATCACTATGCTGATCCTTTCAGTAGTTTCTGGCATTAATTATCTCTAGGTCAAAGGTCACCCTTCACCAGAAAAAAATGTAGCGTTTAGAAACAGCAATACATATAAGCAACAGTTTACTTTCTTAATACTTTAAACAATAAGCAGTATTTTACTTCCTTAACACTTTATACAAATAAACAGTATTTTGCCATACAACATATTTAAAAGCAAGCAGCATAAGAATTCATATAAACAATGCAGTATTTATCTTATAACTTTAAAGCAATGTTAGCCATACAGCGTATTTCAAATGCAAGCAGCAAGAAAATGTGTGGTTTAACCCTTCAGCCAGACTTAATATAACCTGATTTCTACCAAAGAAATCTATTATTCCCTTTTTTTATTTTGTTTATTTTTTATCAAAGATTTGATTAGAATCTACCAAAGATTCATATATATATTTAACCTGATTTCTACCAAAGAAATCTACTATTGCTCTTTTAGAATCTACCAGATTCACATATATATTCCCCAACTATTCCTATGTAAAATGAAACTCCAGGGGCCTCGTGGTAAGAGAAAAAAGGTCAGAATAAAAAGGACTCTTTGTTCAGCTTACCTTCCGAGAGTTCCCTGTTTCATCCCACTTCTGACACTAGTTTTGTAGGGTTACTTCTTTTGTTCCTTAGCTCTGCTCTGGCTGATAAGGGTGCGGCACACGTTTTCTTCAGGGCCCTGGGGTGACCACTGAAATCACACACACATGCAACTGAGTGTTTTCACAAAAGTCCCCTTTATTTGAAGAACACACAAAGAATTTATAGTGATGTATACGTCATACATGAGGTCACAGGAAATATATAAAAAATGTAGTTAACTTCACATCTGCATAAGGGGCCCACAGGAAATAAGAATGTTGTTATAGCACATAACAGAATATGCCCATATAACCATTTGTAGAGAGGATCATATATTGGAACCATATGTTACAACTTATACAAAAAGAAACTTGTGAAATGCTGCATTGAGATTGAGATACTGTGTGCTGCATTATAAACATTTGATACTAGATTTAAAGTTACCCTCAATATGCTTAATATGTGAGATTCAAATTACCCATATAACATAATATATATGATATATATATATACACATATATATATATATATATATATATATATATATATATATATATATATACATATACATACACATACACATACATACACACATATATACCCATCAGTGTCCATGTACGGACACCTTGCCTATCCCTGTATTGGAGTCCATTGCAGTTAAGTAGCTGAAACATGAAAATCCATGTGTATGCAATATTCATATTTAATAAAGTGTTATATTGTGTATTTACTGTATATATTTCACATTCCAATAACACAAATTTGCGGTAGCAATTAGTGCTTATAAAATTAAACAGAGATCGGATCAAAATACTGTCTAGTGTAGTTTATTAAAAAATAAAGATGGCAGCTTTTATATTTTTTTATAAAATTACTGCACTAGGCAGTATTTTGGGGCTTAAATTTGGTGGGGGGGGGCACTTAAGTGCATTGACATTGCCGTCAATGGGAACTGTGTGTTCTCATTAAATATATATTATATCCAATTGCTTATATACACATATATTTATGTGTTAATATGTGTATATACACATATTAACACATAAATATATATGTATATCAGCCTATACATATATATTATATTGCTGCCATCACTGCACGACTTACCCCATTCACTGGTGCTGAAGTTCAGATGCAGTCTCTGATGGCATCAGAACAAGGCTCCCATAGCATGAGCAAATGCTTCCGAGGTCGTGTTCGCATTGCAACTAACTTGTAATACCAGCGCATATATAGGGGTCAATTTAACAAGGCCGAATGGCCCCTGTTCCCCTTGTTTCTCTGCGAGCCCTCAGGCATCACCAAAAACAGCAGTTAAGACCGCTGCTCCTTAACTGGTCGACCTGCTTTGAGCAGCGTACAGCAATCAACCCGATCAAATACGGGGTCGGCATTGCACAAGCAGTTCACCGGAACTGCCATGTGCAATGATAAATGCCGACAGCGTATGCTGAGCGGATTATGTCGGACAGACCGATGATAAATCAGTCCCATAGCGTCCACTTTTATCTAGCCCAGAATCAGGTTTACGTGTGAATAGGTTGTTAAGTTTTTCCCCACTTTTTTGCTCCATTGACTTCTATGGGGAATTATGTAAACATGATCACCATAATAAGATTTCAGCTTTTTGAGCGCATCGAGTTAGAGTGCAATGAAAACTTTTTACTTTCAATTTGTAATAAGCAGTATCCGACACGCACAAAAACCTTACTTCTAGCCGAGTTAGCGTGCAAGCGGGAGCATTAAATAATGCTCCACTTGTAATCTGGCCCTGAATAAGGCTATAAAGAACTAATAATATGAATTTCCAATGGAAATATAGTCCGACCCTTATACAGTTTAATGATAAGATCCATCGTCCTCTTTCCTTGGGCTCTCTCAGGTACATTTAAAAGTACAGATTAATTTATAAATTATCTCCTATATAACAATGGTAAGAAAAATTATTATAAGCATTCTATGATTACAAAAGCTGAGAGGAGATATGAATGATAGGAGAAACTAAGGCCTAGATTTGGAGTTTGGCGGTAGCCGTGAAAACCAGGGTTAGAGGCTCCTAACGCTGGTTTTAGGCTACCGCCGGTATTTGGAGTCAGTCAAAAAAGGGTCTAACGCTCACTTTTCAGCCGCAACTTTTCCATACCGCAGATCCCCTTTCGTCATTTGCGTATCCTATCTTTTCAATGGGATCTTTCTAACTCCGGTATTTAGAGTCGTGTCTGAAGTGAGCGTTAGAAATCTAACGACAAAACTCCAGCCGCAGAAAAAAGTCAGTAGTTAAGAGCTTTCTGGGCTAACGCCGGTTCATAAAGCTCTTAACTACTGTGCTCTAAAGTATACTAACACCCATAAACTACCTATGTACCCCTAAACCGAGGTCCCCCCACATCGCCGCCACTCGATTAAATTTTTTTAACCCCTAATCTGCCGACCGCCACCTACGTTATACTTATGTACCCCTAATCTGCTGCCCCTAACACCGCCGAACCCTGTATTATATTTATTAACCCCTAACCTGCCCCCACAACGTCGCCGCCAGCTACCTACAATAATTAACCACTAATCTGCCGACCGCAAAGCGCCGCCACCTACATTATAGCTATGTACCCCTAATCTGCTGCCCCTAACACCGCCGACCCCTATATTATATTTATTAACCCCTAATCTGCCGCCCTCAACGTCGCCTCCACCTGCCTACACTTATTAACCCCTAATCTGCCGACCGGACCGCACCGCTATTATAATAAAGTTATTAACCCCTAATCCGCCTCACTAACCCTATAATAAATAGTATTTACCCCTAATCTGCCCTCCCTAACATCGCCGACACCTAACTTCAAACATTAACCCCTAATCTGCCGACCGGAGCTCACCGCTATTATAATAAATGTATTAACCCCTAAAGCTAAGTCTAACCCTAACACTAACACCCCCCTAACTTAAATATAATTTTAATCTAACGAAATTAATTAACTCTTATTAAATAAATTATTCCTATTTAAAGCTAAATACTTACCTGTAAAATAAACCCTAATATAGCTACAATATAAATTATAATTATATTATAGCTATTTTAGGATTTATATTTATTTTACAGGTAACTTTGTATTTATTTTAACCAGGTACAATAGCTATTAAATAGTTAAGAACTATTTAATAGCTACCTAGTTAAAATAATTACAAAATTACCTGTAAAATAAATCCTAACCTAAGTTACAATTAAACCTAACACTACACTATCAATAAATAAATTAAATAAAATACCTACAATTACCTACAATTAAACCTAACACTACACTATCAATAAATAAATTAAATACAATACCTACAAATAAATACAATGAAATAAACTAACTAAAGTACAAAAAATAAAAAAGAACTAAGTTACAAAAAATAAAAAAATATTTACAAACATAAGAAAAATATTACAACAATTTTAAACTAATTACACCTACTCTAAGCCCCCTAATAAAATAACAAAGCCCCCAAAATAAAAAAAATGCCCTACCCTATTCTAAATTACTAAAGTTCAAAGCTCTTTTACCTTACCAGCCCTGAACAGGGCCCTTTGAGGGGCATGCCCCAAGAAGTTCAGCTCTTTTTCCTGTAAAAAAAAACATACAATACCCCCCCCCAACATTACAACCCACCACCCACATACCCCTAATCTAACCCAAACCCCCCTTAAATAAACCTAACACTAAGCCCCTGAAGATCTTCCTACCTTATCTTCACCATACCAGGTTCACCGATCGATCCAGAAGAGCTCCTCCGATGTCCTGATCCAAGCCCAAGCGGGGGGCTGAAGAGGTCCAAGATCCGGCTGAAGTCATCATCCAAGCGGAGCTGAAGAGGTCCATGATCTGGAGGAAGTCTTCTATCAATGGCATCTTCAATCTTCTTTCTTCGGGAGCCATCATCTTCCATCCGACGCGGAACATCCTCTTCTCCCGACACCTACTAGCCGAATGACGGTTCCTTTAAATGACGTCATCCAAGATGGCGTCCCTCGAATTCCGATTGGCTGATAGGATTAAGGTAGGAAAATTCTGATTGGCTGATGGAATCAGCCAATCAGAATCAAGTTCAATCCGATTGGCTGATCCGATCAGCCAATCAGATTGAGCTCGCATTCTATTGGCTGATCGGAACAGCCAATAGAATGCAAGCTCAATCTGATTGGCTGATTGAATCGGATTGAACTTGATTCTGATTGGCTGATTTCATCAAAGTTTAGAAAGCAGACTTTTTTTTTTTTTTAAAAAAACTTACCTTTCTTCTTTTCACAGCCGGAGCAGCTTCCCCAACCCGGAGATCCTCTCTTCACACGTCAGCAATGACTAATCCGGCTTCCTCCAATCACAGCTTTCCCCCCAGGGCCTGAGGCCATGCCGTGATTGGAGGAAGCTGGATAAGTCATTGCTGATGTGTGAAGAGAGGATCTCCGGGTGGGGGAAGCTGCTCCGGCTGTGAAAAGAAAAAAGGTAAGTTTTTAAACAAAACGGCTGTATTCTAAACTTTGATGAATGTTTTTAATTGTATTTTTATAAACTGGGCTTTCATTCATCAAAGTTTACCTTCACTTTAACTATAAAGGATATCAGCATCACAAAAACCCCTTTAAAAACTTACAGAACAAATTAATTAAAACTCCCTGTATAAAACAATCTACTTTAAGTTTAACATATGCAGTTAAAGGATTATAAACTGAATCAATATAGTACAAATGTAAACAACAGTATTTGATGTATGAATATATAACGAATAAGACTCACTATTTTTTTAAACTGAAGTTGCTTGTAAACATATTAAAGCTTATATTTTATATCTTCCAAAATCATGTCAAATGATAGCCCAGAAAAAAGGCAGGTCTATCAGAAATAGAAGCGCCTCAAAGGGCAACCATAGTGCTGATTTTAATATTTCTGAATAGACATGTGTGTCGCTAAAAAATTAGTTTTGTTTCGCTTTGATTAAACAAAATAATTTTGTTTCAGCAAATTAGTTTAGCTAAGTTTTTTTTTAAAAAATTGTTTCTGCAAATTAGTTAAGTTAATCGTTTTTTCGGATCCGTTTGTTTTTTCGGATTCATTCTTTATTTATATGCATTATTCTATTCTGAAGTTTAGAATAGAATAATGCATATGAATAAAGAATGGATCTGAAAAATATGTAAGGATCCAAAAAAACAATTTAATTTAACATAACTAATTTGCCGGCGATTGCCGAAACAAAACTATCTAATACCACCGCCGGCGCCGCCACCCATATCGCTGACTCTAAATAAAGCTATTTAACTCCTAAACCCCATCCCCCCACATCACCAACACTAAATAAACTTATTAACCCCTAAACCGCAGTTCCCAAACACTAACTAAACCTATTAACCCCTAACCCGCCGTTCCCAAACATCGCCGACACTAACTAAACCTAATAACCCCTAAACCGCCGTTCCCAAACATCGCCAACACTAACTAAACCTGTTAACCCCTAAACCGCCGGCCCCCACATCACAACAACCTAAATTAAACTATATTAACCCCTAAACCTAAAACCCCCTAACCTAACTTTAACATAATTAAAATAGACTTAAATTAAAGTTACAATTATTAACTAATTACCTATTTAAAAATAAATAGTTACCTGTGAAATAAAAATAAAACCTAAGCTAGCTACAATATAACTATTTACTAACTTTCTAGTTAAAATAAATACAAACTTACCTGTGAAATAAAAATAAAACCTAAGCTTACACTAATAAAATCTAACATTACTAAAAATAAAAAACTAACATTACTAAAAATAAAAAAACCTAAGATTATTAAAAAATTAAAACTACAATTACAAAAAATAATAAACACTAAAATTACAAAAAAATTTAAAAAACTACCATTGCAAAAAATAACAAACGAAATTATCCAAAACAATAAAAATTATTCCTATTCTAATACGCTGTTTTTTTAAAAAAAAACATTCCAAAGTAAAAAAAACCCCTAATTTATAATAAACTACAAAGGGCCCTTAAAAGCGCGTTTTGTAGGCCCTTAAAAGGGCCTTTTGTAGGACATTGCCCTAAAGTTAACAGCTCTTTTGCAAAAAAAGAAAAACAACCCCCCCCCCCTAACATTACAAACCCCCACCCGCCAAACCCACAAAATAAAAATAAACCTAATCTATCCATTGCCCCGAAAAGGGCATTTGCATGGGCATTGCCCTCAAAAGGGCATTCAGCTCTTTTTTGGCCCATTAAAAATAAAAAATGCATAATCTAAAAAAAAAACACCTCAAAAATAAAAAAAAAACATTACAAAAGAATAACAAACGTAATCATCCAAAATAATAAAAATGATTCCTATTCTACTGGGGGATCAAACTAATACAATTCAGGACGCTGACAATAACAAGGCTTGCTGTGACGAACCTAAACCCAAATTGATCCCATTAAAAAAAAAATTGTGTAGTAATCCAAGGACATTTACAAGGACCTGACCTTTTAAAAGAAGAAAGTTCAAAGCTAAAACTGATAAACCCTTGTATTACGTTTTCAAAATGCTCTTCTTATATCTGTACACTTGCTGACTTTGTTTAATAAAAAAATTATTTAAAAAAAAAATATTCCTGTTCTAATACCCCATTAAAAAAAAAAAACCACCCCAAAAAAAAAAAAACTAATCTATAATAAACTACTAATAGCCCTTAAAGGGGCCTTTTTGGCCAATTAAATACCTAATCTAAAAAAAAAAAAAAAAAACTAACACTAACCCCAAAATTGGTACTTACAGTTGCTGAAGTCCGGCAAAATATCTTCATCCCAGCGGCGAAGCATCTTCATCCAGGCGGCTCTATTTTCAATAATCGTGGGACCGGCATCTTCTTCATCCCTGCGGAGGCAAAGTGGTTGATGCGTGGAGGTCCAGGCGGAGGTCCATCGGTCTGACGTGGAGGTCCTCTTCATGTGATCGTCCGCCGCACACTGAAGATTCAATATTGGGGGTACCACTGCATTCCTATTGGCTGAAAATTTTAAATCAGCCAATAGGATTTGGAGCTGCTTAAATCATATTGGCTGATTTGAACAGCCAATAGAATTTAAGCAGCTCTCATTCCTATTGGCTGATTCAAATCAGCCAATAGTATTTAAAGGGACAGTCTAGGCCAAAATAAACTTTCATGATTCAGATAGAGCATGTAATTTTAAACAATTTTCCAATTTACTTTTATCACCAATTTTGCTTTGTTCTTTTGGTATTCTTAGTTGAAAGCTTAACCTAGGAGGTTCATAGGCTAATTTCTTAGACCTTGAAGCCCACCTCTTTCAGATTGCATTTTAACAATTTTTCACCACTAGAGGGTGTTAGTTCACGTATTTCCTATAGATAACACTGTGGTCGTGCACGAGAAGTTATCTGGGAGCAGGCACTGATTGGCTAGACTGCAAGTCTGTCAAAAGAACTGAAAAAAGGGGCAGTTTGCAGAGGCTTACAGGGAGTGCAGAATTATTAGGCAAGTTGTATTTTTGAGGATTAATTTTATTATTGAACAACAACCATGTTCTCAATGAACCCAAAAAAACTCATTAATATCAAAGCTGAATATTTTTGGAAGTAGTTTTTAGTTTGTTTTTAGTTTTAGCTATTTTAGGGGGATATCTGTGTGTGCAGGTGACTATTACTGTGCATAATTATTAGGCAACTTAACAAAAAACAAATATATACCCATTTCAATTATTTATTTTTACCAGTGAAACCAATATAACATCTCAACATTCACAAATATACATTTCTGACATTCAAAAACAAAACAAAAACAAATCAGTGACCAATATAGCCACCTTTCTTTGCAAGGACACTCAAAAGCCTGCCATCCATGGATTCTGTCAGTGTTTTGATCTGTTCACCATCAACATTGCGTGCAGCAGCAACCACAGCCTCCCAGACACTGTTCAGAGAGGTGTACTGTTTTCCCTCCTTGTAAATCTCACATTTGATGATGGACCACAGGTTCTCAATGGGGTTCAGATCAGGTGAACAAGGAGGCCATGTCATTAGATTTTCTTCTTTTATACCCTTTCTTGCCAGCCACGCTGTGGAGTACTTGGACGTGTGTGATGGAGCATTGTCCTGCATGAAAATCATGTTTTTCTTGAAGGATGCAGACTTCTTCCTGTACCACTGCTTGAAGAAGGCAGTAGGACTGGGAGTTGAGCTTGACTCCATCCTCAACCCGAAAAGGCCCCACAAGCTCATCTTTGATGATACCAGCCCAAACCAGTACTCCACCTCCACCTTGCTGAGTCGGACTGGAGCTCTCTGCCCTTTACCAATCCAGCCACGGGCCCATCCATCTGGCCAATCAAGACTCACTCTCGTTTCATCAGTCCATAAAACCTTAGAAAAATCAGTCTTGAGATATTTCTTGGCCCAGTCTTGACGTTTCAGCTTGTGTGTCTTGTTCAGTGGTGGTCGTCTTTCAGCCTTTCTTACCTTGGCCATGTCTCTGAGTATTGCACACCTTGTGCTTTTGGGCACTCCAGTGATGTTGCAGCTCTGAAATATGGCCAAACTGGTGGCAAGTGGCATCTTGGCAGCTGCACGCTTGACTTTTCTCAGTTCATGGGCAGTTATTTTGCGCCTTGGTTTTTCCACACGCTTCTTGCGACCCTGTTGACTATTTTGAATGAAACGCTTGATTGTTTGATGATCACGCTTCAGAAGCTTTGCAATTTTAAGAGTGCTGCATCCCTCTGCAAGATATCTCACTATTTTTTACTTTTCTGAGCCTGTCAAGTCCTTCTTTTGACCCATTTTGCCAAAGGAAAGGAAGTTGCCTAATAATTATGCACACCATATATAGGGTGTTGATGTCATTAGACCACACCCCTTCTCATTACAGAGATGCACATCACCTAATATGCTTAATTGGTAGTAGGCTTTCGAGCCTATACAGCTTGGAGTAAGACAACATGCATAAAGAGGATGATGTGGTCAAAATACTCATTTGCCTAATAATTCTGCACTCCCTGTATATACAAGATAATCACAGAGGTTAAAAGTATATTATTATAACTGTGTTCTTTATGCAAAACTGGGAAATGGGTAATAAAGGGATTATCTATCTTTTAAAACAATAAAAAATCTGGTGTAGACTGTCCCTTTAAGCAACTCTAATTCCTATTGGCTGATTAAAAATTTTCAGCCAGAAGAGAGTTCCGGAGGAGGAGCCTGTGCATGAGGCTGTGCTGCACTAGATCTGCTCATTTCTCCCATGCAACTAATCCTTGGCGGTAGATTACGCGCCAGATGCACCAGCAGTCGTGGGGAGATACTGCATCCAGTCTGGATATCCCCTGGAGGAACTCCCTAAGCGCTGTTACAACTTGCGCTACAAGCTACCACACGGTGTGTTAGACCCCGCGAAGACTATCCCGCGAAGAGGTCAAACACACAGGATAAAATCTTGACAGGCAGTCCCCCACTCCCACCGGTGCTGCGTGAGGGGGGTAGATAGCCTGAACACAACACGAATTCTGCCGGCGGAACACCAATACCCCCCAAGTCCCCCCCCCTGGTGAGGTTGTGGCTGGGGAGTAGAAGGCAGCGACTCAAGTCTAGTGCAACTTAAACAAGAGTCTACCCTCTTCCTTACCTCGACCGGACCGATCTGCTCGCTTCCTGGGCGTCTCGGGAGGTGGAACTCACGGTCTCCAGCTGAACCCTCTTTGGTGTCTATACCCGTCGCATGATTGTGAGCAAACAGGCGGAGGAGGCGGGAGCTAAGCGGTGTGCGACTGGGGCTCACGGAGAGACGGCGGCTGGCTGAAGCGAGGCAAGGGCTGCGACACAGAGGAAGGATTACCTGTCTAACTCTGTAGTAATTATCTGAACAGGTCGCTATCATCTCTATCCCTCCGCTGAATAGTTTCACCAGGTACAACTCACTTCATGCAAGGAAACACCTCTCAGTCCGGGAGGGTATAAGACACCGCTTCAACACTAATACAGGCGGCGGTGAGCAACTGGGTAACTCAACTACCACAAGCTAAGGAAAATCGCAAGTATATAACACAAATTTATTTTATACAAAGAAAGATTTGTTTGTAACCATCGCTGCATGACTCTTTTTGGACAAAGCACCCTATTGTCAATACTACTGCTTACTAACTTTTCTTTAACCTTGCTATAGATAAGCACGCTAAAGACTGCTTTACACTAACTGTGCTCAGTTATAACTTGCTTGCTTTGCTCAGCTCACTTATCTGACGCAACTTTCTCCCTGCAAAGAAACACCTTCCAGCTCTCGGCTTAAGGGGGCATAAAATGTTACTCTGGCGTTGCCCTAAGCTTCAGCGAGCAATTGGCACTTCAATGATTACAGGTTAAGGAACTGCAAGCTTATAGACTAAACTTACTCTGGCTGTGTTCAATGTGCCTGCTGCTGACTTTTGCCATACTAACTGCTTAAGATTAAGCACTCTACTCTGACACCAAGGCTGACTATCTTTTCTTTACTTTGCAATGATTGATATGAGGAGGACCATCTTACATTAATAATGCTTGCCTAAAACCTGCTTGGTCTATTACGAATATTGTTGTCATAGTTAAATCTATCCCTAAAAGGGTCGTATATAACCAACACTAACCGCTACTAACCCTCTTGAACTAAAGTTTGCTAATTGTTACAAAATATTTTTTTCAATATAACTAAAGACTCATCTCTTGTTACTAAATTGATGCAGGGTTATTAACACTTAAACTAACATCAACTCCTACACACCTGATATTACAGTCTTGCTCAAAGAATTGTTTCTGAATTTGAGAGGGGTGAGGAGAGAAAAGGAAATGGTTTCATATTTTATATACTTTTTTTTCTCTTTTTCCACCTAATTAGCTAAGGCCCAAAAAAACATAGAGGAAGAATAGATAGGGGGGTAAGAAAGGGAGACAAGGGATTAGGATAAACTTAAGCTCCTTTTAAACCCAGAGTTAGTAACCTCTTGTCCTCTGAGCCTGTGAACCCTTGGCCTTAAAAGAGGAGAAAGGAAGAAGAAAAGAAAGGGATTTTTTTTTTTTTTTTTTCTTTTTTTTTTCTCTTTCTTATCACTCTTCACTTGAGGGGTTCTCCCCTCCTTCTCCCCCTTTTTTCCCCTCACTCTTTCTCACACGCACCTTCACCCCACTTCCTCACAAACACACCTACTTTCATCTCTCACTAACAACTCTCTTTTTCCCCCCCTCCCCCTCTCCCCCCCCCCCCGTTTTTTTTTTTTCTCTCCCTTCTCGCTCTAATCACTGTTTGTTCCACAAAGTATTTTTTTCTTTTTTAAAATTGCCACTTATGGATAAATTCCTAAATCCACCTACACAAAATAAACACTGTTCACCAACCATGGCTTCCAGACCCAGAGACAAGAAGAACAAAAATATAATTGAGACTACAGCTGAATTACACTCAGAATCAGACCTAGTCACAAAGTCAAAAGAGGCTATTAATTCACAAATAATTGTAAAAGACATCCTAGAAGCTTTGAACCCCAAATTTGAATCGCTCAGAATAGAAATAAAACAAGATCTACATACATTATCTTTGGAAGTTAAGCAATTTTCAACTAGGATTCAAGAAGTAGAGCAAAGGGTGTCTGACCTTGAAGATCACTCGAGTATGCATGACACCAAACTGCAGGCACACTCTTTAACTCTCAAAGCGCTACAGAATAAGATCGAGGACCTAGAAAATAGGTCCCGAAGAAATAATATTAGAATAATAGGGGTCCCAGAAACCTTTCAGAGCTCAGATCTAGTGCAGTTTGCAGCTGAAATTTTGCCTCAACTCCTAAAGATTCCCCAAGAAATTTTGCCCCTAATGGTTGAGCGCGCCCACAGATTGGGGAGACCTCCCTCGTCAAACGGTGACAAACTAAGATCTAGACCTATAATCGTGAAATATTTGAACTTTCAGGATAAGATCAAGGTCATGCAATCCTCACGCAAGAATGCCCCTATTTTTCTAGATGGGAACAAAATTTTAGTGTTTCAAGATTTCGCTTATGAAACTTCCCTGAAAAGAAGGGAGCTCTCCCCAATCTGTGGCCGGATGATCAAGGAGGGTCTCACTGCACTGGTTATTTACCCGGCTAGGTTGAAAGTAGAATTCCAGGGCCAGACGTATTTTTTTGATACTGCCCCAGAGGCAGAAAAGTTTTTTGCAGAAAAAATGGTTAAGTAATCTAAGTTACCGGTCTAATTATTTCACAGACTCAATTTAAGTTGTTAAGATGATATTATCAATATGTAATTGCTTTCTTCACTTAGCACTATGTATTGTTTGTAATAATGTTTTTCAGGTGTTAACATTGACTAAGCAACACAATGGGGACGAGGGGTGCGGGGGAACAATTAATTTTCCTAATTTGGGGGGGGGGGGTTTCTTTTTTTTTTTTTTTTTTTTTTTTCTCCTCTCTGCTTTCCTTAGTGGGGTACAGTAAGAAAAAGAGGTCAAACCATGTCTAATGTAAAAAGATTGACTTTATCTTCTTGGAATGTTGGAGGGGTCTCAACTCCAATGAAACGAAAGCTGATAATCTCTCAACTAAAGAAATTTAATTCAGATATTGCATTCATACAAGAGACACACTTAAATGCAGAAGAATCTGTAAAGCTAAAGTTTTCATGGGTGGGCGAAGTGTTTTATACGCCTAGCATAGGCAGAAAGAGGGGCTTAGCTATTCTGCTCGGTAAACAAATCCTCTATGAAATTTTATCAGAATATAGAGATCCCGAAAGCCGAATTCTGATTCTAAAAATTAGAATGGCCGGCTCCATTCTAACGCTTTGCAACCTATACGCCCCGAATAACTTTGAAAAAAGCTTCTGGGAATTACTCCAAACTAAAATATTACAAATAGGTGAAGGTTATATAATCATAGCAGGGGATTTCAACATGACCCCTAAGGCCCAGATAGATAGGCACAGGCAAAAACCCACTAAAACTATGGCCAAAAGGGACAAACTTGAAGGTAAAATGTTTAAAACTTTATTTAAAAACCTAGCCCTGAGAGACATCTGGAGAATTCGTAATCCAGATCAAAGGGAGTTTACATGTAAGGCTAAGAGTGTAAGATCCCTCTCCAGAATTGACCTATTCTTAATAAGTGAGAACCTGTTGAGAACTGGGGCTACATCAAAAATAATGCAAATCACTGTGTCGGATCATGCTCCGATTATACTAAAAATACCATTAAATGAAAAAAGGTCTACTACACGACGATTTTTTTTCCCTAAATTTTTAACAAAAAATATAAAATTCAAGACATGGTTGGCTGCTAGAATGAATGAATTTTTTAATCTAAACGCAGATACTGCCAATGACCCAAATATACTTTGGGAAGCTGGTAAAGCTGTAATGAGGGGAGAAATCATCGCTTATATGGTGGATTATAATCGGAAGGCGGCTCTTCGGGAGAGTGAAGCTCTGAGTGCACTTACTAACAGCTATAGTAATTATTTATCCCAACCAACATCAATAAACTGGAGGAGGTACGCCTCTGCCAAGAGAGAGAGAGACAACCTCCTATTACATGTTGCAATCCAAGAGGATTACAAAACGAGAGCGAAATTTTACAGGCATGGGAATAAGGCAGGGAAATTATTGGCAAATTTAGTTAAGAACGCACAGGGAAGCTCTACTATTGACTCACTCAAAGAACAAGGAACCTTACTTCAAAATCCGAGAGAAATTATGGATGCCTTCTTCACCTATTATAGAGATCTCTATTCACACAGGCAATCAGATGAAATAGTCTCTGAACTCTTCTGGGAAGGACTTGATCATCCAGTCTTAAAGGAGGAAGCCGTGACAAAAATTAATGCCCCTATCACTGACCAAGAAATCACCTTGGCAATTAAAGAAACTCGCTTGGACAAATCACCTGGCCCAGACTCTCTCCCTAATGAGTTTTATAAACTTCTTTCCCCAATCATAACACCTTATCTAAGAAAATTATTTAATTATTTTTTTATCGATAATCAACCTATTCCTATGTCTTTTACAGCATCTATAACAACATTAATTGTGAAACCAGGGAAAGACCCCCTGAGTAAAGAGTTATACCGACCTATAGCATTACTTAATTCAGATTACAAGCTATTAACATCAATTTTAGCTAGAAGACTCCAAAAAGTGATAGGGGATCTTATTAATAAGGATCAGGCAGGTTTTATATCTAGGCGCAATCTGGCAGCCAAGATAAGAGAACTATGCCTGGTCCTAGATTACTTCCATAATAGCCCAGATACCATTCAAAACCAACCTGACATAGCAATAATTGCATTAGACGCAGAAAAAGCGTTCGACTCGGTTTTTCATCAACACATTATTAATTCTCTGCTGCGTTTTGGCTTTAAAGATAATTTTCCTCTTTTTATTAATAACCTTTGTACCAAGTCCACAACTAGACTGATTGTTAATAAATTAGAATCCAACTCAATTAATTTACAAAGGGGCACAAGGCAGGGATGCCCCCTGTCACCACTTTTATTTGACTTAGCGATTGAGCCGTTGGCCCTTAGAATTAGACAGAGGATTCAAGGAATAAAGATTGGCTTAGTGGAGCCAAAAGTTGCCTTGTACGCCGATGACGTGCTAATTTACATGTCTAACACACTAGTCAATATCCCAAGATTGATTTCAATAACTAATGCATTTGGCTCTTTCTCAGGCTAAAAATTGAATGTTTCTAAATCTGAGCTAATGTGGGTAAGGAAGAATGAGTCTTCATTTGACAAGATACCTTTCAAGGAAGTGTCGACTCATCTTAAATATTTAGGGATACATATTTCTTTAAACCCACAAGAATGGTATAACTTGAATATTTCCCCCATTTTGGCTAAAATTAAAGAATATATGGTAAACTGGCAAAATCTTCCCCTATCCTTGTCGGGGCGCATTGCTCTTTTTAAGATGGTCCTACTACCTAAAATTCTTTATCCTCTCCAAAATATTCCAGTGATTCTAAAAGTCAGAGATTGGAAGAGCCTAAATAGGGCCTTGCGATACTTTATCTGGAAATGTAAGAGACCTCGAATCTCTCTTAACAAACTCCACCTCCCGAAAAGATATGGCGGAATGGCTCTACCAGATCTTAATAAATATAACCTGGTTTTCCTTTCACGCATTGCAATAGACTGGATCCTAAACAAGGATTATTTTACTAATAATAGCCTGGAGAGAAACATCATATTCCCTTATAACCCTTCAGCTTTAATCCATTGTCCGACACATTTAATCCCCAAAAACGTGAGGGCTATTCAATCAATAATTGTGGTCATAAAAGCATGGAAAAAGTTAGGCCGTAAACTGAACATTGATCTAACAATTCCAAGGTTTCAGGGGCTTTGTGGAAATCCAGAATTTCAGGAAGGTATTCAAACGCAAGTATTTCAAACTTGGCAGAGAAAGGGTCTCCTTTTCATGTCTCAATTCATAGATCAAGGTTCTGCTTCGGTCAAATCCTTCGAAATGTTGAAACAGGAATTTGATATTAGCAACAAAGATTTTTTTGCTTATCTCCAAGCCAGACACTACCTAGCTTCGTTAATACGGAAATTCGGCTGGTCTTGGTCTTGGGGGAAGTTAGATAATTGGCCCATCTTGGCCAAAAATGAATTATCATCTATATCGTATTGGTACGACCTGCTGATTAGCCAAGATGGAGCACTTAATCTCCAACAGATAACTCAAAAGTGGAACCTATTAGAACCTGATATAGGTATCGAGGCAGAACAAGTGGAAAAATCTATAGTCATAGTTGCCCAAACTACGCTATCTACAAATTGGAGGGAATCACACATTAAGCTACTTTACAGAACATATTATACCCCGCTTAAAGGGTTTAAATGGCACAATTACAATTTTAATGTCTGTCCCAAGTGTTCCTTTCCGGCTGCGGACATAGTCCATATGATATGGTCTTGTCCGAGGATTAGGCAATTATGGAAAAAGGTAGAATTTTGGCTAACTAATACATTGAAGCTTCCGACTCTCTCTCTCTCATTGGCAGGGGTGGTATTCTTGGTAGAATCCTCAACAAATTCGGATCAAAAAAAAATTAGGAATGGGGCAATTCTGGCAACAAGGAACTTAATTTTTGGAAAATGGAGAGACCCCTCAATACCTAGTATTCAGGAAATCAAAAATTATATGAAAAAGCAATGTATTATTGAGCAAATGGACGTATCTCTAACCTCAGAAAAGGAGGTAACTTCATTTTTCAAAAAATGGTCGGCCTTCATTAAAATATTCACTCCAGAGGAAATAAATCAATTAATATACCCCCTTAGATACTCTGAAATAGTCATATTAGGACTATGGTAATAGCTAGGTTTTGAATAGTTTATATGTCTCTACTAAGCCCCCCCTCCCCCCCCCTCTTTTTTTTTTTTTTTTTTCTCTCTCTCCTCTCCCTTTGCTCTCTCTCTTTTTCTCTTTTCCCCCGCACCCCCTCCCCCCTTATTTAGATCAAAATGGCTTTGTTATAAAGACTCTATCTGTTGTCTACTCTGAAGATATAAGCGGTAGAACACTATTGAGAAATAATGGAAAAATAAGAGGCTTTGATTATTATTTTGCTCTGGCATGTTCTTGATTATGAATGATATAGGATCAATGAATGCCAGTTTTTATTGCAGTTGCTTTTTGTTTTTCTTTTTCTTTTTATTGTATTTTTCTGTATTTCTGAACTGACATTACCGCTGTATATAATTGCACTATACTTTGCCTCAATAAAAATAATTTAAAAAAAAAAAAAAAAAAAATTTCAGCCAATAGGAATGCAACAGTACCCCCAATACCTTGCATTGAATCTTCAGTGTGTGGCAGACGATCGCATGAAGAGGACCTCAACATCAGACGATGGACCTCCGCCTGTACCTCCGCCTCCTGATTTATTAATTTTCTGAATTTTTTCGGGATTTGGCGATTCGAAAAATTTGGGTGCATTCGAATCTCTGAATCAGCCAAAATTTGGCCAAAAACTAAATTCAGCTGAAACGAAACGCACATGTCTATTTATGAACCTAATTCTGCATGTGCACATGAATCAGTAACCAAACGCACGTGCACTACATCCACTGAGGATGCTCACTCCAGAAGATTGCACTAAAATAGCACAGGCGCTGACCTATCAATGCCAACTGTGGCTGCCAGTTATATGTTTAATATACCTATATGTTATGCAAATCACGTGTAAACAACTTCAAGAAAACTGACTTCAATTTACTGCAGTATTAGTCTTAGATACATACCTATGATGCTAGCAAAGATCACATTATTTTGATCCTCTGAAGCTGCCGTACGTCTGTGAGTGACAAAGACGACTGAAACCATGCATGCGCATTAGCGGGTACATGAACCTAGCCACTACCTAAGTAATCCACTGTGATTATAATGAGTCCTACAATGGGGTAAGGTATTTGATGATATTTATGAATTACAATTAATACTAACTTTAAAAACAAATTGAGTTTCATATACTTTTAAAGAGAAATAAAAGAAAATTAAAAACTAGACAATTTTGTCAGCTTTGAAATGGAGAGGCTCGCCATAAAACAAGATACTTTGCAGAGACAATAGAGACTTTATGAATTAATTATGCTTGAACTATGTTTAGATGAAAACCTCTAACCACTCTAGAACATTCCAGAATGACCATATTTCTTGCCTGCCATGTTTCTGAAATTACTCTTTTTCTACCAAGTAAGACTGATTTACCATAAGTATGTTTCCTAAGTGTTGATTGTGTAATTATTGCTTTTCTCTGTTTCTAAAAATTCTTGCTTTGATATGCAGAATATTATATATTGGTGACCTTAAAGGGACATTATACACTAGATTTTTCTTTTCATATATTCATATATATTTTGTAGATGATCCATATATATATAAGTCTCTCTTTAGGTATGTGAATTGGGTCCTGCATCATCTCCTACCAAATTCACTGTTTTCTGTGGCTCTTGTACTCTGTCTAAGTCTCTCTTTTGGTATGTGTCTGTAGTCTGTGAAATAAGTTTTGTATTTACTTGATAATTCCCAAAGTTCACTAATGGTATAACCTCCGCCTCCTCCAAATTCTATTGTCTGTTTACTTTAACTTATCTCACCCCGAATCAAGCTTTCCCAATTGGCCTTTGACTGTCTTTGATCATGTCATTTACTAATTTATTGGAATCAGCTGAATGTTCTGTCCTATAAATTTAACACTTCTATGGGGTAGCATTGCTGGGCTTAGCTTTGCAGGTTTAGATAGCAGTATTGTAACATCATCTGTTCACATCTCTTAAGTGAACATTTAGAAGTGAGGCACTAAGAATTGGGAAAAATAATTATACAAGAATTCAACAAGGATTGGACAAGGCAAGTTCTGTTGTAATACTGTGTTTTATCCACTGTTTGACTATCTTGTAAAAATGCCCACTATCTTTATATTCCTTTTTGCTACCTTTTATTTCTATAACAAACTACTTTATTCAGTTACTCCTTCCCCCTCACCAACTGCACTGTACATTAGCCCATTTCTCTTAACCTCAGCTTACTTTTAAATTCATGAACTTCACACATTCCTAAAGACTCTCTCTCCCCCTTGCACCTCATCCCAAAAATATTACTGCAAATCTGAATCTCATCTCATGTCACCCTGCCTCTTGCTCATACTAGCTGTTGGTGACATCTCCCCTAATCCTGGTCCCCCACAACTACCTAGTCTTGCACATCCATGTGTGACTTTCAATAGACCTAAAAAAAAACTCTGGTAACCTTAATTTAATTCCTCTTGCATCTAAAGACACCACCCCCTTCACTTGTGCACTCTGGAACTCTCGCTCTGTTTGCAACAAGCTCACTTCTATCCATGACCTCTTTATCTCCAACTCCCTCAACCTTCTGGTTCTCACAGAAACCTGTCTCTCTCTTTCAGACACAGCATCCTCTGCTGTTCTGTCATATGGGGGGTCTTTACTTTAGCCACACTCCTAGGTCTGATAATAGACAAGGTGGTGGTGTTGGTATTTTACTTACCTCTCATTGCACCTTTCAACAAATACAACCCTTCTCTTCCTTCGCATTTTCTTTATTCAAAACACACATATTTGCTTATTCTCTCCCCTTTCTAAATGCGTTACAGTCATATACCGCCCCCTGGCTCCTCAACTAAATTTCTAGATCACTTTGCTGCCTTGCTACCTTATTTCCTTTCCTCAGATCCCTGTCCTCATTCTTGTTGACTTCAACCTCCCTGTTGACAATCCTACTGCCTCATCTGCAAAACAACTTCTGCAACTTACTTCCTCTTTCAGCCTGTCAGAATGGACTGACTCTCCCACTCACAAAGATGGTCACTCCTTTTATCTGATTTTTACCTATCGATGTACTATCTCAATTTTCACAAACTCCTTTTTTCCTCTTTCTGACCATCATTTCCTCACTTGTAGAATCACATCCCTCCCTACTACTCTAAAACACGCACTGGTCCCACCTATCCTCAAAAAAACCTTCTCTCGATCCAACCTCCCCATCCAAATATCGCCCTATTTCCCTACTCCCTCTTGCCTCAAAGCTTCTTGAAAAGCTAGTATATGCACGTCTATCCCATTTCCTTACATTAAACTCCCTCCTTAACCCAATGCAATCTGAATTTCGCCACCATCATTCCCCAGAGACAGCAATTGTTAAGGTTACCAATGACTTACTTACAGCAAAATTCAAAGGCTACTTCTCTCTGCTTATCCTGCTTGATTTGTCTGCAGCCTTTGATACTGTTAACCACCCTCTTTTTCTGCAAATCCTCCAATCCTTCAGCAATTGCGACACAGCTCTCTCGTGGTTCTCTTCCATCTGTCTAACCTTACCTTTAGTGTAGCCTTCTCTGGGGAATCTTCTGCCCTGTTACCACTTTCTGTCGGGGTACCGCAATGCTCTGTCCTCGCTCCCCTTCTCTTCTCAATCTACATGTCAACATTAGGTTCCTTAACAAAGTCCCACAGGTTTCAATATCATTTGTATGCTGATGACACCCAAATCTACCTCTCTGCACCAGACCTATCTTCTTCCTTGCTAACCCGTATCACTAATTGTTTTTCTCATATCTCATCTTGGATGTCCTCTCACTACCTTAAGCTACACTGACATACAAAGCCCTCAACTGCACTGCTCCCCCTACATCTCAGACCTTGTCTCCAGATACTCTCCCTCCCGTCCCCTTCGCTCTGTTTACGATCTCCTCCTCTCCTCCTCTCTTGTTACCTCCTCACATTCCCATTAACAAGACTTCTCCAGACTGGCTCCCATCTTATTGAATTCTCATCCTCGCTCCACAAGACTCTCCCCTAGTTTTGAAATCTTTAAGTGCTCCCTAAAGACTCTACTATTCAGGGACGCATACAACCTACACTAACCTTTCCTCACTCCATTGATATCCCCTTAAACCCCTTAGCATGTAAGCCTATGAGCCCAGCTGTTTGTAGATCACCTTCCTAAGAGCTGACTACAATTGTGCAACTCTTGGCAGGGCCCTTTACCCATTTGATCCCTATAAATTGTATCTTGTATAACAAAAATTGGTATAAATTGTATCTTGTATACCATTTATGTTAATAGCGCTGTTGGCGCTCTACAAATACCTGATAATAATAATATAGCCCATCTGAGAGTGTTTTCTAATATAGATCTAAAAATGTATAGCTTTGTTTATTTTTAAATAACATTCTGCTAATTCTCAGACTAACCAACCCCCAAAGTTTTAGATATATACTGATGTCTACAGATTCCTACTTGCCACTGTTTGCATAATGGGTCTTTTCATATGCAGGGGAGGGTCTGCTCTCAACCCCTTTTAATGGGTGTCCCAGCCTAACCATCAACAGTGCTAAATTGGGAGCTTCTAAGTAAGTTTTTAAAAGGTTTTATACAGGATTTTTAGATCAGCATCTGTGCATATTCTTCTTTATAGTAGTGTCTATTGCATGCAGTTATATAAAAATTGGTGTATAGTGTATACTGTTCTTTTAACTACGAATATCCACTATCAAAACTCTTGAAAAGATAACTGAAACAAACCTCAGTTAATTTTAAGCACAATATCACTTCATGTTCATCCTCAACATCCTCACAAGCTTCTATAAATCTAGAACAATGACAATGAATTAAGGAGGTATACAAAGTCTTATAAATAAAAACACAAAAGATGGCTAAATGCTAAGTTTGATGGAAGTACAACTGGAGCTATGGCACAACAAGAGAAAAAAAAATACTTCATGTTTGGTTGTGATTGTCACATTTGACATTTGTGCTTTGTTAGTTAGCACATGGCTTCCTCATATAAAAATTATATTGGAAGTTTTTATGTGTGTGCTTCTGTTATTCTGACCTTTTAAACTTTGTCTTATTTTCGCTTTCACTAGTAACTAGTTTCCTCATTATCAAGGGATTAATTAATATTTAAATCATAACTTTAATTACTGGAGCATCTAATTCAATTTCAAGATGTCATATCTTTTTTTTGTTATAAGAGGATGAGAAAAGGAATTTGTAAAAACTGGTTTAAAATTAATTTTTATTTTTTCATAGGAGGAAAACTGCTTAAGCAGGAAAAAGGACAGTTGCTTTAAAATTGTATAAGAATAGATACGTTTAGAAATCTAAAATAAAATCAAGCATCAATGAACAGGAGAAAACTTCTTTCAAGGACTGTGGAAAATGTGTTAAACAGCAACAAATGAAAAGAAAATGTATTAAAATACTCAAGCTGTCAAACATAAAATGTTCCAAACACAATGAAACCGTGGAGATTAAAAAAGGGAAGATCTCAAGAGGACCATACTAATGCAGCATCTACTACAACATTATATGAAATAGGGGTCACTAGTGTTTATTGATGATGTGTGTCCTGACAGAAGTGGAAGGATTAATTCTTAAGTGTACCATCTGCTCAGTTAAGTGTTACTTATCTCTTAATGCTACCTAGCTATACCCCCTCAACCATAACTCAACCGTACTTGAGAGCTACCCTAATTCTGCAATTGACCATCACTGTGATTGATCCATGCCTCCAAAACCACAACCAGACCACTGTTCTAGTAACCATAGCTGCAAACTAGGGCCTACTAGCCTGTCCCTCTTCTTGATCCTTACTGCTATATCCCTAAAACGCAAGTAATACACCATATGCAATGCCCCATCACTTATAAACCCCAAATGATCACCCCACCACAAACCCCCCAAAATGTAAGTTCCCCCAAGAGCTTAGGCTTAGGGGAAAAGTGGTAGAGCATTTAGTCACACATAGCAGCAACAGGCATAGGTAACTACTACAGTAAGTATTGAGACACCAACAAATAACCAACCAACAAACTCTATCACTAAGTAACTATGGTATTGTACAGACAAGAATGATGCCAGTGCTACTTCACACTTTTTACAATTAATTTATTTATTTATAAAAGTATTTATTGACAAAACAGTAAAGTAATGTCTATTCTCTTGGTAAAGAGTTATTTTTAAAAATAAAAGTCATTAAAAAAATGTAAACAACTTTCGAATTTACTTATTTTAGCTAATTTGCTTTGTTTTTTTTGTATCCTTTGTTGAAAAGTATACCTAAGTAGTCTCAGGACCTGAAAGTTAGCTGCTGATTGGTAGCTGCACAGATATGCCTTTTGTGATTGGCTTACTGATGTGTTCAGCTAGTTCCCAGTAGTGTATTGCTGCTTCTTCAAGAGAGGATACCAAAAGAATAAAGCAAAATTGATAATAGAAGTAAATTGGAAAGTTTTTTTTACAAATGTATCTGAATCATTAAAGAAAACATTTGTATTTCATGTCTTTTTAAGATACTTTGCTCCAATGAACACTAAATACTGCTGATGCGCACCCGAAAGCTTTTACTATGACTTTAATCCCATTTAACAAATGTACAAGAACAAATAACTCACTGGCCCCTCTCATTTCTTCCACAGACTCAGAACTTGATAAAAATCTTTTTTTTTTTTGTTGTTGCTGCATTTAATCTCTTGGAAGTACTCCTGTGATTTCCTTTTAATTAGCTAATTAACATCTTAACCTACTTAATAACCTTTTCAAAGTACTAAACACTCTCACAGATTTAGACTTTGATATCAGGATATTACCAAACAATTCAATAGACTAAGACGTGAAACTAATGCTGATCACAACAGTTCAACCAAACCATTAGGCATTATCATGGTCCTTGGGAATACTGACAGAATCTACATTTCCACTTAACACAGAATTTTACGTTGTACACCAACAAATAAATCTCAAAACTTGGAATACAATGAATGCATATATATTATAAACCAAATATTTAACTATTGGTTAAAAAAATTATAGTTATATTATCTGAAGTTAAAATTATGTAATGAATATGGGCTTAAAGTACAGAGTGTTAGTTTTAATTTGAGTGTATTTATATCCTTATTGGGTGAATGGTTTAGGTATTAAAGCACTTTTGTATATAGTCCTCTCCATTTCAAGGGACCAAAAGTAATAGGACAGTTGACTGAGATCATTTAAAATCTGCTGCTGTGATCTCTCAATATGAGGTCTTAAGAGCAGTCAAGGCAAGTAAAGGCCATCATTAGGCTGGAAAAAACACAACAATTTAGTTTATTATTAAAAAAAAAGGAATGTACTGGTGAGCTCTAAAATAGCAAAAAGCCTGGACAACCACAGAGAACAACAGCGATGGATTATTCCTTGGTGAAGAAAAACTCCTTTACAACATCTAGTCAAGTCCAGAACACTCTGCAGGAGGTAGGTGTATCATTTTCAAGTCTATAATTTAGAGTTATTCTAGAAAGTAAATACAGAGGGTTTACTACAAGGTATAAACCATTGGTAAGCTTCAACAATAGGAAGGCAACATTTGATTTTGGTACCAGAAAACATATAAAAAGCCTTCTCAGTTCCGGAACAATATTCTTTGGACAGATGAAACTAAGATTAACGTGCCCCAAAATGATGGAAAGAGAAGTGTATGGAAAAGCAAAAGAATGGATCGTGATCCAAAGTATACTACATCATCTGTAAAACATGGTGGAAGAGATAGTGTTATTAACATGAACATGTATGGCTGCCAATCAAACTGGGTCACTAGTGTTTATTGATGATGTGACTGCTAACAGAAGCAGCAAGAATAATTCTGAATTGTATATGGCTATACAATCTGTTCAGATTAAGCAAAATGCTGCAAATCTTATAGGTCATCTGTTCAAAATAGAGATGACTCAACAATAAGGAGCAGCCTAAGACAGCTGCAACAAAGGCCTGTCAAAGCACCATAAAGGGGAAATCCATGGGCCCCAGACTCCACACAGTCATTCACTGCAAAGGATTTGCAAGTATTATTTATTATTATGATCATTATTTATGATTATGTTAGGTTGTCCAATTACTTTTGAGCCCCTTAAATTGGGGGGTTTTGATATGAAATTGCTTTAATTCTTAATGGTTCATATCATATTTTCGTTAAACCTCTTGAATTATTTGAAGTGATGGTAAAGTGTGGCACATGGCTTTGCAGCATAATATTAAATGTGGCCTGTGATATTTATATCTTTCAAAGATTGCAGTAACACATTAAGGGCTAGATTACAAGTGGAGCAGTAATTACTGCTCCTGCACAATTTGTCTCCTTAGGAGGCAGCGACGGGTCCACAGCAGCAGTGGTCCATGGGGGCAGTGGTCCTCTTCTTCCAAGGTGGTGGTGTTCCTCTTCTTCCATGACGGTCCTCTGGGGCAGTCATACCTTGTGATCCTATTATTTTCTTCCATCTAATCCATCTTCATGTAGTCCCCGCAGCACACTGAAGTTTGAATGCAGGTTTCTTCCTTTTATAGAGTTGTCCCTGCATTTCTATTGGCTGATTTTTCAATTCAAATTTAAATCAGCCAATAGAATGAAAGCTTTATCAATTGGCTGATTACAAGTGCCCCAAAGTGCCCACTCGTAATCTAGGCCTAAAAGTATACATTTATTTCTCTCTATTATATTCACCAGGCAGCCTCTGTGAAAATACTTTTTTCTTTTTTGGCTGTGGGTGGTGCAGCTAATAGGATGTGCACTACCTGCCCTATGTTTCTTTATGGATGCACGCTCTTGCACTGAAATATTCCCCATTAATCGGATAGATGTCCATTATGGTGGTGTACAGAGTCAAAACTACTTATACTTATGGACCTAACTGTATATTATTTGAACATCTCAGTTACACTTACAAACAGATCTATGAGGAAGAAAAAGACCTAGGAGATAAAAAGTTTGGGTTAACTTAGAAATGTCCTTATTTTCTAAAGAAAAGCAAACATTTTTGTCCATTAAAATAACACCAAATTGATCAGAAATACAGTGTAGACATTGTTAATGTAGTAGATTATTGTAGCTGGAAAACACTGATTTTTAATGTAATATCTACATAGGCATACAGCGACCCATCATCAGCAACCATTTGTCCTGTGTTCCAAGGGCACATTGTGTTTGCTATTATGTTAGCAATTATGTTAGAACAGCTGAAAACTGTTGTGCCGATTAAAAAAAAAATGGCATTTATTAGACTAGCTGAGTATCTGGAGTATCAGAAAATGTGGGTTTGATTGCCAGAAACAAAGAACTCTCTTCTGAAACTCGCCATTCTGTTCTTGTCCTGAGAAATGAAGGCTATTCCATGCGAGAAATTGACAAGAAACTGAAGATCTTGTACAACTCTGTGTTGTACAAATTAGCTCTAACTTAAATGGAAAGAGGAGTGGGAGGCCCCAGTGAACATCTGAGCAAGAGGACAAATACATTAGAGTGTCTAGTTTGAGAAACAGACGCCTTACAGGCCCTCAACTGGCAGCTTCATTAAATAGTACCCGCAAAACACCAGTCTCAACATCAACAGTGAAGAGGTGACTCCAGAATGCTGACCTTCTAGGTAGAGTTGCAAAGAAAAAGCCATATTTGGCCAATAAAAAGAAAGGGCTAGATTACAAGTGGAGCGCAAAATATTGTGTTTCCGAGGGCAATATTTGCGCACCCCTTAGTAATACCAGTGCATGCAAATGAGAGGCTCAGCGATGGGCAGAACATAAAAATATATATGGTTATGAATATATACATATATATTTATATGTTTATATGTGTATATACACATATTAACCCATAAATATAAGGATATACTGTATATATATATATATATATATATATATATATATATATACAGGGAACACACAGTTCCCCTTAGAAAATTAGACATTTCCTTACACAAGACACAACTAAGATTTTAATCCACTCTCTCATCCTTTCCCACCTTGATTACTGCAACTCTGTCCTCTCTGGTCTCCCCAGTTGCTGCCTAGTTCCTTTACAAACCATAATGAATGCCTCTGCCAGGCTCATCTTCTTTGCATGTCACTCTTCATCTGCTGCACCTCTCTGCAAATCCCTTCACTGGCTTCCTCTTGTCTTTAGGATTAAAAACAAAATTCTCAATCTGACATACAAATCCCTCAACTGCACTGCTCCCCCCTATATCTCAGACCTTGTCTCCAGATACTCTCCCTCCCGTCCCCTTCGCTCTGCTCATGACCTCCTACTCTTCTCCTCTCTTGTTACCTCCTCACACTCCCATTTACACGACTTCTCCAGACTCGCTCTCATCTTGTGGAACTGTCTACCTTGCTACACAAGACTGTCCCCTAGTTTTGAAAGCTTCCAGCGCTCCCTAAAGACTCTACTGTTCAGGGATACACACAACCTGCACTAACCTTTCTTTATGCCAGTTCCTCTCCTCCATTGCTATCCCCTGAACCTCCTTAGCATGTAAGACTAAGAGTCCAGCTGTTTGCAGATCACCTTCTTAAGAGCTGACTACAACTCTTGGCAGGACCCTCTACTCGTTTGATCCCTATACATTTTTTAAATTAAATGTAATAAAAAAGTACAATATACTTTATTTTGGGGGCAATTGGGGCACTTTTGGAAAATTAACCAGATTTTCGGAGAGCTAATTGCTGCCACGAGCTTGCGGTAGCAATAACCAGCCACATGTATTGGCTGGTTATTTATTTCAAGCCCGAGTGCTTGACTGCTGCCAGTTTATATATTCATATATGATTGTGTGTTAATATATTTTATGTTAATTTTATATTTATGTTTATAGATACTTCTAATATACAAAATACCAGAGAACCTAATATTCATATAGATACCTCTAATATACAAAATACCAGAGAACCTAATATTCAGTGTGTGTGTTTTAGATGGTTTAAAAGTGCATTAAATAAAACATAAATACATTAAAAAATGTACATTCATATATACACTATCTAATAAAAATTACACATATACATATAAATATGAATTGTCTGGGGTTAACTGCCTTTGACTCTGGAGATAGCACAGCTTCCTGAGAGTGCTATAGAACCCAGGGCTGAGCATGTTACAGGATCAGGTCCGCAAGACCTCGCTGAATGCAGAGAGCAATACGCTCTCCGTATTCAGCATTGCAAGAGCTGCTGGTGCAACGCCGCCCCCTGCAGACTCGCGGCCTGCAGATTGTCCACCAGCAGGGGGTGTCAATAAACCAGATTGTATTCGATCGGGTTGAATTCTGGCGATTCCTGTCCGCCTCATAAGAGCAGGCAGACAGGGTTATGGAGCAGCAGTCTTTAGACTGCTGCTTCATAACTGCTGTTTCTGGCGAGTCTGAAGACTCGCCAGAAACATGGCCCTTAAAGCTCCATTCAGAGCTTGTTAGATAGGCCTCCTTGACTGGGTTCTGGGCTTGATCTTTTGGCGTCAAAGGTAACTGACTTCCCAGAGTTTTGCTTTTAAACATTACTATCTGCTGGCGAGTGTCAGGTTTTCTGTGTTATGTTTATAATGTTTGTAATGCTTCCCTGCAAGCCTGTCACCCAGGTTGTTCAGGGGTTAACTGCCTGGCTTGCTGGGAACTGTGCAGCTGTCTGTCAGTGTTCAGGGCTGTGGAGTAAACAGTGGCTTAGGATGTGTACCCAGTCCAGAGTGCGGTCCATTCCTGTGTTTTGTACTTACATAGGGGAGATTACAAAATCCTGTGTCACCCTGGGAGGTTCCCAGGAAGGGGGAGACCTTGATGTGGTCCTGGGCTTGATCCTTTGGTGCCAAATGTAACTGACTTCCCCCAGTTTTTGTTGCGCTGCGCCGCACTAGCTGTTGCTAGGGACGCGGCGCCTGCTGTCTGCTCGTTGCCTAGGGATGAGTCTCTCTGCGTGCGGCGGTGATGTCATCGCCGCACGCTTCCTCCTGCAGAAGCCGGTCTGGATCTCCTGGCATTAATCCTGCGCCTATGTAAGTAACTTCACTCCTACCTATAACTGCCCAAGTATAGGTGTTACTTACTATTCTCCTGGGTTGTGCTTATTTGTATGCTGGACTGTTCACTTTAGAAGACGCCGAAAACTCGGCAATAAAAGTTCGTGGTTTTAATCATTTTGTATATTGCACCTGAGGAAACGGTCAGGAAAGACCGAGAAACATTGTGCTGCTATACATCAAATAAAGTCTGTTTGTTTTTACTAGACTTTTGCCACGAACCATCATCTTTTTCAATCATACAATCTACAATTTTATTCAACATTTGGATTCATTTTGATACATTGTATCCAAGAGTGTATCTACTTTTACTGGTGTATCCATTAACACCAGTGAACGATCCGGCTTGGCGCTGAGCTTGTGGCTAGTCACTGCATGCTGTTAGCCTGTTGCCGCTCCCACGCTTCAGAGCTGCTCTGACATCCATCAGTGTGAGTTAGCTGGACGACTCCCAACAGTCCAGAAGGCATTTGTGACACTTCTCAAGTGTCATACAGCTTGTAAGTACGGTCTTACTTGTACATTTGGCGTGTTTGAATCATCTGATTGTGCACCATGGTGGCGCCTTCTTTTTTTATCTTTCACATCTACAGATCATAACATCTTGGGACACCAACAAGAATTTCGAAGAAGCAGCCTGCCATCTGTTCCAGACATTTGAATCTGGATTATGGACTAGACGAACTGTCCAATAACACATTTCCACCATCTACTAGATTGGTTTGATTGGGACTTTTTTTCACTCTGTATATATATTTTGTAATATTCACCCCTGTATATATATATAGGGGTATTTCACTATAATATTGCACTATATGTTGATATTTTTACTTTTTATACACAGGTATTTGGCGCACTGGTTTTTTTTCACATTTAATAATCTTCTGGACTGTTATATTGTTGCTGAACCTTGCCTATCTGACCACTCTGCCTGTTTAACCCTTAAACTGCTGGATTGATATACTGCTGCTGAACCTTGCTTGTCTGACCACTCTGCCTGTTTAACCCTTAACTGCTGGACTGTTATATTGTTGCTGAACCTTGCCTGTCTGACCACTCTGCCTGTTTAACCTTAAACTGCTGGATTGATATACTGCTGCTGAACCTTGCTTGTCTGACCACTCTGCCTGTTTAACCCTTAACTGCTGGATTGATTTACTGTTGCCGATTCCTGCCTGACCATCCTAGTGGTTTACCCCTGAACTACCTTTCTCTGGTTTCCTGTCAGTTGCCGGCAAGGACTGTCCTGCCGGTGGTAAGTACCACTTATCTCACCTTGCAAACCTTATCTGCTCTGGGATATTCCCTATCCGGCTCGGTCTGATTAAGGAGTATCCCAAGAGCATTACATTATACTTGGGCCATGGAGCCAGATGAGGTGACACAAGCAGTTTATCTACAGGGACAGATGTTGGGAACCCATACTACACAGTTGCAGAATATAGATTCCAAGCTAGAGGCTATTACCGCTTAACTTTACTTACTAGTTATAGAGAGGAATACTGCTCCTGTTGTTATACCGCCAGTCTCTACTCCTAGTACTACGGCTTCTTCCACTGCTTCTGGAAGTAAACCACGGATACCATTGCCTGATAAATATGAAGGCACTACGGACTGCAGAGGTTTTCTTAACCAATGCAGGCTGCACTTCCGCAATTATCCTCACACCTTTCAGTCTCACCAGTCAAGGGTCACTTTTATCATTTCCTTACTGAAAGACAAGGCCCTAGCCTGGGTCTCTCCCCTTTTGGAACACAACGCTCCACTCCTGCATGATGCTGATGATTTCATTTCTGCATTATCTTCTGTCTTTGGGACTTCTGGCCGTAACTCTGCTGCAGAATTTTCTCTCCTGGACCTCCACCAGGGCAATAGAACTGTGGCACAATTTACCATCGAGTTTTGCACCTTGGCACTTAAAACCACTTGGGATGGCAGTGCTCTCAAAGCAGCCTTTAGGAGGGGTCTGCATGAATGCATCAAAGATGTACTCACTTATCGTGACATTCCTTCTTCTTTGGATGACTTTATATAGCTTTGTATCAGTCTGGACTCTCACTTCCAGGAGAGATAAGCCGAAAGAGAAAGACCAGGCTCCTTCGCCCCTGTCCTCCTATGTGTCCAGCTTCGGCAGTAACCTTTACCCCTTCAAAAGCGCCAGTTACCCCGGTGGACGAACCCATGGATCTCTCCTCCTTCAAACCTTCATAATCTGAAACACAGAGAAGAAGAGACTGAGACTGTGCTTTTATCGTGGGTCTAACACCCACCAACTAAAGAACTGTGACATTCAGCCGGGAAAAAAAAAATGCTTAGGGGATAACACTGGGGTACCTCTAAGCATGATCACTACTAAATCCCCTCATTCCACTCGGATTCTGGTACCTGTAACCCTTACCTTCCTTCAGAATACAGTTCACACTCAAGCCTTCATTGAATTAGGGGCAGCTGGAAACTTTCTGTATCACCGTTTTATGATCCAAGCTGGCTTGCCTCTTCTGCAGAAAAGACATTGTCTCAAAATAACTACTCTGGATGGAACCCCCCTTGGTTCAGGGTTGATCCATTTTGAGTAAGCGCCCCTGACCCTGACTGTGGGAGTCCTTCATACCAAACAGCTGCAGTTAGAGGCAATTTATTCCCCAGAACAGCCTGTCATCCTTGGTCTTCCTTGGCTTTGGGTACACAATCCACAGTTTGACTGGGCTGAAGGACAAATGGCCTCCTGGGATAACTCCTGCTTCCACTACTGCCTTGCTAAAGTCACTCCTCTGGCCCACATCCCCATATCCAGTATACAGACTCCTCCAAACCTTCCTGCAGTATATACAGACTTTGCAGATATGTTTGAGAAAAAAGCAGCCACCCCACCGTCTTTATGACTGCAAGATCGATCTCTTTCCCGGGACCCCAATTCCTAAACGGAGGACTTATCCCCTCTCCAAAAAAGAAACCAAATCCATGAAGGAGTACATCCAAGAGAACTTAGCTAAAGGTTTCATTCACCCTTCCTCCTCTACTGCTGGGGCAGGCTTCTTTTTCATCAGTAAGAAGGATGGTGGGCTCAGACCCTGCATCGACTACAGAGCCTTGAACAACATAACTATCAAGAATCGCTATCCCATTCCTTTGATCACCGAACTGTATGACTCACTCCAAGATGCTCGCTTCTTCAGCAAGCTGGATTTACGTGGGGCTTACAATCTGATTTGTATCTTTCCAGGCCACGAATGGAAGACCGCCTTCAACACAAAATCAGGGCATTACGAATACCTTGTAATGCCCATTGGGCTATGTAACGCCCCTGCAGTCTTCTAGGCATTTGTCAATTATGTCTTCCGTGACCTCCTCAATTGCACTGTCATTGTCTACCTTGATGACATCCTTATCGTCTATTCCACTATGGAGGAGCATCATAAGCACGTGAGACAGGTACTTCAACGTCTCAGGGACGATTTTTTAGTAGCCAAACTAGAAAAATGTGAGTTTGAACAAGTTCAGATCCAGTTCCTTGGCTATGTCATCTCTAAAGAAGTTTTTGTCATGGATCCTGCTAAACTCACTGCAGTTTTAGAGTGGCCACAACCTACAGGAATTGCAGAGATTCTTGGGGTTCTCCAGTTATTACCGCAAGTTTATAAAGAACTTTTCCCAAACAGTCGCTCCACTCCACTCACTGAACTGACAAAACGTAACAAAGATTGTCTTCTCTCATCTGAATAAAGCCTTGTTCTTTTCCCGCTTTAACTTTGTGGTCTCTTATCTTCCTGGGACCAAAAACAAGAAGGTAATGTAAGGAATACAGGATAGCGCCAAAGATAAAAGGACCTGGCTGTCACTAATGATTAACCCCTTCTAAGATAATCTAAATTATAAATGCAAAATGTTAGTGAGTGACAGCGTTAAAAACCATAGGTCAAAAAGCTTCTTATATATTCAGTGAGTTATTTGTAATATATGGTAGGTATAAATCTGTGATCATATACGAAAGAGAAAACTAAATAGAGATAAAAGGGATTATACAGAAAACATGGAGGGCTCACCAGTAGTAGAAACTGCTAAACTAAACACCACTACTCACCATGACACAGAACAACCTACCACGTCTTCATTTAGACCCAGAATAGACTCACACAGATCCACACTTAAGCCCACAAATGTACTTAGACAAAACACGAATAACTATAAGAAGTCAAATCACAACAAAGATAATTATCTCTATCACAACAGGAATTGGAATAAAAATAACACTCACAATTATTATAGAGATTGGAATGATGAACATAAATATGCAAACAAATCCACTTATGGCTATAGAAACACTAAAGATCATCAGACACATGAAAATCTTAATTATAATAGAGAAAGTAGACTATATGACACTCATCACCCAAATCAAAGAGAGCACCAGTATTGGAAAAATAAGAACACCAGAGAATATCAGTCAGATCACAGGTATAATCAAAGAAGATATACTAATAACCATTCTTCTAACCATGAACAAGAACGTCATCACTATAGATTTAATCCTAGATATGAAGATGCAGAAGTTTATTGGAAGGTCAGAACCCATAACAGATTCCAAATGTTAGATGAAGAAAAATGCCCTGATAGTGAGAATAATTTTTTAGAGTTGAGCCCTCAGAGACCAAAACCACCCATAGATCTAGAACAATAAGACTCACGCAGAAAAAGAACAAGAGAGGGAAACGGGGAGGGAGAAAGGGAAAGGGAACAGAAAAGATTGAGATAAAATCGAACAGTATTTTCAATTTAAGCAGTAAAACACTCAACAAAGATGAAGAGAGAATTCTAAACCTAGGTTTAAGTTTCACCCTCTCCACAAGATTAAATAAATGTAATACTCACTTTCATGTGAGTCCGTTTATAAGAAAGCTCAGATTAAAAAGATCCTTTATTAAGAATCCTATTGAGAGAAATTATTCTGAAATTAATCAACAAAAAACCCAACAGACTAAATTTAGACATTCAGAACTTAAATGTAAATCAGTAAATGATAAAGGCCAAAACCTTGAATTATTTGAAAAATTAGTTCAAAAAGATAAAAAAAAATCTAATTTTAAAAATAAAAATAAGATATCCAACAATCTCACTCAGCGTGAAAGATCAGTATTAAAAGGTTTACAAGAGAACAAAGATGTGGTTATAAAACCAGCAGATAAGGGAGGAGGGGTAGTTATTATGGATAGGATAAATTAAGCTATGAGACTTTGAGACTATGACAAAGAGACCTATAAAGAATTAAAAATGGATCCCACCAAAAAGTTTCTGTCTAGATTAATCACTATCCTTGATGAAGCAAAATCGATAGGTATCCTTACTGATAAAGAATTCAACTATCTGAAACCTACATTTCCAAAAATTCCAATATTCTACCTGTTACCCAAAATTCACAAAGACATCATTAATCCCCCTGGAAGGCCCAGTATATCGGGCATTAACTCCATTACAGCGAATCTTTCCCAATACATCAATGGTTTCTTACAATATTATGTGAAAGAATTACCATCTTACCTAAAAGATACTAGAGACATCTTACATTGCTTAAATTAATTTATATGGGATAACCAATATATACTTGTATTCTGCGATGTCTCTTCATTTTATACAAGTATCAATCATGAACTAGGCCTCCAAGCCATTAAATTCTATTTAGATAAGGATCACACCTTATTAAAGGAACAAAAATAATTTATCCTTAAGAGCATCTGGTTTATTTTGGAACAGAACTATTTTTCATTTGAGAAATATTTATTTCTGCAATTGAAAGGAACCGCTATGGGCACAAGATTCGCACCCAGCTATGCCAATCTATTTATGGGTCATTTATGGGTCATTGGGAGGAATCCTTTTTCCCTGAGCTGGGTGCCAATCTTGTGCTCTATAAGAGATATATAGACGATCTGATTCTGGTTTGTAAGGGTACAGAAGAAGATCTTCTCACATTACTTACAGATATGAACAAGAACCAAATAGGTCTACAATTCACATATACCCATAGCCGAGCAAAAATCACCTTTTTAGATCTAGATATAGAGATTAAAGAAGAAGAATTAGTAACCTCTACCCATTTTAAAAAAGTAAATGCGAACAATCTGATCCATTATAAACGTTGCCACTTACAAAGCTCACAAAGATTGAAATGAAGATCAGTGGAAAAGAGTATTATGGAGTGACAAATCCAAGTTTGACATTTTTAGGTCCAATTGTCTACAATATGTAAGAAGAAGAGTTGGAGTGAGATTGAACATTGAATGCTTGCGGCCTTCAGTGAAACATGATGGAGGGTCTGTCCCGGTTTGGGGCTGCATCTCTGCCAGTGGTGTTAGCAATATGGTATGAATTGATGGGATCAGGAATACTGAAAAGTACAGACAGGTTTTAATTCATCATGCCATTCCTTCTGGAAAGCACCTGATTAGGAATGGTTTTATTTTTCAGCATGATCCCAAGCACACTGTTAATGTAGTGAAATCATATTTGGAGAGAAATATAGCTGTTAAAACACTGACAGTTATGGACTGGTCTCCACAGAGTCCAGACCTGAATATTACAGAGGCAGTATGGGATCAACTGGACAGAGAAAGAAATAAAAACTTAAATCTAAAGAAGAACTCTGGGAAGTGCTGAAAGAAGCCTGGTATAATATAGCAGAAGATTACTTTCAGAAAACTTTAGGACAGTCTCCCCAAAAGAGTTCAAAATGTAATTAGTGCCAAGGGAGGTCACACTAAATACTGACTTGTGCCTGAAGAAGCCATTTTGTTCTGAAAATTTTATTTTTTTATATTTTGCGTACATATTTCCTGTTTCTATCTTAATAAAGAGACTGAAAAATAAATATGGATTGTCATAAAAAGTTTGCTAAAACAACAAATACAGTGGTGGCCTAATACTTTTGCACAGTAGTGTGTGTGTGTATAATCATACACCTATGAGCCCTTTCCACTCAAATATCTGAAAACAATAACAGTTATTTTCAATCAATATTAATATTTAATAATGTGTTTTAGTGTGTTTTTACTGTAAACATTTTACATTTAAATTTTCTTCACAATAAGGGAAAATGTTCTATGTATTTTTAAATATATATTCCTATATATACATGTATATACAGGTGGCCCTCGGTTTACGCTGGTTCAATTTACGCCGTTTCAGAATAACAACCTTTTTTTTCAGTCATGTGACTGCTATTGAAATGCATTGAAAAACATTGCACTAATTAAAATAGCCAGTAGGTGGAGCTGTCTGCTTGTGTTTCAGCAAAGTTAAGCCTGTGTACACAGATTAGACCAGACGTATCGAGCAACAAGTTCTAGCAGGCACTTCCCGGTATCTTCCTGTCCAGCAGCTTGAGGTGTGGGTGCCTAACTGCCTATTAATCACTGCAGATTGAAATGCATAGAATAGGTGCAGACCCAATCTTATCTAACATGCTAACAATGCAGAAAAATGACTGCAGAAAAATGCAAGTAAAAAAATGTTTTTGTTTATTAAACTTAGTTTGATAATGATGCAGTTTGTTGTGTGATTATTTAAATAGGTGCTGTTAGCAAATGTTTTTGTTCATTAAACTTAGTTTAATTGTATATTGTGTTGTGTGATTATTTAATCCTTTTTATAATGCTGTTTAGCATTTAAAGTCTTCATTTCAAAGCTTTAAAAATAATGTATTATAGGTTACTTATGTCAATTTTGAGAGGGGCCTGGAACCTAACTCCCTCACTTCTCATTGACTTACATTATAAACTGGGTTTCAATTTACAATGGTTTCAACTTACAACCATTCCTTCTGGAACCTAACCCCGGCGTAAACTGAGGGCTACCTGTAGTGCATAGGAATATATATATATATATATATATATATATATATATATATATATATATATATATATATATATATATATTTATTTTTTATTATTTATTTTTTTAAATAATAATCGTATGTATAGAAATATATTTTTCTATGTGGAAAACATTGGAATGTAACATATTCATAATTAATGTAAGGTATAGCGCACTTGGTTAAACGCAGTCGGATTAGTGCACAAGGTGGTCGTTTTTTGGTTTTTTTTGCACCCTCCATTAAAGTCTATGGGGAAAAGTTAGTTTTACAGTTGCAGAACAATGTTAGAGAACTGTCACTACCAGTTGCAGGTCACAAGCTTCTAATAGATTGAGAGCAGCTCCTGTGTAACAGGAATGCTGTTACTTTCAATGGGAGCCAATAAGACATAAAGCAACAGTAGTTGTATTATCGCTTTAGGTTTGATAGAACTGCTTTTAAGTGCACATAACTCAAGGCAAAGTATCATATTATTTAGCAATTAGAAATGTAATTAATACCACCATATGCTTCTGTTGTGATCTTCTAAATAAAAGCCCTTTTGCCAAATTCGGTTGAGTCTACATTGCTAATTTTAAAATGGAGCTGAAAAACATATTATATTTGGCTGGTGTAAACTACTTCCTTTGCAGCTTCCTGTTGCCGGTTTACATATTTATGTATGTATATGTTTTAATATATTTTATTTTAATTATATATTCTTGTTTATAGGTACCTCTTATATACAAAATATCAGAGAACATACTATTCATATGTTTGTTTTGTTTCTTTATGTGTGCCTGTGTTTTAGATGGTTTAAAAGTGTTATACTAATTTTAAAGGGCATTCTGCTCCTTTATTTTTAGTAGAGTTAGTAACAAGCCGTTAATCAGCTCAGTGAAATCAAATGTATTGTTTTTTCATCTCCTAATCAATGTGAGGTGAAAACAACCTTTTTAAGACATTTTGAAAACCCAACACTGGGTGCGATTACATATACGGCGCAGGCTTCGGCGCAAGCGTAAAAACTCGCACCACCTGTAATTTCACCTCACACATTGGGGTATTACATATACGGCACCGTTAGAGGCTAGACTGGCGTAAGTAGGACAAACTGGCGATCTTCAGAAATGTGCGCAAATACACATTTCTGTCGTAGCAAGTAGCTTACGCCAGTATGGTAAGTAGGACAAACTGGCGATCTTCAGAAATGTGCGCAAATACACATTTCTGTCGTAGCAAGTAGCTTACGCCAGTATGTCCATGGAAAGTGTCAATAAAGAGTAGTTTTATGCAAATGAGGATAACACGCGTAAAAACGAAACCGGAATTAAACTAAAAATGTGACACGTAATTACGCTATTCAAATTCATATATAAACCCAAAAGCAGCTGCCATTTTCTTCAGTGTGTTTGGATTGATTGTTGAGCTACAGCACACTGCCCAGGAGTGGAGGATTAGTGAGAGTAGAGAGAGAGGCGCAAACAGAATAGTTAGTTAGGTCGCATTGTGGATTGAGTAAGCTTGTACACTTACACATATTCTGACATATTGCATACATACATACATATACAAATACACCACACATATTTTTGCTTAGTTTTACAGTGTGATAGGCTGAGTATTTGATTGTGATTGTGTGCAATTGAACTGGGAGTGAGTGAGAGTGTGTTTAGTGTGATTAGTGTGAGGATGGCAGGGAGAGGTAGGGAGGATTGGAAGAGGGGAGAGGGGAGGAGTGGCAGGGGGATGAGTATTGGAGAGGACAGGAGGAGCAGTGGGGTCCCCATCAGGGAGTAAGTGGAGAGGGGAGAGGGAAAGCCAGAAGGGATGATTGGAGGGGAGATGTCCGAGAACCCCAGAGAGCAGGCACATCCAGGAGAGGGACAGAGGGTGCACATGGGGATAGAAGGGGGAGGAGGGAGAGGATAGGGAGGAACCCACACTGCCAGGGACATCACGGGGAGGAAGCCAAGTGCCATGAAGGATGAGAGGCTGAGATGTCCCAACTTCTCATTTGCTGAAAATGTTGCTGAAGGACTGTAGAGGGCTTGAAAAAGAGGTGGAATGACTGCAAGAGGCAGATCAAAGAAAAGATGGGGCAGGAAGCTGTCCACCAGAAGGTGGCCCAGCCCTGGACATAGAGTACAACACCTGGCAGAAGATGATACACAGGTCCCTGAGTATCACAGCAGTCCATGGACTTCCAGGGGCTCATGACTCAGGGGCTCCATCACAGCACATCATGCTGGTGAGTAACATCCCACACAGCTGTATTATATGTAGTTGCGATACAACATCCTTTAATATCACACATTCATGTACGCGATGAGGAGCATGGTATTTGGCATACTAACAAAAACATCTACAATTATATTTGATATTACTGCTACATAACACAATGCAATTTATGATATGAGGTGGAATAGTGCTATACTAACATGTTTTATATTAACACGGGCCACAAGCCACATGTAGAGTTTTCATTAAATGGACACTATAGCCATCCCAATACTTTTAGCTCAATAAAGCAGGTTCTGTGCCTAGATCAGGCTAAAGCAAATTGTGTCACAGATTGCGGATGCAGATGGACAATAGATGGAGAGAACAAAATCAACTCTTGGGTGTGTTGGTTGAGCACTTTACACACCAGCAGGACACTGCCTCCAGCCTATCATCTGTGGCCAGCACACCAGCAGAAACCCCAGAATCGGCTAAAACCAGGAGAACAAGAAAATCCACTACAGGCACCTCAGCTCAGTCATCCAAGAAGCCAAAAAATAAATATATATTATTATAGTTCCCCATAAACATTGTTCTTTGTTATTTACCATGTAATTGTCATACATATCCATGTGAGGTGTGTTTTATTACACCAATATTGTTAAAACATGATAATATGACCTGTGTTGAAATTGCAAAAAAAAAACAGGTGAGATTATCATGTTTATGACATTTTCATGTACTATAACTGACATCACATAGTTGTGTATGAAGGGTACATATAGTAATATTCACTTATAAGATGCAAATCAATGTTTCTCATATCCAATATAAATTGACACATGGGTATATATATAAATAATAATTTGGTATTTTCAGAAGGTGTGAACATAAGGTATAAACATCCATTTCCATTCTTAATAATGATACTCTAATAATCATCATGACCTAAACATGAATTAAACAATGAGACATTTTCAGTAATTAGGGTAGTTAACGGAAGGGGGGTGGGATGTAGTAGTTTCACTTACATGTAATGGAAATCTGCAGTATGTAATTCTGCAAGACATGATATATACACATGCAATGGTTGGTGGGGTACAGTCAAACATCATAATACATGCGAATGTTACGGTTTACTGTGCTTATGAACAAGTAACTTACAGGTGAAGTATTCACGGATGACAAAGTCCCTCACTTCATTCCCCCTTAGGGTCTCCCTGTCCACATCCTCAGGTACAGGAACCAGCTGCTGATCTTGCACTGGTGCAATGTCCACCAATATACGTGTGTCCACAGTAATGTTGTGTAGAATACAACATGCATTGACAATGGAACACACTTTGTTGGGGTTATACTGTAAAGCTCCGCCTGTCAAATCAAGACACCTAAATCTGGTTTTGAGTAGGCCAAAGCTCCTTTCTATGACATTTCTGGTACATATGTGGGCCTCCTGATACCTGAGTTGTGGCTCTGTAAGGTGGTGTGCCAATGGGGTTAACATCCATGGTCTGCAGCCGTACCCTGCGTCACCTGTCATGTTACATATGTTACTATGTATTCTGATTACTACAGGTTCATCATGTGCTTAAAGGGACATAACGGATTTAATTTAAAAGATATATTTTTCAAGAACATTAAATTGGTGCATTGTAAGCAATATACTTTGATTACAGGATTAGTCTAGACAAAATTATATTTTCATGATTCAGATAGAACATGCAATTTTAATCAACTTTATAATTTACTTCTATTATCTAATTTGCTCCATTCTCTTGATATAATTTGCTGAGAAGCATATCTGATATGCTCAGTAGCTGCTGATTGGTGGCTAGACATAGATGCCTCGTGTGATTGGCTCATCTATGTGCATTGCAATTTCTTAAACAAAGGATATCTAAAGAATGAAGCAAATTAGATAATAGAAGTAAATTGTAATGTTGTTTAAAATTGTAATCTCTATCTGAAACATGACATAATTATTTTGTGTTTAATGTTCCTTTAAGAGCAAAATACAGACAGAATTAAGGTAGTGCATACACACCAAGCAGCCAACCTCCTGAGAGTGTTCCAGAATCAAAAAGCTGGAATAAGGAGGTCTGGCGCAGGATGTAGGAATCATGGGCACTCCCTGGAAAGCCTGCATTCACCTGTGTGAATTTCAGAGTGGTAATCACAGACCATCTGGCAATTCAAGGATTAAAACCCTTTCCTATTGATATAGAGGAATGGCTCCTCGTGTGGGGCCACGATATGCACATGTGTGCAATCAATTGCCCCCATGACATTGGGAATACCCCCCAGTCGATAGAAGCCTCCCTGGGGGTTACGGGGGAAATGAATGTATCGCTGTGTCTGGTTATCTAGAGCAGTCAAAACCTCCCCTAGGAGCCTGGAGAAGGTGGACTGCACTAGGACACAAAGCCCTCTGTTGACTGGAATGAGCTAGATGCCAGGAAGTGCACAACACACAACAGCTTCTGCATACCAGTCAGAGCTCGGTTCCTATTCGCTTGAGGGTCAATATTATCCTTCAAGACCTTATATAGGTCAATGAGGCTTGCAGAAGTCAAGCAATACTTTTCCCTGACCTCCTCCTCTGTCAATCCAAAAAGGTGAGCCTAACCCTGTGGATCCTTGGTGCCCTTGCTCTTCCCCTCTGCTGATACCAACGTCTTATATGCCCTGCCGGCCTATGACAAGCTGCAGCAACAACAGCAGCAGCAGGGGAAGCACCAGGAACAGGGACAGCAGCAGGAGGAGCAGAAACAACAGCAGCAGGGATGGCTCAGTACCATGGCCAGGGACCTCAGCAGCAAGTAGATAAGCTGCAGCAACTATATCGGCAGCAGGGAGAGCATCCCCAGCAGCAGCAGGTATATCCTCCACAGCAGCACCAGGTATATCCTCCACAACAGAGGCTTGTAGGCCTTCTAGTACCCCTTGTGCCCCATAATGCTGTCTGCATAGATATTGCAGGTAAAGCAGGGGAAACATGGTGGCTAATGAGGATGTGCATTGTCAGGTGTTTTAAGACTGCAAGTTAAAGGTTGTGCTTTTTGTGATTGGTTTGATACACTTGCAGAGGGAGGATACTGTTTGGCTAATGAGGGTGTTGCGCATTGTCAGGTGTGTTAAGGCTGCAGGTGAGAGGTTGTGCTGTTTGTGATTGGTTTGACACACTTGCAGAGGGATGATACTGTTTGGCTAATGAGGGTGTTGTGCAGTGTCAGGTGTGTTAAGGCTGCAGGTGAGAGGTTGTGCCATTTGTGATTGGCTTGACACACTTGCAGAGGGAGGATACTGTTTGGCTAATGAGGGTGTTGTGCATTGTCAGGTGTGTTAAGGCTGCAGGTGTGAGGTTGTGCTGTTTGTGATTGGTTTGACACACTTGTAGATACTACTGTTTGTAATAATAAAGTGCTTAGAGGAGGTTTAACTGTTTGAGATTTGCGGCTGATATGTATGTGATTACGCATGCATTAGGTGTTTGTTAGGCCTTCAAGGGAGTTACGGTGCTTTTATAGTCAGTGCAAGGGTTGCTGCGCCTGCAATGTGTGGCGAGATGAGAATGAAGTAGATTTTCTGAATTCTGCGTGTGTAAGTCCTTACGCTGTATATTGGATACTGAACTGCGCGGCAGTTCTATGTTAGTCTATGGGAGAAAAAAAATGCGGCCGACGGGTAAATATACACGCGTAACTTGAATGCTACGCCATATATGTAATACCAAAGCCACTTAAAAACCGGCGTTTCCGGCTTTTGCGGGCGACGCCGCATATGTAATGGGGCCCATTGTTCTAAACTGACACAGTGATGTCATATTTTTTGGCTGCAGTTTTAACAGCTATTGCATGGATAAAAACTTTTTCACCAACAAATTAAATGCAAAAAAATGATTTAACTATAAATTTCAAATACTTTGTTTTATTTCACTTACTTTTTATATTTGTAATATGTAAAATACCACTCAAATATGTGTTTTCAAAAGCAAGATTATTCCATAGCCCTTCAATGACAATTTGCTTTAAGATAATGACCGTATTAGATTGTTTTTCAAAACTGAAGATATTTGCCTACAGAAGGGCAAGCACTCTGCCCTTGTCATGACAGGAAGCCCTTGTGTACTTGAGCACTATAAAAATCCATTGCCAGATTGATTGAATTCCCTGTGAGAGCTGCAATGACATTTATTTACCATTTCAACATACTAGTTCTATTAAGTCATATCTGGAGTTGGTTTTGTTTTCTGTGACCTTCAATCATTTCTTTCAGGGTCTGCTTAACGTAGAAGTTAAAGGGCCTGCTCTCCCCCTAGTAAGCTTTGTCTATCACTATGTGTGGGGGGATAAGAAATGAGCCTGAGATGCTATCTGGGGAGGAGGCAGAAGGTTTTCCACGAAGCACTATAAAGGGGGGCTTTCTATGAAAACACATTATTGTGTTTCAGATGCAGAGCTCTTTCCTTTTACAGTGATATGCACAATACCATCCTCTAGCACTGAGCTGGTGGCACGTAGGCAAGCAAATATAAAGATATATCACAAAAGATTGCATTTCTACTGCTGTGTTTATAAATAGTTAAATGTTTCTAGGCTCAGCTGGAGGGTAAAGGCAGTACGAAGAGATATTTGACAAATTCCAGTGCACAGCAATAGATACATCACTGAGCATTGCCCTTTTCCTTTTCAATCTCTGTGCGCTTCAGTTCAATGGACAAGATGGATTCCACAATGAAGTGACCCAAGTGAAGCCTCACTGACAAGATATAGGCACAGTTAAAAGGTTCCTGTGCATCTGATGCTATAATACAACAGTGTTAATAAGCTATTACTGAACACATTTACCTATATTCAGATACAGTGAGGAATATTTAGACACTAAACACAATAGTAATGCCTATTAAAGTCTTTTTTTATTTGTTGCATTTAATAGTAGATATTTTAAAATACAAGCAGGGGCCTATGAAGGGACAACATGGATGGGTCATATGACACCTCTTGTTAATAGTTTTGGAATTGATACAGGAGACTATGGTTTTTGTATGGATGATTTTTTTTTAGTGTAACTGCACCACATCCCAAGATACCTTGGTGTCCAACACTCATGTGATGTTTTATTTGCCTCAGACTAAGGATGAATCTTTAAATAACAAGGTTCCAGGTGTGATTTGAGTGCTATAATGGTCATTATTAAAGGGGCAGTGTACTTTCAACGTGTTCTACTAATATGTTTCAAATTACTTGTTATAGCAGCCCCAAGGTATAAAATGTATGGGTAATGGTTCCTTTAGATTTATTGTTGGATATGAAATTGCTCTGTTTGCCTATTAGGAGAACAGATATTATTATAATGTATGCTGTTGGACTTCAGATATCTAGACTGCACTCACTTCTCCCAGTAGACTTGAAAAAAAAAAATCTAACACCTAAATAGAAAATGTTCTATTTATTTTGAAATATATATATAGATAGATATATATATATAATCTGATGTATTTCTGTAAAATATATATCAATACACACACACACACAGTATATATAAGAAACAGCCAGGGTCGATTTGCACTCACATCTCAAAGAAGGGATATTTTGGCTCCGAAACGTCACTATAGTAAATATCACAATTGACACAGGTCGAGTGAGTGCGGATCTTTACTATATTGAATATATATAGATAGATAGATAGATAGATAGATAGATAGATAGATATACAGGGAGTGCAGAATTATTAGGCAAATGAGTATTTTGACCACATCATCCTCTTTATGCATGTTGCCTTACTCCAAGCTGAATAGGCTCGAAAGCCTACTACCAATTAAGCATATTAGGTGATGTGCATCTCTGTAATGAGAAGGGGTGTGGTCTAATGACATCAACACCCTATATCAGGTGTGCATAATTATTAGGCAACTTCCTTTCCTTTGGCAAAATGGGTCAAAAGAAGGACTTGACAGGCTCAGAAAAGTAAAAAATAGTGAGATATCTTGCAGAGGGATGCAGCACTCTTAAAATTGCAAAGCTTCTGAAGTGTGATCATCGAACAATCAAGCGTTTCATTCAAAATAGTCAACAGGGTCGCAAGAAGCGTGTGGAAAACCAAGGCGCAAAATAACTGCCCATGAACTGAGAAAAGTCAAGCGTGCAGCTGCCAAGATGCCACTTGCCACCAGTTTGGCCATATTTCAGAGCTGCAACATCACTGGAGTGCCCAAAAGCACAAGGTGTGCAATACTCAGAGACATGGCCAAGGTAAGAAAGGCTGAAAGACGACCACCACTGAACAAGACACACAAGCTGAAACGTCAAGACTGGGCCAAGAAATATCTCAAGACTGATTTTTCTAAGGTTTTATGGACTGATGAAATGAGAGTGAGTCTTGATGGGCCAGATGGATGGGCCCGTGGCTGGATTGGTAAAGGGCAGAGAGCTCCAGTCCGACTCAGACGCCAACAAGGTGGAGGTGGAGTACTGGTTTGGGCTGGTATCATCAAAGATGAGCTTGTGGGGCCTTTTCGGGTTGAGGATGGAGTCAAGCTCAACTCCCAGTCCTACTGCCAGTTTCTGGAAGACACTTCTTCAAGCAGTGGTACAGGAAGAAGTCTGCATCCTTCAAGAAAAACATGATTTTCATGCAGGACAATGCTCCATCACATGCATCCAAGTACTCCACAGCGTGGCTGGCAAGAAAGGGTATAAAAGAAGAAAATCTAATGACATGGCCTCCTTGTTCACCTGATCTGAACCCCATTGAGAACCTGTGGTCCATCATCAAATGTGAGATTTACAAGGAGGGAAAACAGTACACCTCTCTGAACAGTGTCTGGGAGGCTGTGGTTGCTGCTGCACGCAATGTTGATGGTGAACAGATCAAAACACTGACAGAATCCATGGATGGCAGGCTTTTGAGTGTCCTTGCAAAGAAAGGTGGCTATATTGGTCACTGATTTGTTTTTGTTTTGTTTTTGAATGTCAGAAATGTATATTTGTGAATGTTGAGCTGTTATATTGGTTTCACTGGTAAAAATAAATAATTGAAATAGGTATATATTTGTTTTTTGTTAAGTTGCCTAATAATTATGCACAGTAATAGTCACCTGCACACACAGATATCCCCCTAAAATAGCTATAACTAAAAACAAACTAAAAACTACTTCCAAAACTATTCAGCTTTGATATTAATTCGTTTTTTTGGGTTCATTGAGAACATGGTTGTTGTTCAATAATAAAATTAATCCTCAAAAATACAACTTGACTAATAATTCTGCACTCCCTGTAAATAGGAATATATATTTAAAAATATATGGAACATTTTCTCCTATGTGAAGAACATTGGAATGTAAAAAATTTACATTACATACACAGTAAAACACATTATTTAATATTGAAATTGAATACAAATGATTTTTCAGATTTTCAGGTATTTGACTGGAAAGGGCTCTGAAGCATATATGTGTGTATACATGTCTATATATGTATGTATATACATATATTCACATATAAACACATAAATACACATGTTCACACATATATACATACATAATTTTATATTTATTTGAATATTTTTTATTATATATATATATATATATATATATATATATATATATATATATATATATATATATATATATATATATAGTGTATGAATAAGTGTAACACTTTATTTTAATTTATTTATGTTGTGTTTGGTGAAACTTTATATTTAGTCCTAATCCTTTATGTAAGGTCTTCAGTCATGCTATCCCAACGAGTGCAAATTTAGTTTGCGCTTGTGCGGTCGGATTTACTTTTAACTTATAATATGAGGGCAAGATTTTTCAATATTGCATGTGCACTAACGTTAGCTCACCACTTGTAATCTAGCCCAAAAACAGTTATTTCAAATGACAAATTATCGCCTAGATTCCGAGTTTGGCGTTAGCCTTAAAAAGCAGCGTTGAGAGGTCTCAACGCTGCTTTTTAACGCCCGCTGGTATTACGAGTTTGACAGGTACAGGTGTACTGCTCACTTTTTTTCCGCGTCTCGAGGCTACCGCAAATCCCCTTACGTCAATTGCGTATCCTATATTTTCTATGGGACTTGCCTAACTCTGGTATTACGAGTCTTTGAAGAAGTGAGCAGGAAAACCCTCTCCTGTCAAGACTTCTACCGCATTTAAAAGTCAGTAGTTAAGAGTTTTATGGGCTAACGCCGGAACATAAAACTCTTAACTAAAGTGCTAAAAGTACACTAACACCCATAAACTACCTATTAACCCCTAAACCAAGGCCCCCCACATCGCAAACACTATAATAAAAAAATGTAACCCCTAATCTGCCGACCGGACATCGCCGCCACCTACATTATACTTATGAACCCCTAATCTGCTGCCCCTAACATTGCCGACACCTACATTATATTTCTTAACCCCTAATCTGCCGCCCCCAACGTCGCCGCCACCTACCTACAATTATTAACCCTTAATCTGACGACTGGACATCGCCGCCACTTTAATAAATGTATTAACTCCTAAACCGCCGCACTCCCACCTCGCAAACACTAGTTAAATTTTATTAACCCCTAATCTGCCTGCCTGCCCTAACATCGCCAACACCTACTTACATTTATTAACCCCTAATCTGCCACCCCCAATGTCACCGCTACTATATTAAAGGTATTAACCCCTAAACCTAAGTCTAAACCTAACCCTAACACCCCCCTAACTTAAATATAATTTAAATTAAACTAAATAATTTTAACAAAATAAAATAAATAAATAAATTATTTCTATATAAAGCTAAATACATACCGATAAAATAAACCCTAAGCTAGCTACAATATAACTAATAGTTACATTGTAGCTAGTTTAGGATTTATTTTTATTTTACAGGCAACTTTGTATTTATTTTAACTAGGTACAATAGTTATTAAATAGTTAATAACTATTTAATAACTACCTAGCTAAAATAAGTACAAAATTACCTGTAAAATAAATCCTAACCTAAGTTACAATTACATCTAACACTTCACTATCATTAAATAAATTACCTAAACTACCTACAATTAATTACAATTAAATTCAAAAAACTAAATTACGGAAAAAAAAACAAACACTAAATTACAGAAAAAAATACAAGAAGTTTAAACTAATTACACCTAATCTAAGCGCCCTAATAAAATAAAAAAGCCCCCCCAAAATAATAAAATGCCCTACCCTATACTAAATTACAAATAGCCCTTTAAAGGGCCTTTTGAGGGCATTGCCCCAAAGTAATCAGCTCTTTTACCTGTAAAAAAAAAATACAATACCCCCAACAGTACAACCCACTACCCACACACTCCTACTCTAAAACCCACCAAATACCCCCTTAAAAAAACCTAACACTACCCCACTGAAGATCACCTTACCTTGAGCCGTCTTCACCCAGCCGGGCACAAGTGGTCATCCGATCCGGCCAGAAGTCTTCATCTGATGGGGCAAAAGAGGACATCCAGACCGGCAAAAGTCTTCATCCTATCCGGGCAGAAGAGGACATCCGGACCGGGAGAAGGCTTCATCCAAGCGGCATCTTCTATCTTCTTCCATCCGACGAGGAGCGACTCCATCTTGAAGACATCCGGCGCGGAGCATCCTTCCAGCATGACGACTAACAACGAATGACGGTTCCTTTAAATGATGTCATCCAAGATGGCGTCCCTCGAATTCCGATTGGCTGATAAGATTCTATCAGCCAATCGGAATTAAGGTAGGAAAAATCCGATAGGCTGATGCAATCAGCCAATCGGATTGAAGTTCAATCCGATTGGCTGATTGGATCAGCCAATAGAATGCGAGGTCAATTCTATTGGCTGATCCAATCAGCCAATCGGATTGAACTTCAATCAGATTGGCTGATTAAATCAACCAATCAGATTTTTCCTACCTTAATTCCAATTGGCTGATAGAATCCTAACAGCCAATCGGAATTCGAGGGACGCCATCTTGGATGACATCATTTAAAGGAACCGTCATTCGTTGTTAGTCGTCATGCTGGAAGGATGCTCCGCGCCGGATGTCTTCAAGATGGAGTTGCTCCTCGTCGGATGGAAGAAGATAGAAGATGCCGCTTGGATGAAGCCTTCTCCTGGTCCACGGCTCAAGGTAGGGTGATTTTCAATGGAGTAGTGTTAGGTTTTTTAAGGGGGTATTGGGTTGGTTTTAGAGTAGGGGTGTGTTTTGTAATGTTGGGGGGTCTTGTATTTTTTTTTTACAGGTAAAAACAGAATTTATGTTTACCTGATAAATTACTTTCTCCAACGGTGTGTCCGGTCCACGGCGTCATCCTTACTTGTGGGATATTCTCTTCCCCAACAGGAAATGGCAAAGAGCCCAGCAAAGCTGGTCACATGATCCCTCCTAGGCTCCGCCTACCCCAGTCATTCGACCGACGTAAAGGAGGAATATTTGCATAGGAGAAATCATATGATACCGTGGTGACTGTAGTTAAAGAAAATAAATTATCAGACCTGATTAAAAAACCAGGGCGGGCCGTGGACCGGACACACCGTTGGAGAAAGTAATTTATCAGGTAAACATAAATTCTGTTTTCTCCAACATAGGTGTGTCCGGTCCACGGCGTCATCCTTACTTGTGGGAACCAATACCAAAGCTTTAGGACACGGATGAAGGGAGGGAGCAAATCAGGTCACCTAGATGGAAGGCACCACGGTTTGCAAAACCTTTCTCCCAAAAATAGCCTCAGAAGAAGCAAAAGTATCAAATTTGTAAAATTTAGTAAAAGTGTGCAGTGAAGACCAAGTTGCTGCCTTACATATCTGATCAACAGAAGCCTCGTTCTTGAAGGCCCATGTGGAAGCCACAGCCCTAGTGGAATGAGCTGTGATTCTTTCAGGAGGCTGCCGTCCGGCAGTCTCGTAAGCCAATCTGATGATGCTTTTAAGCCAAAAAGAGAGAGAGGTAGAAGTTGCTTTTTGACCTCTCCTTTTACCAGAATAAACAACAAACAAGGAAGATGTTTGTCTAAAATCCTTTGTAGCATCTAAATAGAATTTTAGAGCACGCACTACATCCAAATTGTGCAACAAACGTTCCTTCTTTGAAACTGGATTCGGACACAAAGAAGGCACGACTATCTCCTGGTTAATGTTTTTGTTAGAAACAACTTTCGGAAGAAAACCAGGTTTAGTACGCAAAACCACCTTATCTGCATGAAACACCAGATAAGGAGGAGAACACTGCAGAGCAGATAATTCTGAAACTCTTCTAGCAGAAGAAATTGCAACCAAAAACAAAACTTTCCAAGATAATAACTTAATATCAACGGAATGTAAGGGTCCAAACGGAACCCCCTGAAGAACTGAAAGAACTAAATTGAGACTCCAAGGAGGAGTCAAAGGTTTGTAAACAGGCTTGATTCTAACCAGAGCCTGAACAAAGGCTTGAACATCTGGCACAGCTGCCAGCTTTTTGTGAAGTAACACAGACAAGGCAGAAATCTGTCCCTTCAAAGAACTTGCAGATAATCCTTTCTCCAAACCTTCTTGAAGAAAGGATAGAATCTTAGGAATTTTTATCTTGTCCCAAGGGAATCCTTTAGATTCACACCAACAGATATATTTTTTCCATATTTTATGGTAGATTTTTCTAGTTACAGGCTTTCTGGCCTGAACAAGAGTATCAATGACAGAATCTGAGAACCCTCGCTTTGATAAGATCAAGCGTTCAATCTCCAAGCAGTCAGTTGGAGTGAGACCAGATTCGGATGTTCGAACGGACCTTGAACAAGAAGGTCTCGTCTCAAAGGTAGCTTCCATGGTGGAGCCGATGACATATTCACCAGGTCTGCATACCAAGTCCTGCGTGGCCACGCAGGAGCTATCAAGATCACCGATGCCCTCTCCTGATTGATCCTGGCTACCAGCCTGGGGATGAGAGGAAACGGCGGGAATACATAAGCTAGTTTGAAGGTCCAAGGTGCTACTAGTGCATCTACTAGAGTCGCCTTGGGATCCCTGGATCTGGACCCGTAGCAAGGAACCTTGAAGTTCTGACGAGAGGCCATCAGATCCATGTCTGGAATGCCCCACAATTGAGTAATTTGGACAAAGATTTCCGGATGGAGTTCCCACTCCCCCGGATGAAATGTCTGACGACTCAGAAAATCCGCTTCCCAATTTTCCACTCCTGGGATGTGGATTGCAGACAAGTGGCAGGAGTGAGTCTCCGCCCATTGAATGATTTTGGTCACTTCTTCCATCGCCAGGGAACTCCTTGTTCCCCCCTGATGGTTGATGTACGCAACAGTCGTCATGTTGTCTGATTGAAACCGTATGAACTTGGCCTTTGCTAGCTGAGGCCAAGCCTTGAGAGCATTGAATATCGCTCTCAGTTCCAGAATATTTATCGGGAGAAGAGATTCTTCCCGAGACCAAAGACCCTGAGCTTTCAGGGGTCCCCAGACCGCGCCCCAGCCCACCAGACTGGCGTCGGTCGTGACAATGACCCACTCTGGTCTGCGGAAGCTCATCCCCTGTGACAGGTTGTCCAGGGACAGCCACCAACGGAGTGAATCTCTGGTCCTCTGATCTACTTGTATCGTCGGAGACAAGTCTGTATAGTCCCCATTCCACTGACTGAGCATGCACAGTTGTAATGGTCTTAGATGAATTCGCGCAAAAGGAACTATGTCCATTGCCGCTACCATCAAACCTATTACTTCCATGCACTGCGCTATGGAAGGAAGAGGAACAGAATGAAGTATTTGACAAGAGTTTAGAAGTTTTGATTTTCTGGCCTCTGTCAGAAAAATCCTCATTTCTAAGGAGTCTATTATTGTTCCCAAGAAGGGAACCCTTGTTGACGGAGATAGAGAACTTTTTTCTACGTTCACTTTCCACCCGTGAGATCTGAGAAAGGCCAGGACAATGTCCGTGTGAGCCTTTGCTTGTGGAAGGGACGACGCTTGAATCAGTATGTCGTCCAAGTAAGGTACTACTGCAATGCCCCTTGGTCTTAGCACCGCTAGAAGGGACCCTAGTACCTTTGTGAAAATTCTTGGAGCAGTGGCTAATCCGAACGGAAGTGCCACAAACTGGTAATGCTTGTCCAGAAATGCGAACCTTAGGAACCGATGATGTTCCTTGTGGATAGGAATATGTAGATACGCATCCTTTAAATCCACCGTGGTCATGAATTGACCTTCCTGGATGGAAGGAAGAATTGTTCGAATGGTTTCCATTTTGAACGATGGAACCTTGAGAAACTTGTTTAGGATCTTGAGATCTAAGATTGGTCTGAATGTTCCCTCTTTTTTGGGAACTACGAACAGATTGGAGTAGAACCCCATCCCTTGTTCTCCTAATGGAACAGGATGAATGACTCCCATTTTTAACAGGTCTTCTACACAATGTAAGAATGCCTGTTTTTTTATGTGGTCTGAAGACAATTGAGACCTGTGGAACCTCCCCCTTGGGGGAAGCCCCTTGAATTCCAGAAGATAACCTTGGGAGACTATTTCTAGCGCCCAAGGATCCAGAACATCTCTTGCCCAAGCCTGAGCGAAGAGAGAGAGTCTGCCCCCCACCAGATCCGGTCCCGGATCGGGGGCCAACATCTCATGCTGTCTTGGTAGCAGTGGCAGGTTTCTTGGCCTGCTTACCTTTGTTCCAGCCTTGCATTGGCCTCCAGGCTGGCTTGGCTTGAGAAGTATTACCCTCTTGCTTAGAGGACGTAGCACTTGGGGCTGGTCCGTTTCTGCGAAAGGGACGAAAATTAGGTTTATTTTTGGCCTTGAAAGACCTATCCTGAGGAAGGGCGTGGCCCTTGCCCCCAGTGATATCAGAAATAATCTCTTTCAAGTCAGGGCCAAACAGCGTTTTCCCCTTGAAAGGAATGTTAAGCAATTTGTTCTTGGAAGACGCATCCGCTGACCAAGATTTTAGCCAAAGCGCTCTGCGCGCCACAATAGCAAACCCAGAATTTTTCGCCGCTAATCTAGCCAATTGCAAAGTGGCGTCTAGGGTGAAAGAGTTAGCCAATTTGAGAGCATGAATTCTGTCCAAAATCTCCTCATAAGAAGAATCTTTATTGAGCGCCTTTTCTAGTTCATCGAACCAGAAACACGCTGCTGTAGTGACAGGAACAATGCATGAAATTGGTTGTAGAAGGTAACCTTGCTGAACAAACATCTTTTTAAGCAAACCCTCTAATTTTTTATCCATAGGATCTTTGAAAGCACAACTATCTTCTATGGGTATAGTGGTGCGTTTGTTTAGAGTAGAAACCGCCCCCTCGACCTTGGGGACTGTCTGCCATAAGTCCTTTCTGGGGTCGACCATAGGAAACAATTTCTTAAATATAGGGGGAGGGACGAAAGGTATGCCGGGCCTTTCCCATTCTTTATTTACAATGTCCGCCACCCGCTTGGGTATAGGAAAAGCTTCGGGGGGCCCCGGGACCTCTAGGAACTTGTCCATTTTATATAATTTCTCTGGAATGACCAAATTCTCACAATTATCCAGAGTAGATAACACCTCCTTAAGCAGGGCGCGGAGATGTTCCAATTTAAATTTAAATGTAATCACATCAGGTTCAGCTTGTTGAGAAATTTTCCCTGAATCTGAAATTTCTCCCTCAGACAAAACCTCCCTGGCCCCCTCAGACTGGTGTAGGGGCACTTCAGAACCAATATCATCAGCGTCCTCATGCTCTTCAGTATTTTCTAAAACAGAGCAGTCGCGCTTTCGCTGATAAGTGGGCATTTTGGCTAAAATGTTTTTGATAGAATTATCCATTACAGCCGTTAATTGTTGCATAGTAAGGAGTATTGGCGCACTAGATGTACTAGGGGCCTCCTGTGAGGGCAAGACTGGTGTAGACGAAGGAGGGGATGATGCAGTACCATGCTTACTCCCCTCACTTGAGGAATCATCTTGGGCATCATTTTCTCTAAATTTTGTGTCACATAAATCACATCTATTTAAATGAGAAGGAACCTTGGCTTCCCCACATACAGAACACAGTCTATCTGGTAGTTCAGACATGTTAAACAGGCATAAACTTGATAACAAAGTACAAAAAACGTTTTAAAATAAAACCGTTACTGTCACTTTAAATTTTAAACTGAACACACTTTATTACTGCCAATGTGAAAAAGTATGAAGGAATTGTTCAAAATTCACCAAAATTTCACCACAGTGTCTTAAAGCCTTAAAATTATTGCACACCAAATTTGAAAGCTTTAACCCTTAAAATAACGGAACCGGAGCCGTTTTTATATTTAACCCCTTTACAGTCCCTGGTATCTGCTTTGCTGAGACCCAACCAAGCCCAAAGGGGAATACGATACCAAATGACGCCTTCAGAAAGTCTTTTCTATGTATCAGAGCTCCTCACACATGCATCTGCATGTCATGCTTCTCAAAAACAAGTGCGCAATAGAGGCGCGAAAATGAGGCTCTGCCTATGATTAGGGAAAGCCCCTAGAGAATAAGGTGTCCAATATAGTGCCTGCCGGTTATTTTACATAATTCCCAAGAATAAAATAATTCCTCAAAGCTATGAAGTATAAAATATGCTTATATATCAATCGTTTTAGCCCAGAAAATGTCTACAGTCTTAAAAGCCCTTGTGAAGCCCTTTTTTTTTTTTCTTTATGTAATAAAAATGGCTTACCGGATCCCATAGGGAAAATGACAGCTTCCAGCATTACATCGTCTTGTTAGAAATGTGTCATACCTCAAGCAGCAAAAGTCTGCTCACTGTTTCCCCCAACTGAAGTTAATTCCTCTCAACAGTCCTGTGTGGAAACAGCCATCGATTTTAGTAACGGTTGCTAAAATCATTTTCCTCTTACAAACAGAAATCTTCATCTCTTTTCTGTTTCAGAGTAAATAGTACATACCAGCACTATTTTAAAATAACAAACTCTTGATTGAATAATAAAAACTACAGTTAAACACCAAAAAACTCTAAGCCATCTCCGTGGAGATGTTGCCTGTACAACGGCAAAGAGAATGACTGGGGTAGGCGGAGCCTAGGAGGGATCACGTGACCAGCTTTGCTGGGCTCTTTGCCATTTCCTGTTGGGGAAGAGAATATCCCACAAGTAAGGATGACGCCGTGGACCGGACACACCTATGTTGGAGAAAGAGCTGATTACTTTGGGGCAATGCCATGCAAAAGGCCCTTTTAAGGGCTATTTGTAATTTAGTATAGGGTAGGGCATTTTATTATTTTGGGGGGCTTTTTTATTTAGGGGGCTTAGATTAGGTGTAATTAGTTTAAACTTCTTGTAATTTTTTTTCTTCTGTAATTTAGTGTTTGTTTTTTTCGTAATTTAGTTTATTGAATTTAATTGTAATTAATTGTAGGTAGTTTAGGTAATTAGTTTAATTATATTGTAGTGTTAGGTGTAATTGTAACTTAGGTTAGGATTTATTTTACAGATAATTTTGTACTTATTTTAGCTAGGTAGCTATTAAATAGTTAATAACTATTTAATAACTATTGTACCTAGTTAAAATAAATACAAAGTTGCCTGTAAAATAAAAATAAATCATAAGCTAGCTACAATGTAACTATTAGTTATATTGAAGCTATCTTATGGTTTATTTTATAGGTAAGTATTTAGTTTTAAATAGGAATCATTTACTTAATTGTAGTTATTTTATTTAGATGTATTTAAATTATATTTAAATTAGGGGGGGTGTTATGGTTAGGGTTAGACTTAGGTTTAGGGGTTAATAACTTTATTATAGTGGCGGCGACGTTGGTGGCGGCCGATTAGGGGTTAATTAATTTAATATAGCTGCGGCGACGATGGGGGGGGGCAGATTAGGGGTTAATAACTATAATGTAAGTGTCTGCGATGTTGGGGGCAGCAGATTAGGGGTTTATAACTATAATGTAGGTGGCGGCGGTGTCCGGAGCGGCAGATTAGGGGTTAAAAGTATAATGCAGGTGGCGACGATGTCGGGGGCAGCAGATTAGGGGTTAATAAGTGTAAGATTAGGGGTATTTAGACTCATGTTAGGGTGTTATGTGCAGACATATTTTTTATTTCCCCATAGGAATCAATGGGGCTGCGTTAGCCCCTTGAATTCCAGAAGATAACCTTGGGAGACTATTTCTAGCGCCCAAGGATCCAGAACATCTCTTGCCCAAGCCTGAGCGAAGAGAGAGAGTCTGCCCCCCACCAGATCCGGTCCCGGATCGGGCGCCAACATCTCATGCTGTCTTGGTAGCAGTGGCAGGTTTCTTGGCCTGCTTACCTTTGTTCCAGCCTTGCATTGGCCTCCAGGCTGGCTTGGCTTGAGAAGTATTACCCTCTTGCTTAGAGGACGTAGCACTTGGGGCTGGTCCGTTTCTGCGAAAGGGACGAAAATTAGGTTTATTTTTGGCCTTGAAAGACCTATCCTGAGGAAGGGCGTGGCCCTTGCCCCCAGTGATATCAGAAATAATCTCTTTCAAGTCAGGGCCAAACAGCATTTTCCCCTTGAAAGGAATGTTAAGCAATTTGTTCTTGGAGGACGCATCCGCTGACCAAGATTTTAGCCAAAGCGCTCTGCGCGCCACAATAGCAAACCCAGAATTTTTCGCCGCTAATCTAGCCAATTGCAAAGTGGCGTCTAGGGTGAAAGAGTTAGCCAATTTGAGAGCATGAATTCTGTCCAAAATCTCCTCATAAGAAGAATCTTTATTGAGCGCCTTTTCTAGTTCATCGAACCAGAAACACGCTGCTGTAGTGACAGGAACAATGCATGAAATTGGTTGTAGAAGGTAACCTTGCTGAACAAACATCTTTTTAAGCAAACCCTCTAATTTTTTATCCATAGGATCTTTGAAAGCACAACTATCTTCTATGGGTATAGTGGTGCGTTTGTTTAGAGTAGAAACCGCCCCCTCGACCTTGGGGACTGTCTGCCATAAGTCCTTTCTGGGGTCGACCATAGGAAACAATTTCTTAAATATAGGGGGAGGGACGAAAGGTATGCCGGGCCTTTCCCATTCTTTATTTACAATGTCCGCCACCCGCTTGGGTATAGGAAAAGCTTCGGGGGGCCCCGGGACCTCTAGGAACTTGTCCATTTTACATAATTTCTCTGGAATGACCAAATTCTCACAATCATCCAGAGTAGATAACACCTCCTTAAGCAGGGCGCGGAGATGTTCCAATTTAAATTTAAATGTAATCACATCAGGTTCAGCTTGTTGAGAAATTTTCCCTGAATCTGAAATTTCTCCCTCAGACAAAACCTCCCTGGCCCCCTCAGACTGGTGTAGGGGCACTTCAGAACCAATATCATCAGCGTCCTCATGCTCTTCAGTATTTTCTAAAACAGAGCAGTCGCGCTTTCGCTGATAAGTGGGCATTTTGGCTAAAATGTTTTTGATAGAATTATCCATTACAGCCGTTAATTGTTGCATAGTAAGGAGTATTGGCGCACTAGATGTACTAGGGGCCTCCTGTGAGGGCAAGACTGGTGTAGACGAAGGAGGGGATGATGCAGTACCATGCTTACTCCCCTCACTTGAGGAATCATCTTGGGCATCATTTTCTCTAAATTTTGTGTCACATAAATCACATCTATTTAAATGAGAAGGAACCTTGGCTTCCCCACATACAGAACACAGTCTATCTGGTAGTTCAGACATGTTAAACAGGCATAAACTTGATAACAAAGTACAAAAAACGTTTTAAAATAAAACCGTTACTGTCACTTTAAATTTTAAACTGAACACACTTTATTACTGCCAATGTGAAAAAGTATGAAGGAATTGTTCAAAATTCACCAAAATTTCACCACAGTGTCTTAAAGCCTTAAAAGTATTGCACACCAAATTTGAAAGCTTTAACCCTTAAAATAACGGAACCGGAGCCGTTTTTATATTTAACCCCTTTACAGTCCCTGGTATCTGCTTTGCTGAGACCCAACCAAGCCCAAAGGGGAATACGATACCAAATGACGCCTTCAGAAAGTCTTTTCTATGTATCAGAGCTCCTCACACATGCATCTGCATGTCATGCTTCTCAAAAACAAGTGCGCAATAGAGGCGCGAAAATGAGGCTCTGCCTATGATTAGGGAAAGCCCCTAGAGAATAAGGTGTCCAATACAGTGCCTGCCGGTTATTTTACATAATTCCCAAGAATAAAATAATTCCTCAAAGCTATGAAGTATAAAATATGCTTATATATCAATCGTTTTAGCCCAGAAAATGTCTACAGTCTTAAAAGCCCTTGTGAAGCCCTTTTTTTTTTTTTTTCTTTATGTAATAAAAATGGCTTACCGGATCCCATAGGGAAAATGACAGCTTCCAGCATTACATCGTCTTGTTAGAAATGTGTCATACCTCAAGCAGCAAAAGTCTGCTCACTGTTTCCCCCAACTGAAGTTAATTCCTCTCAACAGTCCTGTGTGGAAACAGCCATCGATTTTAGTAACGGTTGCTAAAATCATTTTCCTCTTACAAACAGAAATCTTCATCTCTTTTCTGTTTCAGAGTAAATAGTACATACCAGCACTATTTTAAAATAACAAACTCTTGATTGAATAATAAAAACTACAGTTAAACACCAAAAAACTCTAAGCCATCTCCGTGGAGATGTTGCCTGTACAACGGCAAAGAGAATGACTGGGGTAGGCGGAGCCTAGGAGGGATCATGTGACCAGCTTTGCTGGGCTCTTTGCCATTTCCTGTTGGGGAAGAGAATATCCCACAAGTAAGGATGACGCCGTGGACCGGACACACCTATGTTGGAGAAAGAGCTGATTACTTTGGGGCAATGCCATGCAAAAGGCCCTTTTAAGGGCTATTTGTAATTTAGTATAGGGTAGGGCATTTTATTATTTTGGGGGGCTTTTTTATTTAGGGGGCTTAGATTAGGTGTAATTAGTTTAAACTTCTTGTAATTTTTTTTCTTCTGTAATTTAGTGTTTGTTTTTTTCGTAATTTAGTTTATTGAATTTAATTGTAATTAATTGTAGGTAGTTTAGGTAATTAGTTTAATTATATTGTAGTGTTAGGTGTAATTGTAACTTAGGTTAGGATTTATTTTACAGATAATTTTGTACTTATTTTAGCTAGGTAGCTATTAAATAGTTAATAACTATTTAATAACTATTGTACCTAGTTAAAATAAATACAAAGTTGCCTGTAAAATAAAAATAAATCATAAGCTAGCTACAATGTAACTATTAGTTATATTGAAGCTATCTTATGGTTTATTTTATAGGTAAGTATTTAGTTTTAAATAGGAATCATTTACTTAATTGTAGTTATTTTATTTAGATGTATTTAAATTATATTTAAATTAGGGGGGGTGTTATGGTTAGGGTTAGACTTAGGTTTAGGGGTTAATAACTTTATTATAGTGGCGGCGACGTTGGTGGCGGCCGATTAGGGGTTAATTAATTTAATATAGCTGCGGCGACAATGGGGGGGGCAGATTAGGGGTTAATAACTATAATGTAAGTGTCGGCGATGTTGGGGGCAGCAGATTAGGGGTTTATAACTATAATGTAGGTGGCGGCGGTGTCCGGAGCGGCAGATTAGGGGTTAAAAGTATAATGCAGGTGGCGACGATGTCGGGGGCAGCAGATTAGGGGTTAATAAGTGTAAGATTAGGGGTATTTAGACTCATGTTAGGGTGTTATGTGCAGACATATTTTTTATTTCCCCATAGGAATCAATGGGGCTGCGTTAGAAGCTGGACGCTAGTTTTTTGCAGGTGTTAGGTTTTTTTCAGCAAGGAACAGAAAAAATGGAAGGCTGCTGAGCAACAGGTGAAAAAAGCTTTATTCCATTAAAAATGAAGAAACACAAAATGACAAGGAGGGTAGTTAGCCATCTAACATGTTTCGCGCTGGTGTGCGCTTACTCATAGATGAGTACATTAAAGGGATAGTAAACACCAAAAATGTTATTGTTTGAAAAGATAGATAATTAGTGATGTTGCGAACATAAACTGGGCAAACCGGGCGAACCGCCATTGACTTCAATAGGCAGGCGAATTTTATAACCCACAGGCACTCTTTCTGGCCACAATAGTGATGGAAAAGTTGTTTCAAGGGGACTAACACCTGGACTGTGGCATGCCGGAGGGGGATCCATGGCAAAACTCCCACAGAAAATTACATAGTTGATGCAGAGTCTGGTTTTAATCCATAAAGGGCCTAAATCACCTAACATTCCTAAATTGTTTGGAATAACATGCTTTAAAACATCAGGTATGATGTTGTATCGATCAGGTAGTGTAAGGGTTACGCCCGCTTCACAGTGACAGACCAAACTCCCCATTTATCGCACCGCAAACAACCGTAAACAGTCCATTTGCACAACCGCAAACTCCCCATTTGCACAAGGTTGGATACCAAGCTAGCCATGTCCCGTTCCTTGTCCTCACTGATGTCATTTTACGGTCTCTTCCTCCACCCAGCCACGTACAACACCAAGGGTCCCCGAAAGGTGACAACAAGCCCCCTGGGACGCCTGCTGTGTTTGGTCTTCCACCTCCTCAAAGCCACCTTCCTCCTCTGACTCCTCTTCTTCAGACTCCTCTCTCTGCATTGCCTCTCTCTGCATTATTATAAGGTGTGTTAAGTAGTACTATTCCTATCAGTTTAATCCCTGTTACGTCCCCTATCAGGGGACGTGTATATGGCATGGATTTTAGGAACCGGGAGATGGAAAAAGATGCTTGGTCGGTCCTCCTACTTCAAATTTGGGGCACTACGTGTGCAATCTAATGTACCACCAGATATGAGTGGTGTGTTAAGTTTCTGATTGGCTGATGGAATCCAATCCAATCAGCCAATCAGATTGAGCTCGCATTCTATTGGCTGATCGGAACAGCCAATAGAATGCGAGCTCAATCTGATTGGCTGATTGGATCAGCCAATCGGATTGAACTATATTCTGATTGGCTGATTCCATCAGCCAATCAGAAAATTCCTACCTTAATTCCGATTGGCTGATAGAATCCTATCAGCCAATCGGAATTCGAGGGACGCCATCTTGGATGACGTCCCTTAAAGGAACCGTCATTCGTCGTCTAGTCGTCGGAAGAAGAGGATGGATCCGCGCTGGAGGTCTTCAAGATGGAGCCGGTCGTCATCGGATGGAAGAAGATAGAAGATGCCGCTTGGAGAAGATGTTTGCCGGTCCGGATGTCCTCTTCTTGCCGGATAGGAGGAAGACTTTGGACCCTCTTCTGGACTTCTTCAGTGGATGTCTAGCCCCCGCTTGGGTTGGATGAAGATCTTGGAGCCAGGACGGATCGGTGAACCTGGCATGGTGAAGACAAGGTAGGAAGATCATCAGGGGGGTAGTGTTAGGTTTATTTAAGGGGGGTTTGGGTTAGATTAGGGGTATGTGGGTGGTGGGTTGTAATGTTGGGGGGGGGTATTGTATGTTTTTTTTTACAGGCAAAAGAGCTGAAATTCTTGGGGCATGCCCCGCAAAGGGCCCTGTTCAGGGCTGGTAAGGTAAAAGAGCTTGTAATATTTGTATTTTAGAATAGGGTAGGGAATTTTTTATTTTGGGGGGCTTTGTTATTTTATTAGGGGGCTTAGAGTAGGTGTAATTAGTTTAAAATTGTTGTAATATTTTTCTTATCTTTGTAAATATTTTATTATTTTCTGTAACTTAGTTCTTTTTTATTTTTTGTACTTTAGATAGTTTATTTAATTTTATTTATTTGTAGGAATTGTGTTTAATTAATTTATTGATAGTGTAGTGTTAGGTTAATTGTAGGTAATTGTAGGTAGTTTATTTAATTATTTTATTGATAGGGTAGTGTTAGGTTTAATTATATCTTAGGTTAGGATTTATTTTACAGGTAAATTTGTTATTATTTTAACTAGGTAACTATTAAATAGTTCTTAACTATTTAATAGCTATTGTACCTGGTTAAAATAATTACAAAGTTGCCTGTAAAATAAATATTAATCCTAAAATAGCTATAATATAATTATAAATTATATTGTAGCTATATTAGGATTTATTTTACAGGTAAGTATTTAGCTTTAAATAGGAATTATTTATTTAATAAGAGTTAATTTATTTTGTTAGATAAAAATTATATTTAACTTAGGGGGGTGTTAGTGTTAGGGTTAGACTTAGCTTTAGGGGTTAATACATTTATTAGAATAGCGGTGAGCTCCGATCGGAAGATTAGGGGTTAATAATTGAAGGTAGGTGTCGGCGATGTTAGGGAGGGCAGATTAGGGGTTAATACTATTTATGATAGGGTTAGTGAGGCGGATTAGGGGTTAATAACTTTATTATAGTAGCGCTCAGGTCCGCTCGGCAGATTAGGGGTTAATAAGTGTAGGTAGGTGTCGGCGACGTTGTGGGGGGCAGATTAGGGGTTAATAAATATAACATAGGGGTCGGCGATGTTAGGGGTAGCAGATTAGGGGTACATAGGGATAACGTAGGTGGCGGCGATTTGCGGTCGGAAGATTAGGGGTTAATTATTTTAAGTAGCTTGCGGCGACGTTGTGGGGGGCAAGTTAGGGGTTAATAGATATAATACAGGGGTCGGCGGTGTTAGGGGCAGCAGATTAGGGGTACATAAGTATAACGTAGGTGGCGGTCGGCAGATTAGGGGTTAAAATTTTTAATCGAGTGGCGGCGATGTGGGGGGACCTCGGTTTAGGGGTACATAGGTAGTTTATGGGTGTTAGTGTACTTTAGGGTACAGTAGTTAAGAGCTTTATAAACCGGCGTTAGCCAGAAAGCTCTTAACTCCTGCTATTTTCAGGCGGCTGGAATCTTGTCGTTAGAGCTCTAACGCTCACTGCAGAAACGACTCTAAATACCGGCGTTAGGAAGATCCCATTGAAAAGATAGGCTACGCAAATGGCGTAGGGGGATCTGCGGTATGGAAAAGTCGCGGCTGTAAAGTGAGCGTTAGACCCTTTAATCACTGACTCTAAATACCAGCGGTAGCCCAAAACCAGCGTTAGGAGCCTCTAACGCTGGTTTTGACGGCTACCGCCGAACTCCAAATCTAGCCGCCTATCTTAATCATGAAAGTTTAATTTGGACTTTACTATCCCTTTAATGAGAGTTTGATTAAACTAATTTTAAAGCTAGTAACACAAGTGTACTATTTTTCAATCATTAAAAATGTTATCAGCGGTGTATAACCATTACAAATCTCAGAGGTATGGTTTTACAAATTGTATTGACCCCCCCAGGTTATATGCTGGCTGTCCGGTATTTTTAAGAAGGTCTCCTGGCAACCCTAAATATGAGCGGTAAGCCAGAGGAGCACAAACCCTTGCGATAAACCCCTTATCGCTCGGGCGCAAACGATTGCACTTCACTTGTAATCTAGCCAATATTACATTCTAGCAGGTAAAATGTATCATTGGTAACACAATAGAGGGGACATTTTACAGTACACTGTCCCTTTAAGTCCTCTAGCAGGGGAATGATTGCAATGATGTATGCAGTGTTGCTGCAGAAGCTTTTCAGTTACCATATCAGGAAATCCTGATCAAATGCATTATATATACAAAACATAAATTATGTTTACCTGATAATTTCCTTTTCTTCCGATGGAAAGAGTCCACAGCTGCATTCATTACTTTTGGAAAATAAGATCCTGGCCACCAGGAGGAGGCAAAGACACCCCAGCCAAAGACTTAAATACTCCTCCCACTCCCCTCATCCCCCAGTCATTCTGCCGGAACAAGGAACAGTAGAAGAGATATCAGGGTGAAAAGGTGCCAGAAGAATATAAGGACGCCCCACAGAAAATGATGGGCGGGGAGTTGTGGACTCTTTCCCTCAGAAGAAAAGGAAATTATCAGGTAAGCATAATTTATGTTTTTCTTCTTATATGGAAAGAGTCCACAGCTGCATTCATTACTTTTGGGAAAACAATACCCAAGCTATAGAGGACACTGAATGCCAAGATGGGAGGGTACAAAAGGCGGCCCCTACTGAGGTCACCAGACCTGAACCTCAACCCCACAAAAAATCCCGCTTCAACAGAAGCAGAGAAAAAAGCTAGTCCAGCGTCAAACAAGAGACCGCAAAATGGACTCAACTGAGCCAACAGTCCACCAAGAGACACCGTCGCCCACAGATGGTCCCCCACCAATCCCACCCCCACAAATGAAGGGCAAACCAGCCAAAATCCTCAAAGGGACCAGGCAAAGGGGGACCGAGGAAACCGAAAGGTCTCTTAATACAGGCAAAAACCCTAAGGTTGAGAACACAGAATCCACAACAGGACGACACAGCAAGGAAAGGAAGTGGTCATCAAGAATACAGGCCACTCAAAAGCGCCCCTCGACAGAGGGCCCGCTCCAGGCAGCCTAAGCCGCCAGACCTGCTCCCAGGTCCCTAAAGAGGGGAACACGAAGCGAGAGGAGGAGTAAACCCTCTCCTGTCAAAGGAACAAGGAGAAAGGAAACAACATCTTCTAGGAGTCTGATCTATCAGGATAGACACAGTTCCACCTCCAGAGGAGACTGCGAACCTTAGACCGATCTGACATCCTGACCTGCAGATCCACACTCAGCTGGATCAACCCAGCCACAGGAATCCAAAATAGGGGAACAAAAGAATCCTGAAACTGGTACAGGAAAGAGTGCAAGATGGTGCAGCCATCCTCAGAGAGTACAAGTACAACCTGACTCTGAAAAAAAGACAAGGCCATAGACCCAAGGATCTATCAAAACAAGGCCCCTCAGTCTTGACATGGAACTAGCAAGATTCTAGGTGGAACCAAGTCCACCATCCACTTCCTGACCAGGAGAAGCCCCTACGAAGAAGCGAATATCCCCTAAAGAAAAAGGGGAAGAAGCCAGAAGGACAAAAACTGCCCTCAATGCCTGAAGCCACCGGCTAAATGGGAGAAAATATCCCCCGCAAATGTCCTAGAAGGACCACAAGTAGTTCACCTAACAGAAGCACAGTCAACCCATTCGCCTGCAGAGCAGAGAATCCACGGGTACCCTGGCAAACCAACAGAGAAATGCGACCCTAAGGCGCACCAGAAGACTGTAATCCAGCGCCAGCAGCTGGGTAGAAACCCACCATTCTAGAGGTGCAAGCCACCCAGCTAACCCCAGATGACATGGGTTACTCTGTGGTAAGGAGTATACTCCAATAGACCGAGCCAACCCTGACCCGGTCAGGTAGATGGAACAAGGACATAGCCCCATTTCCCAACACCGTGGAACATCCCGAGCAGCCCTGAGATCCAAAAAACCCCAAACTGGGTCAGGAGCTAATTCCCAGAAAGAGAAAGCCTCAGGAAGAAAAAAAAGTTCTGGGTATCTAATAGTTCAGGCAACTATACCCTGGAACTAAACACCCCGACTGGCCAAAAAGCCAGACAAGAGGAATGGAGCATATCCAGAAAAACCGGACAGTACAGAGAACTCGAAAGCTCCGACCAAATGAAGGAACCACCCCTAGAAAAGTCCAACTCTCCAAGGAGCAAGGCCAGAAGTCAAACTAAGAGACTGCGAAAAAAGTTATAGTTTGGTGTAAGTGCGCTGCCAGCAACAGGGGGTTAATACGTAACTAGAATCAAAGTATAAAGTCAATCTATCAAACAATGATTAAAATATAAACATTTATTATACTAAACACAAATTGTTCAATGATACAGATATCTGACCGGTCAAATTTTTATATCTAAAAAATCCTTATATAAAGATAAGCAACCTATAATATATAAATGCAATAAAAATCCAATAAAAAATCCTTTAAAAATTATGCAAACCTATGATATATAAATGCAATGGGTTAAAAAATGTAATGCTACTACATCTAATAACATCAATAAGATATAGTGACAGATATATAAGCGGTGCACCAATGGGGGATTATTGGAATCCTGATATGATATATCCCCAATCCACCTTGTACATAAAATATAACAATGGTATCATGTGCGTTATTAGTTGCACAAAAGTCCTAACAAAGTCAAGATATGGGATAGATTTTCGTTTTTATAAATATATTGTTCTGTCAAAACGTTTTCTAAACGTGTTGTAAAAGGCTGGTCCCAATGTTTTTTGTTAGTTATCCTTTGGGTGTATGTTCCTGCGTGATTTTCTCTGTATATTTAGATAGAAGGAGAGAGGCGCCAAAACCATAAAACAGTATCGTTGTGGTAAGGGGGAAGAGTGCAGATAAGAGTCCCCCCTAAGAGTGAATACTCACAGAAGAGGTGGCACTATCAGCGTGCCTTACACCGCAAGTCGGGACCGTTGAGAGTCGCCCGACAGACACCCCCAGGCAGATGACGTCACTGTGGAAACTCCAATACGCTGCACGCAGTATCGGCATCCAAAATCACCACAGGTGTGCACCAAGCGAATCTTGTTAGCGGTCAGTGTATAGATGAATAAGCACTCAAATGACAGGAGCACGTAAGGTGAACATAAAATCTTGGTTTATTACAAGTAAAAACAAACAGCAACGCGTTTCTCGGCCACAGTGCCGTTTCATCAGGCTCTCTGTATATTTGCCATTTACAGGATGCCCAGTATTACCAAGGCATAATGGTTTGTAGATGGATCTGTGTTGCACTCGCACTATCGGCTACTTTACCTCTAGGTGCCTGTCTCTCCATTTGTGGTTATGTGTCATCCACTCACCATCTGCCACAGGTAACTTTGCAGCCCCACGGATAGTGGGTGACGTCACACGCTCGTCCGTCTTCTTCAAAAAGTAGATCCGTCCCAGTAGGGAAAACTTCAACTTTGCGCAGAGCGTATACGTTACTTTAAGTTGAAAAAAAGAAGTGCCAATGTAATCCTTTGCAATCCTCCGTTCTTTTAGGTATGTTGTGTTGGACAAAGTATAATTTATGTCCGTGATGCAACCATCAACGAGTTTCATCACTTGTCGTGGCTTTCTCAAGATGGTTTTAGTGGACTAAGTGCTGTCTATTTAAATCTGTTGGTAATCCTTGATTGGTTCAGCAATTAAGCCTCTTTCTCAATGATTTGTTTTATTAAGGTGGAATTGGTGAATTTTTTGTTAAGGTGGAAGGTATATGACTCTGTGGTGAACATCCTTGTAATTAATAGTAACATTCTTATTTACAATTATGAAAAATAAAAATAAAAATAGTAATATAAAAATAGTGATAGTAGAAAAGTAAAAACCGCTAGTAATTAAAAATATAGAAATATGTGAAAATTATATATGGTGGATTGAGAACAAATAATGGTATTAAGATATTGTTCCATTTTTCCTTTTCTATAGAGATCTATTCTACAGGGAGTGCAGAATTATTAGGCAAATGAGTATTTTGACCACATCATCCTCTTTATGCATATTGTCTTACTCCAAGCTGTATAGGCTCGAAAGCCTACTACCAATTAAGCATATTAGGTGATGTGCATCTCTGTAATGAGAAGGGGTGTGGTCTAATGACATCAACATCCTATATCAGGTGTGCATAATTATTAGGCAACTTCCTTTCCTTTGGCGAAATGGGTCAAAAGAAGGACTTGACAGGCTCAGAAAAGTCAAAAATAGTGAGATATCTTGCAGAGGGATGCAGCACTCTTAAAATTGCAAAGCTTCTGAAGCGTGATCATCTAACAATCAAGCGTTTCATTCAAAATAGTTAACAGGGTCGCAAGAAGCGTGTGGAAAAACCAAGGCGCAAAATAACTGCCCAATACTCAGAGACATGGCCAAGGTAAGAAAGGCTGAAAGACGACCACCATTGAACAAGACACACAAGCTGAAACATCAAGACTGGGCCAAGAAATATCTCAAGACTGATTTTTCTAAGGTTTTATGGACTGATGAAATGAGAGTGAGTCTTGATGGGCCAGATGGATGGGCCCGTGGCTGGATTGGTAAAGGGCAGAGAGCTCCAGTCCGACTCAGACGCCAGCATGGAGTACTGGTTTGGGCTGGTATCATCAAAGATGAGCTTGTGGGGCCTTTTCGGGTTGAGGATGGAGTCAAGCTCAACTCCCAGTCCTACTGCCAGTTTCTGGAAGACACCTTCTTCAAGCAGTGGTACAGGGAAAAGTCTGCATCCTTCAAGAAAAACATGATTTTCATTTCTTGAAGGACAATGCTCCATCACACGCGTCCAAGTACTCCACAGCGTGGCTGGCAAGAAAGGGTATAAAAGAAGAAAATCTAATGACATGGCCTCCTTGTTCACCTGATCTGAACCCCATTGAGAACCTGTGGTCCATCATCAAATGTGAGATTTACAAGGAGGGAAAACAGTACACCTCTCTGAACAGTGTCTGGGAGGCTGTGGTTGCTGCTGCACGCAATGTTGACGGTGAACAGATCAAAACACTGACAGAATCCAGAAAGGTGGCTATATTGGTCACTGATTTGTTTTTGTTTTGTTTTTGAATGTCAGAAATGTATATTTGTGAATGTTGAGATGTTATATTGGTTTCACTGGTAAAAATAAATAATTGAAATGGGTATATATTTGTTTTTTGTTAAAGGGACACTGTACCCAATTTTTTTCTTTTGCAATTCAGAAAGAGCATGCAATTTTAAGCAACTTTCTAATTTACTCCTATTATCATTTTTTCTTCTTTCTCTTGCTATCATTATTTGAAAAAGAAGGCATCCAAGCTTTTTTTTTGGTTTCAGTACTCTGGACAGCACTTTTTTATTGGTGGATGGATTTATCCACCAATCAGCAAGGACAACCCAGGTTGTTCACCAAAAATGGGCCGGAATCTAAACTTACATTCTTGCATTTCAAATAAAGATACCAAGAGAATGAAGAAAATTTGATAATAGGAGTGAATTAGAAAGTTGCTTAAAATGTCATGCTCAATCTGAATCACGAAAGAAAAATTTTGGGTACAGTGTCCCTTTAAGTTGCCTAATAATTATGCACAGTAATAGTCACCTGCACACACAGATATCCCCCTAAAATAGCTATAACTAAAAACAAACTAAAAACTACTTCCAAAACTATTCAGCTTTGATATTAATGAGTATTTTGGGTTCATTGAGAACATGGTTGTTGTTCAATAATAAAATTAATCCTCAAAAATACAACTTGCCTAATAATTCTGCACTCCCTGTAAGACCTAAGTAAAAATACCTCATATGATATGTGTACACATTTGTACGTTAAATAAGACGTGTAACATGGATCTAGTAGGTGATTCATTATGTTATGCGCTCCTATATATGTCTGATTCTAGCAATAATAGTGGCCACTGATAAATAATATTAGATAAATTAAAGATATATATAAAGAATACATTCAAAAATCTATTCAGAAATGTTAAAAGTGTTAAAAGTGCCCCTCTGTTATTATTTATTTAATTAAAACGGTTGGCCCCAAAAGATAAGGTTCTACATCTATTCTCAAATAATGAGTGGACCAAATATGTCAGTAATAGCAGATAGTAGCTAGTATTACAATATCTAGGAAGAATGGGGAAATACATTCCTTTTATTGGGGTAAACATAAATGTTATAGACGTTGTGGAATATTCCCTGATTGTATAAGAAATATGGTGATAAATGGAGAGTATGAAAATATTATCCAATAAATGGTATCAAGGGTCAAAAATTATACAATTTGGAATACATTGTTAAATCGATATTGACCTTTAAATCATATTAAAGTTAGATCGCCATACTCAATTAATAAAAGAATTATAATGCTTTACCTGTTGGTGCTAAACCTTCCCGGCTCCGGAAAAACCCGAGCTAAACAAGTCCCCACAGGGACCAACCAATGTCCAGAACACAGACCCCCAAAAGGAGATCTAACCTACCCGGATACAATGGAAGAAGACCCAAGGTCTCATAACTCAGACAGACCTTACGCGGCCTAGAGAAGAGCCATATCTAGATACACTAGTTCTGATTAAATCAGTTTTTAAGTGGAGGGATGCAGTGGAACCCTCCCCTGCCCAGACATCCATGACTGAAGACTATAAGAGGACTGACACAATCCTTTCCCGCCTCGATAACTTGAGCACTCAGCGCTACTACCAATCCAGCAGAAATAGCGCCACGTGTCTGAACAGCCACAAAACCTAACGAACCCGACAGGACCAGCCTGTATCCCAGGTCCTAACCGGCAAGCTGCATAGATTCTTCCACATAGGGGAAAAAAGGAAAACAGACATTATTAAACATAGGACTAACATGTTCAAACAACTTCCGAAGAAGTAATAAAGAGTATCGATCCCAGAAGGTTCCCGAAGGAAACAGAACGCAAATAAAAGACATCCCATTGGATACAAAATAAAATATAAGGCAACCTGAAGGTTAATGCCCAAAAAAGACACAGGCCTACCCGTAGGACCAGCCAAACGGAGCCCTACTTGTCAAAACTGGGAAAGAACTCCAAAGCAAAGACAATAGGAGATTACCTCATCCTCACATGTCTAACGAGTTGTACCAATCTGACTATCAGACTGAAAATTCCCATATCTGAGAACTACAGGATCACTCAATAAGTCAAATAGATGTCTGACCAAAACTCAAAGGTGCGCAATCCGGTACCGAAAGGCACAACACTCCAAAACAGCATCCTCAGGCTGCGGAGGCCCCCCCCCCCCCAAGGTGGGACACCCAGGACAATAGGGCACAAGCACATTCTCAAAGAAACATCTGGACCCTGCAGACGAGCAAGCTCCAACAAGATCTGCAAGCGAAAACGTGCTGCAAGCTCCGGGGGGAACTCACCACCCCGCGTAGAGAAACCATAAACTGGGTTACCTACATGTGTAGGATGAATAATCGGTAGGGAACTCACCCCCTGGAAGACAGGACCCCCAGGGGGTCAGCAGATCTCTGATTCCCTGAGCCCGAGGAATTGGGTGCTCTCATATGGCATATGGAACAAAACTGATTGACAGGAGTCAACGAGCCCAAACCGGATTCGTCACCGGACACAGAATCTGAATCTGATCTCATAATCGTCTCGGTATCAGAACCCTCCAAAACTGAATTTGAAATGATCACAGGCTCAGCATCAGCAACCCCCATAACTGTAAAGAGGATATGGGAATATGGACTATAAACAATAAAAAACAAAAATGGCAATTGAATATCTCAGTCGTCAGATGTACAGGAATGTGGAAATTAGAACAGAGCGTAACCACGCCCCGGACACAGGGTGAACTGTACAGTCCAAAAAGCCCACCCAGCCAAAAGGCCGCGTCACTACCAAAAGGCCTCAAAGTTCCAAAACCACAAGCCCATAAACCTTACACATAAGCAGGTTGAATCACATAACAAATATGATTATAAACCCCCTGCCCAACAACATCCCTCAGGAGATGTTAACCCTCGATTCCAAGATACTAACAGAGACTCACTGAGACCCTTATGTTATAAGTTAAACCTGTGAGGAGATAGCCACACGGAAAACATTCATAATACAGTATATTGAATAAAGTAATATGAAACGATCTTACTGGAATCAATGCCATGGAACAGGAACACGGCCTTTCAAGTGTTACGAATAGTGGCATTGCCTCCGCCATGGACTTGAGAGAAGAAAGCCGGCAGCGGAGCGAAGTTCGACAACGCTGATTGCTTGAGGAGCTGTTAACATGAGTTGGGATGGTTTCGCTGAAAAAACTTCCTGCATCTCCGGACTCTAACTTTCATCCAAGCCCTTACTGTGAGACTGACAGGACTACTGTCAGGGTTTTTTCCCTGATCTGTTTGCCATGTGCTGCTGGCAGCCATTTTACTCACCTCTCTTGCTGACCCTGGTGCGTACTGTGTGATGCTGCTCATTTCCTGCACTTCCTTTTATGGCCAGACTGGTGTCATCATCCGTGTGAGACAGGATGCAGTCTCAGAATTGTGATGTCATCACTTATTATTTAAAGGGCCTCTGTTCAGTATGCTTTGCCCTTGCGTTGTCTCAGACCTGTTTGTGAGAGCTCCTGTGTGTTACCTGGCTGTCTGACGTCCCTCCTGGTTCCTGATCCCTGGCTTGTTCCTGACTCTGCTGTTCTCCTTGTTCCTGATTCCGGCTCATCTGACTATTGGCTTTGGCTCCTGACTCGGCTTGTCTGACTACCTGTTCTAGTTTTGATTCCTGGCTTGTTTTTTGCTATTAATAAAGGTGTGATTATTTTTGCACTTCTTGTCTCAGTCTGATTCCTGGCACCCTGACATTACGCAAGGGCCATGAATCCTGATGGTGCTAATAATCCACCTTTACCTGCCATAAATTCCAGGATGGATGAACAGGATCACTGCTTGGATCAATTTGCACTATCCCTGCAAACCCTGCTGACTCGCACTGCACATTTGGACCAAAGTGTCCCGCAAGTTATGGCTGCTCCTGTTTCCGCCTCTGCACCTAGTCCTACCAGGAGCATGTCCAGTTCTGCACCTCTATCTCAGCGATATGGAGGTGATCCTAATCAGTGCAGAGGGTTTTGAACCAGGTGGGCATTTACTTTGAGATGTTACCTCAGGAGTTTCCCTCTGACAGAGCTAAGGTGGGATTTCTCATCTCGTTACTCTCTGAAACAGCTCTTGCCTGGGCTAATCCCTTGTGGGAGACTAATAAACCTGTGATTTAAAAACCTGTGTGGCCTCCTTTCGAAGGGTATTTGATGTTCCGGCTTGCTCCTCCTCTGCTGCTAAACGACTCATGTCCATTCAGCAAGGTACAAGATCTGTTGCTCAGTATGCCATTGAGTTCCGTACGCTTGCCGCAGAGGTAGGTTGGAACAATGAAGCCCTTGTTACCGCCTTCTTTCATGGGCTTTCTGATGCGATTAAAGACAAAGTTGCTGCCAGAGATTTACCAGAAGATCTCGAGGCATTGGTGTTTTTTTATCCTAATTGACAACAGACTATATGAGAGGTCCTCTTTCAAGGAGCGCTTGCGGAAGCCTCCTGTTCCGTTGTCTCTTACGTGTCCATTACCACCCATGCCTCCCTCTCCTCCCATGCCTCCTGGTCCCGAGTCACCAGGTACTGCTGAGCCGATGCAGCTGGGATTCACGTGTCTCTCCGCGGCGGAGAGGGCCTTTAGGAGGAGGGAGGGGCTCTGACTCTATTGTGGGTTACAGGGTCACCATTTGAAGTCTTGTCCTAAACGGCTGGGAAATGCTCACACCTAAGGTCCTGTCGGGGGCAGACCTTGGGTGGTTTATCCTCGTTCCCGGAACCACTAAGGAGAAACCTGTCCTTTTCTGGGTGGTCTCCTCCATAGTCACCCAGGCTCTTGTTGACTCCAGTGCTGCTGGCTATTTCATTGACAGTGCTTTTGTATCAAAGCACTCCATTCCTGTTTTGCCTTGGTCCATTCTGCTTGCTATTGAGGCCATTGATGGCAGGCCTCTTCAGCCCGCACTCGTTACTCATGAAACTGCTCCGCTATCCATGGCTGTTGGGGCTCTCCATTTTGAAACCCTCCAGCTCCAGGTGATAAACTCTCTGCATTTTCTGGTTGTTCTGGGTTATCCCTGGCTCCAAAAACACAATCTCAGTCTCGACTGGTGCAGGTCCGAAATTTTGTTGTGGTCTCCGCAATGTATTTCCACTTGTCTTCGGAAACCAGTTAAAGTCTTGTGCATGTCTTCAGTATCTCCTAGACGTTTTTGACAAGGTGCGTGCCGGTACGTTGCCTCCTCACCGGTCTTACGATTGTGCCATAGACCTGCAACCCAGAGCCATTCCTCCTCAGGGCAGGGTTTACCCTCTGTCTGTTGCGGAGAATTGTGAATTGAGAATTTTGCTATGGAGGAGTATGTTGCCGATGCTCTGTCGTGGGGGATCATCCGCAAATCCTGCTCTCCTGCAGGGGCTGTCATCTTCTTTGTGAAGAAAAAGGGTGGCGAGTTAAGACCATGCATCGATTATAAGGGTCTTAATTGTCTTACCATTAAGAATGCTTACCCTATTCCGCTCATTACGGAACTCTTTGACCGCCTCAAGGGAGCTACGGTCTTTACTAAACTTGATTTGAGAGGAGCGTACAATCTCGTTAGGATCAAGGAGGGCCACGAATGGAAAACAGCATTTAACACCAGGAGCGGGCATTATAAGTATCTTGTAATGCCCTTTGGCCTGTGTAATGCTCCTGCTGTTTTCCAGGAATTTATTAATGATGTCCTACAAGATATGTTGCAACAGTGTGTTGTGGTGTACTTAGACGACATCCTCATACACTCACCCACACTTGCGGCTCATCGTTCTGATGTTACACGGGTTCTTCAGAGACTATGTGAGATCAGCCTGTTTTGTAAACTCGAGAAATGTGAGTTCCATCAGACTCAAGTAACCTTCCTAGGTTATGTTATCTCTGTTGCAGGGATCTCCATGGATCCTGACAAGTTATCTGCAGTTCTGCAGTGGCCTCGCCCAGTTGGTCTTCGGTCTATTCAACATTTTTTGGGGTTCTCCAATTACTATAGAAAGTTTATTAAAAACTTTTCTTCCTTGGTCAAACCTATCACAGACATGACCCGTAAAGAGAATGATCCACTCCATTGGTCACCTACTGCCATTAAGGCCTTTGACAGCCTTAAAACTGCCTTTGCTGCCGCTCCAGTTCTGGCTCATCCTAACCCTGTCCTGCCTTTCATTCTTGAGATCGATGCGTCTGAGACTGGAGTAGGTGCCCTCTTGTCTCAACGTCCTACTCCTGACGGTTCCTTGCATCCGTGTGGTTTCCTCTCTAAGAAATTGTCTCCAGTGGAGTGCAATTATGAAATTAGCGACAGGGAATTACTGGCCATAATTTTGGCACTCAAGGAATGGAGGCATCTTCTTGAGGGTACTAGCGTGCCAGTGCTCATTCTTAATGACCCCAAGAATTTAGCTTATCTATCTGAAGCAACACGTTTGTCGCCCCGACAGGCCAGATGGGCGCTATTTTTGTCTCGGTTTAATTATGTGGTCTCCTATCTGCCTGGTAGTAAGAATGTTAGGGCTGATGCCCTCTCTCAACAATTTTCCCTCTGTCCAAGGAGGAGTCTGTACCTACTCCAGTTATACCTCCTGACCATATTTTGGCAGCCATACGTACTAATTTGAATTCTCCTTTTGGGGAGGAGATCCTGGCTGCACAAACCAATGCACCTCCTGAGAAACCTAGTGTTAAGTGTTTTGTTCCTGAGAGTCTTCGAACTAAACTTTTGCACACTTACTACTATCCTAAAGCTGCAGGTCACCCAGGCAAGAACCAAATGATTTGGTCTGTCACTCGACAATTCTGGTGGCCAGCTCTTCGTTCTGATGGTGCTGCGTATGTTGCCTCCTGCTCAGTTTGTGCACAGAATAAGACTCCTTGACGTCTTCCTGTGGGTCTTCTTCAACCTATTGCTAATGGTGAGCATCCTTGGACACATATTTCCATGGACTTCATTGTCAAGCTCCCTGTTAACCAATGGCAATACTGTTATCCTTATGGTGGTTGACCATTTTTCTAAAATGTCACATTGCATTCCCTTAAAGAAGTTGCCTACCGCTCAGGAGCTTGCTTCAATTTTTGCTCAGGAGGTCTTCCGTTTACATGGGTTACCCAAGGAGATAGTGTCGGACCGGGGTAGCCAGTTTGTTTCCAGATTTTGGCATTCCTTTTGTGCTCAAATGGGCATCCAGCTTTCCTTCTCCTCTGCATTTCACTCTCAATCCAATGGGGCTGCGAAACGATCTAATCAAAACTCTGGTAACCCATGTAAACAGTTCCTCCATTGCTATGTCTCAGATAACCACAATAATTGGTCTTAACTGTTATCTTGGGCAGAGTTTGCTCGTAATAGTGCTATTAATGCTTCCTCCAAGTTCTCCCCGTTATGTTGGTCCTTTTCGAATACTCCGACGGGTCAATCCTGCGGTCTACGCTCTTGACCTTCCTCCTGCAATGCGCATCTCCAATGTTTTTCATGTCTCCCTCTTGAAACCATTGGTTTGTAATCGGTTTACCACTGCGTTGCCTCGTCCCCACCCTATATTTGTTGACAACCATGAGGAGTATGTGGTCAGCATCATTATTGACTCTCGTATGTTCAGGGGCGGCGTACAGTATTTGGTTCACTGGAGGGGCTACGGTCTAGAGGAGAGTTCATGCTTTCCCTCCCCTGATGTTCATGCTCCCGCCCTCCTCCATGCCTTCCATGCCCGTTTCCCCAATAAGCCTTTTGTCCTCCTGCGGGGGAGGGGTAGTTGAGGGGAGGGTACTCTCTGGGTTTTTTCCCTGATCTGGTTACCATGTGCTGCTGGCAGCCATTTTACTCACCTCTCTTGCTGACCCTGGTGCATACTGTGTGATGCTGCTCATTTCCTGCACTTCCTTTTATGGCCAGACTGGTGTCATCATCCATGTGAGACAGGATGCAGTCTCAGAATTGTGATGTCATCACTTATTATTTAAAGGGCCTCTGTTCAGTATGCTTTGTCCTTGCATTGTCTTAGACCTGTTTGTAAGAGCTCCTGTGTGTTACCATGCTGTCTGACGTCCCTCCTTGTTCCTGATCCCTGGCTTGTTCCTGACTCTGCTGTTCTCCTTGTTCCTGATTCCGGCTCATCTGACTATTGGCTTTGGCTCCTGACTCGGCTCATCTGACTACCAGTTCTGGTTTTGATTCTTGGCTTGTTATTTGACTTGTGGACTTTTTATTATTTTTTGCTATTAATAAAGGTGTGATTATTTTTGCACTTCTTGTCTCCTGGCACCCTGACACCTACTTAAAACTCCTGTCCCATGTCAAAGAGTACTACCCTGCATAAGAGACAAAAAAAAAAATTAAAAAGTTAAAAATTCTGACACGTGTCTGCCAACCTCCTGAGATGAAAGGTACAGAATGACTGGGGGATGAGGGGAGTGGGAGAGAGAAGTATTTAAGCCTTTGGCTGGGGTGTCTTTGCCTCCTCCTGGTTGCAAAGTTTAATCTGCAGTTATGAACATTTTCAGGGGTTTAGCCCCTTCCTCAGACATACATCAAGAAAGAAAGATAACTTACCCCAATACCAGCCACCATATTTAAGTGAAACCACCATAGCCCACAATCTCCCAAGTAGGGGCGCCACCTACTGGTGACATCATCAGCCCGGGCAACTAGGGAATATGGTCCTAAATGTAAAAACAGTGAAACAGTATTACAAACAAATATATACAGTATACAATGGAGCAGGAACCGGATCACCAAAGACATCTTAACCTCTAAGTCTAGAAACAAAAAGTAATTTCCAGATAGGCGAAATATGTCTGATCAGTATAGGCTGGTTGTCATGGCAACCGTAAACAGAATTCTACCAGATGGAGAACTAGCCAAAGAGAATGTTAAAGCATCCGTGGAGATCACCCACAGTCAGAATACCATTAACAGCCTGAATTGACGTTACTCAAGGTTCAGGATTAGTGTTACTCAAGAGAACAATATATAGGAGGCTGTAGTGTGAGCGTTATGTCACCCAACCAGACTATACAACTCTGATACGATTTAATCATATGGTCAAAATTCTATATTCAAATCGCAAAACCCATATAGGAATCACAAGTGCCATATAAGAGTAAATATGCATGTAAATTTGCATTGTCCAAATATTAAATAAAAAACTAGTCAAATGATAAGGATAAGGGTACAGTCAGGGCTACAATACACAAAATAAAGTGCCAGGGCTGCAAAAATAAGCTAGAGAGAACAAATTAAAATAATATACTTGCATTCAATATAATACAATAGTCAAGCAAGACAATCCTAGTGAAAAATAACAAAATAGAAGACTATCGGCTAGATTACGAGTTTTGCGTTATGAGTGAAAAAGCAGCATTATGGGTTATAATGCTGCTTTTTCACTCCCGCTGGTTTTACGAGTCTTGCGGGTTTAAGGGCACCGCACATTTTTTTTGCTGTACCGCAAATTAATTTACGCAATTTGCATAAAGTCTTTTTTCAATGGGACTTCCATAGCGTCGGTATTACAAGCTTTTTCTGGGAGGTCAAAAAGTGAGCGGTACAGCCTATCTCGCAAGATTCGTAACGCAATCTAAAGTCAGTAGTTATGAGTTTTATTTTTAAAGTTTTTATTGAGGAAAATAATAATTAAATGTGTACAAATCATACAGAAACAGCAATAACATACATTTGATGTACAAAAGCAGTGAGTCCTCATTTTTCAGCCCCTAATTACGCTGTGGCAGGCCACTCTTGGGCCTTATCATCTGTCTTTACAATTGTCCAGGGGCTTAAATTAAGCATATAAAATCAAGGAAAAAAATAACAAAACAGTATGCATTAAAGAAAAAGTAAAAAGATTGTGTTATACAGCTGTATATAAGTTTTGATAGTCATGCATACTTAACCCAGAGCGGGTCTCAACCTTGTAACAGAACTCACACAGTGACAGATATTTGGCCTACACCATTTTATAGAGCAAACACATGAACAATCAGAGAGCCACAAAAATTTCTCCCTTAACTTCGCTTCTGCTCTTTATAAGAAACATTGCGTGTTGTATCAGGGGCTTGGATCTAGGTGATGTTTCTCAAGAAGTAAAGCTATTCATAGTCTCTCTCAAAAAGCCCTGTGAATATATGGTTCTTTTTCTTTCAGGCTTATGGTTTTATACTGAGAGCCCCAACACCGCCCCGGCCGCGGGCCACGGAAGGGAGCCAGCCTCGTTATATTTTGTTTCAGTCCAGAGCCAATACATGTTATATTTATAATCCCTCTCAAATTGTAAGATTGAGTCTCCTTAAGGGCCCCCCAAACCCCCACAGAGAGCTATCAGGGATATATGAAGGTATTATTAAGATCACAGAGCCTTCTAGAAGCCAAGAATAGTAATTCAGGGTCATAAAACATTTGATCCAAGATCTGAGACTTTTAGTGATATCGCAATGAGCCATTTAATATAATATTAAAAAAGGGGGCTAACGTGCCAACTACCCTTTAACTAATACATGCATATCAAACTCTAATATAGGCATTTGAAGGGGACACACAAACATAGAAAACAAACTTGAACTTTACATATTTTATTCAACTTTGACCGTTACTTATCTGCACCAAGTAGTCCTTTGTGAGCAACCTAACCCCCTTCAAAACTGAACTGCAGGAATGAGTCAACTTTAATGTCCGCCAAAATGACCACCGGTGGGTCACCAGCACACATTTTCATAGGGGCAGGTTGGCCCACATTCAAATGATCACTCAGAGACATTGTATGGCAAAAGTAACGTGTGGTGCCAGGCAGTTTATTAAGTGCTTTGTCACGGAGTGTAAGCTCCCGTGTGCCATCTGAAACAGTGGGTTGAAACAATTTACTTGACTCTGCAGCTATTGTGCTTCCTTGCTGTCTGAGAGGGCCGGGACCCGACTCACCCCCGCAAACCCGCTGCATGTCGGTGTCTAGATCCTGATAGTAGCGTAGGGTGGATTCCAATATGAATTGGCAAATGGTGTGTTCCCACCTTGGAAGCATCAGTGTCGGGTGTCGATATTCATCTTTATCTCTTGTCTTCGGTCCAGATTCAGGTACCCTATGGTTATCTGTAGTGCGGCGTTGTTCAGGCACTGATGCATTCTTGTTAAGTAGCTGTGAAGAAAGTCCACACGCAGATATATTATTTGTATAAATTAGGCCAGATTCGCCATGTTGCCAGACTGTTCCAACCGTTGTTATTGTGGGTGGTTGGGCCAATGAGTCTTCAGGTTCAGACCCTTTGATCCGATTGATAAGGAGCTGTAATTCACGTTCTGAAGGTGCTCTGTCAATTAAATCCTGCATCATAGCTTCTAGCTTGGCAAAGCGAGAGCCCGACAATTCCGAAAGAGCCTTGACCTCCATTATGATATTTTTTAGTGGCTGAGTTCTCTCCAATACGAGTGTCTCGTATAGTAGTATACGTTCCCTCTGTGCAATAAATAGGGCTGTGTAGAGTCCAAAGTGATGTTTTAACGATAGCAGGTGGCCAGCTCTGGTAAGACACCCCGGAGATCCAGGGGGGGGACGCTGCCTGCGAGTTTAGCCGCCGCTGCAGGCCTCTCTTGTCCAGTTTCAGCCCAAGGGTCATAAACACAGCAGGGTGTAGAAGATGAATTACTATTTCACAAAATTTGTAGATGTTTGCTGTATATTCTGACCTATAATCGGTGGATTATTGTCTCCTCTCCCAGAGCTTATGAAACATGCGACTACTCTCAGCCGCTGCTAGGACATGCCCCCAGTAGTTATGAGTTTTACGCTAAAAAGCTGTAGCATAAAACTCATAACTAAAGTGCCAAAAAGTACACTAACACCCATAAACTACCTATTAACCCCTAAACCGAGGCCCTCCAGCATCGCAAACACTAAAATAAACCCCTAATCTGCCGCTCCGGACATCGCTACCACTATAATAAACATATTAACCCCTAAACTGCCGCACTCCCGCCTCGCAAACACTAGTTAAATATTATTAACCCCTAATCTGCCGCCCCTAACATCGCCGCCACCTACCTACATTTATTAACCCCTAATCTGCCACCCCCAACATCGCCGCCACTATACTAAATTTATTAACCACTAAACCTGTCTAACCCTAACATCCCTAACTTAAATATAATTAAAATAATTCTAAATAAAAATTCCTATCATTACCTAAATTATTCCTATTTAAAACTAAATACTTACCTATAAAATAAACCCTAAGATAGCTACAATATAACTAATAGTTACATTGTAGCTAGCTTAGGGTTTATTTTTATTTTACAGGCAAGTTTGTATTTATTTTAACTAGGTAGAATAGTTACTAAATATTTATTAACTATTTACTAACTACCTAGTTAAAAAAAAATACAAATTTACCTGTAAAATAAAATCTAACCTGTCTTACACTAACACCTAACATTACACTACAATTAAATAAATTAAATTAATTAAATGCAATTACCTAAATTACCAAAAAAACAAACACTAAATTACACAAAATAAAAAAAGAAATTATCAGATATTTAAACTAATTACACCTAATCTAATAGCCCTACAAAATAAAAAATCCCCCAACAAAATAAAAAAAAAACCTAGCCTAAACTAAACTGCCAATAGCCCTTAAAAGGGCCTTTTGCTGGGCATTGCCCCAAATTAATCAGCTCTTTTACCTGTAAAAAAAAATGCAAACAACCCCCAACAGTAAAACCCACCACCCACACAACCAACCCCCCAAATAAAATCCTAACTAAAAAAAACTAAGCTTCCCATTGCCCTGAAAAGGGCATTTGTATGGGCATTGCCCTTAAAAGGGCATTTAGCTCTTTTTCAGCCAAAAAGCCCTAATCTAAAAATAAAATCCACCCAAAAACCCTTAAAAAAACCTAACACTAACCCCCGAAGATCCGCAGTTTTTAAGACCGGACATCCATCCTCAACGAAGCCTGGAGAAGTCTTCATCCAAGCGGCAAGAAGTCCTCAACAAAGCCAGGAGAAGTCTTCATCTAAACCGGCAGAAGTGGTCCTCCAGATGGGCAGAAGTCTTCATCCAGATGGCATCTTCTATCTTCATCCATCCGGCGCAGAGCGGCTCCATCTTCAAGACATCCGGCAAGGGGCATCCCCTTCTTCCGACGACTAACGACGAATGAAGGTTCCTTTAAAGGACGTCATCCAAAATGGAGTCCATTGAATTCCAATTGGCTGATAGAATTCTATCAGCCAATCGGAATTAAAGGTGAAAAAATCCTATTGGCTGATGCAATCAGCCAATAGGATTGAGCTTCAATCCTATTGGCTGATCTAATCAGCCAATAGGATTGAGCTCGCATTCTATTGGGAGACGTTGGGGGAGGCAGATTAGGGGTTAATAAATGTAAGTGTCGGCAGATTAGGTGTTAATAATATTTAACTAGTGTTTGCGAGGCGTGAGTTGCTTCGGTTTAGGGGTTAATATGTTTATTATAGTGGCGGCGATGTCCGGAGAGGACGATTAGGGGTTAATAAGTATAATGTAGGTGTTGGCGAAGTCGGGGGCGGCAGATTAGGGGATAATAAGTGTAAGATTAGGGGTGTTTAGACTCGGGTTCATGTTAGGGTGTTAGGTGTAAACATAAAATTTGTTTCCCCATAGGAATCAATGGGGCTGCGTTACAGAGCTTTACGCTGCTTTTTTGCAGGTGTTAGACTTTTTTCAGCCGGCTCTGCCCATTGATGTCTATGGGGAAATTGTGCAGGAGCACATAAAACCAGCTCTTTCAGCAGCACTGGTATTGGAGTGCGGTATGGAGCTCAATTTTGTTCTATGCTCACTTCTTGCCTGTTAATGCCGGGTTTATGAAAATCTGTAATACCAGCGCTGTAGGGAAGTGAGCGGTGACAATAACGTACAAGTTATTACCGCACCCTTCATACCGCAAAACTCGTAATCTAGCCATAAATAAACAATCATAATATAAAGAACAACAAATCAGTAAGTAAGAGGCATCGGTTCCTGATCCATAGTCCCGGCTGTATAAGCAGACAGGACTGTAAACAAGCCTGTAAACCAGTGGTTTAAAAACTTAAGTGGTTTAAAAACAAGATAATGTCCGGTATTGGTAACCAAAGTTGTCGGGTGCTGCAGCCAAATAAATCAATACAATTACATAGACAAGCACACCAGATGACCATTGGTGCCCAGGGTGCAACAGAAATTAGTACACAGTTCAGAAAAGAGAGTGCACTCACCGGGTCTTTTTGCAAAGTTTAATCTGCAGTTGTGAAAGTTTTTGGGGGTTTAGCTCACACTACAACCCCCTACATATTGTTCTCTTGAGTAACACTAATCCTGAAACTTGAGTAATGTCAATTCAAGCTGTTACTGGTATTCTGACTGTGGGTGGTCTCCATGGATGCTTTAACATTCTCTTTGGCTAGTTCCCCTACTGGTAGAATTGTTTACAGTTGCCATGACAACTGACCTATACTGATCAGACATATTTCTCCTATCTGGACATTACTTTTTGTTTCTAGACTTAGAGGTTAAGATGTCTATGGTGATCTGGTTCCTGCTCCATTGTATACTGTATATATTTGTTTGTAATACTGTTTCACTGTTTTTACATTTAGGACCGTATTCCTGCGTTGCCCGGGATGATGATGTCTCCAGTGGGTGTCACACCTACTCGGGAGATTGTGGGCTATGGTGGTTTCACTTAAACATGGTGGCTGGTATTGGGGTAAGTTATTTTGCTTTCTTGATGTATGTCTGAGGAAGGGGCTTAACCTCCGAAAAATGCAGATTAAACTTTGCAAAATGACCCGGTGAGTGCACTCACTTTTCTGAACTGTGTACTAATTTATGTTGCACCCTGGGCACCAATGGTCATCTGAAGTGCTTGTCTTCATAATTATATATATATAGTAAAAAGTTCCTGAACAGATACACTGAATGCAGTTTAGCAGAAAGTGTGATGGTTTCCTGTTTTAGTCTATATTTCCTTTTGTGAGCAGAATAAGAATGTCCTACTGTTTTTGTATGGAAAGTGAGCACTTCTTGACATTTAAGACAAAAAAAACCATGCTACCTGGAAAGCAGCCAAAGTAAGTTAACTATAAAGACATATACTTCAACATAAAATAAAAAACATAAAAGGATATTTGACCTTTTAAAGTTGATTTTGCAGTTTACAAAAACAGAGAAGGCAACTCAGTTCTAAACTACACAAGTTATTACAATGGTTCTGGTAACAGCAGATCTATTTTAGAACTTACGAACATAGGCCTAGATTATAATTGAAGAGTAAAAAACATCGCTAGAGCATAATCCATAGAGCTTACTTTTTTTTTATTATTGCACAAAATCTTTATTCTAGTCAATAAATATTGAACACGCAGAATCCTCAGCACCATAAATAAGTTAACTTAATTTGTAATGAAGCATCTTATACAATACAGCAACATAAAAACAAGCAATGTTTCGGGATATTATCCCTTAATCATGCTCATGCAATACATGGGGGTAGCCTTTAATAGGGTTTTCATATTAACCCCTTTGTGATCATACCACTTTTCCATTTGCTGAATGTCTGGGACCAAGGCTATTTTTGAATTTCTGCTGTGTTTGTGTTTAGCTGTAATTTTCCTCTTACTCATTTACTGTATCCACACATATTATATACAGTTTTTCTTGCCATTAAATAGACTTTCTAAATATACCATTATTTTCATCAAATCTTATAATTTACTATTAAATAAATTATAAAATATGATGAAAAATGAAAAAAAAACACTTTTTCTAACTTTGACCCCCAAAATCTCTTACACATCTACAACCACCATAAAACATCCATGCTAAATAGTTTCAAAATTTTGTCCTGAGTTTAGAAATACCCAATGTTTGCATGTTTTTTGCTTTTTTTTCCAAGTTATAGGGTAATAAGTTCAAGTAGCACTTTGCTATTTCCAAACCATTTTTTTCAAAATTAGCAAAAGTTTCATTGGAACACTGATATCTGTCAGGAATCCCTGAATAACCCTTCACATATATATATATATTTATTAAAAGAAGACAACCTAAGGTATTAAACATAGGGTATTTTGACTCTTTCCATGCAACCATTTTACCACAAATCCATGGCAAATTTTTTTGGGGAAAAAGGTGATTTTTGACAAAATAGCAATTTAAGAATATATTTACTGAGAACATTAAGGGTTACTGCCAAATAACACCCCAATATGAGTATAGTGATACCACCCATGTATAGGTGTGTCGGGTTCTCTGGGGGCTAAAAGGCCTTATTTTTAGAGGACGCATTCCAGTTTTCCAACATAGAATTTTCACATCGGTCATCATGCACCCATGTCCTATTTGGGACATTTCTGAAGCTGGCCAATGTAATTTACCCCCATCAAACCATATATTTTTGAAAAAGTAGACACCCTAGGGTATTTCAAATGCTGGTATTTTAACACTTTCCATGCACTAATTCAACCATCAGTCTTTGTCAAACTTTTGCGTAGTCATTTTTTGTGTTATTTTTCACAAACATTCGCCTAGATTTAGAGTTCTGCGTTAGCCTTAAAAAGCAGCATTAAGGGGTCCTAACGCTGCTTTTTAACGCCCGCTGGTATTTAGTCTGGCAGGAAAGGGTCTACTGCTCACTTTCTTTCCGCGACTCGAGGCTACCGCAAATCCCCTTACATCAGTTGCGTATCCTATCTTTTCTATGGGATTTGCCTAACGCCGGTATTGCGAGTCTTGGAAGAAGTTAGCGGTACAGCCTCTACCGCCAAGACTCCAACCGCAAAAAAAAGTCAGTAGTTAAGAGTTTTATGGGCTAACGCAAGAACATAAAGCTCTTAACTATTGTGCTATAAAGTACACTAACACCCATAAACTACCTATGAACCCCTAAACTGAGGCCCCCCCACATCGCAAACCCTATAATAAAAAAATTTAACCACTAATCTTCCGACCGGACATCGCCGCCACCCCACAATGTCGCCGCCACCTACCTACACTTATTAACCCCTAATCTGCTGACCGGACATCGTCGCCACTATAATAAATGTATTAACCCCTAAACCGCCGCACTCCCGCCTCCCAAACACTATAATAAATTTTATTAACCCCTAATCTGCCCTCCCTAACATCGCCGCCACCTACCTACAATTATTAACCCCTAATCTCCCGCCCCCAATGTTGCCGCTACTATAATAAAGTTATTAACCCCTAAACCTAAGTCTAACCCTAACCCCCCTTAACTTAAATATAATTTAAATAAAAGGAACTAAATTTAATATAATTAAATAAATTATTCCTATTTAAAACTAAATACTTACCTATAAAATAAACCCTAGTTACATTGTAGCTATTTTAGGATTTATATATATTTTACAGGCAACTTTATATTTATTTTAACTAAGTACAATAGCTATTTAATAGTTAATAACTATTTAATAGCTACCTAGTTAAAATAATTACAAAATTACCTGTAAAATAAATCCTAACCTAAGTTACAAATACACCTAACACTATACTATCAATAAATTAATTAAATAAATTTACCTACAATTATCTAAACTAAAATACAATTAAATAAACTAAACTATAGTACAAAAACCCCCCACTAAATTACAAAAAATTAAAAAATATCACAAGAAATTTAAACTAATTACACCTAATCTAAGCCCCCTAATAAAATAAAAAAGCCCCCCAAAATAATAAAATGCCCTACCCTATCCTAAATTACAAAGTAATCAGCTCTTTTACCAGCCCCTTAAAAGGGCTTTTTGAGAGGCATTGCCCCAAAGTAATCAGCTCTTTTACCTGTAAATAAAAATACAATAAGCCCCCAACATTACAACCCACCACCCACATACCCCTACTCTAAAACCCACCCAAACCCCCCTTAAAGCAACCTAGCACTAATCCCCTGAAGATCTCCCTACCTTGAGTCGTCTTCACCCAGCCGAGCCGAATTCTTCATCCAAGCGGGGCAGAAGAGGTCCTCAATCCGGTTGAAGTCTTCATCCAAGCGGGGCAAAAGAGGTATTCCATCCGGTTGAAGTCTTCATCCAAGCGGGGCAGAAGAGGTCTTCCATCCGATTGAAGTCTTCATCCAAGAGGAATCTTCTATCTTCATCCATCCTGAGTGGAGCGGCAGCACCCTGAAGACCTACGATGCGGCGACGAATGACGGTTCCTTTAAATGACGTCATCCAAGATGGCGTCCCTCAAATTCCGATTGGCTGATAGTATTCTATCAGCCAATCGGAATTAAGGTAGGAAAAATCTGATTGGCTGATTCAATCCTAAAATAGCTACAATGTAACTATTAGTTATATTGTAGCTATATTAGGGTTTATTTTATAGGTAAGTATTTAGTTTTAAATAGGAATAATTTATTTAATTATAGTAAATTTAGTTTGTTTTATTTAAATTATATTTAAGCTTGGGGGTGTTAGGGTTAGACTTAGGTTTAGGGGTTAATAACTTTATTATAGTAACGGCAACATTGGGGGCGGGAGATTAGGGGTTAATAATTGTAGGTAGGTGGCGGTGATGTTAGGGAGGGCAGATTAGGGGTTAATAAAATTTATTATAGTGTTTGGGAGGCGGGAGTGCGGCGGTTTAGGGGTTAATACATTTATTATAGTGGTGGCGATGTCCGGTCGGCAGATTAGGAGTTAATAAGTGTAGGTAGGTGGCGGCGACATTGAGGGGGGCAGATTAGGGGTTAATAAATATAATATAGGTGTCGGCGATGTTAGGGACAGCAGATTAGGGGTTCATAGCTATAATGTAGGTTGCGGCGGTGTCTGGAGCGGCAGATTAGGGGTTAATAATATAACGTAGGTGGCAGCGATAGCGGGGACGGCAGATTAGGGGTTAATAAGTGTAATATTAGGGGTGTTTAGACTCGGGGTTCATGTTAGGGTGTTAGGTGTAGAGTTATGGTGCTGCGTTAGGAGCTGAACGCTGCTTTTTTGCAGGTGTTAGGTTTTTTTCAGCCAGCTCAGCCCCATTGTTTCCTATGGGGATATTGTGCACAAGCACGTTTTTCCAGCTTACCGCTACCGTAAGTAACGCTGGTATTGAGAGTAGTAGTGGAGCGAAATTATGCTCAACGCTCACTTTTCTGAGGCTAACGCAGCCATTCAGAAAACTCGTAATACCAGCGTTGTTTAAAGGGTGCGCTGGAAAAAAAAGGATTGTTAGCACCGCAGGTCTTTACCGACAAAACTCCAAATCTAGGTGATTGTACTTTAGGCATGGATTCTCAGTTCCTGTTATGTGTTACTGCCAAAAAAACACCTCAATATGTGTTCAACAACATCTCCTGAGTACAGTGATACCACCCATATATAAGTGTGTCAGGTTTTCTGGGGGCTAAAAGGCCTTATTTTTAGGGGGTGCATTCCAGTTTTTCAACTTGGAATTTTCACATCTGTCATCATGTACCCATGTCCTATATGGGACATTTCTGAAGCTGGATAATGTAATTTACCCCATCAAACCATATATTTTTGAAAAGTAGACACCCTAGGGTATTTGAAATGCTGGTATCTTAACACTTTCCATGCACTAATTCAACCACCAGTCTTTGTCAAACTATTGGGCAGTCATTTTTTTGTGTTATTTTTCACACACGTATTTTAGGCATGGATTCTCAGCTCCTATTATGTGTTACTGCCAAAGAAGACCCCAATATGTGTTCACCAACATCTCATGAGTACAGTGATACCACTAGGTTTGTTGGCTTGTTTTGGGGGTGCAACGCCAAATGTCTGACATGTGTTTGTGATTTATTTTCACATTTAACATATCTTCTTTGCCTATCGTCTTTTTGGGGGCCTTTTTACATACCCAATTTACTTGCTTGCCATGAATGTGCATATATTTGAAAAGATGACACCCCAAGGTATTGTATATTGAGTGCTTTGATGCCTTTGATGCAACTGTTTTAGGGGGAAAAAATGGAGAAAGTGTATGGTGGTAATTTTTCAATTTTCATTTTTACACACACATTACTTTTTTACTATGATTTAGGAGACACTGTTGTAAGTTATTGCAAAAAAACACTCCAGGTTGTTTTCTGCAAGACCTCCTGAGTACACCTATGCCCCCCCCCCCCCATGCATAGGTTTGCCAGGATTTTGGGAAGGTTCAATTACAAATGTATGACTTGTAATTTGAGTTGAAAGTGAGAGTATTTCTTCTCATAGGCTTATGTTTAGTTTGGGGCCTATTGCATACCCCAGTTTTATTTATTGCCATGAAAGTGTATGTATTTGAAATGTTGACACCCCAAGGTATTGTATATGGAGTGCATTGATGCCTTTGATGCAACCATTTTAGCTAAAGAAAAAATTGGAAAAAGTGTATGGTGATCATTTGTAAATTTTCATTTTTACACACCCATTGCTTTATGACTATGATTTAGTAGAGACTGTTGTAAGTTATTGCAAAAAAACACTCCAGGTTGTTTTCTGCAAGACCTCCTGAGTACACCTATGCCCCCCATGCATAGGTTTGTCAGGATTTTGGGAAGGTTCAGTTACAATTGTATGACTTATAATTTGAGTTGAAAGTGAGAGTATTTCTTCTGATAGGCCTATCTTTAGTTTGGGGCCTATTGCATACCCCAGTTTTATTTATTGCCATGAAAGTGTATGTATTTGAAATGTGGCCGGTTCCCACGCTGCTTTTTAACGCCCGCTGGTATTACGAGTCTTGCAGGTACAGGTATACCGCTCACTTTTTTGGCCAGACTTGGAAATACCGCAAATACACTTACATAAATTGCGTATCCTCTTTTTTCAATGGGACTTGCATAGCGCCGGTATTACAAGTCTGACAAAAAGTGAGCGGTAAATCCTCTCCTGTCAAGACTGGTACAGCATTTTAAAGTCAGTAGTTAAGAGTTTTACACTACAACGTTGTAGCATAAAACTCTTAACTAAAGTGCTAAAAAGTACACTAACACCCATAAACTACCTATTAACCACTTAACCGAGGCCCTCCCACATTGCAAACACTAAAAAAAAAGGTTTAGCCCCTACTCTGCCGAACCGGATATCGCCGCCACAATAATAAATATATTAACCCCTAAACCGCTGCACTCCCGCCTCGCAAACATTAGTTAAATATTATTAACCCCTAATCTGCCATCCCTAACATTGCTGACACCTACCTACATTTATTAACCCCTAATCTGCTGCCCCCAACGTCGCCGCCACTATACTAAAGTTATTAACCCCTAAATCTAAGTCTAACCCTAACCCCCCCTAACTTAAAGGGACAGTTTACTCAAAAATGTTCTCCCCTTTAATTTGTTCCCAATGATCCACTTTACCTGTAGTATATTAAATTGTTTACAAGTAGATCCTTTACCCTTATATTGGCATTTGAAATAGTTGATTTAGCATGTGGTATCCCCACCTATTCTGAAAGTTTGTGGCCGCAGGTCCCAGCTATAGTTAAGTTTTGTAAACACTGCCAGCAGAAGAAATTATACTACCAGTAGGATATAGCAGAGATAAGGTAATAAAATGTTGATTTTCCATTGTCCTCTCCAAGTACTGGTGATTGTTTTATGGACAGATATAAGATTAAGAAACATGTTTATGTACACAATGTGATACAGTAATGAGATCTGATTATACCTACAAACTCAACCCATTTATTAGGTTGTGGCTTCAAAACACAAAATCAGAGCTTTAATATTCACAAATAAACCTTAAAAAGCTAATTTTCATACATTTTTTACTCCTCAGTTGGTAAAAAAAAGCAATTGTAAACACATTAAGGGAAAACTATTTTACAGTATACTGTCTCTTTAAATATAATTTAAATAAATCTAAATAAAATTACTATAATTAACTAAATTATTCCTATTTAAAACTAAATACTTACCTGTAAAATAAACCCTAAGCTAGCTACAATATAACTAATAGTCACATTGTACCTAGCTTAGGGTTTATTTTTATTTTACAGGCAAGTTTGTATTTATTTTAACTAGGTAGAATAGTTATTAAATAGTTATTAACTATTTAATAAACTACCTAGCTAAAATAAATATAAATTTACCTGTAAAATAAAACCTAACCTAAGTTACACTAACACCTAACACTACACTATAATTAAATTAATTCCCTAAACTAAATACAATTAAATACAAATAAATAAAATTAGCTAAAGTACAAAAAACAAACACTAAATTACAGAAAATAATAAACAAATTACAAGATTTTAAAACTAATTAAACCTAATCTAATCCCCCTAACAAAATAAAAAAGCCCCCCCAAAATAAAAAGCCCTACCCTACACTAAATTACAAATAGCCCATAAAAGGGCCTTTTGCGGGGCATTGCCCCAAAGTAATCAGCTCTTTTACATGTAAAAAAATTACAAATCCCCCCAACATTAAAACCCACCACCCACATAACCAACCTTATAAATAAAATATAAATAAAATTAGCTAAATTACAAAAAAAAAACCCACTAAATTACAGATAATAAATTACAGATAATAAAAAACAAATTACAGATCTTTAAACTAATTACACCTAATCTAATAGCCCTATCAAAATAAAAAAGCCCCCCCAAAATAAAAAAAAAACCTAGCCAAAACTAAACTACCAATAGCCCTAAAAGGGCCTTTTGCGGGGCATTGCCCCAAAGAAATCAGCTCTTTTACCTGTAAAAAAAAAAATACAAACAACCCCCCAACAGTAAAACCCAACACCCACACAACATCCCCCCAAATAAAAGCCTAACTAAAAAAACCTAAGCTCCCCATTGCCCTGAAAAGGGCATTTGGATGGGCATTGCCCTTAAAAGGGCATTTAGCTCTATTGCTGCCCAAAGCCCTAACCTAAAAAATAAACCTACCCAATACACCCTTAAAAAATCCTAACACTAACCCCCGAAGATTAACTTACCGGGAGAAGCCTTCATCCAAGCGCCAAGATGTCCTCAACGAAGCCGGCAGAAGTGGTCCTCCAGACGGGCAGAAGTGGTCCTCCAGACGGGCAGAAGTCTTCATCCAGACGGCATCTTCTATCTTCATCCTTCCGACGCGGAGCGGCTCCATCTTCAAGACATCCTGGGTGGAGCATCCTCTTCAAACGACGTCTTCTTCTGAATGAATATCTCTTTAAGTGAGGTCATCCAAGATGGTGTCCCTTAGATTCTGATTGGCTGATAGAATTCTAACAGCCAATCGGAATTAAGGTAGAAAAATCCTATTGGCTGATGCAATCAGCCAATAGGATTGAGCTGGCATTCTATTGGCTGTTCCAATCAACCCACCCAATACACCTTAAGCAGCTTAAGCAGCGCTGGTATTGGAGTGTGGTATGGAGCACAATTTTGTAAGGTAAGTGAGTGGTGAGAAAAAAATGCACGGTAGCACCACACAGCTCATAACGAAAGACATGTAATATAGCTGATAGTTTCTTAATCTATAACACAGTGTGCCACTAATATCACTCTCAGCGGATAGTAAAGTCACAGATGTATCAGGATTGATAAAAAGCCTCAGTATGATTTCAGATACTCGGTAGAGTCTTCCTTTGTATCATATAGTGTTTAAAGGGCTATAGATATCTCTTACCCCAAAAACGTACAATTTCTTACGGGTGTTTTCACCTCCCAGTGCCTTTCACAAACTTCTATGGCGGCATGCACCTCGTGTGAATTTTTCACTCACTTCCAGGTTTTAGTTTCTGGTATCACCTGGGTTAGGTTTAGCCAATCACGGGAGGTTCTTTCCGCTTTCAGACTCTGTGCCATTGCCTGTCCGTGATTCCAAAGTTAAATATTTTCCCTTCTTCTTTATAGAGTACTCTATATCAAGGGGTCAGTGAATAGGTAGCTTTTAGTGAATATGTATATGTCACCATCTTTGAAGCCACATGGGGAGGGGGGCTATTTCTTATTTTTTTGTATGTTAATTTACTTTACTAAGTGCCTGGACCCACCAAGGCACTTAGCACACTTACAGAGCACCGATGGCTTCTGATGCTCTGCCTGACTGCTGGGCTCCACATGGAGTCAAACCGGAAGTGATTGCTCTGTGGGAGCGATCAAAATGAAGCCAAGCAGTCAGGAACAGTATTGCAGGATGCCTCAACATTGAGGCATCAGTGCAATACTGTTTGAGCGGCTCCAGCGCTCAGATTACCCTCTCCCTGCATGTATTATCTAAAATATGTTCCATAGTGTAGCGGTCCCACCAGTTCATGCCCCCATACGCGATCCCGCACCCGTGCACGCTCCCGGCACCCCTGAACTCGATCCCGCCCCCCTCTGGCATATATCCACCAGCGATGAGCCACCCACCCTCCTCCCTGTAATAGCTCCCACCCACCAACGATCGGCACCATTGAGTGGCCCTCTTTGCATTGGTGGGTAAAAGAGGAATTGCATCACTGCAATACCTTGAAAGTGGCTGGAAGCAATCACAATCGCTTCCGACGCTTTAAACCCCAGAGGACGTGCCAGGAATGTCCTTGGCCGTTAAGGGTATTTTTTTATAGGACGTTCCTGGCACGTCCTTGGTTGTTAAGGGGTTATTGCTGAGTCCATCATATTGTGCAATACCACCACCTAGTGGTTAATATCTAAATTCACTAAACTAAACATTCATTTTAAATTGAACCAATTACTCAGACTGGATGATGCATTTTGATTTAAACTCTATGAGCAAGAGTACAAGTTGCGCGGCAAATCAGTTACAAAAACTCTGCAAGCGTTATGGCTTTTTTGCATTTTTGGTTGCTAAGGTATTACAAGTTGCAAAATAAGTTATTTTGCACACGTGTTATTCTGAGCAATGCAAACCGCGAAATAGCATGCATGTTCACGTATTCCCATAGAAGTCAATGGAGAAGACAAATAGAAAAAAAAAACACAAAAACCCTAATATGTTGAGCAAAACCCATGACGTATTCTCCTTAAAAAGTGTACATGAAAATGCAAAAAATGTTTTCCTAACACCAAGATTGTATATCTTTAATCCCTTTTGTGCGCAATATTTTTTTAAAATAATTTTTATTAGACAGTGTTGAGTACTGTACTTTCTAATGTATTTCATGAAACTTTTTTGTTACGGAAAACTGTTAACTACAGCTCTTCAAGCGCGGAAAGGACTGTTGCGTAAAAGATGTGCACGCAATTGTGATTTTCAAGACTTGTAATACCAGTGCAATGGAAATTGGATGCGAAAAGACCACATCGCAACACAGAAGACCGCATCTTGCTATATATTATGTATTAAACATTAAAGGAATACTGAGAGGTCCAATTCCCTTTTGAGACCTTTAGCTATCAGATTCTAATTTATGTATCCAAAAGGATTCCTTTTTCATAATTGAGTAATTACCTGTCCCCACCTCTCCTTTATTTTCCTACTCCATCAATTATTTGCCACCGTAGCTGGCTTATATTATGATTGGTCTCTATGAAGTGGCTTGATACTGGACCTCTGATATTTTTGCATCCAATTTTAAATCTATGTTGGCTCATCCTGTCTTGCACCTTTCTAACTGTTTCACCTATATAGATCTTAGAACAAGGACATTTAATCAAATATAGGACACAGGATAAGTCACATGTATAAAACATTTTAATTGAGAATTTCTTCCATGTCTGGGGATGCAAAAATTCCTTTCCTTTTTTATCATGGCACTACAAGAGCACACCCCAAGCAGGGGATAAGTCACATGTGTAAAACATTTTAATTGAGAATTTCTTCCCTGTCTGGGGATGCAAAAATTTCTTTCCTTTTTATCATGGCACTACAAGAGCACACCCCAAGCAGGGGAAGTGCCTGTTCTCCTAGATGAAATATATGACACCAATAATTTAGAGTTTACCTTTACAAGATACCAAATATATACTATATACGTTAGTAACTTATACACTGTTATCAATCATAAAAGTGGTATAGGGGCTAGTATGTATATTTTGAAAATTTTGGTAAATACACTGGACCACAATTGAATTTCTTTGAAGAACTTGTGAGAATTTTGTTATATTGGAATTATTTCCTGTTTAGGGACACAACAAATGAGAGGAACAGCAATGGGGTCCAATGTTGCCCCATCATGCACCAATATATTCATGGGCTGCTTTAAAGAGAGATACAGTATGTATATGAGAATGATTTATTTATACGCTATGGTGCAGCATGTTGGCATTTTTTAGATTATATTTTTGCCGTCTGGTGGCGTGAAATTTGATCCCTTTTGGAGTTTGTCAATCAGTTAAATGAGGCAGTAAGAGGTTAATTTACATTTACTTTTAGTGAGGAAAGTATAGCATTCCTAGATACAGAAGTATATAAAGGTGGTTCTGGTATTTTTAATAGACTTGCTGTCAGGGTTTTTTTCCCTGCCTTGTTTGCCATGTGCTGCTGGCAGCCATTTTACTCACCTCTCTTGCTGACTCTGGTGCATACTGTGTGATGCTGCTCATTTCCTGCACTTCCTTTTATGGCCAGACTGGTGTGCATCATCCATGTGAGACAGGATCCAGTCTCAGAATTGTGATGTCATCACTTATTATTTAAAGGGCCTCTGTTCATTATGCTTTGCCCTTGCGTTGTCTCAGACCTGTTTGTGAGAGCTCCTGTGTATTACCTGGCTGTCTGAAGTCCCACCTGGTTCCTGATCCCTGGCTTCTTCCCGACTCTGCTGTTCTCCTTGTTTCTGATTCCGGCTCGTCTGACTACTCGCTTTGGCTCCTGACTCGGCTCGTCTGACTACTCTCTTTGGCTCCTGACTCGGCTCGTCTGACTATTTGCTTTGGCTCCTAACTCAGCTCGTCTGACTACCAGCTCTGGTTTTGATTCCTGGCTTGTTATTTGACTTGTGGACTTTTTATTATTTTTTGCTATTAATAAAGGTGTGATTATTTTTGCACTTCTCGTCTCAGTCTGATTCCTGGCACCCTGACACTTAGTAAATCTACAGATAGGAATACTTTACTTACACCTAGATTAAGAGTTTTGCGCTAAACCGGGTGCAAAATGAACGCCAAAAAGTTGCGTTATTTCACTCTCCATAGCGCTGCCATTACGAGTTACTGAAAAGCCTCCTTGTGCATGCAATATGGTGGTGTTAAGCTCCATACAGCACAAAAGCCAAGGGCTGATTTAACGTGCTCATGCACTATTTCCCCCATAGACATCAATGGGGAGAGAGTGCTAGAACACCTGAAGTGCGGAATGAAAAATCTCCATAACGCAAACACATTGATGTCTATGGGGAAAAGAAAGTTACGTTTAAACCTAACACCCTAACATAAACCTCAAGTCTAAACACCCCTAATCCGCCGCCCCGAAAGCACTGACACTAATAAAAGTTATTAACCCCTAATCCGTTGCACCCAACATCGGAGACACTAATAAAAGTTATTAACCCCTAATCCGCCGCTCCCGATATCGCCGACACTAATAAAAGCTATTAACACCTAATCCGCCGCTATCCGACATTGATGCCACTATAATAAAGTTATTAACCCCTATTACGCCTCTCCCCGACATCGCTGCCACTATAATAAAGCTATTAACCCCTAATCTGCCACTCCCGACATCGCCGACACTATAATAAAGCTATTAATCCCTAAACCTCCAGCCTCCCACATCGCCGCCACTATACTAAAGTTATTAATCCCTAAACCTCCAGCCTCCCACATCTTTGCCACTAAATAAACCTATTAACCCCTAAACCTTCGGCCTCCCACATCCCCGCCATTAATTAAAAATTTTAACCCCTAAACCGCCGGCCCCCCACATTGCAAAACACTAAATTAAACTATTAACCCCTAACACCCCCCTAACTTTAAATTAAAATTACAATATAACTATCTTTAAATAAATAAAAACTTACCAGTGAAATAAAAATGAACCTAACATTAAACTATAAATTAACCTAACATTACTATTCTAATAAAATAAAAAAATACTGCCAATAAAAAAATCTAAATTACAAATTTAAAAAACCTAACACTACGAAAAAATAAAAAAATCTAAAATTACAAAAAATAAACAGTAAATTACGAAAAATAATAAACACTAAGCTTACAAAAAATAATAAACAAAATTATTAAAAATAAAAACAATTACACCTAATCTAATAGCCCTATAAAAATAAAAAAGCCCCCCCAAAATAAAAGCACTCCCTAGCCTACAATAAACTACCAATAGCCCTTAAAAGGGCTTTTTGTAGGGCATTGCCCTAAGTTAAACAGCTCTTTTAGCGGTAAAAAAAAGTGCCTTCAACAGTAAAACCCACCACCCAACCAACCCCCCAAAATACAAAAACTAACAGATTAGAGGTTAATACATTTATTTAATAGTCGCGATGTGGGTGGCGGATTAGGGGTTAATAGGTTTATTTAATAGTTGCGATGTGGGTGGGCAGCAGATTAGGGGTTAATAGGTTTAATGTAGTGTTTGCGATACAGGAGGGTGGCGGTTTAGGGGTTAATAGGTAGTTTATGGGTGTTAGTGTACTTTGTAACACTTTAGTTATGAGTTTTGTGAAACATTTTTGTTCCACAAAACCCATAACTACTGCTCTCAGATGGCGGTATGGATCGTATTGGTTTAGGCTGTAACACAAGCATTTTACCCTAAATGCACAACCTGTAATACCTGCGCTATGGAAAACGTCATTTTTTGGAGTGTGGAATGGACGTTGCGTTACAGGCTAAAATGCTTGCCATATAGCTATACCGCCACGACTCGTAATATGCGTTACTGCCCATTATGTTGGAATTGCCATTTTCAGCATTAAAAGCCCTAATGCAAAACTAGTAATCTACCTGTTAGTTATCAAAGTTTTTACCATGATCCATTAAAGAACTCTTTACCTCCAAGTAGGCTACAAGAAATGGCAGAAACATTTTAAAGAGAGAGGATATCCTAACAAAATGATAGAGGCTGAGCTAGAGAGGGTTAAAAGGGATATGAAAAAAACTAACTAATAAAACAAGAAATTTAGAATGTTTGGTTTGTGTAACTCAATATAATCCCTACACTAAGGAGATTAATAGAATTGTAAATAAACATTGGAGAATATTAAGGGATTGTAACCCTGATAAACCAGCCTTTCAGAATCCCCCAATAATGGCTTATAGGAGGGTCCCTAATATAGGAGATATGATAGTTAGGAATGATGTAGGCTCTAAATAAAAAAAATAAAAAAATACATATATTTCATCTAGGAGAACAGGCACTGCTTGGGGTGTGCTAGTTGTAGTGCTGTGATAAAAGGCTAATATATTTTTACATCCCCAGTCAGGAAAGACATTTTTAATTAAAAAAATATATACATGTGACTCATTCTGTGTCGTATACTTGCTTATATGTCCGTGTTCTAAGATCTATATAGGTGAAATGGCTAGACAGGTGCGAGACAGGATGAGACAACATATTAGATGCAAAGATATCAGAGCCAGTGTCAAGCCACTTCACAGAAGCCTATCCTAATATAAGCCAGCTACGGTGGCAAGTAATTGACGAAGTAGGAAAATTAAGGAGAAGTGGTGACAGGGAATTACTCCTTAAGCAAAAGGAATCCTTTTGGATATATAAATTAGAATCTACGATACCTAAAGGTCTCAATAGAGAATTGGACCTCTCAGTATTCCTTTAATGTTTAAAGAAATACTAAACCCAATTTATTTTTTTCATGATTCAGATGCAATTTTATTCAACTTTCTAATTTACTCCTATTATCAATCGGCTAGATTTAGAGTTTGGCGTTAGCCGTCAAAACCAGCGTTAGAGGCTCCTAACGCTGGTTTTGGGCTACCGCTGGTATTTAGAGTCAGTCAGGAAAGGGTCTAACGCTCACTTTGCAGCCGCGACTTTTCCATACCGCAGATCCCCTTACGTCAATTGCGTATCCTATCTTTTCAATGGGATCTTTCTAATGCCGGTATTTAGAGTCGTGGATGAAGTGAGCGTTAGAAATCTAACGACAAAACTCCAGCCACAGAAAAAAAGTCAGTAGTTAAGAGCTTTCTGGGCTAACGCCGGTTTATAAAGCTCTTAACTACTGTGCTCTAAAGTACACTAACACCCATAAACTACCTATGCACCCCTAAACCGAGGCCCCCCCACATCGCCGCCACTCTATTAAAAATTTTTAACCCCTAATCTGCCGACCGCACACCGCCGCCACCTACGTTATCCCTATGTACCCCTAATCTACTGCCCCTAATATCGCAGACACCTACATATTTATTAACCCCTAATCTGCCGCCCCCGCTATCGCTGACACCTGCATATTTTTTTAACCCCTAAACTGCCGCTCCATACACCGCCGCAACCTACATTATACCTATGTACCCCTTATCTGCTGCCCCTAACACAGCCGACCCCTATATTATATTTATTAACCCCTAATCTGCCGCCCCCAACGTCGCCTCCACCTACCTACAATTATTAACCCCTAATCTGCCGACCGGACCACACCGCTACTATAATAAATGTATTAACCCCTAAAACTAAGTCTAACACTAACACCCCCCTAACTTAAATATAATTTAAATCTAACAAAATAAATTAACTCTTATTAAATAAATTAATCCTATTTAAAGCTAAACACTTACCTGTAAAATAAACCCTAATATAGCTACAATATAAATTATAATTATATTGTAGCTATTTTGGGATTAATATTTATTTTACAGGCAACTTTGTAATTATTTTAACCAGGTACAATAGCTATTAAATAGTTAATAACTATTTAATAGCTACCTAGTTAAAATAATTACAAAATTACCTGTAAAATAAATCCTAACCTAAGTTACAATTAAACCTAACACTACACTATCAATAAATAAATTAAATAAACTACCTACAATTATCTACAATTAAACCTAACACTACACTATCAATAAATTAATTACATACAAATACCTACAAATAAATACAATGAAATAAACTAACTAAAGTACAAAAAATAAAAAAGAACTAAGTTACAAAAAATAAAAAAATATTTACAAACATTAGAAAAATATTACAACAATTTTAAACTAATTACACCTAATCTAAGCCCCCTAATAAAATAACAAAGACCCCCAAAATAAAAAAAATGCCCTACCCTATTCTAAAATTAAAATAGAAAAGCTCTTTTACCTTACCAGCCCTTAAAAGGGCCCTTTGCGGGGCATGCCCCAAAGAATTCAGCTCTTTTGCCTCTAAAAAAAAAACATACAATACCCCCCCCCAACATTACAACCCACCACCCACATACCCCTAATCTAACCCAAACCCCCCTTAAATAAACCTAACACTAAGCCCCTGAAGATCTCCCTACCTTGTCTTCACCACACCGGGTCCCGATCTGTCCAGAAGAGCCTCCGAAATCTTCATCCAAGCCCAAGCGGGGGCTGAAGAGTGACGTCCATCCTCCGGCTGAAGTCTGGATCCAAGCGGCGGCTAAAGAATTCCATCTTCGGGCAGAAGTCTTCATCCTATCCGGGCAGAAGAGTCGATCCGGACCGGCAAACATCTTCATCCAAGCCGCATCTTCTATGTTTTTCCATCCAATGACGACCGGCTCCATCTTGAAGACCTCCGGTGCGGATCCATCCTCTTCTTGCGACGTCCTAAGTCCGAATGAAGGTTCCTTTAAATGACGTCATCCAAGATTGCGTCCCTCGAATTCCGAATGGCTGATAGGATTCTATCAGCCAATCGGAATTAAGGTAGGAAAATTCTGATTGGCTGATGGAATCAGCCAATCAGAATCAAGTTCAATCCGATTGGCTGATCCGATCAGCCAATCAGATTGAGCTCGCATTCTATTGGCTGATCGGAACAGCTTTAAATAGGATTAATTTATTTAATAAGAGTTAATTTATTTAGATAGATTTAAATTATATTTAACTTAGGGGGGTGTTAGGGTTCGGGTTAGAGTTAGCTTTAGGGGTTAATACATTTATTATAGTAGCGGTGAGGTCCGGTCAGCAGATTAGGGGTTCATAATTGTAGGTAGGTGGAGGCGACGTTGGGTGCGGCATATTAGGGGTTAATAAATATAATATAGGGGTCGGCGGTGTTAGGGGCAGCAGATTAGGGGTACATAGGTATAATGTAGGTTGCGGCGGTGTACGGAGCGGCAGATTAGGGGTTAAAAAAATATGCAGGTGTCAGCGATAGCGGGGGCGGCAGATTAGAGGTTAATAAATATAATATAGGGGTCGCCGGTGTTAGGGGCAGCAGATTAGGGGTACATAGGGATAACGTAGGTTGCGGCGGTGTACGGAGCGGCAGATTAGGGGTTAATAATAATATGCAGGGGTCAGCGATAGCGGGGGCGGCAGATTAGGGGGTTAATAAGTGTAAGGTTAGGGGTGTTTAGACTCGGGGTACATGTTAGAGTGTTAGGTGCAGATTTAGGAAGTGTTTTCCCATAGGAAACAATGGGGCTGCGTTAGGAGCTGAACGCTGCTTTTTTGCAGGTGTTAGGTTTTTTTTCAGCATGGGGATATCGTGCACGAGCACGTTTTTTAAGCTGGCCGCGTCCGTAAGCACCGCTGGTATCTAGAGTTGCAGTGGCGGTAAATTATGCTCTACGCTCCCTTTTTGGAGCATAACGCACTGAAAACCCAGCCATTCTGTGAACTCTAAATACCAGTGGTATTTAAAAGGTGCGGGGGAAAAAAAGCCAGCGTTAGCTACGCGGGTCGTTACCGACAAAACTCTAAATCTAGCCGAATGTTTCTTTGTTCTCTTGCTATCTTTATTTGAAAAGCAAGAATGTAAGCTTAGGAGCTGGACCATTTTTGGTTCAGCTCCTGTGTTGTGCTTGCTGATTGTTGGCTAAATGTAGCCACCAATCAGCAAGCTCTAACCAGAGTGCTAAACTCATGCTTAAAATAAAACACGATTTAGTTTTACCAGTCAATGGTTACAAATTTTACCAGACCACCTTAACATGGCCAAAAATTTAAATGGATAGCGCTACAAGCTCCAGGAGCACTATTCGGATGCTCATTGTGTTCGTATTGCAAGTGGGGAGTTAAATGTTGCACTCAAACCCGATCCACTATACCACTATATAATTTAGCGCTTTTTGAGATCTGAAGTAAATATTTTTATTAATAGTATAGCAAAGAACTACATGAAGAGCTCACTATTTACGTACCATTGGTTTAGCAAAGCTTCATCTTAGCGCAATACTGGCTAAGCACTCAAGCAATAGCAACATGAATTTTACTGTGCGCTCACATAGAAGTCTACAATATAAGGGATTTATGGCACCCGCACTATCCGACATGCAGATGTTAGAGAACTCTAGACTATTGCTGAAGCAATACAAATAACTTTGGTCTTGTAACATGAGCGCAAAAATGGAAGCACTTTTGAAAGCACTTGAGTGATGTTAAAACACAATAGCACTAAAGACTATGACACACTGAGAGCAGCATACAGCGTGATGATGCAGGTGTGCGCGCTCAGTGTGTCCTGCCTTTTCATCTCTGCGCGCTCACCCGCACCAGGTCGTGTAGCTGAGAGCTCAGAGTTGAAATATTTGAACTTCAGAAGCAATGCATTTGTAATATAGGACTTTGTGTTGGGCACCACAAATCTTTGAGGATGTCATCATCCTGAAGATGTAATGTGTACTACTATGTCTTAAAGTTTACCATCAGAAGGTCACTGTCACAAAAGTAACATTCAAATTACTGTAGTCAAAAAGCAGGCACAACACAACCCCTAATCCAAAAACAAGAATCTAAATCTCTCAAAATCCCAAGGAGTATATTTCAATAGAAAGTCTTGCCTTATCATTGCTATAAGTTTGTAATGGGCATTTTAAAGGGACAGTAAACACCAGAATTTTTGTTGTTTAAAAAGGTAGATAATCCCTTTATTACCCATTCCCCAATTTTGCATAACCAACACAGTTATAATAATATACTTTTTACCTCTGTGATTACCTTGTATCTATGGCTCTGCAGACTGCCCCCTTATTTCAGTTCTTTTGACAGACTTGCATTTTTAGGCAATCATTGCTTGCTCTTAGGAGTTTCACGTGCCTGAGCTCAATGTTATCTATATGAAACACATGAACTAAAGCCCTCTAGTGGTAACAAACTGCTTTCAGATTAGATGTCGCATTCAAAGTCTAAGAAATTATCATATATGCCTCCTAGATTTAGCTTTCAACTAAGAATATCAAGAGAACAAAACAAAATTGGTAATAAAAGTAAATTGGAAAGTTGTTTAAAATTGCATGCCCTATTTAAATCATGAAAGTTTATTTTTTTACTTGACTGTCCCTTTAAGTCAAAACATTACAAATAATATTATCAGATTGTTCATCAATACCTAAAAGTTTGGTATCAGAAAATGATGCAGACCTTGCCCAAAAAATGAAGTTGTACTCTACTTTAATCCTGACTATCACCCAGATCAGTGTTTCTCAACCTTTTTGTAACAAGTACCCCTGTAAGTATACACTTGATTTCTATGTACCCCAACTGTAGCAGAAATATTATTAATATTTTACATGAGCAAAAATGGAAATCATATTATTTTATTTCACAAGTTTATATCAAATAGCTTAAAAAAAGTAAATATATTGGAATCAGATATTTAATTTATGTTTTTCGGAATTTAATATTTGGCAACATTGCAATATTAAAACACATATATAGTCCATTGATATTAATAATTATATGCAATTAATGTGCTTCTTACATTAAAAAAGGAAAATAAACTCTTTTCTGCATGATGAGGAAATTCATATTTATGGTACCATTTTTTTTATTTTTAATAACCATTTCATATACAGTTTATCTACCTCGTTTTACTGTGGCACTCTTCAGTATGATCCACTTTACCTATTTCACAGTGGCACATTATCTGCCTCCTGTCTCTGTGACACTTGGTCACAGTAATACACTTTTTCAGTTCATATCAGTGAAGTTTAACTCCAGCCCTCATATGTCACTTACAAGCCAGAATCTAAGGTCCTACCAAGGTGAATCAGTGATTGAGCAGTGGTCTAACCTAGGCAGGAAAATACTCACACTCTGCCCTGTTAGGAGTGCTCAAGGCTAGAAATGAGAAACACAGCATTCTTTGATATGTCATGTTTACAATAGCTACATCAGGAACAAAAATAAAGGTCAATCCCTAGAGTACCCCTTGCCAATGCCCCAAGTACCCCCAGGAGTAAACGTACCACAAATTGAGAAACTAGGGTCCAGATCACAAGTGCAATTGTTACCACGAGAAATGTGATTGCAATTACTGTCACGTTCATAGGGTCGGGTTCAGGGGTTTAGAGATCATGTGACTTGGTGTCAGAAGAAGCCATCTTGTGCTCTAAAAGGGGCCTGAGAAATAGAGTTCTTAGCAGAACTACCCCTTGCCGTATAGGCATAATTGAATAAACAGGAAGACAAAGCAAGCTTTAGTGTACAGGAACTGGAGACTTGGATATTGGAAGCAGGATTGAATGGCAGTAGCGTCCACACAGGTGTACTTTCAATGATAAGCGCAAAGTGAAAAATCACATTTCTTTAATCTCACTGTACAAACGGCATTTCTGCCATCCCGGTTGGTACAGTGAGATACAGCTTTGCTTAAAAGAAGCAACGCATTAGTTTCAATTGAAGAAGCCTTTTTACAAAACATGTTTCACAATGTGAAAAATGTTTCAAAACTAGGAAAAGCCATAGACACTTTTTTATGCAAGATATCAATATCCCACACTGTTAATCTTCTTTCTAAACCAAAACCATGCCAAAATAAAAAAAACACGTTTTTACAATAAACGAACTTGTAAAAAATGTATAACGAACATTGTTACAATATAATGCATATACATTACACATCATACACCCATGTACTGTAAGCAGTATACATAGGGCTAGCTTACAAGTGACGTGCTATTGTTAACGTGGGGCGGTATAAGCAATATCGTGACTTTGCTAACTTGCACATATTACAACTTGAAACTAAATAGATGTGTTTAATGTAAACATTTTACATTCCAATGTTCTTCAGTTAGAAGAACATTTTCTGTATATATCATATAGATATATAAGTATATCTATTTTACAAAAAAAGTTCCTATATATATATAAATGTATGATTCAAAATAAAAAGAACATTTTCTTCTATGTGAACATTGGGATGTAAAATATTCATAGCTCAATCCAGTTTTAGCGCTGTAGGTTTTACGCGGTGTCCGGTTAGCGTGCAAGCGAAAAGTGTTAGGTTTTTATTTTGAAAGCACGCTCCACTGAAGTCTATGGGCAGAAGAATTTAACATGGTTGCTATATGTTATCTAATATAAGTTCTGAAGTTAGTGCGCCTGAATCTTTTGGGTTTTGCTTGTGCACTAACTTTTAAATCTGATAGTGCATCACTTCTAATCTGGCCCATAATGTCCAAGATGAAATGTATGACTAATTAATTTATAAGTTTTTCTATTCTTTTGGAAGTAAACAGGTTAATTTCACACATGTAATTTGCTTTTGTCCTTTTACACTGTACACTTGGCATATTTCTGCTGAAAGACCATTGTAATAGTCATTTGCACTAGTAGTACGAGGTGTAACTGTTAGGTTTCTGGTAACTTCACTGATTACTTTCAGCTCTGGTGAGTTGTGCTCGAGTGATACTAACGTTACTTTCAGCTTGCAATACAAGGGCACAGATGTTCACACTATACCCATGGTAGCAGTTTAACTAGAGAATAATTTACACTAGAATACTGCTCCACTTGTGATCTAGGCCTATATGAGTTGTTCTAGATACTAAGGACAGCATTGAATTGGAAAAAGGGGCAACATTCTTTTATTTGTTATCTAAATGATTAGCATTACATTTGTGTAGTCACTATAGCAGTGTCATTACTTCTAAAGTCAAAGACATCCTGGCAGCTTAACCCTGTATTCTTCACTGCAGCTGATTAGTTGTTAGCACATTCAACACTATAGCATAAAGCCAAGAGCTGCATAGAAAGTGTCTTTATTTTGGCAGTTTCTCCTTCTATTATATTAATACTAAAACACTCTAGATTGTCATACATTTTAAATATGGCTCAACACCAGCCAATTGTCCCTGGATTTTTTTCACATCTTGGCAAATATCTAGAGATAGTACAATGCTCAAGCTTCAAAAATGCCAAGTCTTGTAATTTTTCTGTTGCATCCTGAGCACTGAAGCTGGAATAAGCATTAGTCTTCATAAAACTACAATAAGAAAGACGTATTCTGAAAAAAAATCACCACATCTAAGAATGAAGTCCAAAATGTTTAAGATAAAGGTCAGCAGGAGCTATTTATGTAAATCTCCCTTTAATTAATTTAAAAACATGCATCATATTCATCAATACATTAACAGTCTTTATGTATTAAATCAAATAAATATGAAAAAGGGAATTAACTGTTATTGACAATTTATTAAGAAATACTGCCCCCTGCTGTCTATTCTTGTAGAAGTAATGCAGTAACACTACCAGCACAATCTATATGATTAGACACTGCTGTTTTTAGTGGGGATTTATTTCTTTATACAGTTTAGGCTGTTTATGTCCAATCCTGTGATAATTTTCAATTGTGCAACTGTTTTTAAGAAGGGAGATATAAGATTAGATTAATTTGCTGATCAAACAACTGTCCTGGATTATATATTTACCAAGATCTCTCATATATAACTCATTGAGACCAGATGTTAGAGAATGGGCTTTGCAAGTAAAGGATTTTCATTAATTTAGCATTTTCACAATACAAGTTTTTGATAGAGAACCCTAACACTGAGGCTTCCAGAAGTTACATTTTTGCTTCAAATCATATTTTAACTTCAATTTGTTTATGTCTCTTCAGCGGCATTGCTAGAAGGCTGAAAGACTAGGAGCTTCAGCCCAAGGGTATATTTGATGCCAAGCCCTCAACTTATTAACATTACTCCCTCCCAGAGCTCCAGCCCAACCACAACCTATGCCCAACCCATCACACATCCTACAAATTGCATTGTAAATGAGAGACTTAGAGGGGGGAGAGAGAAGGAGAGAGAGAGAGAGAGAGAGAGAGAGAGAGAGAGAGAGAGAGAGAGAGAGAGAGAGAGAGAGAGAGAGAGAGAGAGAGAGAGAGAGAGAGAAGGAGAGAAAGGGAGAGAAGAAGAGAGGAAGGGAAGGATAAAAAAGGGAGAGAAGGAAAGAGTGGAAAATGAAGAGAGAAAGAGGGGGAGAATAAGGAGATAGGGAGAGAAGAAGGAGAGAGAGGGAGAGGAAATAGGGAGAAGAGAGGAAGAGAAGGAAGAGTGAAGAGGGAGAGAGAAGAGGAGAGAAGAGAAGAGGGAGAAGATAAAGAGAGAAAAGAGGGGGAGAAGAAGGAGATAGGGAGAGAAGGAGAGAGAGTGAGAGGAGATAGGGGAAGAGAGGAAGAGAAGGAGGAGAGAAAGAGAGAGAGAGGAGAGAAAGAGGCAGGGGGAAAAGAAGAGAATGAACCTACTGTTGATAACACAATCATGTTCAACTCTAGGGGGCACAAATTTGTATATAAATATGATAACAATTTAAAAATCAAATGAGGTCAATATCATATCAAAATAAATAATATACATTAATGAAACATAGATGATAAAGCATAAATTCAAAGTCTTATCTGAGTCCAAACTTGGACCATCAGAGTAGTCCAGGAAAATGGAAACTCCAAATGGAGTGGATATCCTAGGATCTTAAATCTGGGCTGCTCCTCTCCAGATATAAACAAATCCAGAGTAGAAAATCTGTGAAAAGATCACAAAACAGAGGACGCCTCCTAGCATAACACTGTGGTTGCAGAGAGATATGTAAATATATTGTGTTGTTATACTTACAAGAGTGGCAGCACCCTATTGTGCTGAGTAGGGTAGGGTTGCCACCTCAGCCATGTTTTTCTGGACACTTATGAGTTACACATGCTGCAGGGTGTGCAGGAAGGAACATGTATTGTGTTTATGGACAGCACTATTCATAGGCACTATACATATTCCTCCCTGCACACCCTGCAGCATGTGTAACTTATAAGTGTTCTGTATTTTAAGGGACGGGTGACAACCCTAGAGTAGGGCCTATTGAGATCTCTCAGTGTCCCAGCTCACTATGAGTCTATGAGATGTACATTTTTAGTAGCACTAACTAAAACTAAAACAAGGTCCTGGTAAGAGAGTAGATTAATGTATCAGGACATGTTTCAGCAAATGTTTGTCACTTTACTGCAATCTTCATATACACTGACCTTGCAGCTCTCTCAGTATTAAAAACATGAACTCTAGATGCATTACATCAACTTTCTATGGCCAGCGGACCACTCTGTGTAGGTTTATAAATTAAATAAGTATGTCAAAACTATAAATACGATTTTTTAAATTAATAATGTAAAGGAATAGGTGGATGAAGAGACTGGTGTAGGAAGCACATTATGTGGAAAATGATTAAACTGTATGTTTTTTGTGATGTAATATGAACATATACTTTATGAACCTTTCTAGGGTTTGAAGTTACTATAATAAATATTACATTTTAAACTACATTTCATACAATATTTGTTTTTACAGCTATTAACAGGTGTGTTCAGCTTATCCATTAATAAATCAGGTACTATAATTATATCCAATTCTCTGGTTAAAAAGTATACATGCCTCATTGATATACCTGCTTAAAGGCACAGTCAAGTCCAAAATAAACTTTCATGATTCAAATAGGGCATGTCATTTCACAACTTTCCCATTTACTTTTATCACCAATTTTGCTTTGTTCTCTTGGTATTCTTAGTTGAAAGCTAAACCTACATAGGCTCATATGCTATGTAGAGAGGCTGCCTCTTATCTGAATCCATTTGACAGTTTTTTCACCACTAGAGGGCGTTAGTTCATGTGTGCCATATAGATAACATTGTGCTCATGCACGTGAAGTTACCTAGGAGTCTGCACTGATTGACTAAAATGCAAGTCTGTCAAAAGAACTGAAATAAGGGGGCAGTTCGCAAAGGCTTAGATACAAGGTGATAAAGTGTATTATTATAACTTTGTTGGTTATGCAAAACTGTGGAATGGGTAATAAAATGATTATCTATCTTTTTAAACAACAAAAATGCTGGTGTTGAATGTCCCTTTAAACCTGAACAGCCTCCACTTTCTCATTACCTTGCTTTTACCTCCAGCTGTCTTCCTTAGCAAATCTTAAAATGTTCTCGTGCATCAATAATATTTTCAGATCTTCCCATTTCGGCCCTAATTTTAGTGTATTGATAAGACAGAGTAATACTCCAGTCACTGTCCTGGGCAAAACAATAAAAAAATATACGCCTCAGCATGCGGTGTTAGCTGATGGTCATTTTCAGAAATCAGAAATACTGTAAAACCAAAACTATTTCCTGCGTCCTTTAACATGAATTTACTTTTATCCTGTTTATCTACAGATATCGATAGGGACAAACGTTCTTAAGTTAGTCAATTTTAAAAATTGCATAAAAAAGTGATGAGTTCAAAGATATGAGGTCTCAGGTGTTAGAAAAAAAGTCTGCAAAGGGCTTTAACCTTAAAATACATGTATACATATCTAAATATGTATGTATATATGTGTATATATATATATATATATATATATATATATATATACATATATGTGTGTGTGTATTTGCAGTCTAGTAGCTGAAAAGATGTAAAATCATTTTTATACAAAATTCATATTTATTAAAGTGTTTAACTGTGTGTTTACTGTAAATATGTCACATTGCAATGTTATTCATATAGGTGAATATGTTAGGTATTTATAAATAGATCTTTTTATATATATATAGTATTGCAATCAGCAGATCTACCCAACAAAAGACAGCTACCTGGGTGCAGTTATGTATTATCATTTACCAGCAATAAAGTGCACTGTCAGGAGTTTTGGATATCAAAATATAAAAAAGCCAAAATGTAATTAACGTTTCGGGGAAGTTTACATCCCCTTCATCTAAATTTTGGCTTTTGATATCTTAAACTCCTGAGAGTGCACTTTATTGCTGGTATATATATATATATATATATATATATATATATATATATATATATATATATATATATATATATATATATATATATATATATATACATTCATACATACAAAGAGAGAGAAGCACACTCATTGTTAGCTTGTTCTATGGTGAGAGTGCACTTCTCTGTGTGTGTGTATAGTCTTCCTAAGGGAAAAAGGGGCAACCAGACGTGTACTCCTTGCTCAGTGTGCTTAGAGGAATATAGCTACACCTCACTGACGATGCCCAATGAAGGCTGAAACGATCGTCTGGGGTTGCTGTTTTCCTTGTTCAGAGAGGAATTGCCTGGTATTTCAGCGCTGGACTGACCGTAATAGGCGAGATCAGACTGATATACTACTCTGTGAAAATCATTACTGTGCTAAAAGGAAGCTGCACCCAGGTATTTGTGTGTGCTCCACAAATCTACTCATCTCATCGGATCTTGGACGAAATAAGAAGAGACACGTAACGGCGCCAAAACAACTGCGCACTACAGAGGGCAACGAATAACTCACATTCACTGAGCACCGGAAGGCCGGAGTAACACCCTCCCGGCGAGAACATATTGCGGCTAGACACTAATCTGTAGAAACATGGGAATAAAAGAGGAGACACTCCGGAGGCACCCGCTACTCTCAAGGCCTAAAACGAGCCACGGCCTGACCCCAATGGGCAACGACAGCGCAGCACTTCAGGTTCGGACACTTACACTGACCTGCATCAAGTCGCCTGCTGTGCCCCGAGGACAACAGCAACAAGAGAGCAGACCGTCCTTAGTGGGTAAGACCGTATGCACCAATAAACTCCTTATAGGCCTCTCCACACAAGCCACGTGGGCACATACGGGGGTTAGCTTGGCACACATTTGCAGCGCTAACAGCAGAAACATTATAGCTGCACCACATACAATACGCCTCTGTGGGCCTTTAATTGTCAGCATTAGCTGGGCAGCTCTGTAAGAGTACCGGACACTAAGAGAAAAGCACTTTTCAAGCCCTTACTACGTACACATTCCTGAGGACCAAGGGGTACTATTCTCCTTCTACAAATAGTACAATCTAGTGTACAATAGCTTCTGGTATGCCCTGCAAACGTAGCTCAAAAGCAGATAAGCAGGCCCCCTCTTCACTTATGAGCCACTATATGAAACCACACCCAACAATAGCAGATCATCCAGCTGACCAAGGATCACAGACATCAGAACTGTATAATAAGAGTACAAACCAAGCAATGGACCAGGCAGGCACTTCGATTATCACCAGTAAGGACCTGAAGTTACTTTCTTCTAAGGAAGATATTAAAGAGGTACTATCTGAAGTTAGGGGCCTCTTTGGGGAACTTAAAAAGGACTTATCACTAATCACTACTAGAGTGGACACCCTTGAACAAACACAAACAGTAGTCCAAGCAGAAGTTAAGGGGAATTCCCAGACCATATCACAGCAAAATGATGCCATTAATTTTCTCCTGGACAAAATCAAAGACCTCGATAACAGAAACCGAAGAAATAACCTCCGCATCAGAGGTATCTTTGAATCTGTAGCTCCAACAGCCCTAAATGGCTATCTCCAAGCTCTATTCAGAGTAATTAAAAACACCCCAACTTCTCCAGATATCCAACTAGAGAGAGCTCACAGGTCACTACGCCCCAGGCCATCAGCTAAAGCCCCTCCTAGGGATGTGATAGTTTGTTTTCTAAGTTTTGTAGATAAAGCACATATTGCCAAAGGGGCATGAACCAAAGCCCCCCTAACACATGCGGGCATAGCACTGTAGGTCTTCTCGGATTTATCACCCGCAACGTTATAGAAACGAAGAGAGCTCAGGCACATAACAGAAACACTCAGATCCCACAAAATACCCTACCGTTGGGGGTTTCCCCTCAGCATAATAGCCGACAGTAATGGGCAGATGGCAGTCTACAGAGCTGAACAGGATCTCCCCGGCATTTACAAAGCTTTGGGCATTACACAAGATCGGAGCCCAAACCCAGGATCAGCCTTCCAGGCCCGAAAACCTCAAGACAACATCGCACACCCGTCTGAAATCTCCAATCAAGAGAAGGAAGCCACCCTTGACACAATGATCGACTCAAATCTATGGTCATCAGCCCCACCAGGGCAGGACCTGGTGTAAGAAAGATGATCTAATGGAAGCCAGAGTATTCTTCACTGCTAAGCTCACCTGACTGACACGGTCGTGAGCCTTGTCCTCAAATGACACAGAAAAACCTTCTCATTGCGCATCGATTGATTACAGAATAACTTTTTCCTTTGGGTCTCCAGGAGAACTTAAAGAGATGGTTCTATTGAAATCCTCAGCAGACTCCAAGGGAGGAACAAGAGCTGATGACAGACAGATGAGTAGACTGTATTACATTGGTTTAACCTGTTTACCCTGTTATATGTTTTACATGTTATGTTTATGTTTTATCATACTCTGAGTGTACTTCTTTTTAGGCACGAGGATACTTACATTTCAAACCCTAGCGACTAGACCAGGGGCGTATTAAGGCATAGGCCAATGAGGCTGGTGCCTAGGGCAGCAGATTTTTAAGGGGCAGCAGAATTTTGAGTCCCTAGGGCCACTCTACTGAACTCAGGGCCGGGTGGCTAAATCAACCAATTACAAATTACTTAAATGGCTGGCCCGGCTATTGCTATCCTATGGGATTGTATGTGGGTGCGCATGACGTGGTGACAGTGGAGGCAGAGCTCACTTGCGCAGCCTGTCCTGGACTGAGAGGGAATGCGGTATTCTTCCTGGCTCCACCGCATGATTGAGACTCACACAGACTACACAGTGCAGTGTGCACTACACCGTGACCACTGTGAAACAGCATATGCCTTTCTCCCTTCAATACATCTTCATTAGGCATTAAAATACTTAAACGGATTAGTCACTAAATACTTGTACATTTACTGTTTGTCTATCTATCATACATGCAAAGAATAAGTATTTATTGCTAAATCTATACAACTATGTGACTTAAAACACAACTGAAAATATGTTGTATGCATTTAATACATTCAGAAACAATACAAGTATGTTTTTTATTATGATTGTATCATGTGACTTTATCCCCTAGGATACAATTCCTAAACCTATCATAACTACTGTTGTATTTTTTAAGTACTTTTGAAGGCCAGTTTGTATATTCATTACATATTTATCCAAGCAGATATTTTGCTTAAATAACTGTCAATCACCAAAGAAGATGTTTAAGGTTAAACAACTACCTACTGACAAACTGTCATACAGTGAAGGATATTTTTTTCTGATATAAACACTTTAATCATCTGACTTGCAAAATAATGTCTTAATATATATATATATATATATATATATATATATATATATATATATATATATATATATATATATGTGTGTGACCAGAGTGAATGCAAGCCCTGGTGAACATCTACTTAAAATGACATTATTTTTTAAAAAATTTTACACCCTGCCCCAAAAATATTATGTCTAAAAAAGGCCTTAAACCTGGGGTGGGGTGGGGGGGCAGCAGACTTTTCAGTGCCTAGGGCAGCACAAAATCTAACTAGACGCCCTATTACCTAGAAAACACAACTACAATCAAACATGACGTCTAGCTCGCAGCCCCTTACGTACCCCCTACCCCCGCATGACACTAGATAGCAGGGCTGACGATTACCTCAGACGTTGCAACATGAAACCAGGTAACAAAAGCCAGAAAATTGACATCAACTCTATGTACAACCACAGACTACCCCTCATTATTCAGACGGTAAATGCATATGATAGCCTAGGAATATTTTGCATAACACCCCTATGGTGTGATAGAACTAGTCAAGATTACTACCTAGAACTGCACACCTTACCCCATACAGTATTTTCTTTTGCGATAGTTGAGACCCCCCTACGCAGGCAAATGGAAAAATTTAACATGAAACTCACCAACATATTAAATGACCACCTAATATAAGATTATCAATCAGATAGGCAATGCAAGGTCTGATTCCCCGTAACCTACTGTTAGTGACTTAACTGTTACCTCGTTGGTTTTGTATCTTCTTATCAGTATTGCATCTGTTGACTGGAGGTTTTTTTCACTGAGAGGTGGAAAGTCCCCTGTTATACTACAGTACTGTCACCGTGCCATACTGTATTTGAACTTTATTTATTCTCACTTGGTGACTGAATCTGGTGCAGGCGGCACCTCACTCCCTTAAACTACCTAGCCTATCCCTCTTTACAACCCCTCCCCTCTTACAGCACGCTGTGCACAACCACCATGTACACACCCCATCCCATTTGGACATTTATCGGTATCATACTTACACTGCAGACCTCCTTGTACAAAATGCCTAATACAAGCAGAGCTCAATCTATTAAATTCCCCACTGTTAACATCAAGGGCTTCAACACCCCACAAAAAAGAAACATTGTACTCAAGGACCTACACAAACATAACTGTGTGATCATACTCCTTCAGGAAACACATTTTTAAAAAGGCAGGGAACCAAAATGGCTCCATCACAAATACCCTACAGCGTTCTTCTCCTCCAGCCCTACAAAAAAATGTGGAGTAGGCATCCTCCTCAGGAGAGATATACCCTTCCAAAAATTGCAGCTAGAACATGACTCTGACGGCAGGCTTTTAATTTTGACAGGATTGTTATATAATAGACCTCCCACTATAGTCAATGTTTACTTCCCTAATCAGGCACAAAAAGCTTTCATGCAACATTTATCTAGCAAAATAATTGATCACAAAAAGGGTATGCTAATTGTAGGGAGAGATCTGAATATCCCATTAGACCCAAGCATAGACACGTACGGGGGCTATTTGCATATTCCGAAACGGGACATCAAAAGTATCAATAACCAACTTCACACCTTAGCACTTCATGATGCCTGGCACACATTCCACCCTACTATATCTGACTACACTTTCTATTCACACCCACATAATACCTACTCACGTATTGACTACGTATTGACTGACGCACTCACCTTGTCCCTGGTTAAAAACATACACATACATCCAATCACCTGGTCGGACCATGCTCCTGTCTCCTGCACATTTAATTAGTCTGAGAAACCAATAGCCCCGTTTCAATGGAAGCTGGATGACACTCTTCTAGATCACCCAATTGTTAGCCAAAAAATAGAAAAGACTATGACGGAATACTTTCTCTTTAACGTTAAGACTGACACCTCTTATTCCAACATATGGGAGGCACACAAATGTGTCTTAGGAGGAGAGTTCATAAAACATAAAGCTAACCTCACTAAACAACGCAGGCTCAGATACGAATCCCTCTTAGATAAGACACGTACACTAGAGCTAGCACATAAACAATCCCCTGACAACGTCGCCCTATTGACGGATTTAAAAAACACCAGAACGGAGTTAAATTAGTACATGCAAAATGAATACCAGAAACAAGCTTTCACTCTCCAGCAAAAATATTTTGAACAAGGGAACAGATCAGGTAAACTTCTTGCCAGAGCAATTCACAGGAAACAACTCAAATCACACATACATACAGTTAAAAATAAAGAGGGGGTGGAGAAAAAGGACAGCCTAGCTATAGTAGATATATTCCACACGGCGAGGAGGGGAGGTGCGCTGTGACGACAGCACGTAGCGCAACACAGCGGGAGCCCAAGCAGAAGCACGGACACGCTAGCGGTGGAGAGGAAACCGCGTCCAGTGCCGAGTTTGGGGTTTGGAGCGCCCTTGGGAAGTTTCTCTGCCAGGAGCGCTAGGAGGGGAGGTGGCTCAAATTGTGGGCTACACCTGGCCTGGCACTTCCACAGCAGGATATGGCAAGGGCAAGGCTGTGATAAGCTACTACCCACAGTGACACAAGAAGGGTCTAGGGGCCCAGGATCTATTGGGCTGCCGACTAACCCTGAGGTTTGTTCCGAGTGCAGAAGGTGTGAGGGGTGCACTTGGGAAGCCACAGAGCTGCCTTCTTAGAGGAGGCCTTCGTCCCCCTGAAAGAAAGAAAGGAGCAAGGAGAGAGGCCCAGAAAAATTGCGGGGGAACAGAGTAGAGCAAATGGAGGAGAAAGGGAGGAACAAGGGAAGGTAGGAACTTATTTTATTGACTGCTGCTGTTTACGTTCCTTGTTTGTCCCTCATATGCAAGAGGGGTGTTGAACCAGAGAGTATAGGAGCTCAGCTTACTTTTTTCTTGGCTCTTGGTTTTCTTTTTTTTCCTCCTCCTCTCCCTACCTTCCCTAAAAATCCCTTGCTCAAGAAGCTGAATTTGATAAAGATTGGAGTTTTTCAGGGACTGGTACAAGTTTCTCTTTTTCTCTCTTCATTACTTTTCAAAGCCCTCCTCTTTCAAAGTGATTTGGTGGTAAAGTGCACTCATTGTGATAAAGACCTGTGAGATGACACCCTGCTGAGTGTTGATTATAACTGGGAGCTAGCAGGTCAGAGCCTGAATTAAGTCAGCAGATATATGGAGAAGTATCTTAACCAGGGGAAGATGTCACCAAAAATGAAACAAACAGATAAAAAAGGCAATAAGACTGCCAATTCAATTAACTCCCCAAATAAATCACTTAGGGAAGAAAAGATCCCTGACACTTCTTATGCAGGGGAAATTGCAACACTGGTCTCGGCCCTGATAGGGCCCAAATTGGAAGAGATTCATACCAGATTAAACACAATACTGGAGGAGTTAAAAAATCAGGCAGAGAGAATAAAAGAGATGGAACAACGGATTTCAAATTGCGAAGATACTCAGATTAAAGTACAACTTCAGATGGAGGCTTTATTGAAACAAAATCTATCACTATCTAACAAAGTTGATGAGATGGAAAATAGAGCCTGATTGGCATCCCCGAATCACTAAAAACCCAGGATTTAAAAAAGTTTGTGGAATGGACTATTCCTGAGTTATTGGGCTTAAATCCAGAGCAGAACATATTCACAATTGAAAGAGTGCACAGAATGGGAAGAGAGAGAGAACAATCAATAACAACTGATAAGAGACCAAGACCAGTCATGGCAAAATTCTTGAACTTCCAAGGAAAAAGCGAGATCTTGAGAGCCTATAGGAAACAACAGAATCTACACCATCAAGGAGCAAAGATCTGCTCTTCCAGGACTTTTCCTCTGAAGTTTCGCTGAAAAGGAAACAATTTTCGCCTATCTGCTCTCGCCTAGTGGCAGAAAAGAGGTTTTTCTCCTTGCTGTATCCAGCCAGACTCAGGATAAAATCAGGCCTGGACTTTTTCTTTTTTGACTCCCCAGAAGCAGCCCTTTCATTCTTGGATAATGAATCGAAGAAGGGGATGGTTTAATGAGAGTCTTCTTTACATTATATGGTTTTTGTAATTGTTTTTGTGCGTCTAAGATGCTATTTAACAAAGATTTTTTTGTTTTTCTATCTAGCTTTTTCATTTTTTTTTTTCACCCGGACAGAAAAGATTTTTTTTTTTTTTTCTCAAATATTTGATCTCTTGGAGTTTGCTCAAGAGATCAATTTTTTTCCTTTTCTTTTTTTTTTTCTTTCTTTTTTATGAAGTAAATGTTTTTTCTCAAATATGAAGTAATTGTTTATAAAAAAAAAATTCTTTTTTTTTTTTTATGCCTATAGGGCAATATAAAGAAACTATAGTTATGTATCGAGTAACATGTGAGGTTGAACACATGGGGTCTATATATTTTTGTTTTGATGTTTGCATAATGATGTGTATCACTGTAATACTAGGACGAATAAGGAACAAGGTTACTCCTTTAAGTAGAGAAAAGATTGTGTATATGCTTAAAGCTATGTATCAAGTAATATATGATGTTGAACACAGGTGGTTTATATATTTCTGGTTTGATGTTTGTGAATTGTTGTTTATCACTGTAATATTAGGAAGAATGAGAAACAAGACTACTCCTCTAAGTAGAGAAAAATTGTGTATATGCCTAAAAGTTTCATTAGTATCTGTATAGATAGAAAGACATTATAGTTATGGGTAAAATAAGGTACGATTCTGTTCACAAGGGGTTAAAACACAATTTATTTATTTTCCCTTTTTTTTTTTTTTTTTTTTTACAATATTTTGATCACAAAGGGCAATATACTTTTTTGCCCTCTTTTTCTATATACACTTATAAAGAATTTATAGCTATGTATCAAGTAATATATGATGTTGAACACAGGTGGTTTATATATTTCTGGTTTGATGCTTGTGAAATGTTCTTTATCACTGTAATATTAGGACGAATGAGAAACAAGCCTACTCCTCTAAGTAGAGAAGGATTGTGTATATGCCTAAAAGATTCACTAGTATCTGTATAGATAGAAAGACATTATAGTTATGGGTAAAATAAGGTACGATTCTGTTCACAAAGGGTTAAAACACAATTTGATTTTTTTTTTTTCCTTTCTTCTCTTCTCCCTTTTTCCCTCTCTTTCCTCTCCTGTCCCTCCCCTCTCCCCTATCCTCCTCTCCGATGATTCCCTCATATAAGTTAGATGGTTAAAATACTGACTTGGAACATAGGGGGGATACACTCCCCTATAAAGAGGAAAGCAATCTTGAACCTACTAGGGAAAAAAGATTTCGATATAGTGTGTCTACAGGAAACCCACCTATCAGATAAAGAGCATAGAAAGATCAGAGCTCGCTGGCTGGGAGAATCTTTCTTTTCATCATATACAAAAGCGTCTAGAGGAGTGATGGTTCTTTTCCACACAAGGTTGGAATATAAAATTCTTAGTATCTCTCAAGATAGTGAGGGAAGATATTTGATCATTAGGTTTTCTACTGAGGGGGAAGAATACCTGTTGGTTAACATTTATGGTCCTAATGTCTCTAATGAGAAATTTTGGAATTTATTAGTGAAGAAGATGTTCAGGTTCCCTAAAGCTAAGATAGTACTGGTGGGGGATTTTAATGTCACACCAAACTCATACTTAGATAGAAGGAAAGTGGGGGCTCGGAGTGGGGAGACTAAATTCAAATCTGCTCAATTGAACTTCGAGAAGAAAATATTTAATCTACTTCATAACTCACTAAAATTAGTTGATATATGGAGATTATTGAATCCAAATAGTCTTGAATATACGTGTTGTTCTAAAACTCACAATACGTTATCAAGGTTAGATCTTTTTCTGATTTCAGACGCACTAGTCTCTAAAGTTGAGAAATGTAGCATTGGAGATTTTAGTTTATCAGATCACACTCCGGTTACTTTATCTATCGCAGGAAAGAGGAAGTTCTCATTTAATTCTTTTTTCTTTCCAGCTTACCTCCGAGATTCCACCAGCTTTAAAGATTTTTTAATTAAAGCGTGGGAAGACTATAGCTCGTTTAACAGCCATTGCAGAGGGGATGTCCAGCTTTTTTGGGAAGCTGCTAAAGCCTATCTGAAAGCGGAAATCTCTAATTATGTGGCAAAGGTAAAGAAAGAGAACATGATGAAAGATCTAGACCTCTCAGATAAAGTAAGGGAGGCATATATTTTGTTTAGGGAAAGACCATGTAAATTGAATACAGATAATTACTTCCAGGCAAAGAAAGAAAGAGAGATGTTCCTTCTGGGAGAGGCACAGGTACTCTCATATAAGAGTAGTGCTAGATTTGCTAAATATGGAAATAAAGTTGGCAAATATATGGCCTCTCTGTTTAAAAGACAGTCTAGGAGGAAATCAATAGCAGCAATTAGAGAGAAGGACCAAGTACACACAGATCAAGGTCAAATACTGCAATTATTTCAGAGGTTTTACACTAACTTATATACATCGCAATGTCCGGACTCAGAGGACATTAAAAAATTTTTGGAAGATATTAATTTCCCAAAAATTACAGGAGAGGATAGTGAGGGTCTGAATCGACCAATAACAGAGAGGGAAATACAAAGAACCATTAATTCAATGGCTAGAGGAAAAGCTCCTGGCCCAGACTGCTTACCGGTCGAATTCTATCAAATCCTGCGAACAGAGATAGGCCCGGTACTGACCGATCTTTATAATACATATTATGGAACAGATAAACAAATTTAGGAGAACTTTAAGAGGGCTAATATAATCCTAATTCCAAAGATCAATAAAGATCCATCGGATATGACTTCATATAGGCCCATTTCGCTTCTCAGCCTTGATTACAAGATACTGATGAAGCTTCTGGCGGAAAGACTGAAATCTTTGCTACCAGCGATAGTCCATCAGGACCAGGCAGGCTTCGTTATGGGGAGAGCGTCTGAATTTAATGTAAGGAAAATTCTACAGGTCATCAAGCGGTTTGGGGGAGACTGCACTGCCCTGCCGGAGGCCTTCCTGCTATCCTTGGATGCAGAGAAGGCCTTCGACAGGGTGGAGTGGCCCTTCTTGATCCAGGTCCTAGAGAGATTTGGATTTAGGGGCCTCTTTAGGGATTTTATCGTTAAGGTATATTCAGATATTAAGGCCTCTTTGTTGATTAATAACTCTATGTCTAACTCATTTATGCTAAATAGAGGCACCCGTCAGGGATGCCCGATGTCTCCGTTATTGTTTGATCTTATTATAGAATCTCTGGCTATCAAATTAAGAAATATGTTGATCGGAATAAATATAGACCAGGTAAAATTTAAAACTGCTCTATTCGCAGATGACCTTCTGCTATTTGTTGCCGAACCAAGAAAACAGATTGGTGCAATTATTAATTTGCTTGAACAATACGGTAGAGCCTCAGGGTATAAAACAAACCTCTTGAAGTCTAAAATCTTGTGGCTAAAGCACGATTCAGGGGAAGTACAACCCTTTCAGTTCATAGAAACTAATTCGCTGGAATATCTGGGGTTGAAGATCTCTGCTAATACAGCAGATTGGTATAAAGATAACTTTGCATCAGTACTGAGGGATAGCAGAGAAAAATTAAAATCATGGGTCTCACTCCCGGTTTCACTGACAGGTAAGATAGCTCTCTATAAGATGTTTATTGTCCCTAAGATTTTGTACACTTTGAGGATGTTTCCTCTTTTAATAAATAAGGCTGATCTACGTCTCTTTAATCAAGCTCTGAGAGTGTTTCTTTGGAGCGGGAGAAAGCCAAGACTGAAACTAGCCAAGTTATATCAACCTTATTTTAAAGGTGGGCTCGCTCTACCCGATCTAGAGAGATATAATCAGGCTGCCATTTTAAGATTCCCTATGGATTGGCTAACAAGATCTTTTGTATACTCGGATGAGATTCTCGAGAATCAAGTCTGTGCCCCGCTCTCCTTAAATTATATTTTGTTCGCTTCAAATAAAGAATTAGGAAAGAGATTATTGGATCATCCTCTGTATAGAGATATAATAATAGTCTGGAGAAGGTTAACTAAGTCGGTTGGAATGAGACAGAATATTTCAAAATGGCTGCCGATAACTGGCAATACACACTTCCCTTTAGGCAATATGGTGGACACTTTTAAAAAATGGTCACCAGGAAGACCACTTATAGTGAAAGACTTCTATGATTCTGAGTTAAATAAAGTTTACACATTTGATAGATTTCAAGAGATTTTCCCGGAAGCTCAGAAAAAAACATATTTTCTATTTTATTCAAGTAAAAGGCTATATTCTTAAACTAGTGAATTTGGATCCCCAGTTGTGGGAACAACATCCGTTGGTTGATCTGGTAAAGGTTAGGAAGGGATTATTATCCTTTATCTATAAATTTTTGGTATCCCTGGAAGAAACATCGGTTCTAGCAGATTTGACTTCCCAGTGGCTAACACTGGTTGATTCTCCCGATCTTGAGACAATATTCTTAAAGAGTGTGAAGACTGCACAGAGGTTGTTTTCCTCATCTTATTATAGGGAAATTCAATTTAGGGTGATACACAGAGATTATTTAACTCCTCGGAGAGTGGCTAAGTGGAACAAAAATGTGTTTAATATCTGTTGTAAATGCCACTTTCAAGACCCTGACTTGACTCATCTAGTCTGGGGATGCCCTAAGGTAAATCAATTTTGGATGAAGGTAGAATATTTTCTCTCTAATATAGTAAAGAAAAAGATCCAGCTATCACGAGACTCTATTCTCTTTTTAAGATCCCACGCCGCTTGGGATAAGGATGTTGACTTTATACTAATAGCATTAATAATTACTAGAACACTTCTCTTTAAATATTGGATTTCTTGTAAGACACCCACTATCCCAGAAGTGAGGAAAGCATTATTAGACTCATCAATCAAGGCAGCATATGAATCAAAATTGGAGGGGCCCTCAGGAGAGAAATTCTGTAGAAGGTGGAGAGTTTTCGTGGGCCTTTAGGGAAACGACTTTGTACAATATATAGAACAAATCATCAACATTAAATTAGATTAGGGGGGGTTGGGGGACGCGGGGGGGGAGTGAGAGGAGAGAGGGAATATTTTCCCTTACTACTACCCTTTTTTTTTTTTTTTTTTGTTATTATTATTGAGTTGTCCGGGAAAGGGTCTTGGCTATTTGGCTTTTGTCTCTTCTTATATATTTTTCTTTTATGCTGTAATCTCCATGCATGGAGAAATGTGTGTTATGTGTGTGTTGCTTGTATTTGTCCTCTTTCTTTTTTGTACAATAAAATTTAAATAAAAATAAATAAATAAATAAAAAGATATATTCCACACATACTACTCATCACTTTACAATCTAGAGGGAAGCTCCCCCCAAAAACATGTAAAATAATTTAAAAGAGACAATCTGACCTGGTATTTAGAGAATTTGGACTTGCCCAGTCTAACTGATGAACAATCTCAAAAACTAGATTCCCCCATTTAGATCAAAGAAATTAAAACAGCTATTAAAGAGCTAGGAAAGAGCCCGGGCCCAGATGGGTACGGTGCTAAATACTATAAAAAATATTCTCATATACTAGCCCCCAAACTACATAAGATATTCAACTAATTGGAAGGAAGTAGAGGCTTCCCCAAAACCATGCTGGAGGCCCATATCACTGTGTTGCCAAAGCCAGAAAGACCCCCAAATGCTCCTCAGGATTTTTGTCCTATTTCTCTAAATATGGACATTAACATTTTTGCCAAAATACTAGCTGACAGGCTAAATCCCATACTTAACCAACTTATTTCTCCTGACCAAGTGGGCTTTGTCCCCAATAGAGAGGCTAGGGACAATACCCTGAACGTCATTCAGCTCACAGCATACGCCCAAACCAACCACATCCCATTTCCCCTTATCTCTATAGATGCTGAAAAAGCATTTGACAGGATGGACTAGGATTTTCTCAGAGCCGCCCTGTCTAAATTCAACATTGGCCAGATTTTCATAGACAAAACTTTCTCCCTATATGTGGAACCTCTGGCTAAAATTAAAGTGAATATGATCCTTTCAGAACCCTTCAACATTAGAAATGGCACCCGTCAGGGGTGTCCATTATCACCTATTCTATTCGCATTATCAATTGAAATCCTAGCACACAAAATCAGACTAAATCCCCTCATAAAAGGCATCCCTACAACACAGAAAGAATACAAGTTGTCGATGTACGCCGACGACAGCCTCCTCACTATAACAGACTTAAAAAGATCACTACCTCCATTGCTGGAAGAATTTAGAGAATATAGTTTGCACTCAAATTTCCATTTACATTTGAATAAGTCAGAGATAATAAATATAAATACACCGTCCCAATTCATTGAGGGATTGAAAGAAACCTGTCCCTCCGTATTCAGACTACACAATTAAAATATCTGTGAATTTTCTTGACTACAGATGCCCAATCCCTATTCTCAGCAAATTATAAACTGCTAAAAAAGAATATCATTAGGGACCTATCCTGCTGAAAAATAAACCACTCTTGTGGATTGGTAGAATCCATGTAGTAAAGATGAACATACTGCCCAGGGTTCTCTACCTATTACAAACTCTACCAATCCCACTACCCAAAAATTACATAACACAGATGCAAGGAAGCTTGGAACACTTTATCTGGGGTTCCATCAGGCCGATAATTCCTAAAAAGACCTTATATATGGCTGGAGATATCTGGAGAGATACAGGCTTACAACAATAATACAGAGATTTATAGACTGGTGTCATAATTCAATTTACAAACAATGGATACAGCTGGACAGGGAAATACTTAGCATCAGAGAGAAAGAAAGAGGCGCCTCATGAGACAGTATCGTAACAACCAGATAAGGCAAACAATGAGACAGCCCGTGATAGGATATACTCACAAGGATAGCGGCATATGAGGATGCCTAGTAGAGCGGGACGGGACTTTAGGTCGCCCGACAGACAAACACAACAGTGCATGGAGACGTCAGGTCACGGGGCCCGTTCAGCCAATCAACGGCCACAGAGAATCAGCATCGGACGTCAAAGCTGTTCCATGAGTAGCCAATGCCAGGCTTCACGTATAGACCGGCAGGTCAGCAGACCAATCAGGATGATGGATCAGGATAATGAAGAGCAAGAAGTGGTATGGATAAAAACTCGTATTTATTGAGTTATTTCAAAACTGATGAAACGACCCGTAGGTCGAGAAACGCGTTGCTGTTTGCCATTTGTTTTTAAATAACTCAATAAATACGAGTTTTTATCCATACCACTTCTTGCTCTTCATTATCCTGATCCATCATCCTGATTGGTCTGCTGACCTGCCGGTCTATACGTGAAGCCTGGCATTGGCTACTCCTGGAACAGCTTTGACGTCCGATGCTGATTCTCTGTGGCCGTTGATTGTCTGAACAGGCCCCGTGACCTGACGTCTCCACGCACTGTTGTGTTTGTCTGTCGGGCGACCTAAAGTCCCGTCCCGCTCTACTAGGCATCCTCATATGCCGCTATCCTTGTGAGTATATCCCATCACGGGCTGTCTCATTGTTTGCCTTATCTGGTTGTTACGATACTGTCCCATGAGGCGCCTCTTTCTTTCTCTCTGATTCACAGGCATCCACCTTCACTTTCCAAGAGTGCTGCCTGCTTCTCCGGAAGATTCTGGGAACATCCACTTACTGAACGCCCTTATGAACTTTGCGCACCTCATATAGAGACTTGATTCACTCTATATTTATTGTTCTCAAAATACTTAGCATACCTAATGCGGGTTGGTTGGGTTGGATCCATGCCTCTAACAGACCCACTGCTATACACAGATACCCTCTTCTTGCTGAGTTCTTTTTGCAATGGGGCAAACTAGCAGCCACTAGCACTCATATCACATGCAAGCTGTCCCCACTGACTCCCCTAATAAATAATCCTGAGCTTCCTTTCCTCCCCCCTGTCAAAACACCCCACATTACACTCCTAAACTCCCTATGCACACATGGAAAAACATTATCGAGAATGTAAAACTCAGCACAAGACAAAAACTCAATGAAAGAGAACCCTGGATCCCCTCCTCCTGGTACACCCATACACAATTATATCATTATTTAAGTTCACATAAACAAAAAAGCAACCTCATTAGACCCCTTACAGCGTTTGAATCTCTTTGCGCACTACTTTTTACACCGCAACATACCGTTTCTTCCATCCATGGGATTCTATCGAGTACAGGAACTGATTACCTCCCATCATACTGTCATACATGGCATAAAGAATTAGGCAATGAAATAACTAATAAAGACTGGGGAAAGACTTTTAGACATCACAAAAGAGCATCGGTCTCGGCCAGGATACAGGAAATGAACTACAAATTTCTGTTCAGGTGGTACCTCACACCACAGAGGTTACACAAAATTTTTAAATATGTTAGCAATAAATGCTGGCGTAACTGTAGCGAGACTGCTGACCTTTTGCACATATGGTGGGCTTGCCCCAGAATAAAGCCCTACTGGACTAGTGTTATGAACACACATGAACAAAACACTCTTGTCACAGATTCCAATTAGCCTGCACACTTTACTCTTACACAACCTACCAAACCTCAAAGACAACGCTAAAATTTCCTTACTGTACATAATGATAAGCAGTGCCAAAATCTTAATACCACAGAGATGGAAAACACAAAACATACCCACACTAGCCATGTGGATGGATCAAGTTGACACGTTACTAGCACTGGAAAGATACCATTTCCTCAGGTCAGGAAAGATAGGTACACATGAATTGATGCTTATAAGAAGGAACGCCTCTAAAACTGAACAACCTGACTAATAGACTCGAGAAATCCATATCCTGCTCTCCAAAGGAACCTTGACCTCCTACCCATATTCTCCTCACACCCCCTACTCTCTGTACCCCCTCACAGCCCCAGCCCGCCTGCGCCCGACAACAACCTGGAAAAGACGAAAAGATGTATAAATATGCAGACAAAACCCCATCCTACATATTTTATTTCTTCAATTTTCATTGTCACTTGTTTTGGACCTTAATATATTTGCTGTTTCATTTAAAGATCTCGGACTGTCATGCTCCCGCTCCCTTTACCCCATGCACCCACAAAAGGGTAAATGACCCAATATTGAACACTAGCGAAATGGTGCATTGGGAAAGCTCATAACTCATATGGACTATTGGACTTAAACACTTTCAAGGGAGGGAGCAGAGGCATGAATTAACTGATTTATCAATGGTTATAATTGATATGTATACTGTTTTCTGTATAGCAATATAGAGTAACCTCAATAAAAGATATTTAACCCCTTAATGACCGCAGCACTTTTCCATTTTCTGTCCGTTTGGGACCAAGGCTATTTTTACATTTTTGCGGTGTTTGTGTTTAGCTGTAATTTTCCTCTTACTCATTTACTGTACCCACACATATTATATACCGTTTTTCTCGCCATTAAATGGGCTTTCTAAAGATACCATTATTTTTATCATATCTTATAATTTACTCTAATTTTTTTTATAAAATATGAGGAAAAAATGGAAAAAAACATAATTTATGCTTACCTGATAAATTCCTTTCTTCTGTTGTGTGATCAGTCCACGGGTCATCATTACTTCTGGGATATAACTCCTCCCCAACAGGAAATGCAAGAGGATTCACCTAGCAGAGCTGATATAGCTCCTCCCCTCTACGTCACTCCCAGTCATTCGACCAAGGACCAACGAGAAAGGAGAAACCAAGGGTGAAGTGGTGACTGTAGAATAATTTAGAAAATATTTGCCTGCCTTAAAAAAACAGGGCGGGCCGTGGACTGATCACACAACAGAAGAAAGGAATTTATCAGGTAAGCATAAATTATGTTTTCTTCTGTTATGTGTGATCAGTCCACGGGTCATCATTACTTCTGGGATACCAATACCAAAGCAAAAGTACACGGATGACGGGAGGGCTAGGCAGGCTCATTATACAGAAGGAACCACTGCCTGAAGAACCTTTCTCCCAAAAATAGCCTCCGAAGAAGCAAAAGTGTCAAATTTGTAAAATTTGGAAAAAGTATGGAGCGAAGACCAAGTTGCAGCCTTGCAAATCTGTTCAACAGAGGCCTCATTCTTAAAGGCCCAAGTGGAAGCCACAGCTCTAGTAGAATGAGCTGTAATTCTTTCAGGAGGCTGCTGTCCAGCAGTCTCATAGGCTAAACGAATTATGCTACGAAGCCAGAAGGAGAGAGAAGTAGCCGAAGCCTTTTGACCTCTCCTCTGACCAGAGTACACGACAAACAGGGAAGACGTTTGTCGAATTTCCTTAGTTGCCTGTAAATAGAACTTGAGGGCACGAACTACATCCAGATTGTGCAGAAGACGTTCCTTCTTTGAAGAAGGATTCGGGCACAAGGAAGGAACAACGATCTCTTGATTGATATTCCTGTTAGTGACTACCTTAGGTAAGAACCCAGGTTTTGTACGCAGAACTACCTTATCCGAATGAAAAATCAAATAAGGAGAATCACAATGTAGAGCTGATAACTCAGAGACTCTCCGAGCCGAAGAAATAGCCATTAAAAATAGAACTTTCCAAGATAACAGTTTAATGTCAATGGAATGAAGGGGTTCAAACGGAACTCCTTGTAAAACGTTAAGAACCAGGTTTAAACTCCATGGTGGAGCAACAGTTTTAAACACAGGCTTGATTCTAGCTAAAGCTTGACAAAAAGCCTGGACGTCTGGATTTTCTGACAGACGCTTGTGCAACAAAATGGACAGAGCTGAGATCTGTCCCTTTAAAGAACTAGCCGATAAACCCTTTTCTAAACCTTCTTGTAGAAAAGACAATATCCTAGGAATCCTAACCTTACTCCAAGAGTAACCTTTGGATTCGCACCAATATAGGTATTTACGCCATATTTTATGGTAAATCCTTCTAGTAACAGGCTTCCTAGCCTGTATTAAGGTATCAATAACTGACTCAGAAAAACCACGCTTTGACAAGATCAAGCGTTCAATTTCCAAGCAGTCAGCTTCAGAGAAGTTAGGTTTTGATATTTGAATGGACCCTGAATTAGGAGGTCCTGTCTTAGAGGTAGAGACCAAGGCGGACAGGATGACATGTCCACTAGATCTGCATACCAAGTCCTGCGTGGCCATGCAGGCGCTATTAGAATCACTGATGCTCTCTCCTGTTTGATTCTGGCAATCAATCGAGGAAGCATCGGGAAGGGTGGAAACACATAAGCCATCCTGAAGGTCCATGGTGCTGTCAAGGCATCTATCATAACTGCTTCCGGATCCCTGGATCTGGACCCGTAGCGAGGAAGTTTGGCGTTCCGACGAGACGCCATGAGATCTATTTGTGGTTTGCCCCAACGTCGAAGTATTTGGGCAAAGACCTCCGGATGAAGTTCCCACTCTCCCGGATGAAAAGTCTGACGACTCAAGAAATCCGCCTCCCAGTTCTCCACTCCCGGGATGTGGATTGCTGACAGGTGGCACGAGTGAGACTCTGCCCAGCGAATTATCTTTGATACTTCCATCATTGCTAGGGAGCTTCTTGTCCCTCCCTGATGGTTGATGTAAGCCACAGTCGTGATGTTGTCCGACTGAAACCTGATGAACCCCCGAGTTGATAACTGGGGCCAAGCCAGAAGGGCATTGAGAACTGCTCTCAATTCCAGAATGTTTATTGGAAGGAGGCTCTCCTCCTGATTCCATAATCCCTGAGTCTTCAGAGAGTTCCAGACAGCGCCCCAACCTAGTAGGCTGGCGTCTGTTGTTACAATTGTCCAGTCTGGCCTGCTAAATGGCATCCCCCTGGACAGATGTGGCCGAGAAAGCCACCATAGAAGAGAATTTCTGGTCTCTTGATCCAGGTTCAGAGTAGGGGACAAATCTGAGTAATCCCCATTCCACTGTCTTAGCATGCACAATTGCAGAGGTCTGAGATGTAGGCGAGCAAAAGGTACTATGTCCATTGCCGCTACCATTAAGCCGATCACCTCCATGCATTGAGCTACTGACGGGTGTTGAATGGAATGAAGGACACGGCATGCGTTTTGAAGCTTTGTTAACCTGTCTTCTGTCAGGTAAATCTTCATTTCTACAGAATCTATCAGAGTCCCCAAGAAGGGAACTCTTGTGAGTGGAAAGAGAGAGCTCTTCTTTTCGTTCACCTTCCATCCATGCGACCTTAGAAATGCCAGTACTAACTCTGTATGAGACTTGGCAGTTTGAAAGCTTGGAGCTTGTATCAGAATGTCGTCCAGGTATGGAGCCACCGAAATTCCTTGCGGTCTTAGAACCGCTAGAAGAGTACCCAGAACCTTTGTGAAGATTCTTGGAGCCGTAGCCAATCCGAATGGAAGAGCTACAAATTGGTAATGCCTGTCTAGAAAGGCAAACCTTAGATACCGGTAATGATCTTTGTGAATCGGTATGTGAAGGTAAGCATCCTTTAAATCCACTGTGGTCATGTACTGACCTCTTTGGATCATGGGTAAAATTGTCCGAATAGTTTCCATTTTGAACGATGGAACTCTTAGGAATTTGTTTAGGATCTTTAAATCCAAGATTGGCCTGAAAGTTCCCTCTTTTTTGGGAACTACAAACAGATTTGAGTAAAACCCTTGTCCTTGTTCCGACCGCGGAACCGGATGGATCACTCCCATTAATAAAAGATCTTGTATGCAGCGTAGAAACGCTTCTTTCTTTATCTGGTTTGTTGACAACCTTGACAGATGAAATCTCCCTCTTGGGGGAGAAGATTTGAAGTCTAGAAGGTATCCCTGAGATATGATCTCTAGCGCCCAGGGATCCTGAATATCTCTTGCCCAAGCCTGGGCAAAGAGAGAAAGTCTGCCCCCCACCAGATCCGGTCCCGGATCGGGGGCCCTCGATTCATGCTGTCTTAGGGGCAGTAGCAGGTTTCCTGGCCTGTTTGCCCTTGTTCCAGGACTGATTAGGTCTCCAGCCTTGTCTGTAGCGAGTAACAGCTCCTTCCTGTTTTGGTGCCGAGGAAGTTGATGCTGCTCCTGCTTTGAAATTACGAAAGGAACGAAAATTAGACTGTCTAGTCTTAGCTTTGGCTTTGTCCTGAGGCAGGGCATGGCCTTTACCTCCTGTAATGTCAGCGATAATCTCCTTCAACCCGGGCCCGAATAAGGTCTGCCCTTTGAAAGGTATATTAAGCAATTTAGATTTAGAAGTAACATCAGCTGACCAGGATTTTAGCCACAGTGCTCTGCGTGCCTGAATGGCGAATCCTGAATTCTTAGCCGTAAGCTTAGTTAAATGTACTACGGCTTCCGAAATAAAAGAATTAGCTAGTTTAAGGACTCTAAGCCTGTCCGTAATATCGTCCAGCGTAGCTGAACTAATGTTCTCTTCCAGAGATTCAATCCAGAATGCTGCAGCAGCCGTGACCGGCGCGATGCATGCAAGGGGTTGCAATATAAAACCTTGTTGAACAAACATTTTCTTAAGGTAACCCTCTAGTTTTTTATCCATTGGATCTGAAAAAGCACAGCTATCCTCAACCGGGATAGTGGTACGCTTAGCTAAGGTAGAAACTGCTCCCTCCACCCTAGGAACCGTTTGCCATAAGTCCCGTGTGGTGGTGTCTATTGGGAACATTTTTCTAAAGATTGGAGGGGGTGAGAACGGCACACCGGGTCTATCCCACTCCTTAGTAACAATTTCAGTAAGTCTCTTAGGTATAGGAAAAACATCAGTACTCGCCGGTACCGCAAAATATTTATCCAACCTACACATTTTCTCTGGTATTGCAACTGTGTTACAATCATTCAGAGCCGCTAAAACCTCCCCTAGTAATACACGGAGGTTCTCCAGTTTAAATTTAAAATTTGAAATATCTGAATCCAATTTGTTTGGATCAGAACCGTCACCCACAGAATGAAGCTCTTCGTCCTCATGCTCTGCAAGCTGTGACGCAGTATCAGACATGGCCCTAGTATTATCAGCGCACTCTGTTCTCACCCCAGAGTGATCACGCTTGCCTCTTAGTTCTGGTAATTTAGCCAAAACTTCAGTCATAACAGTAGCCATATCTTGTAATGTTATCTGTAATGGCCGCCCAGATGTACTGGGCGCCACAATATCACGCACCTCCCGGGCGGGAGATGCAGGTACTGACACGTGAGGTGAGTTAGTCGGCATAACTCTCCCCTCGCTGTTTGGTGAAATTTGTTCAATTTGTACAGATTGGCTTTTATTTAAAGTAGCATCAATACAGTTAGTACATAAATTTCTATTGGGCTCCACCTTGGCATTGGAACAAATGACACAGGTATCTTCCTCTGAATCAGACATGTTTAACACACTAGCAATTAAACTTGCAACTTGGCTACAGTTTTATTTAACAAAAAACGTACTGTGCTTCAAACGATTAAATGACAGTTGAAATACGAACTGAAAAACAGTTATAGCATCAATCCTTGTAAAACAACACTTTAGCAAAGGTTTTTCCCATTAGCAAAGCAAATTAATTAAATCTGAAAGCATAAAAAATTACTAAGTAACGTTTTTTATCACAGTCAATATATAAGTCTCACAGCTCTGCTGAGAGAATCTACTTTCCTCAAAAGAAGTTTTGAAGACCCCTGAGTTCTGTAGAGATGAACCGGATCATGCAGGAAATACAATGAGTAACTGACTGGAAATTTTGATGCGTAGCAAAGAGCGCCAAAAAAAAATGGCCCCTCCCCCTCACACACCGTAGTGAGAGAGAAACGAAACTGTCATAATTAGCACAAGCAACTGCCAAGTGGAAAAATAGTGCCCAAACATTTATTCACTCAGTACCTCAGTAAATGCAAACGATTCTACATTCCAGCAAAAACGTTTAACATAATAAATACCTATTAAAGGTTTAATGTACTTTTTACAGAGTAATTCCAGTGAAGTACCATTCCCAGAATACTGAAGAGTAAAGTATACATACATGACATATTATCGGTATGGCAGGATTTTCTTATCAATTCCATTGTCAGAAAATAAAAACTGCTACATACCTCTATGCAGATTCATCTGCCCGCTGTCCCCTGATCTGAAGCTTTACCTTCCTCAGACGGCCGAGAACAGCAATATGATCTTAACGACTCCGGCTAAAATCATAGTAAAACTCTGGTAGATTCTTCTTCAAACTCTGCCAGAGAGGCAATAACACACTCCGGTGCCATTGTAAAATAACAAACTTTTGATTGAAGTCATAAAAACTAAGAATAATCACCATAGTCCTCTTACACATCCTATCTAGTCGTTGGGTGCAAGAGAATGACTGGGAGTGACGTAGAGGGGAGGAGCTATATCAGCTCTGCTGGGTGAATCCTCTTGCATTTCCTGTTGGGGAGGAGTTATATCCCAGAAGTAATGATGACCCGTGGACTGATCACACATAACAGAAGAAACACACTTTTTCTAACTTTGACCCCCAAAATCTGTTACACATCTACAACCACCAAAAAAATCCCATGCTAAATAGTTTCTAAATTTTGTTCTGAGTTTAGAAATACCCAATGTTTACATGTTCTTTGCTTTTTTTGCAAGTTATAGGTCCATAAATACAAGTAGCACTTTGCTATTTCCAAACCACTTTTTTTCAAAATGAGTGCTAGTTACATTGGGACACTGATATCTTTCAGGAATCCCTGAATATCCATTGACATGTATATATTTATTTTTAGAAGACATCCCAAAGTATTGATCTAGGCCCATTTTGGTATATTTCATGCCACCATTTCACCGCCAAATGCGATCAAATAAAAAAAATTGTTCACTTTTTCACAAATTTTTTCACAAACTTTAGGTTTCTCACTGAAATCATTTACAAACAGCTTGTGCAATTATAGCATAAATGGTTGTAAATTCTTCTCTGGGATCCCCTTTGTTCATAAATAGCAGACATATATGGCTTTGGCGTTGCTTTTTGGTAATTAGAAGGCTGCTAAATGCCACTGCGCACCACACGTGTTTTATGCCCAGCAGTGAAAGGGTTAATTAGGGAGCATGTAGGGAGCTTGTATGGTTAATTTTAGCTTTAGTGTAGTGTAGTAGACAACCCCAAGTATTGATCTAGGCCCATTTTGGTATATTTCATGCCACCATTTCACCACCATATGCAATCAAATTTAAAAAAACGTTACATTTTTCACAATTTTAGGTTTCTCACTGAAATTATTTACAAACAGCTTATGCAATTATGGCACAAATGGTTGTAAATGCTTTTCTGGGATCCCCTTTGTTCAGAAATAGCAGACATATATGACTTCGGCGTTGCTTTTTGGTAATTAGAAGGCCGCTAAATGCTGCTGCGCATCACACGTATATTATGGCTAGCTTGCAGGGTTAATTTTAGCTTTAGTGTAGAGATCAGCCTCCCACCTAACACATCAGACCCCCTGATCCCTCCCAAACAGCTCCCTTCCCTCCCCCACCCCACAATTGTCCCCGCCATCTTAAGTACTGGCAGAAAGTCTGCCAGTACTAAAATAAAAGGTTTTTTTAATTTGTTCTTTTTTTTTTAGCATATTTACATATGCTGCTTTGTAGAATCCCCCCTTAGCCCCCAACCTCCCTGATCCACCCCCAAAACAGCTCTCTTACCCTCCCCCTCTGCATTATTGGGGGCCATCTTGGGTACTGGCAGCTGTCTGCCAGTACCCAGTTTCAAGAAAAAAACGTTTTTTTTTAAAAAAAAAAAATAGAAATTCTGTAGTGTAGCTTCACCCCCCCTCACAGACAAACCCCAACACCTTAATTGATTAATAAAAAAAAACTTTTATTCCCTTTTTTTTGCATTTTTTTTTTTAACTTTTTTTTGTAGTGTAGCGGTTCCCACCCGCTCCCTCCCCGTGCACGCGCCCGCCCCCGCCCTTCCGTGCACGCGCGCGCATCAGTGCGCGCCCCGATCACCCACGCCCACGATCCCGCCCCTCCTGCACGTCGCCAAGGCCATCAATGGCCACCACCCGCCTCCCACCAGCCTCCCACCCACCAACGCAGTAAGCCAACAATCTCCGGTGCAGAGAGGGCCACAGAGTGGCTCTCTCTGCACCGGATGGCTTAAAAATGTTATTGCAGGATGCCTCGATATCGAGGCATCACTGCAATAACCGGAAAGCAGCTGGAGCGAGCAGGATCGCTTCCAGCTGCTTTCCAGACCGAGGACGTGCAGGGTACGTCCTTGGTCGTTAAGGGTATTTTTTTAGAGGACGTACCCTGCACGTCCTCGGTCGTTAAGGGGTTAAACCCCCCCCCAAAAAAAAAAAATTCAGAAAATGTGTTATGTGGCCTTAGATATTATTAATCTACCTTTAGATGTGCTTAAAAAGAAGTTAAACAGTAAACAAATCTTAGACATAACGATAGATTCAAAGCAAAGATTAGCCTTACAATAATATCATATTAGCCTGCTGCACTATTCTGTATTTGTATCATTTTAAACTAAAAAATACTGAAAATTTGTGGAACATTTACAATCGTTTTCGTTAAACGACTGTAAATGTTCCTTTGCTGCAGGTGAAAAAGTTTATATACTTATTTCTAGCTTGCTGGAGAGCCAAGCTAATCCTGACCCTTCTCCACAAATCCTGTAAAAAAAAAAGTTATGTTTTTGGCAAAGAAACTCATATCTGCTATTTTGTGTACAGTTCCTGCCAAATTGGACCCGGACATTTAACAAACACAAGAAATAAATAAAGTTTAAAATAATCCTTTTAAAGAGGTTGTCAAATACCCATATAGCAATAAAAAACAGTACATAGGCTGGCCATCCAAATAACATAAAAGATGCATTTAGATGAATTGCAATAGTTTACTCTGAAAGCCATGATTTTACAATCTCCTGTAAACAAATATTTTTTATTTATTTTTTTTAAATATTTTTATTGAGGATTAAGATAAACATACAGAAAGTCTGACATGTAATATTACAACAAAAAAACAACAGGTGATGTATTCCATGTCAATGGGAAGGCATATGAGCGAATAATTGTATACATAGACAGAAAAATAAAATACAGTAACTCAGCCAATATATCAAAGCTATTATAGAATAGTAAAATAAATCATAAAATGATCCAATACTAATCCTCAAGTTTCTACCCCCTGTGAAACTAGTGGAGCCACTTTTGGGCTTCCAATACAGCTATTATATGAAAAAAAAAAAGAAATCTACAGGAGGGATGTATTAATATCAGGTCCCATATAGACCTGTTACAGACTATTATAACATAGTTATCAATTCTATGCCTTATACTTCAAATATTTAGATCACTTTTGGACCGTCAAATCATAATTTAAACACAGCTTATATATTCAGCTTATATAAAAAGTATTAATGATCAGCTATAGAGGTCTAAGATACTGTAAACCAACTATAAGGAAGGGCCAGTTATACTATATCATACCCACATATGTGGAAGAGACTGTAAATGTAATAAGGTTAGAGATATAGAGCTGCATAACTGATGTAAAGAAATAACGACTGCTCTTAGAGAACTAAGCCAGAAAGCTCTAAGCATATTTGCAAGCACCCCACAAGGGCTGCGTGGGTATAATTACTGGGGCTTATAGGAGGAGGGGGCAAATATAAAGTAAAACTTCTACACTAACTACGATATTACAATATACCCCTGACATTTAATAGTGGATATCTTTAGTCTATGCCTACCGTGGAGCCCAGAGCTGGAGCACAAACATACATATAACCAAGATTATGCATAAGTACACATGAGACCAGTCAAGTATGTGAAGGTAGATAAAAAAAAACAAAAATAAAAACATTCTGAACGTCATTTAAGCGAACTGGAGCAGACTAAACATGCTACAAATAACAAAGAACTAAAACTTTTAAACTGCAATACCGTCCGGTTTATGATTCATTACTTTTTATAGGATATTTAGGAAAGTCTCTAGCAACTATCAGCTTAGCTGAGCAATGGAGTCCGGCATTACCCAGCACTTAGTCGATATTTTAACCGACCCCAGCCGGTTCTTGAACGCTGGGGCAGCGGTAAGTCTCTAAACATAAGCGAAGGCCAAACAAAATAGGCCATAGCTCTCCCACGGCAGTCTCCGGTGACCAGACATAGCAATGGAGCATACCTGGCACAGTCTCCCCAATTGCTCCCGGCCTCCAGCTCCAACACCTCTGCATTGCCAGACTTTGCAGCCGCAATGTCATGTCCTGAGTGAGATCCCATTCCAGACAGGCTGCTTCACCTGCCACGATCGGCCGCCTCGCAGCGGGCTCCGACAACACCTTCTCTGATAGGGGGGCCAGATTCCAAGGCCCCATCATAGCGTGATACATAGTTAGCCGGCAAGCTTCTCCAAAGGTATCTGGCTCTTGACAGTTATAATCGTCCGGGGTGGCACTTAGTTATAACAGACGCTCCTTATTCAGTGTACCTCTCTGAAGTGTCTCCTGCACCGTCATCTCCTATTGCAGATGCGCCATATGCCGGGCCATGGTGCCATGCTCTGGGCTATCAGACAGTCTCTCCAAGTCTATAGGTGACCCCACTTCATTTGTAAGTGGTGATTGGGATAATGGAACCTTTTTAAATCCCGGGGGGAGAACTTCCACTAGATCAGGCATTCTTTTTCTAGCGGTCTCCTCCATAGATAGACGCAATTCTCTGGTGACTTCCTCCTCAACACGAGAGAAAAGAGCACTTAGCGACTCTATTATTCTGAAGCTGAATTGATCTTCCATAATAAAATCTTGTAGGTGAACTTACTGCAGCACAACTGGCTGTATATACTGATAAATCAGAACAATGGGGGGGGTAGAGAAAGGAACAGGCCGCTCTCAGACCTCTGCTGCGTACCTTCTCTATTTTAGGCTGCTTATTCTTAATAGTATACAAAAAGTCATATAGATCTGCTGCAAAAATAAAGGTTGTTTCAGTTCTTTTAAAAAAGACAAGATCCAGCAGCTTCCGGAGAGACAAACAGCAGTTTTATCAGCTCCCATAGTTAGACAGACTTTAACAAGCAGCCATTTTTAAATGTTGCCCTGAAGTGCCTATGGAAATATATCCATCCTGCCAAGATACATAAGGCATTCTTATGGATACTGAGTGTTGAGGGTGTCTTGTGATGAAAATAGATGAATATCATATATGTTAATACGTTTTTTTCCTTGACGAGTGAACAAAGGTGTTCCATAAATAGTGCTTTGTTGTAACCATAAAGGGACATTAAACACTAAATAAATGCTAGATAGAATGATACATTCAAAGAAAAGATTAGTCTGAGAATAACATGTAGAGGTATTTTATTTTTAAAGTGTCATTAGCTGTTTAAATATTGACAAATTAAGTCTAAAGTTTTAGGGGCCGATTTACCAATGTCTGGAGGACATAATACGCTGCCAGTGAACTGCTTGTGCAATGCCGCCCCCTGTAGATTCGCGGCCAATCGGCCACTAGCAGGTGTCAATCCACCCGATCGTATAGGATTGGGACGATTTATGTTCGCAGCCTCAGAGGCAGTGGGCCAGTTAAGGAACAGCAGTCCTAAGACCGCTGCTTCATAACTGCTGTTTCCGGCGAGCCTAAAGGCTCGCGCGGAAAATAGGGGCATCAGGGACCATTTGGCCCTTGATAAATCAGCCCCTTAGTGTCTATACTTACTTTCTCTGCTTTTGCCAATTAGGGACAGTTATAAATAGGTAACTAGAGTGTGCAGCCAATGCTGTGTGGAATATAAAAGTTGTCTGCACCTCCATTTCTAACAGCAACTGAAAAGCTAAAAATGTCAGAATAGAATTACAAGAAAAGGGGACAAAATAAATAATGATTGTATATTGAAGACTTTTATATACAGTATATATATATATATATAAAATTAATTTTATATTAACATCTCAAAGTGTTTCATGTCCCTTTAAGGAGTATGAATGAGATATTGCATGTGTCAGTTTCGGGAGACCTCCCAGTTTCTTTTTGAAAAACAGGCAGTTAACACTTGAAAGGTTCTTTTTAGATTTTTTTCTGTTGAAAACTCGTTAGCGGCAGGGTTTTCTAACAAACTATATGGTATTCCATTGTGATCACTCGGCTCCAAACATAAGTGTAAAGGTTATATTTTCATAAAATAATGGCACCATGTTTGAACTAGTTTTCTATTTATCTCTGTGCAAACAAGGCTGTGAGGACATTTTTTCAGATAATCGTATGTTTGTAGTTTTATTTTCTCTTTTATATTTGTCCTTCATTGTCTTCAGCAAGATTGATAAGGGGAAACTGGAAAGATTGATAAGGGACATGAAAAAAACTAATTTTTATTTAATGATTCACAAAGAGCAGACATCCTCAATCTTGGCCTTCCAGAGGTTTTTGGAACTACATTTCCCATGATGCTCAGCCAGCTGATATGCTGGTTGAGCATCATGGGAAATGTAGTTCCAAAACCTCTGGAGGGACAAGTTTGAGGATGTCTGACATAGAGCATGCAATTTTAAACATTTTTACAATTTACTTCTGTTATCAAATTTGCTTCATTCTCTTGATATCATTTGTTGAAGGAGCAGCAATGCACTACTAGGAGCCAGCTGAACACATCTGGTGAACCAATGATAAGAGGCAAGTTTGTGTAGCCACCAATCAGCACCTACCTTTCTGAGCCTACCTATGTATGCTTTTCAACAAAGTATGCAAAGAGAACAAATCAAATTTGTAGATTGGAAAGTTGTTTAATATTGAGTGTTCTGTCTGAATCATGAAAGATAAAGTTTGTGTTTCATGTTCCTTTAAGTTAAAACATGCTGATGCTCATTACTTTATAGACTCTCAGTGGAATTTAGAAAACGAACAATTTAAATTACATACAAAAGGGGACAAAATAAATAATGAAAGTATATTCAAAAATATGTTTTACTGCACATAATTAAACATTTTACCTTACAATCTCATACTGTTTAATTTATCTTTAAAGGAACGGTCAACACCTAAATACAATATATTTCTATTGTCTTGCTCTAAAATAATATATCAGCCAAGTATAAACAGTTTTAAAACAAATTAACATCTTGTGTACTGCAATTGTTTTCAAAAGCCAAACTCTGGTAACCACTTGCCTTATTTAAAGGAGCCAATCTGGACTTGAGTCTGCAGACAACACACAATAGCTAGTGCCACCGTTATGTTAGCATAAAGAGAATTGTTTTGCAGTTGTAGTCAGTTGAAACTAATTAGGGAAAGATATGTAACAGGGTGAACCTTGAGAAGTCGGCTGTGTGCATTTTACGTTCTGAGAATTAGAAAATTCGCAACATTCAAAGCTAAATTACATGAAATGGGGCAAAATAAATTATGCAAATATATTGCAAAGTTATTTTACTACTCATAACTAAACATTTTATTTTAAAATCTCCCTGTGTTTTCTGCACCTTTAACAATAAAGAGGTACAGTCACTGGTGCAGTATTGAGAGTGGCGGCTCGTGGGTTATTCAAATGGGGGTTCACAATACATAAATTTTGGTAAGTAGTTTTACAGTTGATATAAAATATGTAACTTTTTGGTAAGTAGTTTTGCAGTTGATATAAAATATATAACTTTTTGGTAAGTAGTTTTGCAGTTGATATAAAATATATAACGTTTTGGTAAGTAGTTTTGCAGTTGATATAAAATATATAACTTTTTGGTAAGAAGCATTTGCGGTTATATAGCACTCCAGTCTCCAGATATCCCGCCAACCATCCACCAATATGTATCTGAAAAAGGGGGCCTGCTTAATAAGTCTTAATTTTTTAACTGACTTTTAAACTAGCTTTTTAAACTTAAAGGGACAGTCTACACCAGAATTTTTATTGTTTAAAAAGATAGATAATCCCTTTATCACTCATTCCTAAGTTTTGTATAACTAACACAGTTATATTAATATATGTTTTACCTCTGTGATTACCTTGTATCTAAGCCTCTGCAGACTGCCCCCTTATCTCAGTGCTTTTGACAGACATGCAGTTTAGCCAATCAGTGCAGACTCCTAAATAACTCCACTGGAGTGATCACAATGTTATCTATATGACACACATGAACTAGTACTGACTAACTGTGAAAAACTTTCAAAATGTTCTGAGCTAAGAGGAGGTTTTCAACGGTTTAGAAATCAGTTTGAGCCTAGCTAGGTTTAGCTTTTCCAAAAATACCACCAAGGAACAAAGCAAATCGAACGATAAAAGTCAATTGGAAATTTGTTTAAAATGTCATGCCCTATCTGAATCATGAAAGTTTAATATTGACTAGACTGTCCCTTTAACTAAACTAACTAAACAAGCTCCTCTCAGCAGATATCCCAGGCTCCCACCATCCACCAATGTATCTGCAAAAAGGCTGCCTGCAGCAGTTAACTGGCGTCTTTTAAAATAACTTTTTTTTTTTTTTTTTAAACTGAGAAGCAATTAAACCAACAAGCTCCTTTCAGCAGATATTCAAGACTCACACCATCCACCAATGAGTAAAATTAGTCTGCTCTCTGCAATCCTCACTCGGCTAACAAAATGAGTAAAATACTTTTTACTAGTATTAACAGCCGTCAGCTAGTAAAATGAATATGCTCTCTCTGCAATCCTCTCTCTACTCTCTGCTAACAAAATATGAGTAAAATACTTTTTACTAGTATTAATTAACAGCACGCCACAGCCGTCAACTAGTAAAATTAGTCTGCTCTCAGTGCTCTGACTGCAATAACCTCTCAAGTCTCTCTACTCGTCTCTGCTATCAAAAACAAAATTTATGATTACCTGATAATTTCTTTCTTTCCGGATATAGAATAATGCAGAAATCTGACCCTTTAGAGAACTGACTGAAAATTCCTTCTCCAGACCTTCCTGGAGAAAAGACAAAATCCTAGGAATCCTGACCTTACTCCAAGAGTAGCCCTTGGATTCACACCAATAAAGGTATTTACGCCATACCTTATGGTAAATCTTTCTAGTAACAGGCTTATGAGCCTGAATCATGGTCTCAATGACCAACTCAGAAAACCCATGCTTAGACAGAACTAAGCGTTCAATCTCCAAGCAGTCAGCTTCAGTGAAACGAGATTTGGATGAAGGAAAGGACCCTGAGTTAGAAGGTCCTTCCTCAGATGCAACTTTCAAGGTGGAAGAGATGACATCTTCACTAGGTCTGCATACCAGATCCTGCGAGGCCACGCTGGAGCTATTAGAATTACTGATGCTCTCTCCTGTTTGATACGAGCAATGACTCGTGGAAGTAGAGCAAACAGAGGAAATAGATATGCCAGACTGAAATCCCAAGGAACCGCCAGAGAATCTATCCGGCTTGCGGATCTCTCGACCTTGAACCGTACCTTGGAAGCTTGGCGTTCTGCCGAGACGCCATCAGATCCAACTCCGGCATCCCCTATTTGAGGATTAACCTGGAGAACACCGCCGAATGGAGTGCCCACTCCCCGGGATGAAAAGTCTGTCAGCTCAGGAAGTCCGCTTCCCAGTTGTCCACACCTGGGATGTGGATGGCAGAAAGAAAGCAATTGTGAGCTTCCGCCCACTGAACAATCCGAGCAACCTCCTTCATGGCTAAGGAACTCAGAGTTCCTCCCTGGTGATTGATGTAAGCCACTGAGGTCATATTGTCCGACTGGAACCTGATAAACTGGGCTAAGGCCAACTGAGGCCAAGCCATCAGAGCATTGTAAATCACTCAACCCCAAGATGTTTATGGGGAGAGCCGACTCCTACCGAGTCCATAATTGCTGTGCCTTTAACGAGTCCCAGACTGCTCCCCAGCGGGCTGGCGTCCATGGTTACAATCAGCCAGGAAAGTCTCCGGAAGCATGTACCCCGAGACAGATGCTCCTGAGAAAGCCACTATGGGAAAGAGTCCCTTGTCAACTGATCTAAATCTATCCTCTGAGATAGATCCGAATGATCCCTGTTACATTGTCTGAGCATGCATAAATGCAGAGCTCTCAAATGGAAACGAGCAAAGGGAATATTGTTCATGGAAGCGACCATCAGACCAATTACTATCTGCCCCCCACTTGATCCGGGCCCGGACCGGGGGCAAACCCTTCATGCTGATTTAGACTCAGCTGCGGGTTTCTTTATTGCTTACCCTTGTACCAAGACTAATTGGGCTTCCAAGAAGACTTGGACTGTTCCTGCTTGGAAGAGGAAGAAGGTTTTCCTTTGAAGTTACGAAAAGGAACGAAAATTACTTTGACGTCCTTTAGGCCTATTCTTCTTGTCTTGCGGCAGAAAAGACCCTTTCCCTCCAGTAATGTCAGAGATTATTTCTGCCAGATCAGGTCCAAACATGGTCTTGCCCTTATAAGGAACCGCTAGAAGCTTGGACTTAGAAGTAACATCCACTGACCATGATTTCAACCACAACACCCTGCGAGCTAGCACAGCGAAGCCAGATATCTTGCCTCCTAGCATAATAACTTGCATGGTAGCATCAGAAATAAAGGAATTGGCAAACTTGAGAGCCTTAATCCTATCTTGGATCTCCTCCAAAGGAGTCTCCACTTGAAGAGAATCAGACAAAGCATCGTACCAATAAGATGCCGCACTAGACACAGTGGCAAAACAAACTGCTGGTTGCCACTGTAGACCCTGATGAACATAAATCTTCTTCAAATAAGCTTCCAGCTTTTTGTCCATTGGATCCTTAAAGTAGCAGCTGTCCTCAATAGGAACAGTAGTTCTCTTAGCCAGAGTAGAAATGGCTCCTTCTACTTTAGGCACCATTTTCCATGACTCTTTAATGGAGTCAGTGACCGGAAACATCTTCTTAAAGACAGGAGATGGTGTAAAAGGTATCCCTGGCTTCTTCCATTCCTGTGCTACAATCTCCGTAGCATGGTCTGGAACAGGAAACACCTCCACAGAGGAAGGAACATCAAAGTATTTATTAAGTTTATTTGATTTCTTAGGGTTGACAATGACAGGCGGGTCGGAGTCATCCAAAGTAGCCAAAATCTTCTTTAACAGTACACGGAGGTGTTCAAGCTTAAATCTGAAGGTTACAACTTCAGCATCAGAAGAAAGAAATGATACTGTCCAAATCTGATATTTCACCCTCAGAAGCTACCCATGTATCCTCCTCATCAGAATTATGAGGAAGGGAAACCAGGGTAGTAGAAGTTGGAGCAGAAACCTTACTATCCGAATCTCTAATTTTCCTCTTGTGTTTTCCCTGTAGCAAGGGAATGGCAGCTAATGCCGCAGATAGCGCAGAAGATACCTGGGCAGCAATTTCTGCTTGTAAATAAACTCCTCCAGGAGGTTAAGAGGAACCACAGGGCACTGCATGTGACACCATTGAGGCTTGGGACATTTAAGGAGAAAGCTGTGGCATTGCCTGAACAGCATGAACCTGAGAGACTGTTGGCTCAGAAACAAAGAGTCTATCTTTATTTTTTAAAGTTCTATCTATGCATGAAGAACAAAATGGCAAGGGCGGCACAATAATAAACTCTAAACAAAGTGGACATTTGTCCATAGGAACAGCATCCTGCTCCATAATGAGAAGAATAAAATCAGACCGCGTCCTCAAGCAAGAAGGATTTGTCCCCAAACAATAATAAATATTGGGCAGAAGTATATAAAAAATTATAGAATATCTGCACCTCTTCACCTCAGCTCACAACTGAGGTGCCGACCTGCCCCCTTCAATATCGAGCAGAGAGTGGACCATTCCCTGCCGTCTCTATTGGAGTTGAAGCCACAACCGCTCTGACAAACTTTCAAGAGCAAAGCGAGAAGCCCATGTGACTGGCCTGTGAAGCTGCATCATATATTAGAAAACACGTGCTTCAGGATGGAAGAGGAGCGCAACTTAAAGAAAAAACGCTTCCTGAAATATATACTAACTTGTAGCCAGCTAAAAAAATCGCATTGTATGCGATAACAAGTGCCTGCAAAAGTAAATGTACCCCACATAAACTGTAGCTATCTGTTAAGCCTCCAGCTTCCTCAGAAGCCTGTCTCATAAGCCCTTAATAAATCTGAGCCAACAATATGGGGTTAACTGTTTCCTTGCCATAAAGGAAATTTAAAGGGAAATTAAACCCAAAAAAAAATATTTCATGGTTTAGAAAGAGCATGCAATTTTAAACAACTTTCTAATTTACATCTATTATCTAATTTGCTTTGTTCTCTTGATATCCTTTGCTAAAAAGCATATCTAGATAGGCCCAGTAGCTGCTGATTGGTCGCTGCACATAGATGCCATGTGTGATTGGTTCATCAATGTGCATTGCTATTTATTCAACAAAGGATATCTCAAAAATTAAGCAAATTAGATAATAGAAGTACATTTGAATGTTGTTTAAAATTGTATTCTCTATCTGGATCATGAAAGAAAATGTTGGGGTTTAATGACCCTTTAAACCCAGTCTCCAAGTCACAAACACAGTGTGCCATGCCCCTGCCTGAAAATAACCCTGAACCCAGGATATTAGTACCTATTATAATGCAGGGAATCTATAGGTTAACCCCTTCAGTGCCAGCCTCCTAGCCCCAGAAGACAAAAGGCACTTACCTGCACATCTAGCTGTCCGGCAGGAATACAGCTCACAAGGTATGGAAGGACGCCACTCCTTACAGACACCTGTGGAAGAAGAAAGAACAGAGTAAACCTACTCTGGCTGTCTATACTAGGGCAGCCATATGTTAGGAAAACACAGTGAAGCCCACTTCACAAGTTCCTAACTGCTTTAAAGCCACCAATACTCTACTAAAGAGATTAACGTGGACTACAGCTAGACCCAATCCTTGAAGGAAGAAGAGAGTAAACCTACTCTGGATCCATATTCTTCAGACACCAAAACTTCACCTCCTCCTTTTTACAGAGGCAAAGTGAATGACTGGGGTTGTGGGTAGGGGAGTGACACTTAACAGCTTGGCTGTGGTGCTCTTTGCCTCCTCCTGCTGGCCGGGAGTGATATCCAAAACAGTAATTGATGACGTCATGGACTCACCATATCTTAGGAAAGAAATGAGCTCCTCTTAGCTCAAACGACTAGCCCGCACTGCGTTTTCACACCGATGAGGGGGAGGAGCCTTGTCAACCATCAGCACATGACCGAAATGATGACATCTGGATATCACTCGCACAGGCTGAACTGTGTGATTAGGGAAGTATAGGGGCTGGGTTGGAGAGGCGCCTATAGGCTGTTATGAATAAAGTGCAGAGGGGTATGCCAGGCATCTAGACTCTACTGCACGTGCGGTTTAAAAAAAAAGGATTTTTTTTTTTCAAAACACCGTCTGGCTTTGACCTTTTTTGGTGAGTAATTAAATATAATTTTTCCAATAGGGGGGCTATGGGAAAAATTATATTTTAATCAGCCAAAAAGTGTTTTTCTTCTTTTGTCTCTGTAGGGTTCACGTGCGCCTATGGAGGAGCCTCCACTGAGTATTATCTTAATTAGTGTAACAAGTACAAACATGAAAATCAATTGGCTGTTAAAAACCAGACATCATTGACAAAATACATGGTAGTTGTTTGTGGTAGAAATCAATTGTGTAGACAAAGATAGCCAGTAAACAACTCACAATTTACATGTTAGTGTCTCTGGTTACTAGGTCATCAGTTGCTCTATCTAGCCTTAATTGCTCTATTTCTGCCAAGGACATTATAACTGATGTCAAAAAAGGTACCAGCTCATCCAAAACTCTGCATTTGCACAGCAAGCGAATTTAAATCATTCAGTGTATCATTTGTCTGACTGCTTTGGACAGCATGCTTTCAACCAAAATGAAGCATATACTCCTAGGAAGCTGCCTGGTATGCTTATTAGTAAATCTAGATCTACTGTTAAATGTTTAACTATAACATACAAGTAAAGGAAAAGACCACTGCCTTGGCAAGCAAGCTTAAATGGACATTAAACTCTAAACAAATGCTAGATAGAATGATACATTCAAAGAAAAGGTTAGTCTGAGATTAACAACTTCATATCCCTCTGATGAAGAAGGTAACTTTGAAACGCGTCAAGGACTACTAACAGCTTTGCACTCAAGTGTGTTTTATATTCCTGGACTTGGTTACTCAGTACACGCATCCTGGTTCCCTATGTGGATTACTGTATGGTACACCAGATCATCTTTGGCCGGTCTAATTTATATGTATATTGGGATCCCTTGTATGAATTGCATGAATGTGATTTGAGTGAATGATTTATTTATTTATTAAAACGTGTTTTTGTATTTTGGACATAATACATCTCCTGTGTTTGTTATTTCATACAGTTGTGCTGGATACACCTAGACTTTTAGAAACTCCTTATTTTCGAGTATCTACTTCCTTTTCTCTGTTGTTTTGTATGTAATTTTTCTAGGTAGCACCTGTACCTCATTCATTTTAATTAATTATTTTTTTAGTGTGCAGCTCGCATTTTCTCTTTTTTTTGTTTATAAACCCAGAAACTACCAACCAGTGATTAAAAACTGACTACTTATGTAATATATATAGAACAGAGTAGCCATTCATGTAGGTCAAGGATAAACTTATCCATGTTAAAATATAATTAATTAAACAATGGTATTTGATACCTCCTTCCTGCTCATCAGAATATGGTAGAAACCTTTTTAGACAGATTAGTACTTTCTTCTTAATATTGCCCATTTTTTGAGGCATTATTTGGTCCATGTAATATACACTCTCTTAGATAAAAAAACTTCAGAAAAAAAAATCACTTTATCTATGCCAGATGAGACCTAGACCGAACAGTCCTAGAATAATCCAGCTATAGAAACACATTGTAATCCAATTGTGTATTCAAACCTCTGGGGGCTACAGTATCCAGACGATGAATTCATTGTGCCTCAATGTGCAATAATTTTTTGTACCTGTAACTTACATAAGCCCCATCAGCACCCCCTGTAACCTCCATAAGCACCCCCCCGGGCACGGCAAGTCGGCAGCGCACGATGGACCAATTTGGAAATTGAATGAAGGTGGGCAAATCAAATGTACTACGGACTGATGAGATAAAACATAGGAAAAAGCATTACTGCATTATCTGATTGGTCCGTGTGTCCGTGAAGTCACTGTCTTCAAAACCAATAGGGTTGTGTTTCCAGTGTGCCACTAGTGCCATGTATCTGATCAGTGAAAAGTAGGGCCGTGTGCGCATGCGCAGCACTGTTTGCACATGCGCATTGAAGATTACGGGCCATAGAATTCCTTGACCCATTGTTCTAAAATAAGTCGCCTTAAACAGCTGTTTGGAGGAGGTTGGGCATCTTGCGCATGTGCAGTGAGCGCATTGCGCATGTGCAGTGAGCGCCACACACCTCCAACAGCTGATTTCACGTCACCGGAAGTGACATAGGTCAAACATTCTTATGGTATACAACTTATTTTAGAACACCGGTGATGTCAGCGGTAAGGAACAGAGCACGTGCCGGGTACGATCGTGTTTACGAGAAAGTAACCGGGTAGCCCTCCGTGATAAATTCTAATGATTTTCACAGAGGGCTTGAAATAATTATAAAATAACTATAAAACTGAAAATAGAAGTAAAAATAATAGAAGTATATTGCGATCCTGTCATTGAGAACTAGAACTTTACATTAGTGAAACAAAAATTTTAGGGTTCACTGTCCCTTTAATATAACTCATGTTGGATTAGCACACAAGAAGAATTAGTGTACTCCTATGAGGTTTTGCACACATAGGACCAGATTACGAGTAGAGCGGGTGCGATATTGGGTTTTCATGTTCATTTGCACGCAGGTTAAATTGTGCTGGTATTACAAGTTGAAAGTACAGTAAACGAGATCGCTTGTACGCAATTCAAGTTAACGCTCGTCTGGTTAGCGCATCCTCAGAGCTGTGATTAACTGTTTCATGAAACAAAAAAATCTCACAAAACACATCAAAAATGCATTACACAGTGCATTTACACTCATAACACCTATATATGAATGTGAAATATTCATATTTTTATGCACACATAAACATATGTGATCGGTTTTGGGCACGAGTAAGATGTTTTCCCCCCACTTTTTTTGCTCAATTGACTTCTATGAGGGAATACGTCAGGTTAGAACGAGAGCGATAACTTTTTACTTTCAACTCGTAATACGAGCACAACCTGACACAAGCAAAAAGTTTACTTCTAGTTAAATAGCACTCTACTCGTAATCTGGCCCATAAACACAAATTATTCATGTGCGCTAACCCGACATGAGTTAGATTAATGTGTGTTATGTATTTATTAAATATAAAATACTGAAAAATATTAATGTAAAAAATTATTATAGATGTGCTTCAAAATTCTAAAAAAAAACACATTTGAGTATATATATATATATATATATATGTATATTTTAAAGTAACTATAATTATTATTATTTTATAGATAAATAATTCTTCATGTGAGATAACCTGACACTGCGTTAGACCTACAGCTCGAAACCCATTATGTGTATTTTACATTCTAATGTACTTCACATAGAAGAAAATGTACTCTTTATTTTTAAATAAATATATATATATATATATACACACACACTCATCGACCACTTGATTAGGTACACCTGTTCAATTGCTTAGTAACACAAATTGCTAATCAGCCAATCACATGGCAGCAACTCAATGCATTTAGGCATCTAGACGTGGTGAAGACGACTTGCTGAAATTCAAACTGAGCATCAGAATGGGGAAGAAAGGGGATTTGAATGACTTTGAATGTGGCATAGTTGTTGGTGCCAGACAGGCTGGTCTGAGTATTTAAAAAACGGCTGTTCTACTAGGATTTTAACGCACAACCATCTCTAGAGTTTACAGACAATGGTCCGAAAAAGAGAAAATATCTAGTGAGCGGCAGTTGTGTGGACAAAAAAATGCCTTGTTGATGTCAGAGGCAAATGGGCAGACTGGTTCGAGATGATAGAAAGGCAACAGTAACTCAAATAACCACTTGTTACAACCAAGGTATGCAGAATACCATCTCTGATCGCACAACGCGTTCAACCTTGAAACAGATGGGCTACAGCAGCAGACAACCACACTGGGTGCCACTCCTGTCAGCTAAGAACAGGAAACTGAGGCTACAATTCATACAGGCTCACCAAACTTAAACAATAGAAGATTGGAAAAACGTTGCCTGGTCTGATGAGTCTTGATTTCAGCTGCGACATTCAGATGGAAGGGTCAGAATTTGGCGTACACAACATGAAAGCATGGATCCATCCTGCCTTGTATCAATGGTTCAGGCTGGTTGGTGGTGGTGTAATGGTGTGGGGGATATATTCTTGCCACAGTTTGGGCCCCTTAGTACCAATTAAGCATTGTTTAAATGCCACGGCCTACCTGAGTATTATTGCTGACCATGTCTATCCCTTTATGACAACAGTGTACCCATCTTCTGATGGCTACTTCCAGCAGGATAATGCACCATGTCAGAAAGCTCAAATCATCTCAAACTGGTTTCTTGAACATGACAATAAGTTCACTGTACTCCAATGGCCTCCACAGTCACCAGATCTCAAACCAATAGAGCACCTGCAACAACTACGTGATGCTATCATGTTAATACGGACCAAAACCTTTGAGGAATGTTGCCAACACCTTGTTAAATCTATGCCACAAAGAATTAAGGCGGTTCTGAAGGCAAAAGGGGGTTCAACCCGGTACTAGAAAGGTGTACCTAATAAAGTGGCCGGTGAGTGTATATACAGTATATATATATATATATATATATATATATGTGATAGATAGGATAGATAGACCATGTAAAATATGTATTTATACTTATATATCTATATAAATATATACAGTATGTATATATGTACATATATATATATCTGAAGAATATTGGAATGTAAAATATTAATAACTCCTGTCGGGTATAGGGCTGTGGGTTTAATATGGTGTTGGTTTAGTGAGTGTAATCGCCTAACCTTTCCAATGATGTAAGTCTTGGGGATCTGAAAAAAAATATATAAAAGTTAAAAAAAAAAAAAAATTAAAAAAAAAAAAACTTCAATCACCTTAGCACCCAGGTGGGAAAGTGCTTAGCACTCAAAGGGTTAAATGAACATGAAACCCAAATTTTTTTCTTTCAAAATTTAGAAAGAGCATGTAATTTTAAGCAACTTTCTAATTAACTTCTATTATCTAATTTGCTTAATTCTCTTGATATTCTTTGTTGAAATGCATATCTAGATAGGCTCAGTAGCTTCTGATTGGTGGCTGCACATAGATGCCTCGTGTGATTGTCTCACCAATGTGCATTGATATTTCTTCAACAAAGGATCTAAAGAATGAAGCAAATTAGATAATATAAGTAAATTAGAATGTTGCTTAAAATTGTATTCTCTACCTGAATCATGAAAGACAAATTTTGGGTTTAGTGTCCCTTTAAGAGCGCACACGTGTCTTTTGCATTCTATGGAAGCAGTGTTTGTGACTGTGTATAATATTGCTATAAATATATTTGCAAACACTGCTGCCAGATGGCGAAAGATACATGCACGCTCCTGAGCTCACATATGATTGCTCTTTAACAAATGATACCAGGAGAACTAAGCAAAAGGTCTTGCTCTATTCAATCAATTTAAGTTTAATTTTTAAATTACTCTCCCTTCTGAAAATTGTTGGTTTTCTAAGCCTTGGAATTGAAAAATGCACACTGCTGACTTATGATGGTTAAAGGGACGCTGAACCCAATTTTTTTTCTTTCGTGATTCAGACAGAGCATGCAATTTTAAGCAACTTTCTAATTTATTCCTATTATCAAATTGTCTTCATTCTCTTGGTATCTTTATTTGAAATGCAAGAATGTAATTTTTGGTGAACAAACTGGGTTGTTCTTACTGATTGGTGGATAAATTCACCCACCAATAAACAAGTGCTATCCAGGGTACTGAAACAAAAAATATCTTAGATGCCTTCTTTTTCAAATAAAGATAGCAAGAGAATGAAGAAAATTTGATAATAGCAGTAAATTAGAAAGTTGCTTAAAATTGCATGCTCTATCTGAATCAAGAAAAAAAAATAGGTTCAGTGTCCCTTTAATCCTACTATACATCTGTTTTAATTTGGTCTCAGCAGAGCTTATAAAATAACCAACTGCAAAACTGTCCAGATTTGATTCTACAAATTAGGCAGGAGGTAGGGGGAGTTTGACTATTAAAAAAACAATCCCAGCAAACATGGGCCTAGATTTAGAGTTCGGCGTTATCCGTAAAAACCAGCGTTAGAGGCTCCTAACGCGGGTTTCTTACGCACTCCGGTATTTAGAGTTTATTTACCGCCACTCAAAATACACCTAACGCTCACCTTTCTACCGCCACCTCAGACCCAGTAGTAAACATATACCGCAAAAAAAACATCCACGAATCACAAAACAAATATTACACAAAGTACACTTACACTCATACAAACACAACACTATCTTTATTTTTCTTATTTTTTATTTTTTCGTTAAAATACAAAGGATTAAAGTTGCGAGATCTCTGGTGTTTGAAAAAAATCCACACAAATCCATTTTCCCATTGACTTACATGGACATACGGGAAAAGACCCTCATATACCTACATCTAACGAATAACATTATCACAAACATACACTCATCGATGCATACAAACAATATACACTACATGACATACACAAAATATTTATTTATTACAAAAAGAACACGATTTATTTACTTTTTCACACAAGATCATGACGTCACTCACTTTACGAGGAAAACCAGTCTTAGAAAAAAAAAATAGAAATCTTTGGAGCCTCCATTGACTTCTATTGGGAAGACGTGCTCGTGCACGCGAAACCCTCATTTCCCTAACGCACGCAAATAGCGTAGACTGAAAAACTCCAAATACCAGCGCTAGAAAATACATGATTTCATGCGTTAGACCCAGCTATGATAAATAGATCAAGAAATGACTATTTCCCTATGGTGGACTTATGTTTTTTAATATTAAATATTCACCACACCATAAATCTTTTTAACACTTTTAGATTACATCAACTACAAATCCCCATCACTAGTAACACATTATTATTTCAATAAAATTACATTTACAATTAAAATAAAATTCAATACACATTTGTGGATTCACAAACACTACACAATGGGAAACATCTCTCATTTACCTTTATTATTGCATTTCAGTTATTCAACTCATATGCTTGCAGCAACAGCATATCTACATAGGCTTAACACATGATCAGTCATGGATGCACATACATTACGTTTAACATTCACTCATACATGTGCATTCAAATGATGGGGGAAAAACACATTACATTCTCTCTAGGAATCACAAAACACAACATATGGATTTTACTGTACTTTTAACATCATGATTCCATCACCAGAAACCATTAGGAATTACGTACAACACGAACATCATTACACCAGATTACAGATGTCACTTTATGGGAAGGAACAACAATGCCAGACCGCTATATAGAAGTCAGCATATGTGGGACACAATCACAATATATACGTACATGTACATAACACGCATCACCCATCACGCAACCACAAAGCACACATTTAGATTTTATTCAGCACACAATAACAATGTAGCACAATACAACAACACAATGAGGATTTCACAACTACATAGGCAGGTTAATAATATCATGACGTCATTACAAGATTCAACCATACACATCACAGATTCACCACTGTACCGCCCCTTTAGGAACTTTAACACTCAATACTACAATACAACATATACGTAAACCACACTTTTGAACAGCATTATTATGGAGATTTCAATGGGACAATTAAGAAATATTGTCAGATCGCAAATCAATTATATATACAATACTACAGATGGCAGCCGGAAGTTATTCAGTATTCGTGCAATTTTTATGGGACGCATACAATATTGTCAGATATAAAATCACTTATATATACAATACTACAGATGGCAGATGGGAAGTTCTGAATTATTATTGCCATTTGGAAGGGACGCATACAATATTGACAGCTCGGCAATCACTTATATATACAATACTACAGATGACAGCCGGAAGTTATTCAGTATTAGTGCCATTTTAATGGGACGCATACAATATTGACAGCTCGGCAATCACTTATATATATAATACTACAGATGGCGGACGGGAAGTTCGCAATTATTATTGCGATTTTAAAGGGACGCGTACAATATTGACAGCTCGGCAATCACTTATATATACAATACTACAGATGACAGCCGGAAGTGCTTCAGTATTAGTGCGATTTGAATGGGACGCATACAATATTGACAGCTCGGCAATCACTTATATATACAATACTACAGATGGCAGACGGGAAGTTATTCAGTATTAGTGCGATTTGAATTGGACGCATACAATATTGACATCTCGGCAATCACTTATATATACAATACTACAAATGACAGCCGGAAGTTCTTCAGTATTAGTGCGATTTGAAAGGGACGCATACAATATTCACATCTCGGCAATCACTTATATACACAATACTACAGATGACAGCCGGAAGTTATTCAGTATTAGTGCCATTTGAAAGGGACGCATACAATATTGACAGCTCGGCAATCACTTATATATACAATACTACAGATGGCAGACGGAAAGTTCGGAATTATTATTGCGATTTTAAAGGGACGCGTACAATATTGACATCTCGGCAATCACTTATATATACAATACTACAGATGGCAGCTGCTACTTTATCGTTTAAAAACAATATTGCAGCAACATTGATCGATCACATTCGATGCACATTATACACAACTATGCACTTTCATTCATGTTAGCCTGGACGTGTGCTTGTTACTATAAGATCGCGTTTAATAAATATTTATTACGCATATGAACAAACATTACAAACATGCACTGTATGTGTGATATTTGACACTTTCACATTGAGAATCATTGTTTGAAACTAACATTTCAGCAAACAACAAATAAACGCCCACTGTGAAAGCATTCGCGCCGCTCACATACAAACAAGTGAATACAATTAGCAATCATTACAAACTCACTACCATTGGACTAATTGTACTATAAATCCCCCAAACAACATGGCCAATGCATCACTTGTGATCCACATCAGATCAAGTGCTTACCTTGTTACGCTGTTTTGAAAGATGGATGACGATGACATGGTAGACGCTGCTGGTGGTGCTATTGGCGAACTAGCTGTTGGTCGAATCAGGCAGCCTCGGCGGCTCAGACCGAGACGAAGGGGTCGTCTGGTTCGAGGTCCTCGTGTCTACAGGGTGAGACCCACCTTGGAAAACATGAGTGACTTTGAGGTTTTTGATAAGTATCGGCTCGATCGCGAACAGCTCATTGGCCTTTACGAGCTTCTTAAACCTCATTTGGAGCCACGTATACAAATAAGGACTGCTGTTCCCCCCATGAGTAAGATGCTAAGCTGTCTATACGTCCTGGCCTCAGGGAGTTTTCAATCCGGAGAACTGTACATGCATGGCCTGGCTCAAGGTACATTCTCTGGGGTGTTTGATAACTTTCTGAACGCCATGGTACGTATCAGTAAGCAATACATAGGATTCCCACAGAATGATGGTGATTGGAGGCGCCTGAAGCGGGAATTCTTTGATATTGCTCAATTGCCCAATGTCTTGGGAGCCATTGATTGTACCCACATTGCGCTGCGTGCTCCAATTGATGACTTGCCCTTCAGAAATCGCAAACATTTTCATAGCCTCAACGTGCAGTATGTTTGTGACGCACGGATGAGGATTATGCATGTGTATGCGAATTTTGGAGGGGCTTGTCATGATGCCCGCATCCTCTCTCTGTCGTCCCTGTGGAGACAGTTTGAGGAAAGACAAATGCCCCCTGGTTATCTCGTTGGTGAGTATTTGTGCACAACATGGTTAATTATTTTGACAATTGCCCCTGTATTTTTTAACTGTTAGCGTCATGTTCAGCTATAGGATTAAATTTAACCATTTGTTATTTACCGACGCTAATGTCTAGTTTTATTGAAAAGCAGATATGTAGCATGTCTTACCTTAAGTGTTCAGATAGAGAATGCAATGTAACCATGTAGTTAGCATTTTACACAAGGTTTGGTTTAGGAGAAATACGCATATGTAGCATGTCTTAGATGAAATGGCAAGATATTATCTCATGCAATTTAACCCTGTCATTGTCTTTTTCCGCTAATGTCTAGTTTTATAGAAATGCAGATATGTAGCATGTCTTACCTTAAGTGTTCAGATAGAGAATGCAATGTAACCATGTAGTTAGCATTTTACACAAGGTTTGGTTTAGGAGAAATACGCATATGTAGCATGTCTTAGATGAAATGGCAAGATACAGATTTATATATAAATTTATTTATTTTTTTTTATGTTTCTGACAACTTTTAATATGGATTATGGTTGTTAAAAAATATATTTATACAACAATATACTAGTTTAAGTATTCTGTTTATAGGTGATTCTGGGTACATGAGCCGGCCTTGGCTCATTACCCCCTTGCGTAGCCCAACTGATGTGTCTGAGGAGCGCTACAATAGGGCTCATAAGAGAACCAGGGCGGTGGTTGAAAGGATGTTCGGGCTCCTGAAGATGAGATTCAGGTGCCTGGACCGTTCTGGAGGAGCACTCCAGTACAACCCAAAGAAGGTGGCTAAGATCGTTGTAGCCTGTAGCGTCCTGCATAATATTGCACAGCGGGCTGGGATGCTGCAGGCCGTCCCGGTGGACAGAGACCTCCTCAGAGATGAGGAGGATGATCCTGTTCTAGAGGGGGAATTCCAGGACGAGGGACTTGATGTCAGAGCAGACGTCATCAACCGCCACTTTAGACGGTAAATAATAGAAGTTACACTGGAGTATTTTCAATAGATGTGAACTCTAGGGAAATGACAAGTAGAGAATTGTGCAAACATGGTTAGTATTGATCAAATGTTAGAATAATCTTTATTTCTCATAATATAGGTGATGCTCTGGGCATTGGGTCCTATAGCGAGTCTTTGCCACCTGGTTTTTAAAGAGGACATCAGATGGTAAGTAGAAATGTATGGACTGTTGCTGGCATGATTTGTACACAAATACATCATATGGCATACATTTTTAAAAATATAACTTTGTTTACACATTACTTAAAATGTACATAATCAGAAAGGGATACTCTAGAATGACTATGGTTCAATGTCACACAGAGGTTTGTTCTGCTCAATATGACTCATCTTCACACTTGATAGAAAATAACACAGGTTCATACACAGGCTTAGTAAGCTAGTGATAGATATTTATTATGAAATGGGGGGTGGGAGAGGGGTACAGAACTGATTCACACACTTGTATGAAATCTTTATATATAATTTCTTACATTAGGGAGATGACTTAATCTAAAGACTGAAAGGGAACAATTTGAAGCCTGACAGTGAAGATTTCCAAGACTGACAGTGGGGAAAAAGCCAAGATTGAAATTGAAGTATACCAATGGGATCATGTCTGGCATTATATTTCAATTCTGCTGACCTTGAAAACCATACAAATACATGTTCACATGGTAAGTGCAAACTATTTGATAGAATAAGGCTGTGGAGACATCCTATTGGAGACACTTAGATGATTTTCTATTTTGTAGATGGTATTTCCCAGTCCTCTATTTAATGAACTGATGAATAATACACCTATTGAAGATCAACTGTTTACCCCTGAATTGACTTTCAAAGACCATGCATTGTCCAGGTTGGTGTACCAATGCATGCTAGTGAAGACTGTAGAATATTAGTAGCTTACATCCATTAGTCATATTTAGTTCTTAATTAGATATTTAGGGATCACAATCAGACACTTAGATGATTTTACTTTTTTAGATGGTATTTCCCAGTCCTCTATTTAATGAACTGATGAATAAGACACCTATTGAAGATCAACTGTTTACCCCTGAATTGACTTTCAAAGACCATGCATTGTCCAGGTTTGTGTACCAATGCATGCTAGTGAAGACTGTAGAATATTAGTAGCTTACATCCATTAGTCATATTTAGTTCTTAATTAGATATTTAGGGATCACAATCAGACACTTAGATGATTTTACTTTTTTAGATGGTATTTCCCAGTCCTCTATTTAATGAACTGATGAATAAGACACCTATTGAAGATCAACTGTTTACCCCTGAATTGACTTTCAAAGACCATGCATTGTCCAGGTTTGTGTACCAATGCATGCTAGTGAAGACTGTAGAATATTAGTAGCTTACATCCATTAGTCATATTTAGTTCTTAATTAGATATTTAGGGATCACAATCAGACACTTAGATGATTTTACTTTTTTAGATGGTATTTCCCAGTCCTCTATTTAATGAACTGATGAATAAGACACCTATTGAAGATCAACTGTTTACCCCTGAATTGACTTTCAAAGACCATGCATTGTCCAGGTTGGTGTACCAATGCATGCTAGTGAAGACTGTAGAATATTAGTAGCTTACATCCATTAGTCATATTTAGTTCTTAATTAGATATTTAGGGATCACAATCAGACACTTAGATGATTTTACTTTTTTAGATGGTATTTCCCAGTCCTCTATTTAATGAACTGATGAATAAGACACCTATTGAAGATCAACTGTTTACCCCTGAATTGACTTTCAAAGACCATGCATTGTCCAGGTTGGTGTACCAATGCATGCTAGTGAAGACTGTAGAATATTAGTAGCTTACATCCATTAGTCATATTTAGTTCTTAATTAGATATTTAGGGATCACAATCAGACACTTAGATGATTTTACTTTTTTAGATGGTATTTCCCAGTCCTCTATTTAATGAACTGATGAATAAGACACCTATTGAAGATCAACTGTTTACCCCTGAATTGACTTTCAAAGACCATGCATTGTCCAGGTTGGTGTACCAATGCATGCTAGTGAAGACAGTAGAATATTAGTAGCTTACATACATTAGTCATATTTAGTTCTTAATTAGATATTTAGGGATCACAATCAGAAAAAGGAATACATATTATAGTTGATATAGAGGTATTTGAATGGACATGAAATATTACATTTATGTTCAGCATACATATATTGTTTACATGTGATATACATTATTATGTATAATTTTAATTTCTGATATTTAAATATAATTTTTAATAAACAATATAATGGTGTATGTATTTCATTAATTTAAAATCAATGTAATGATTATCTTTAAAAAATGTTGATCAAAGTTAGAGCATAGACACCATATGATTTTAAATGTATTTTATGAATATTTTACAACGTGTGTATTAACTTTGTTCCATTTTTATTATTTGTCATTTCAGATTGGCATCTCATGACTTCCTGGAATATTTAATTATTTTCTATTAAATATATGTTTATTTTTAACAGATTCTAATATATATCAATATAATCTGTAAATAAATAAAACTTGGACTCCCATGACTGGTAGTTGGCTATTTGACAAGCACATGCATAAGAGAAAATAATGCATTAATAGTTGAAAATAAAAATCTTAAGAGAATATTAAAATATATCTTTTAACATTAATTGGGGAGTCATATTCTTCAATGCTTTTATATTGAAAAAGTATATATTAAAAATATTTAGGATATGTATTAATATTATGATTGTTTTAACATTTAATAAGGTGAAGTGGTTCAATTACATGAAAGTGACAGTGTTGTTGAATGTAAAAAGAATTGTATAAGATCATGTATCTTCCTTAGGTATCTCAAAACATTATTAGAAAATATTTTACAATTATTACATTTATAAATGGTAGGTCATTTAACTTGATATTTTTAAAACATTAGTTATTGGATGCCAGGTTAATCTATGTAATTTTCTAGTGGAGTCATTTAACTATACTTAGTAATATTATGTATTTATTACAATCTTACCTCTTGGGTTAGACATCAAATATCTATATAGAATGTAATTTCCCCTTTAGTTTATTTTGTCAATGTTAAATCAAAATACAATATGTTTGGGTCCTTAAAGGGGTCATTCAAAATGTATATTTGGTATACATTGTTACAAATATCATACAAGAATTTAAACATATTTAGAATGTACTATAGAATTACATTCAGTCTTTAAATATACTTGTTAAAATAAAAATAAATGCACATATCTTAGTCAATGATATAAGGCATCTATATGCAAACAACAATCAGCATCAAAATAGCCTATGTAGAGATGTATTTAATCCACGAATATATATAATTACAATATAATGATTGAATAACAAAACATATTAAGTTGGTCAAATATAAGATTATGATACAAAATGCATACATAACATATAGCTTAATGTCCCTCTACGCTGAAGGCTAAAAAAGACCTCATTTAATAAATATATTTCAGTCAGTGTGTAAAACAATCTAGAAGTTAATCTAAATTTGCTTTACTCATATGTTAGACTCATTTAGCAAAAGGAAGGTGCCTAGGTTTATGATATATTAAGCATTATTGTGAAATGTTTATTTAAAGGGACATGAACTCAAAATATACTTAAAGGTAGCCATTTAAAAAAACAATGATTTATACATTCTGAATGAGTATTCTATTGGAATCAACTTTAAAACTTGTCTCATATTATGAATGCTCATTGTGATGTTGCTATCATTACTTTAGAAATAAGGCAGTAAATAGCTAATTTATTTGCTTCAGTACTCTGGACAGAACTTGATTGTTTGGAATAATTGATGCAACAATCGTCAAGGACAACCCAGGTTTTTATTAAACAATTGTCCGTAATATAAAATATCATTATTGATTTGCAAAGAAACATAACAAGATAACTTAACATTTGATAATCGTATTAAATAATAAAGTTGATTAACATTTCATGCTCAATCACCAATGGTAAATTTGTTTGGACAGTGTCCCTTTAAGAGATTTAAAGAGTGTATTTACTTATCTTGCTATCTTGACATACTTTGCTTGAAAAGCATATCGAGATAGGCTCAGTAGATGAAGATTGGTGGATGCACAGAGATGCCTTATGTGATTGTCTCAACCATGTGCATTTAAATTTCTTCTGTTGAGGATATATAAATACTAAGAGAAAATGATTTACAGTTTAAAGTCTAAACAATCTTCTATCTCTACAGATCATTTGATACAATTGTTTGTTTGTAATGTCTCTTTAAAACTAAAGACGCCACTGCACAATAACATATATGAGCACTTCAGAGAAATACAAGCTCGAGGTTTATTTGCGAATAACAAAGCTGTAGTTTAACATTTATAAACAGATTATCCAAGTTACTGACATTCTAACCGGAATTTTAACATTAATAAATATTGCGTGGGAAACGCATCTTCAAACACCAGATTAGCATATTTAAACATTAGTGTAATGTCACGCAATAGCACACAATCAATGTGCATTATAAATACATTTAATAGAGCAATGTCAATACTTCACAATCAATTTATTTAAAGAACAATAAAGACATACAATATTAAATGTGTATTTGTATTAAAGAAACAGACCGTTATTAAACCGAGAAATGTCTACAACATTAATAATGTGTCAGGATTAGATTTTAAAGAGTATTTAATCATTAATATTTCACGGATCCCGGATATTAAATCTGCGTCACACATATCCGCATGACAGGCCCATGAGTTACAAATAAGTCTACATGAAAAATGAAGTTACAGCACCACCAAGCGGTATGTGTAAGGAAGTTACTAAGATATGAAACATTAAGGAACGGCCAATCAGAGTTCATCACACAAACACAACTTGAGTCAGGATGGTCTCACAGACATTATAACAATATTTCAAACTTTTATCCAATCAGATGTACAGATAAATTGTCCCATGGTGCATCTCATGTTTACTTCACCATATAAAAGTCCATTACACGTTGCCATCTTTGTCAGTTCTCTAATGCCTGCAGGCAGTTTATATTATTATAATATATTTATTGGACAACCCAGCAGGCATGTCAGTTCCCAGGTTCACCAAGGAGGAGAGCGCTGCACTGGTCCACGCCGTCAAGGACTTTTATCCCCAGCTGTTTGGGAACAAGAGGAGCTCGACAGATGCGCCTTTTAAGAAGGCCCTCTGGGAGTCTATCACCAATGCGGTTAGATTGGTGTGTGACGTCCAGAGGACCCAGGATCAGATCATGAGGAGATTCGGAGATATGAGGTTGCGTTTATCGAAAAAAGTCAACCTCATAAGGGACTGGGTACAAGCCCGTAAAAGAGGGGGCCAAAGAAAGGCCCCGCGGAAACTGTACCTACTCCCTTATGAGGTGACTTTATGCGAGCTCCTCAATCTCCGGGTCCCCAAAAGATTTAGATCCTCGCCATCCTCGGCCTCCTCTTCTTCCCTCCCAGCTGCGGGATCTGAAAGTCCTGACGCGGGGGACAGGGCAGATGCTTCTCCGTCCGGTGGCCTGGGAGGAGCCGATAGAGAATCTGAACCAGGTAATTATCCAACTTCATATAATATTTATAATGTTAAAAATCAAAAATGTGTATTTAGTCAGATACTAAACCTATACAGATCTCACAACATACACTACATATGATGTTTAGATATCTGATTTTAGATTATTGACACATGAAATAGGAATGATGTTTCTTGCGCTCTACAGAATATGCGTCACAGAGCGGAAATGTAATTTCGCATCCACGTTAACATGGGTTTGCGGAAAGTGGCATTGCTTTATACATGTTGTTCAAATGACGGATGCGTAATTCCGCTTTGAATCATTGCGCAATGATCGCGAAAATGGCATTTCTCATCCACGTTAACATGGGTTTGCGGAAAGTGGCATTGCTTTATACATGTTGTTAAAAATTAAATGGAAATTCTTAGATTAGTGAAGAATACAGTATTCTTATTTTAAATATTATATCTAATAAAAAACGAATAATACTAATAAATTATAACATATGGCCATCAATTGATGATTATGTAATAACAAGCAGATATTCTTAAAGATACAGTAAACAACACAACTGATTGAAAATAAGAGTCCAGGATATATTTATCATTAATTTAATTGCGGAAACTATTAACTCATGGGACTACCAAAGGATTAATATTTTTCTATTGATTTGTTATTAATGTAAATATTTTAAACATGGCATGATTAGTATTAATGATATGCAATCCGCATTTAATATATTACAGATATGGATGTGGCTGCTGGATCCTCAAGCCAGGGCTTGTCACAGTATGGTATGTCTCATTTTAATTGACATTTGTCTTAGAAACATGGAATGAACATTACATACTAAATACACATTGTTCAATATTTATATGTAATGTCTATTTAATAGATGAAAATTATATAATTATTCGGATATCCTTAAATAACATATTTGATTTTAATTGCATGCTCAATACCATTCATTACATCAACATATGGAGTAGATAATTCATTAACAAACAACAACATTGTGGAATCTATTTAATTTTAGATTAAAGGGATACTGAGCTACAATTATTAATATTGTCTTTCACATACAGTATGCAATATTAATAAACATAACATATAATACTATCATCATATGTGACATATTCTATTGCTAAATGTAGTTTAAAATAAAGAAAGTACGTTTATGTGCATCTAAATATTTGTTGACCAACCTGGGTTTATATTGATGATTGGTGGATACCTTCAACAAACAATATTTATTGAATCCAATATTCCTTATCTGCCTTTAAGATTAATATCGAACAACATTCTAATTATAATAGGAGTCAATGTTAAATCATTTTTTACAGTTTGAACATAGAAATCAATTATTTAAATTAATCATGTCAGTGTCCCTTTAAGACAAAATAGATTCATTCATCTTTACATTATTTTTATTAAAAACTATTGATATATAAATCTAATTATCTGTTGGAGTTACTTTATAGATATCTGCATACTCTAACAGCACCATGATTACATATTTGTAATAATCAAGTTTGTTATGTATTGTGATAAATATGTGTTGTGTCCTAAACAAGATTACTGTACATTGAAAAAAATGGGTCGATGTGACACATGTTTGTTTAGATTTGTCAACAGATGCTCCTCAATATGTGGTTTGTGTGTATTCTTGTAACTTCTTAAGGACATATGACGGAATTATTCCGTCATAAAACAATTGAGCAAAGTGAAAGCCGTGTCCTTAAAGGGTTAAGAACATTGATCATTGTGTATATTTAGATATGCAATAGCAGCATCTGAGATGAATTTGATGTCTAATGTAGTCTGACATTAAACATATGTTCAATACAGATATGTTTACAGAATCCACTTGATTCAATCAAGCATTTTCTGGTGTAATGACTGCTCTATTCTTCACATTTTAAAGTTGATTAATGTTAAAATTCTAGACAGATGTGATTTAGTGATATCCAAAATGTGTTTAATAATATATATCTATATCATTCATAGAGAGAGTTGGTGTGGGAAGCCCACAGGAATCCAGCAGTGACATAGAGCCGCCTTTGCGGTCTCCTGGTAAGTCCATTGACTCATTTATATGTAATTGAAGGTGTATTGCTAATCAATATTATGATCATGATTCCGATGAAGCATAACATTATAAAAAATCATAGAATTTATCTTCTGATTATATATTTATTTTTTATATTGAGCGATTAATAATTTCTACTTTATTATTCTACACATTTGTTATTCATAAGATGTCTAACATATGTTTTTTTCAATTTGTTTTTTTGACAACAGTCATCAAGTGATACACACATGAGAAATCTTAAATGTTCTATGTACTATGCTTTTATGAATTTAACATTAAGACAAACAATACATTAATATTCTGATTTATTGACAATAACAAATCTATTGTCATTTGTATGCTCCATCAAAATGATGTAAATCATAACTTTGTGTGTGTATATCTTTAATGCAACATTGATGTGCGTATTTGAGCAACAGTAACATATGTTATAATATCTGATCTTAAGGTGTACACAACATGTTATGTTTTACAGAGATTGATGTCACATGTGGGATGGAGGAGGAAGAGGCTGCCTTGGAGTCTGATGGTATGTGAAATATATCTATCATGTTTCCAACATGTTTCTTTTTTTGAAATCATTTTATTGAAGACATTCAAAGTCTACAGCTTTTTCCCTTTAAAAAGGAATATTATTTGTCTGTTCAAATACACTACTGCCCCCTTTCTATATCAGGCAGCATGAAAATCTGCTTGTATATATTTTTTTAACAATATATAATTCATGCCATCATTATGTCACATGCATATTCCATGCCAAAACACAATAATAAGTTTCACATTGTACAGACAGTCATTGAGATTCATCTGAGTGCCTATATAGATACCATATCCTCATTTCAGAATAGTTTACAGATTCAAACACACTTCGAAGTATATTGAAAACATAATCAATTTGAAATGCGTTGATTTGATGTCAGGATGTATGAGATGTTAATATATTTCTTTTACATTTTCAGATGGATCCACCACTTCTGGTCATCTGGATTCCGCCCCTGCCCAGTCACAGACCCCTCCCCGTGCACACACCCCTGACCATGGCCACACCTCTGCACACACCCAGAGCCCTTCCCATCACCAAACTCATGACCATGCCCCGACCACTGCCAGCCCTTCCCATATTTCATATCCTGTCCCTCCCAAAAAACGCCCAGACACCCCCCTTCGCCGCTCTCCCCGTATTCTGGCCCGTACAGCTGCCCAGACCCAAACTCCCCACTCGCCAGCTGTACGGCCTACCCTGGAGCAGCAGCTCACCACTCCCCAAGCCATTCCCATCCCTCACCAAGCCAATCCCATCCCTCCCCAAGCCAATCCCATCCCTCCCCCCTGTTTAAACCTTCATTTTCCTGGGTGTCAGATTGTCCTTCCCAGGCACAGCTGTAAGTATCATTCTAAATACACTTTATAAGATACTTAAAGGTACAGTGAAGTTAAATTGGTTAAATTGTGATTCAAATCCAGCATGCAATGTTAAGCCAATGTATAATAGAATACTCTTATGAATTATTCGTCATTCTCTTTATATATTTATGGAAAACAACTTATTCCTATAATTAGTTTAAACAATAAAATAAATGTGGCCATCATTTCTTTATTGTTGGATGAATGTATCCATCAACCAGCATGCACAAACAAAGTTCATCAACAAATATTGGCTTACATAAAAACCAACATTCTTGCATTCAAAATATAGCTTGACAATTAAAACATATAATGAATATGTGTAATTTCTAAAGATTTGTCATGTCATGCTCTATCTGAATCAGTCCATTAAATATTTAGGTTCAGTGTCCCTTTAATTGGATATCACTACATATACCAAACACCACTACTTGGATCCAAAATTTTATGTCCAAATGTGGATACATTATCTCTTGTCTAACCCAGTGGGAATGTAATTTCTTCTGGTTGCTATGTTTACACAGCTTGTCCTCAATGCCAAAATGTTTAAGGATAGGTGTGCCTACCACAGTCTAAATTGAATTTTTAAATTGCTGATGTAAGTACAATGTAAATCCTTTAACAAGATTTGATACACTCAAGCTGTATAAGTGGATCATCTAAAACCAATTAAAGGGGACAACATGTTTGAGTAACATGAGCCTTTAATGATTTCTGTCTGTCTGAATAACCTAATTCATGTGTAAAGACTATATGAAAAATAATTGATGTAAATAATTATTTGTCTTTATGATGACAATGTATGTATTAAAATCTTTTATTCTGTTGTGTAATTATCCTTAATATTTAATTTTATTTTATTTTAGGCTGTGACTCAGCATGGCTCATGCTAGAAGGGATAGCAAGAGTAGAGCAGGCCGTGTTGAGGAACGCAGCTGTCCTGAGAGGGATGAACGACACCATGCAGGCCCAGCTCCGGATTCAGGACTTGACTCTGCGTGAAATTATGCAATTACGTTCAAGGCCTGAATCTGGAGCTGGACATGCACAGGACAATGAAGAGGATGACCAGTAAGTGGAGGATCTGGATATGCTCCATGGTGGCAGATAATAATCCTCCGTCCACATGTTGAATTTGTATTTATATTGTTGCCATTTGGCCTTTTTATCAGTTTTTTGTTGTGCCTGTTGCACTCTTTTACCTTGTCATGTGTCTCCAATGAGGCTATGCTGGCCCTTGGCAACTCTCTTCATGGACTGTGATGCACTGTGTTACCTTGCCATGTGTCTCCAATGGGGCTATGCTGGCCCTTGGCAACTCTCTTCATGGACTGTGATGCACTGTGTTACCTTGTCATGTGTCTCCAATGGGGCTATGCTGGCCCTTGGCAACTCTCTTCATGGACTGTGATGCACTGTGTTACCTTGCCATGTGTCTCCAATGGGGCTATGCTGGCCCTTGGCAACTCTCTTCATGGACTGTGATGCACTGTGTTACCTTGCCATGTGTCTCCAATGGGGCTATGCTGGCCCTTGGCAACTCTCTTCATGGACTGTGATGCACTGTGTTACCTTGCCATGTGTCTCCAATGGGGCTATGCTGGCCCTTGGCAACTCTCTTCATGGACTGTGATGCACTGTGTTACCTTGTCATATGGCTCATATATTCCTTATTTTTACAAGATTATTTATAAACGTTGTGTATGTTTTCTTACATACTAATAAAATACATTTTATTTCACAAATCTTTGTCCTCATTCTTCCTGTTATTTTTAGCAAGCTCTAGTTTATGTTGTTTATCCTTAAAGGGACCTAACAAATATATTTGTTATAATGAAATCATATATGTAAGACAATAGTAAATGACTTTAAGATTAACATCTCCAATGTAATCTTATTATTTGTGTTTATATTATTTTCTCTTAGCTCTATCATTGCCTGATTATGATTAGCAGAGTAATTTCTTTATATATGTATATATTTTTTTGTATTTGTGTATATATGTATATTTAAATGTTCAGATCCATGTGTGTATTTATAAACTCTGCATGAATTGATGCACCTTTACCAAATGATCTGAGTATTGATACAATGATATAATCCCTGTAAAGTGTTCATTTTATTTAAATAGTATTGACTATGTGTATGCTCTTTTTAAAAACAAAATAATGTCCCTTTAAGTGATGTTGATCACTATTGTAAATGAATGTATTTCCATTTGTAAAGCGTTTTTGTCCTTTTTACAAGAACAAGGACATATAGTTTTATTAATAAACAATCTTATTGTAATGTTGACAGCACCTGTATTTCATTTTCCAATCTATATTATTGTCAAAGTGTAACCAAATCAATCTCTGTGTGTAATGCAAATAATGTAGATGATGAATATTAGTTAACTAATATGTTAACAAAATACATCTCCTCCCATATATGGCTATAGGTAGGCTGACAATAATTAAACTTGAATAAATGACACGTTTAATCAATCCATGTATAACTATTGTTATTCAACAACAATCCAAACATATCTTAAAACATCAATGGCATATGTATTTCTCATGTGTATCTTTTAAATGTTAAAGATATACACCATAGCTATAGTTCAAGGGACAGTCAAGTCCGAAAAGATGATTCATGATTTGGTGACATTCCTAGATAGCAATCTACACACATACTAGTTCCTAAAATATAAATACGTTTCTTAGTGATATGCCAAGATGTCACTGAGTCCTTGTATTGTCTGCGGTTTTTCAGCGATCTCGGATGCGCCATGTTGCTTAAGACGTCACCTGCCAGGCTGTCCAATGATTCCTTGTATTGACTGACGTTCTTACGTGATCAGGAATATGCCTTTTATTGGATTGCGTTTTGACGCGATCAAGGATGCGCCTTTTTTTTTTGGGCGTTCTTACGTGATCAATAATGTGCCTTTCATTGGATGGCGTTCTTACGTGATCAAGGAAGCGCCATGTTAAGACGGCACATGTAAAGGTAAAAAAACGTGTGATTGGATTGCGTAGTCCCGCAATATTTGTGCACGTTAAAAACGTTTGTGACTGCATGCAATTTTAAAAAGCTTGCGAATATGTATTATTTGCATCATGTTACATTGTTGACCCGTAGCTGATAAAGACCAACACATTCTCTTTTGCTGGATGTCTGGTTGAATCAACGAACGAAAGCAAAATGTTTTCATGCATAGGATATTTATAGGCAAGTGCAAATCTCTACAGTCCATGTTTAATATGTTTGTCAACAATGTTCCTTTTTCTGAAAAATTAATGTTGTGTTTAATGTTGAACATATCTAATTAATAAATATGCGCTATTGTGTTTGAATAAACTAATCAATATGCATTTATCATATGCTAAATATATGATGCCGACTTCTTCTAAATGTAATTTCGTTGTATATTTTATGAAAGGTTCATTAGACACTCACATTATAAATAAAAATATTTGATTTTGTCTCTAGTTAGATAGTCCATTGTTTAACCAATAGGTTTATTTTGTCTTGTGTTGTAAGAAAATTTAAGTAATTTTCTTACTCCTCGCAAAGCCAATGAGTTTCATGTGAGTACCATCTCCAGCTTTGTCCAGTTTGTGTAAAGGGTCTTTTCATATGTTAATGATGGGGTATTGTGTTGTTTTACGGTTGTAATGGTGGTTCATCTATATTTTCAATATAGCTAACCCTATTTTATTTGCAAGTGTTTGAAGCTTTTTAATATTGATATCAGTATATGTTAATCTTGTTGTTTGTAGTAGTGTCTATTACATACAGTTATGTAAAAAATATAGGATACTGTCCCTTGAATGCAAATGTTGTTTTTTGTATCATGTATGAGATCCACATAGTTTAATCTTCAAATATATTTTTGTTAGCATATTTCCCCCCCCCCCCCACTCCTAAAAGGACTTTAAACCATATTCATTGTTAAAATAAAAATATTTACAATAAAATATTAACACAATAATGTCTCTTAAAGAAAATAGACTTTATTTAACACGTCAATATAAATGTGATTTTAAAAATTATTTTTTGACAAAGTACATGTAGATATACCAACAAGCTTAAAATATGTGTTAGCATATGTAATGTTGTTAAAGGGACAGTTTAGAAAAAAAATTTTTTTTACATTATTCGAAAAGTCAATTCTGTAATAACAAGGATATCAAATGTTTCTCAACAATTGAACATTTGTCTGGGTTTATTTAAATTTGCTATCTAAACCTATGAGGTTGGTGTGCTCATTTCTTAAATCTTGAAGAGTGCTTGTAATCATTATACAATTTGAGCACTAGAGGGCATTTGGATAGCATTTGTATATGTAAAACCTTGTGCTCATACAGCATATTATTGACCATGTATTGATCATTGATATCTAAAATGTTGTTATGTCAGAACAACAAATAAGTGGTCATTTTTCATAGTCATAGATACAAGGGTAAGCACATAAGTCACACATGTATTTCTCCATGTTTTGTTGTTTCAAACTTTATAATGCGTAATACAGTGTTTTCTTTGTAATCAATAATTTTCTGACTGTCCCTTTAAGCTGTGTTATTGGCATTCAAACAGTAATATGCCATCATGGATAATTGTTATGGTAATTTAGTTAGCGATTCGGGAAACAGTTTGGACATCACATCACAGAAACCAATCAATATCATGAACAAGGATAGGTATGTGATGATGTGGTTTTCACACACTTATAACCCACACTCTGCAAAGAATCTTCCTCCATGGACCCGGTCCCATAGAAGTCGATTATATACAGAGTGTGGTCCACAAGTGTATGAAAACCACATCATCACATACCTATCCATTACACAAAAAAAAAATTTGAAGATGGAAAAAAATACTTACTTCCTCTTCCTTCCCCTCTTCCCACGGGGCTGAGGCTCTGGGAGAGGCAACTGCCGACTCCGAAGAGTCCTCCTTGGAGCTGTTGTGGGAGGAGTGGAAGGAAGAGTACTGGGACGACCAAGGTGAGGAGTAGATGGCTGAGGAGGAGGAGAAGATGGATGAGGAGGAGAAGATGGCTGAGGAGGAGGAGGAGTAGATGGCTGAGGAGGAGGAGGAGTAGATGGCTGAGGAGGAGGATGAGATGGGCCGGCAGGAGGAGATGGCCCAGCAGCAAGAGGCCCAGCAACAAGAGGCCCAGCAACAGGAGGTAGACCAGCATGCGCCTCCCGGAAAAATGTGAACATTTCCTGATGAAGATTAAACATTCTTGTTTGTCCTTCTTGTATTCTATTCAGTATACTGATTATTTCATTTTGGCCTTGAATTATTTGATTCTGCCCATCAAGTATTCTGCGTCGTCCTTCTATGTTTTCTATCCGGGAGGTACGCATCTGGTCTATGTACTCCAGTAGAACCCGCACCTCCGCTATTTCTTCTTGTTGTGCCTGTTGAACCCGTGCACGGCGGGGTGCCCGTGCACGGCGGAGTGCGGGTCTTTGAGGGACCTCGGGTTCCGCGGGTTCCGCGGGATCCTCCTGTGCTTCCGGGGCCTCTTCATCATCTCCCGTGCGCTGTTCGTCACGGGGGGCCTCTTCCCTCCGAAGTGGGAATTCCTCACCACCACTCTCATCCCGGGGAGATGCAGGAGGCTGTGCTGCCTCGTCCCCAGACTCTGTATATAAATAAAGAAAAAAAAAAATATATATATATATATTAGCATATTTGCAAATCAAGGTTTAAATGACTTAGCTTACGATACAATTACAAATGCAGAATCATTAATCCACTTTGAAATCTAACAAACAATCAATACGATTTCCGCTTTTTCTAAACCGTGTTTGTGATATCTGGTCAATGTGAATGTTTTTGCGTTTGTTTTCAGTCTGTTTAAATGCACACCTAACCTATAGCCTAGATACTGATGTAACCGCAAAGTAATAGAATGCGTGTAAACAGCGTAATAGCATTAATCTGATCCTTAACACATGAAACCCAATGTTTTATCTTTCATGATTTAGAAGCATACATTTAGTATCAACTTTCGAATGTACTTTTCTTATCTAATTAGCTTCATTCTCTGGATATTCTTTGCTGAAAAGCATATCTAAATATGCTTATAAGATGCTGATTGTTAGCTGAATATAGCTGCCTCCTGTGATTGTTTCATCGTGTGCATGGCTATTTCTTCATTAAAATATATCTCAAAAATGAATCAAATTAGGTAATATAAGTACATTTGAATGTTTTGTCAAATTGTATTCGCTACCTCAATCATGAAAGTAAATGTTTGCGTATAGTGTCCATTGAAATACATTCGTATGTGAAATTATTGTTCAATGAGCTTACCGTCAGATGAGAGTGGCAGGTTCCCGGTATCGATTCCTCCGATACCGACTACTTCCACCTCGGAGATGCTGGGCCGCAACATTTCCTCCCATCTGCAGTACTCCATTTCAAGGGCAGGGCCGCCACCGGTCCCTGCGGCATGTCGGGCCTCCAGGCTTAACTTTTTTTTAAGTTCAAGTTTACAGTCCCGGTACCGATGTTTGATAGAATCCATATCCCGGTTCCGGCCACCCACTGCATTGACTGCATTCCTAATCTCGTTCCAGAGCCTCCTCCTGTCAGTCGGGGTGGTCTTCTGGTGCTGCAGCATCCTATGCCTGGCCATATAGGCCTCTACGAGGGCCTCCTTCTCCTCCATCGTAAACCTCGCCTCCCTAGTCGCCTTGGCCTTCCCCTGTGACGATGCCCTCTGTTTCCCGGACTGTGAAGCCCTACTCTGACCGCCACTGGGCCCAGCCACTTGGTCATCTTGAACCAAGTGGCTGGGTCCACCCACCGCTTCCACCCCCGCTTCCTGCCCCCCTTCCTGCCCCCCTTCCTGCCCTGTTCCTCTCCCCCTCCCTCTACTCCCCCCTCTACCTGTCCCCTGCCTGGCCTCCATCTCCTCCCTAAACTAAACCCCAAATAATCAAACAAAAAGTGAGTGTGATGAAATGAAGGGGGGTCAAAATAAAGAACTAAAAAGACAAAAAAGGTGCTTAAAGTGTGAGGGATGTAAAAAAAACAAAGAGGGTAAGGAGTATTTAAATAAACGAAAAGAATAAGACTAAAAGGAGGATATGTAAACTAAATGTAACTAGGGGATGGGTATGGGATGGGTATGGGGTATGGGATAAGAGTAAATGGGATGAAAGGGAATGGGACTACAAGGAATGGGGTATGGAGTGTAGTATGAGGGGGTAGGGGGTATGGAGTGTATGTAGTGTTATTGATAAGTGTATGTATGTATTGAATGTGTTTGCGTGTAAATGTGTTAAGTGTACAGATAAATCACTCGCTCGCTAACTAACACTACTTCTAATTCTCAATAACAAACACTCCCACTAACGCTCACTAACTACCACTAACTGACGCTCACACTAACAACTATCACTAATAACTCCCACTAACTCACTCACGCTCCCACTAACAGACTCTCTCCCACTCCCACTAACTCCCACTAACTCACTCACTCTCTCACGCTAACACTACCAACTGACTATCTCACGCTAACACTACCAACTGACTCTCTCACGCTAACACTACCAACTGACTCTCTCACGCTAACACTAACTCACTCTCAAAAATTCGCAAACTCTCTATTCTTAAATCTCCAAAGACCCACCAGCAACACAGTCAAAGAAGCCATGCTTGTGTGGTGCTTATATACCCTGTGTAAATGTTTAATGATGTCCCAATTTCCATTGTAATTAGTGTTCAGGTGTGCTTTATTAGCAATTAATATTATTGCAATGTGTATTAGGTGTGTTAATTTGCGCATGCTCATTTAGAGTTGGTATTTGTGGAATGTGTAGAATGCGATGATGTCATAGTGTTCGTTTTCGCTTTCATTGTCCAAAAGTATTCTTTTTAAATGTGAATTTGCGATGGTGTGTTCTTCGTGAAGTGTTGTATATGTATGTTTTTCATAATATATAATGATATTGAATGCGATTTTGTTTCTAGTGTATGTATATATTTTTTAATCCTTGTTGTTATTGTGCGATTTTCCGCATCTTAAAGTATATGCGTATTCCCCGTATAAATAGTATTAAAACTTCCCCCGCTTGTGAATGTGTAATGCTTGTGTGCTTTGTTGATTGATTGTTGTTGTGACATTTGCGGCGTGTTATTGTTGTGCATGATGTGGTATGCGTCATATGACCGAGCTGTGCGTATTCTCGCGAGATCGAGTGTTAGGTTAAAAGAGGCAATTTATTTGCTTTCCCATTGATCTCTATTGGAGACTGTCTAACGCGGGCAGGATTACGCGTGTGACATACACGCGTTAGGAGCATCGTTAGATGGTCTTATATTAACTCTAAATACCGGAGTCAAACAATGACGTGCGTTAGACATAAACACGCGTGGCGTTAACAGCCCATCTACCGCCGAACTCTAAATCTAGCCGATGGTGTTTGTTTTTATAATGTTTACTCTAGGCTGATATGTTATTCTAGAAGAAAATAACAGAAATGTCTTGTGCTGTTTAGTGTCCCTTTAACAGAGATAAAGCAAAGAAAGAGGCTATGTTCTATTTGTAATTTTTAAAAATTTCAAATTCCATTTATTTTTTGTTATATATATTTTCAGTCATTAGTGAAAAATAATAATAATTAAAACTTATAAAGTATAAATAATCACCCCCCCCCCAACAGTGCAAAAAACGTTTGATTTGTTATACATTTATTTTATTTTTTCCAATTGTCCGCCTGCATTTTACTTGCATGACCATTGTTTAAAGGGACAGTCTACGCCAAAATGTTTATTGTTTAAAAAGATAGATAACGCCTATACAACCCATTGACCAGCTTTGCACAACCAACATTGTTGTATTAATATTCTTTATAACCTCTTAATCTCTGCCTGTTTCTAAGCCACTGCAGGCCACCTTTGTTTAAGTGCATTTTATTAGCTTTTCACAGCAAGACAGTGAAAGTTAATGTGTGTCACATAGAATGATAGCACTGTGCTTGCTCCTGTGGAGTTACGAATGAGTCAGCACTGATTGGCTAAAATGCAAGTTTGTAAAGAGCACTGAGTTAGGGGGCAGTTTGCAGAGGCTTAGATACAAGTTAATCACATAGGTAAAAAGTATATTAATATAACTGTGTTGGTTGTGCAAAATTGGGGAATGGATAATAAAGGGATTATCTATCTCTTAAACCCCTTGACTCAATAGGATGTAAATATACGTCATGCAGTACGAAGCTCATCGTACCGCATAACGTATAAATATGTTGCAGCTGCAGGAAGCTCCAGCAGTCTCGGCTGTAAAGTGACAGCCAAGAGCTGGTCTTACAGAGCTGCAGGTATTTGTCTCCATTGGTGCTCCAGTTCCATATGTGATTCACTGTCTTTAACAATCATCTGCTGGTGCTGGTGGGAGGTGTGGGCGGCCCAGAGTCGGAAGGGGGAGGGAGTGGGATGGGCCTTACACTGCAGAAAGAAAAATAAAGGGAGAGGGAGGGATGGATGGATGGGGAGCTACACTACAGAAAAAAAAGGTGTAATAGGGGGATTCCTAAGGATCGCCAGAGGGGGGAGGTGTGGGGACCACTACACTACAGAAAATAATATATATGTATTTATTTTGTACTGGAAAAGATGGCCTCCATTAGTGGGAGGGTAAGAAAGCTATTTTGGGGGAACATGGAGTGTTGAGGAGGATCACTACATTGCAGAAAAAAATAATAAAAAATAATAATAATAATAATAAACAAACCTTAACTGCCGACTGTCTGCCACTACCAAGTATGGTGGGGATGAGTTGGGAGGGGGAGCTGTTTGGGAGGGATCAGGGGGTGAGGATGCCAGGCAGGAGGGTAATCTTTACACTACAGCTAAATGTAACCTTACAAACTACCTGATTTACCCCTTCACTGACTGGAATAATAGAAGTGTGGTGAGCAGCTGCAATTAGCAGCATTCTAATTACGAAAATCAATGGCAAAGCGATTTTTTTTTTTTTATATGATCGCATTTGGCAGCAAAATGGTAGCATGAAATTTACTAAAATGGGGCTAGATCACTGGTTTCCAAATCTGTCCTCAGACCTCCCTAACAGGCCACATTTTGAGGATCTCTGAACTGGAGCACAGGTGAAACAATAAGCTGATTAGTAAACATGGTTGTTTTACCTGCTCTCATCCAAGGTCATCCAGAAAACCTAGCCTGTTGGGGAGGCCTGAGGACAAGTTTGAAAACCAGTGGGCTAGATCAACATCTTGGGTTGTCTACTTAAAGGGACACTGAACCCAAATTTTGTATTTTGTAATTCAGAAAGAGCATGCAATTTTAAGCAACTTTCTAATTTGCTCCTATTATCAATTTTTCTTCGTTCTCTTGCTATCATTATTTGAAAAAGAAGGCATCTAAGCTTTTTTTGTTTCAGTACTCTGGACAGCACTTTTTTATTGGTGGATGAATTTATCCACCAATCAGCAAGGACAACCCAGGTTGTTCACCAAAAATGGGCCGGCATCTAAACTTACATTCTTGCATTTCAAATAAAGATACCAAGAGAATGAAGAAAATTTGATAATAGGAGTAAATTAGAAAGTTGCTTAAAATTTCATACTCCATCTGAATCACGAAAGAAAATTTTTGGGTACAGTGTCCCTTTAAAAAAATATATAGTTTTGACAGGTAAACAAAAAAACAAGTCTCTGTTTCTGTTTAAATGGAGTGATAGCAAAAATGATTAAAAAAAAATGATAAAAAAATGATATAGTATTTTGGGCAAGTTCTGCTCTTTAGTCTTGTTATAATGAAATTTCTTGTAAGTTTTCTGAAATTTAATTTTAAACGAATGATCATTTAAAAGCAACGATAGCAGCTTCAGATTCTGATTTGCACTGTATAACTAATTGAGCAGATTTATGCTAATTAATAGAATTGTCTTAAAGTGATAGTAAATTAAACCAATTTAGCCATTTGATGTGAAATGTAAAAATAATATTACTTTCATTGATGAAAAAACAGATTTAAAACTTACTGTAGTAACTTTTATATAACTGCTACTTTGCTACTGCACACTCCGGCAGCCCCGACACTAAGACACTTTTTTTTCCCCTGATGTTTTTGCTGTGGTCCAATCCAAATTGTGGTATGCTTCAATGTAAAAAAAAAACCTACACTGATCTTTTGCGCATGACGTTGGTAACACATGCGCAAAAGATCAATTTTTTTTCCCAGTGAAACATGCTAAAATGCCATGATTTTGATTGGACAACGGCGAAAACGCCATGGGGGGAAAAAAGTGTCTTAGTGTCAGGGCTGCTGGAGCGTGCAGTAGCAAAGTAGCAGTTATATAAAAGTTACTACAGTAAGTTTTAAATCTATGTTTCTCCTACATTGGTGTATCCGGTCCACGGCTTCATCCTTACTTGTGGGATATTCTCATTCCCTACAGGAAGTGGCAAAGAGAACACACAGCAGAGCTGTCCATATAGCTCCCCTTAGGCTCCGCCCCCCCAGTCATTCTCTTTGCCGCTCTAACTAGTAGCATCTCCACGGGGGTGGTAAAGAGTATGTGGTGTTAGTTGTAGTTTTTTATTTCTTCTATCAAGAGTTTGTTATTTTAAAATAGTGCCGGCTTGTACCATTTACTCTGCAGCAGAAAGTGATGAAGATTTCTGCTAAGAGGAATATGATTTTAGCACCAGTAACTAAAATCCATGGCTGTTCCCACGCAGGACTGTTGAAACCAGAGAACATCAGTTGGGGGAAACAGTTTGCAGGCTTAACTGCTTCAGGTATGATCAGTCATTTTTCTAACAAGACCATGTAATGCTAGAAGACTGTCAGAAATTCCCTCTGGGATAGGTAAGCCATTTTTCTTAGACTCAGTATAAATTGATGGCTTATATTAAGGGCTCTATGCTGGTTGACACTAATTGTGGGCTTAATCGATTGCTTTTTAGCATGTTTTTGGCTAAAAATAAGGTGTTTTTTCAAACTTTAAAACACTTTTGGGGTTTAATTTGCGCCTGGCACTTAGTTAGACACCTAATCTAGTCAGAAAGGCCCCTCCACTCTAGAATGAAGAGGGAGGAGGCCTCATTTTCGCGCCTCAATTGCGCAGTGTTTTTTGACTAGGCAGTTCATGCAGCTTCACGTGGGGAGTCCAGAGGCTCAGAAAAGGACTCTAGAGAGGCTTATTTGCTACCAAAATAACCCCCAAGGAAGGTAAAGGCCACAGTGAAAGCTGTGGCAGGGGACTGTACTGTGTTAACCGGTTAATAACTGTTATTAGCTGCGGTTTGGGCATTCAGGGGTTAATTGGTCTGAAAACTTCTGTGCAATCTTTTCAAAGCATTAAGACACTAAGGTGAAAATTTCATTAAAATTGGATGTTTATTTGATGGTTTTTTGATGTTTCAGTAATAAAGTGTGCACTTTTATTATTTAAAGAGACAGTAACGTTTTTGTAAAAAATTATTTTTATTGCATTGAAGTTCTGTTGATGTCTGTCAAACATGTCTGAACCTTCAGATAGCCTATGTTCTGTATACTCAAAGTCCAAGGTGGTTCCCCCGTTAAATTTATGTGTGAAGTGTGCCATAGCGTCCAAGCAGCTTAAGGACCATACAATCACACTTAAAAATATAGCCCAAGATTATTCTTTAGCTGAAGGTAGTGAAGATCGCTCGCTATCCTCTCCTCCTGTGTCAATACCAGCTATGCCTGCGCAAGCGTTGCCCAGTACATCTAGCGCACCAATTGTGATTACTATGCAACAGTTAGCGACAGTAATGGATAATTCTCTTTCAGCATTTTTATCTAAACTGCCAGCTTTTCCTAAGAAGCGTGATTGCTCAGTTTTAAACACAGAAAATGAGCAAGCTGACGCAGAGGATAATTTATCTGTAGTGCCCTCACATCAATCTGACTTGGCGGTGAGGGAGGGCCTGTCTGAGGGAGAAATTTCTGACACAGGAAAAGTTTCTCAGCAGGCAGAGCCTGATACCATAGCATTTAAATTTAAGCTAGAACACCTCCGCGCCCTACTTAAGGAGGTCCTAGCTACACTTGATGATTGTGAACCTTTGGTGGTCCCAGAAAAATTGTGTAAAATGGACAAATTTTTAGAGGTCCCAGTACTCACTGATGCGTTTCCGATACCCAAGAGGGTGGCGGATATAGTGACTAGGGAGTGGGAGAGACCAGATGTACTTTTTGTTCCCCCCCCTATATTTAAGAAAATGTTCCCCATTGTTGACCCCAGAAAGAACGCGTGGCAGACAGTCCCTAAGTTAGAGGGGGCAGTTTCAACACTAGCTAAACGCACGACTATACCAATAGAAGATAGTTGCGCTTTCAAAGATCCTATGGATAAAAAATTAGAAGGTTTGCTTAAGAAAATTTTTGTTCAACAAGGTTTTCTTCTTCAACCAATTTCTTGCATTATTCCTGTAACCACGGCAGCGTCCTTTTGGTTTGAGGAATTAGAAAACTCGCTCCAGAAGGAGACTTCTTATGATGAAGTCATGGACAGAATTCACACTCTGAAGTTGGCTAATGCCTTCATTACAGATGCCGCTTTTCAGTTAGCTAAATTAGCGGCGAAAAATTCAAGTTTTGCAATCGTGGCGCGCAGAGCGCTTTGGCTAAAATCTTGGTCGGCGTATGTGTCGTCCAAAACAAAATTGCTTAATATTCCTTTCAAGAGTAAGACCCTATTCGGGCCAGAGTTGAAAGAAATTATTTCGGATATCACTGGGGGAAAGGGCCATGCCCTCCCACAAGATAGACCTTTCAAAGCTAAAAATAAGTCTAATTTTTGTTCCTTTCGCAATTTCAGGAACGGACCTGCTTCTACCTCTACAGCCACTAAGCAAGAGGGTAACGCATCCCAGCCCAAACCAGCATGGAAACCATTGCAAGGCTGGAACAAAGGTAAACAGGCCAAGAAGCCTGCTGCTGCTACCAAGACAGCATGAAAGGTTAGCCCCCGATCTGGGACCGGATCTAGTAGGGGGCAGACTTTCTCTCTTTGCTCAGGCTTGGGCAAGAGATGTTCCGGACCCCTGGGCACTAGAAATTGTCTCCCAGGGGTACCTTCTAGAATTCAAGGACTTTCCTCCAAAGGGAAGGTTCCACATGTCTCGCTTATCTTTAGACCAGATAAAGAGACAGGCATTCTTACATTGCGTAGAAGACCTTTTAAAAATGGGAGTGATACACCCAGTTCCAACAGCAGAACAAGGGTTGGGTTTTTACTCAAACCTGTTTGTAGTTCCCAAAAAGGAAGGAACTTTCAGGCCAATTCTGGATTTAAAAATCCTAAACAAATTCCTCAGAGTTCCATCATTCAAAATGGAAACCATTCGGACAATTTTACCAATGATCCAGGAGGGTCAATATATGACTACCGTGGACTTAAAGGATGCGTACCTGCATATTCCTATCCACAAAGATCACCATCAGTTCCTAAGGTTCACCTTTCTGGACAAGCATTACCAGTTTGTGGCTCTTCCATTCGGATTGGCCACTGCTCCCAGAATTTTCACAAAGGTGCTAGGGTCCCTTCTAGCGGTGCTAAGGCCAAGCACCTTATCTAGACGACATTTTAATACAAGCGTCGTCCTTTCACAAGACAAAGGCTCATACGGACATTGTTCTAGCCTTTCTAAGGTCTCACGGGTGGAAGGTGAACATAGAAAAGAGTTCTCTGTCCCCATTCACAAGGGTTCCCTTCCTGGGAACAATAATAGACTCGGTAGAAATGAAAATCTTTCTGACGGAGGTCAGGAAGTTAAAACTTTTGAACACCTGTCGAGTTCTTCAATCCATTCCACAACCCTCCATAGCTCAGTGCATGGAGGCAATAGGACTAATGGTTGCGGCAATGGACGTGGTTCCCTTTGCTCGAATTCATTTAAGACCATTACAACTGTGCATGCTCAAACAGTGGAATGGGGATTATGCAGATTTGTCTCCCCAGATACAAATGGACCAGAAAACCAGAGACTCACTCCTCTGGTGGTTGTCTCAGGATCACCTGTCTCAGGGAATGAGTTTCCGCAGACCGGAGTGGATCATTGTCACGACCGACGCCAGCCTCTTAGGCTGGGGTGCGGTCTGGGAGTCCCTGAAAGCTCAGGGTCTATGATCTCGGGAAGAATCTCTTCTCCCGATAAACATTTTGGAATTGAGAGCGATATTCAATGCGCTCCAGGCATGGCCTCAACTAGCGGAGGCCAAATTCATCAGATTTCAGTCGGACAACATGACGACTGTAGCGTACATCAATCATCAGGGGGGAACAAAGAGTTCCCTGGCGATGAGGGAGGTATCCAAGATCATCAAATGGGCGGAGGATCACTCCTGCCATCTATCAGCAATTCACATCCCAGGAATGGACAACTGGGAAGCGGATTATCTGAGTCGTCAGACTTTCCATCCAGGGGAGTGGGAACTTCACCCTGAGGTTTTTGCCCAGTTAACTCAACTATGGGGCATTCCAGATCTGGATCTGATGGCGTCACGTCAGAACTCCAAAGTTCCACGTTACGGGTCCAGGTCCAGGGATCCCAAGGCGACATTAGTAGATGCCTTAGTGGCGCCTTGGTCGTTCAATCTAGCTTATGTCTTTCCACCGTTTCCTCTTCTCCCCCGGCTAGTAGCCAGGATCAAACAGGAGAAGGCTTTGGTAATTCTGATAGCTCCTGCGTGGCCACGCAGGACTTGGTATGCAGACCTGGTGAATATGTCATCGGTTCCACCATGGAAGCTACCTTTGAGGCAGGACCTTCTAATTCAAGGTCCATTCGAACATCCAAACCTAGTTTCTCTGCAACTGACTGCTTGGAGATTGAACACTTGATTCTAGCGAAGCGTGGATTTTCGGAATCAGTTATAGATACTCTGATCCAGGCTAGAAAGCCTGTCACCAGGAAGATTTACCATAAGATATGGCGGAAATATCTTTGCTGGTGTGAATCCAAGGGTTACTCATGGAGTAAGATTAGGACTCCAAGGATACTATCTTTTCTCCAAGAAGGATTGGAGAAAGGTCTGTCAGCTAGTTCCTTAAAAGGACAGATATCTGCCCTGTCTGTTTTGTTACACAAGCGTCTGGCAGCCGTGCCAGATGTTCAGGCGTTTGTACAGGCTTTAGTCAGAATCAAGCCTGTCTACAGACCTGTGGCTCCTCCATGGAGCCTAAATTTAGTTCTTTCAGTTCTTCAAGGGGTTCCATTTGAACCTCTACATTCCATAGATATTAAGTTACTATCTTGGAAAGTTTTGTTTTTGGTAGCTATTTCTTCTGCTAGAAGAGTTTCTGAATTGTCTGCTTTGCAGTGTAATTCACCTTATCTGGTGTTCCATGCAGATAAGGTTGTTTTGCGTACCAAACCTGGTTTTCTTCCAAAAGTAGTTTCTAATAAGAATATTAACCAGGAAATCATTGTTCCTTCTCTGTGCCCTAATCCAGCTTCTAAGAAGGAACGACTGTTACACAATCTTGATGTGGTTCATGCTTTAAAATTCTATTTACAAGCAACTAAAGATTTCAGACAAACATCATCCTTGTTTGTTGTCTATTCTGGTAAGAGGAGAGGTCAGAAAGCGACTGCTACCTCTCTTTCCTTCTGGCTGAAAAGCATCGTCAGATTGGCTTATGAGACTGCTGGACAGCAGCCTCCTGAACGAGTTACAGCTCATTCCACCAGAGCTGTGGCTTCCACATGGGCTTTCAAGAATGAGGCTTCTGTTGAACAGATTTGTAAGGCAGCGACTTGGTCTTCACTGCATAAATTCACCAAATTTTACAAATTCGATACTTTTGCTTCTTCGGAGGCAATTTTTGGGAGAAAGGTTTTACAAGCAGTGGTGCCTTCCGTTTAGGTTACCTGACTTGTTCCCTCCCTTCATCCGTGTCCTAAAGCTTTGGTATTGGTTCCCACAAGTAAGGATGAAGCCGTGGACCGGATACACCAATGTAGGGGAAAACAGAATTTATGTTTACCTGATAAATTTCTTTCTCCTACGGTGTATCCGGTCCACGGCCCACCCTGGCATTTGGTCAGGTTTAAATTTATTTTTCCAAACTACAGTCACCACTGCACCCTATGGTTCTCCTTTTTCTCCTAACCGTCGGTCGAATGACTGGGGGGGCGGAGCCTAAGGGGAGCTATATGGACAGCTCTGCTGTGTGTTCTCTTTGCCACTTCCTGTAGGGAATGAGAATATCCCACAAGTAAGGATGAAGCCGTGGACCGGATACACCGTAGGAGAAGGAAATTTATCAGGTAAACATAAATTCTGTTTTTTTCATCAATGAAAGTAATATTATTTTTACATTTCACATGAAATGGCAAAATATAAAGTGGTTTCATTTACCATCACTTTAACTTCAAAAAAGGTGGCAACCCTATGCTGTCAACGCAATATCACAAACAGTGATGTTTCTCTTATACTAACCCCTTAGCTACATGAAAGGGAATCAAAAGCCTTTTAAAGTTCCATAAAACAATTTAAATTATGTGCATTTTATAAAAGGGTCAACTGAGGTAAAACAATGTGTGAAAAAAAAGTGTATCCAAAAAAAAAGCTTATAAATATTTTAATCAAATTTAAAAAAAATCTGCTAAATTACATACTTTAGTGTTGCCAAGTTTAGCCTGCTCCACCCCCCTTATCAGTGTTCTACTCCAAACTTTTTAAAGGGACAGTATAATCTGAATTTCAACCGTCAAAATTACATGTGCAACATGTATTTAACCAAAGTTTCATTCATCAAATTGTAAAATAACAGGTTTTATCTTATCTATTTTCTCGTCAAACTTGTACCACTTGTGTATTCACTGTCCGCCTCCATGAACGCAGCTTTTTTTCCCTATATTTGAAGAATTAGGAATCATCCTATAGTGTTGATATCTATCGCACTATGTACCTGCTATGCGTACGCTCGCACAATGACATCATCTGCTTCTGGGTTCCGCTATTCCTAGTTATGCGCATGCCCAAAATCATACGTTCATGTCAAGCGTTCGATGCTTCCAAGATTGCATATACTAGACACAGGAACGTAATGTGTCACATTATTTGCATGTGGGAAGTACAGAATCGGTCTATACCGTCCACATTGGAGATGTCGTGGAGGGGTTGGAGAACGGATATAGAGTAACGGTTAGGCTGCAATAATTATTATTTAATAAAACATGTTATAATTATTTTTTTTTTCAAATTTAACAATGCGGTTAGAATGTAAGGCTATAGAGGACGTTAGCATTAGCTTTTACATTGTCTGAGTTTACTGACCCTTTAACAAAGGTGTGCACGTGAGGATAATTACTTATGCAAGTAAGGGGGTTTTGGAGGGACAGCAAGTACTGTATATTGTTTGTTGCCAAGAGGCTTGCTTGTTTCCATGGAGATAATGTCACATAATTGTTTGTGAAAGTTTCAGCATTATACTGTGCACTGCTTTAGTCAGGTGTCGTGGCTCTGCCCCCTACCCTGCATGTGCATTTCTGAACTGCTGAAATTTTAGCCTGGATAGCACCTTCCCTATATATTGAAATGCCAAGGGGGAGCTTGCTGCAATTTCTGCAAACAAAACTATACCTGAATTAAAAGGGGTTAAAACAGAAACATTTTTGCAAGTAAGCTTTTGGCTGCATTATATATTTAGAAACGTATGTTAGTTCATACTGATTTATGTCCCTTTAATCTAGTAGTTATACCAAATAAGTATATCTGCTGATATGTCTACGAAGAATTTACACTGATCTGGGAAATATACATCATCCATATTAAACAAAAACACAAGGGGGCGCTGACATCGTTCCTCCCAGATAATATCGCTCAAAAAGAAATGACAATCCCAATAATAAGAAAAATACCATTCTTACGTCGACGCCCTCTTGTTCAATTATTATTATTTTTTTATACGTGTATTTCACAGTCCGTTACCACAACCTAAACAACGAGGTAAACTATAGATGCATACGTTTTGCGTGTCTTTTATAGTTGCCTATCACTGCGCCCATGATATTTGGTGACACTGACTATTATACCCTCTTCCTGTTCCACGTGACAGTCAAGCAGGCACCCCTCTAGTCACCACAATTTCCGGAGGGGGCCTTACGGGAGTTCCGGTTAGTCACACGTGTGCGGCAACATGGCTGATCTGCAGATGAAGTTGCTGAGGAAGAAAATCCAGAAGAGGAATGAGACGATCAAGAAGAGAAACCAGAAAAAGCGCGAGTTACAAAGTACGAACAAGAGCGTTTGGTGAAAGGAGTGAAACCACCAGGGTAGAATGACACAGAGAGGGCGCAGCAAGATAGACTGAAGGGAGGTTGATGTTTGTGGACATACGCTCAGAGTCCGTGTGTCGTGCACTCTTAAGGGTTAAGGATGTAACAGTATTTGAGTGTATCTACGCTTGTATGTCGGCATTAGGCTGTCTTATCATCCCTATAGACTGCTTCTGGATAAGAGGGAGGTAGGATAGTTTGAAACAATGATTCCAACTTTTAAAGTGACTTGCGGGTGTCTGCTTTTTCTATATGAGTTTTAAGCATCATAATACCCAAGACATATGCGAAGAAGTATCTGTGGACTTTAGTGTTTATGTTATTGGCCGTGAAATCTCTGTTTAAATTGTGCAACGAGTATTTGCGTATAATTTGACAGAACATTACTATGGAAATGCATTGCTCATAAAGTGACATAATAGTCATATGTTAAATCACTTGAAACCGATGCAGTATAACTGTAAAAAGCTGAAGATATTTTACCTCACAATTTCCTCAGTTCACCAGAGTAAGTTCTGTGTAAAAAGTTATACTCAGCTGCTCCCAGCTGCAGGTAAAAAAAATATATTAATAAATGAACAGCAGCCAATCAGCAGTGCTGAGGTCATGAACTTTTACTGTGATCTCATGAGATTTCATAGTAAACTTCCTTAAACTGAATAGCGAAATGAGTGCACTCCCTTGCCTGTCCAGGGACAGACATACTGATTTGCTGCTTAAAGTCCTTTGCAATGGGGTTTGAATACTTAGGACATTTTGAGGTAAAATATCTTTCTTTTTTACATACAGATTTCCAGGTGATATTTTCTAGTCAGCTTTTTACAGCTATGCTGGATCACTTTCAAGTGTTTCAACATTTGGGTATCATGGCCCTTTAATGTGTGTGAGGTGGTCTAACCTTACCTTATTTGGGTTAGTAGTGAAGTGCTGAAAGATTGTTTTCTTGAGTTTGACATGTCTTACTATAATGGATAAAATGCAACATTCTTAAATTTGTATGTATTTTGAAGATACATTTTTAAAAGCAAATACATTATCACAATAATAGCAATTTTACAAATGCTATTTTACTGATTCTTGTGGATATTGGTGTTGATTGTTCTATCTTGAAAATGAATTCTAGGTAAGATTGCAGCCAGTAATGCTGAGGAGGAGATTGGGATTGCTGAAACAGAGGATCTGGTGAATCAAAATGAAAAGGTGAATAACCAGACAGAAACCCATGCAACAGATAATGTAGAGATCAGCAGTAATGTGAAGCATCCCACTAAAGACGCAGAGACTGATGGACCTGCCAGACCTCCAAAAGCCAAGAAAAAAAAGAAGAGGAAAATTGTTGCAGACGCTGAAGAGTTTGGTGAGCTTTTATGTGCTTTGATTCCCAATTAATTCCTATTCCTTATATTTCTCTGTCACACTTACCAGGACTAGACTGAGACTAAAATCTGCTCTGGATAAAATCAATAATTTGAAATCGATCTTAAATGTATTTTCTGTGATTAGGTACTTTTATAGTTAGATGTTATAATCACATAATATCAAAGCATTTCTATAGTTTACATATTGAACTATACATTTGTAACATATTCAATATGTATTATTATTATCCAGTACTCTCTGCAGCATATGGTATTAGTCCATCAGTAGGCATGTACTTTTGTCATTCTTCATATACTGGGGTTGGGGGGCTTGTAGGTGGCATTCTGTAGGTGCCAACTTCTACTGGTCTATCAAAAGGCATAATACCAGACAGTAGGTGCTGTGCACTTACATTTGCCATTATCATCATAAAGTTATTCTTGGGAGCCACGGAGGAATGCTGTTCCTGACCAGGGGCAGTCACACAACCCTGCTCATCACCAGCTGTGCTCAGCTAGAGAGCCAGAGTGTTTAACCACTTCAGGGGGTTAAACAGAGTTTAATAATGACATGCTTTAATGAATACTTCTGTTATCAAATGGTCTTAGTTCCCATGATATTCTGTTTTGAAGAGATACCTAGGTAGGCATCTGGAGCACTACATGGCAGGAAATAGTGCTGACATTTAGGACTCTTGCAAATGGTAAGATTCTTGTGAAAACTGCTGCCAAATAGTGCTTCAGAAATTGGCCGGCTCCTAAGTATACAGGTGAAACTCGAAAAATTATAATATTGCGCAAAAGTTCATTTATTTCACTAATGAAACTTAAAAGGTGAACACACAGAACAATATCAGACCTCTGAAAAGTATAAGCATGCATACTGTATGAGAGAGACTCATTACATGCAAAGCAAGATGGTTCAAGCCGTGATTTGTCATAATTGTGATGATTATGGCTTACAGCTCATGAAAACCCCAAATCCACAATCTCAGAAAATTAGAATATTACATGCACTCAATAAAACAAGGATTGTACATAGAACAATATCAGAACTCTTAAAAGTATAAGCATGCATACTGTATGTACTCAGTACTTGGTTTGGGCCCCTTTTGCAGCAATTACTGCCTCAATGCGGTGTGGCATGGAAGCTATCAGCCTGTGGCACTGCTGAGGTGTTATGGAAGACCAGGATGCTTCAATAGCAGCCTTCAGCATTGTTCGGTCTCATGTCTCTCATCCTTCCTCTTGACAATGCCCCATAGATTCTCTATGGGGTTCAGGTCAGGCGAGTTTGCTGGCCAATCAAGCACAGTAATCCCACGGTCATTGAACCAGGTTTTGGTCCTTTTGGCAGTGTGGGCAGATGCCAAGTCCTGCTGAAAAATGAAGTCAGCATCCCCATAGAGCTCATCTGCGGAAGGATGCATGAAGTGCTCCAAAATCTCCTGGTAGACGGCTGCGTTGACCCTGGACTTAATGAAGCACAGTGGACCAACACCAGCAGATGACATGGCTCTCCAAATCAACACAGACTGTGGAAACTTCACACTGGACTTCAAGCATCTTGCAGTGTGTGCCTCTCCATTCTTCCTCCATACTCTGGGTCCTTGGTTTCCAAATGAGATGCAAAATTTGCTCTCATCAGAAAGAGGACTTTGGACCACTGAGCAACAGACCAGGTCTGTTTTTTCTTTAGCCCAGGTAAGACGCTTCTGACGTTGTTTGTTGTTTAGGAGTGGCTTAACAAGAGGAATACAACATTTGAAGCCCATGTCCAGGATCCGTCTGTGTGTGGTGGCTCTTAATGCACTGACTCCAGCCTCAGTCCACTCCTTGTGAAAGTCCCCAACACTTTTGAATGGCCTTTTCCTGACAATCCTCTCCAGGCTGCGGTCATCCCTGCTGCTTGTGCACCTTTTTCTTCCACACTTTTCCCTTCCACATAAGTGATACAGCACTTTGGGAATATCCAACTTCTTTTGCAATTACCCTTTGAGGCTTTCCCTCCTTATGGAGGGTGTCAATGATGGTTTTCTGCACAACTGTCAGGTCAGCTGTCTTTCCCATGATTGTGATTCCTACTGAGACTGATAGACTATTTAAGGGCTCAGGAACCTTTTGCAGGTGTTATGGCTTAATTACTAATTAGAGTGGGACACTTTGAGCCTAGAATATTGCACCTTTTCACAATATTCTAATTTTCTGAGATTGTGGATTTGGGGTTTTCATGAGCTGTAAGCTGTAATCATCACAATTATGACAAATCACGGCTTGAACTATCTTGTTTTGCATGTAATCAGTCTATCTCATATTAGTTTCATCTTTTAGGTTGCATTAGTGAAATAAATGAACTTTTGCATGATATTCTAATTTTTCGAGTTTAACCTGTATGTCCCTGTTTTTCAACAAAAGATACCAATAGAACAAAAAATGATATTCAAAGAGGCAAGAGATGCTAATGTTAAATCAATCAACAGTCATTAGTTGATAGAAGTAAATAGTAGCTATTGGTGCAGACCCTTAAACAGTATGTGTGTGTGTATGTGTGTGTATATATATATATATATATATATAATTTTTTTTTTATGAACCTCAGGCAGATGCTGAGATTAATGGGCACACAATAGCTAATGCCCAAAAATAAGAAAGGAAATTCAGCACATCTTTTCAAAGGAATATATAGCGAGCATATTTATCACATAAAAATTACAAGGAAATGTAATATGGTAAGTCTCAGTGAAGGGAATATTAAACTCATTTGATGCACAATGTACACAAAAGTAAAAGCTAAGAAAAAGAGGGAAACAAAAAAACAATGTAAAGATTAATGGTCTAGTACTGAAAGTTAACATAAACGGTGCCTTTATATTTTTTTTAAAGGGCTGACACCACCAGATCTATCCACAAGCTCCACCAATAGGAGAAGAATACTTGGATTGGTTCAAATTACAGGATCGTTGTCACCTTTTAAAATTCACAAACTGCCAGAATATTTCACACGTATTATCCAGCCAATCACTAGCCCTAACTGCAATGCAGAAGGGTATATGCTAGTGTGGGTAACACAAGGGATCAATGCTGACTGGAAGAAATGTAATTAGATATGAAACAAATGTTGCCTACAGATCACAACATATTTGATTTTAAGTTTTAAACTAACAGTTGCGAAATACACAAGATGTATAAACTGCAAGATGGAAAATGCTCTTTCGTGAATACAAACAAATGCAAGCTTCAGCAGCACATATCTTTTTTTGGTAGCAGGCCACAAGCTGTATTAAAGAGCAGCAAAGTTCTGTATTATTATGTATGCATTGTTAGTATAGCTCCATCAGTTCGCTTATATAAAATGCGATACAAAGTTTACATGTGCATAGATTGTATGAGGATCGGATGAAGCCCTATAAAGCTGTGAGTGGGGGGTGAAACGTGCATAGGCTGTGGTTTATGCAGTTGCCATATTGGATTAGTTCCAGTTTGCTGATATCGAAGAGTTCCAGTGCAAGGACGCTATATATTGCTATGCTAGCAAGACTTAACTCACATCGCTCCACTTCATCCTCTGATTGCCGGACTTGGGACATAAACTGATTGAGTGGAAGTTACTTCTGGAGTGAGTCTTGCTTTACTGCCAAGATTGTACTGGATTGACTTTCAACTAACGGATATGTGCTTACGACTTCATGCACGTGTAAACTAATTCAGCCGCTTCATTATGCCTTACAATTTAAGCTCATTTTGGCTATTATTGCCTATACTCGAATGGGTTTACAATCTATGCACATGTAAACTTTGAGATATGAAAAAGAAAAGAAACAGGGCGCAACCCCTCTAAGTGTAATAAGTTAGTTACAAACAGATTTTATTACAAAGCGCAAATTCACACTCACAAGATAGAACCTCAAACGTATGAGGTATGGTAAACACACTGGGGAACAGCTCAAGGTCTCTCAAGGCAAATATCAATTTCACAAGATTGAGGATCGAGCGTTGTGGTATTTATACTATACAAGTTTGACTATCATTTACTGCATGTACTTTGCATACGGATTGTTTTATTATATGTGCGGACGGTATAAGGACATAAGGCTTACCGGGATCTGTGAGTGGAGTCATCTGACACGGATGTAATGATACATCATACACCGGACCTCCAGACTGAGTGGGGCTACTTGAGATCTGCAGTATATTTGCCTTGAGAGACCTTGAGCTGTTCCCCAGTGTGTTTACCATACCTCATACGTTTTGAGGTTCTATCTTGTGAGTGTGAATTTGCGCTTTGTAATAAAATCTGTTTGTAACTAACTTATTACACTTAGAGGGGTTGCGCCCTGTTTCTTTTCTTTTTCATATCTTGTAGTTTATCCGGTCTCCAGAACCGTGTAATAGTGGTGGCAGCAACCCATCGATATAATCTGTGATAGACTCTGTGCAACCTGGATGTCATTTAACAGACATATATCCTCTACTGTTATAATTTTATGCTGAATTTGTGAGCTGTTTTGTGGAGTGTGGGGCGCTTTTTAATTGTGTGTTTAATTATAACATGTAAACTTTGTATCGCATTTAGTGTAAATAAACTGGAGCTATACTAATAATGCATACATGCACACAGGTGACGGCATAATAATACAGAACTTTGCTGCCCTTTAATACAGCTTGTGGCCTGCTACCAACAAATATTTGGGCCTTGCTGCTGGAGCTTGCATTTGTTTGGATTCATGAGAGCATTTTCCATCTTGCAGTTTAAACATGTTGTGTACTTTGTACCTGTTAGTTTTAAACTTAGAATCATAAATGTTGCGATCTGTAGGCAACATTTGTTTCATATCTAATTATATTTCTTCCAGTCAGCATAGATCCCTTGTGTTACCCACACTAGCATAAACCCTTCTGCATTGCAGTTTGGGCTAGTGATTGGCAGGGTGTTTCTGGAAATTTGTGAATTTAAAAGGGTGACATAGATCCTGTAGTTTGAACCCACCCAAGCATTGTTCTCCTATTGGTGGAGCTTGTTGGATGGCTGTGGTGTTGTCAGCCCTTAAAAAATATACGGCACTGTTTATGTTAACTTTTTGGTATTGGATCATTAATCTTCACATTGTTTTTGTTTTCCTCTTTTTCTTTGCTTTTCCTTTCTGCTAATATTTTTGTGTACATTGTGCACCAAAGGAGTTTAATATTCCCTTCACTAAAATAACCATAATATTACCTTGTAATTTGTATGGGAGAAATAAATATGCTTGCAGTAGATTTCTTTGAAAATATGTGCTGAATTCTTGTCTTTTTTTTTGGGCATTAGTTACTGTGTGCTCATCAATCTCAGCATCTGTCTGAGGTTCATTTAAAAAAAAAATTGATAGAAGTAAATTTGAAAGTTGTTTTAAAATTGATTTGATCTATCTGAATTCTGAAAGAAACATGTTGGGTTTCATACCCTTTTAATATTCACACTCGCATCGTATGCAGTTATAAAATATGAAAGGCCATATAAGATTTGAAGATGCACACTGGTTCCCCAGGTGGTTAGATTGGATAACCCTGCTATAGCATGCCATTTGTATTTATCTCTATCTGCACTCAAATACGGTTTATTGTATATGGTAGATGCTAAGAAAGCAAAATGCACAGAGGACGGAGTTGCAGAGGAAGTAAAAGACTCAACCGAAGAGAGCCTACCTGAAAAGGGGGATGAAGAGGAGGAGGATGAGTCCAGCTTGCCTATGGGATTGAGCGGTATGGGAGTAGTTGCTTTTGTGTCTGCTGCAAGATTATGCATTTCTCTTGTTTAATTATTTAATATAATACATATATTTAAAACAATGTTTCAATATATCAACTAAATATATTCACATTTTAAACATCCTGTTGTATCTTTTATGTAATCTGGTTGATTTGAGAAAAAAAAAGTGCCTTTAAGCAATACTTTCTGAGGAAGAGTAGATGTATCTCTTGTAGCTTGTCAAATCCTTTTTGTGTTTCAGATAATGTAATTAGGAGTATGTTTGTTTATTTTTGCACTCTCCACAGAAATGTATTAGTAATTGTGTAGCTAACTAAACATTTACTTATGTACAGGGAACACTAGGTTCCCTATGAGCATGGCCAGATCACCAATAATTTTTTCTTATGTAGTACCGTCGGTCTTAAAGGGATTCTGAACCAACATTTTTTTTCTTTATGATTCAAATAGAGCATGCAATTTTAAGCAACTTTCTAATTTACTCCAATTATCATTTTTTTTTCTTCGTTCTCTTGGGCTATTTATTTGAAAAAGCAGGAATGCATGCTTAGGATCAGGCCCATTTTTGGTTCATCACCCTGGATAGCGCTTGCTTGTTTTTGGCTGCATTTAGCCACCAATCGGCAAGCGCTACCCAGGTGCTGAACCGAAGATGGGCCAGCTCGTAAGCTTACATTCCTGCTTTTTCAAATAAAGATACCAAGAGAACAAAGAAAAATTAATAGGAGTAAATTTGAAAGTTGCTTAAGATTGCATGCTCTATCTGATACACAAAAGAAAAAACTTGAGTTCAGTATCCATTTTAATTGAATTTTAAAAATAAGTTAAATCTGATTTTTCAATATAAAATAAGATTTCACAAAAAAAGGATATTTGCCTCATGTTAACACTGGCGCACTTACAATTGTTCTTTGAATTATTATGTGAATATAGTAGTGCCTGGTGTATGTTTGGGAAACATCTGCTCCTTATTGATGTGAATGCTTCTGGTTTATTAACACATATATTGCTTTGCATATTGTTGCCCCTTTTGTAAACTTTGAATTGAGTGCTTGGGGAAAAAAAATATAGTCTGAAACTAATAGATATTTTTTTATCTCCACTTAGGTGCATTTGAGGACACAGCTTTCTCTTCTCTAGCTGATGCTGTGAATGAGAACACCTTGCGAGCCATTGTCGAGATGGGTTTCACAAACATGACTGAGATCCAGCACAAATCTATAAGGCCCCTGCTGGAGGGCAGGTAGGGCAAGCACAATATCTGCCTTCCCTTTGTGTATATGTGTGCATTACTTCATGAGATAGGTTTGCTTTATAATGGGAACATTTTTGTTGTACTGGCTATCTAATGATGGCTGCATGAGACCTAGGGACAGCTGTGAGAAAATGTGCAATCTTGGGACATAAATGTGCCTACAAAAAAAAGTTAAATGGACATTTAACTCCAAAATGTATCTTCTCCCCCAAACATTTTGTTTAATGAAAAGATAACATTGTAATATACATAACTTGTTTGTTTTTACCTTTTCTTTAAAATGAAAATTGTTAATTCCATTAGCATTTACCCTCCACAGTTTACTCAGCTATGTAATATCTTAAAGGAACTCAACTCTAAATTCCACACTTTTTTTTTTTTTGTACATAGGGAAACAAACGTTGTAATGCATTACTACAGCAAAATAGATACAATACATTGAGCTTTTAAGGGTGTGCATCACTGTACTGCTACTCAATGCAAACTGGTTCTAAAATGAAAGTTTTAAACTATTTTTGTAGTTTAGTCTTTAAAACCAATTACCATCTGATATGAATGCCCATTTAAAGCTATTATTGTTCCTGACAAGCAAAAGTATCCAGTAGCAGTGAGGGACATTAGGTGGTTTCAGTGTAGATATTATTGTAGGACAGAAATCAGTATGATGTACTTGCTCATTCATTTATAGAATAGAATCATTTAATCCCCAAGTATGAAAAATATAAAAGGAATTCTTCATGGTGCAAAGGTATCAGATGACAATGAACAAACAAATGCAATCAGCAGTGTACAAATCTAACCATCACATATATTCACAAGAGTTACTAAAGTGTCATTTACTGTACCGGAAGTGAAATAAGAGAAGCATTCCTGTTTGCTATATTAATAGCCTGGGGAAAAACCATTCAGAAAAGGATTTGTCCGAGTTGGTAAAACTGAACATTTGACTACAATAACAAGAGACGATTAAAAAAAAACAATGTCCCGGGTGAGGTAAATCACATACAAATGTTCCTACTTTTCTTATTCCTTGAAAAGTAAATGTCCTTAAGAGAAATAAGTTGACATTAAATGTGTCTCCCAATTTGGTGTAGTCTCCCAAGTAGCAGAGCTGTACCAGGTTAAAATAGAGGATGACAAAACTGAATCAGTGATGGCTGAATAAAAACAAATTATGTTTGAGACGGGTCAAATTGTTTGTTACCTTAAGAAGTAAAGGTTGCTGAGACTTTTTAATTATAGTAAAAATGTTGATGTCCCATTTCAAGTGATGTTGCATTGTTGTGCCAAGGAATTTGTATGCAGTCTTTAATTACCATCTCTTTGGTTTTATGAACATTTCATTCTAAAGTGTTTGCGTCACTTCATGTTACCAGCCTGTCTACTTCCATGTTATTGAAATTTGCAGACATCACTATTCTATAACTTCACAGATTCATTTGCAGAAGTACAATCATTGGTATATAAGGAATAGAGCAAGGGAGACAGAACACAACCCTGTGGGACACCAGGGTTGGAAATGTCTTTTAGTAGAAGAATATGAATGATATATACATGTAGAGGTTGTGATTGATTAGCAAGGGCACTGGGGATTCTGGGAAACAGGGAAATTAGTCAAACATACAAATATACTAAAACAAAGCTGTTACGTTGTGAAGCTGCAATTTCATGCAGTTTTACAATAATCTGGCATGTCTGCTTGTGGGGATAGCTTACTAGCTAATAAATAAATCTTACACAAGTCTATTGGTGAACATTGACACTCCCCACAAGCATGAAAAAAGGTTTTTTTTCTTTCTTTTCTCTTTAGAAAAAGAAAATTGTTTTTCAATAAAAATATGGAAGAGAGACAGATAAAGATTTTCTGGCTTCTACCTTTATATAATGCTATAGGAAACCACTGAAGATACTCTGATCTTCAGGCTATTAGTACCATAATGACTGATATCTGGGACAACAACCAAATCTCTACTGAACATGTCTTAACTTAATTTTTTCAGCTGTTTGCTTCTACTCGCTATGTTGAAAATATATCAAAATATAAGGGTCTTTTGAGCCTTTATCTTGGTAACCATACTATCTATTTTGCATATTTAACTTCTTAAACATTACTGAACATTGTTATTCCGGTTTGGCTAATTTATTTATTTTTAATGTTAAAAACAGTTGAAAAGTACCACTAAACACATTAAAATAGCTTAATTAGTAAATGTATAATAAAAAATACTCTGCAAAAGTACCTTGTTTGAATTTTAAATGAGTAGTAGATTTCTTTCTAATAATTTTTAAACGCCGGGGTTAGGTTCCAGAAGGAATGGTTGTAAATCAAAACCGTTGTAAATTGAAACCCAGTTTATAATGTAAGTCAATGGGAAGTGAGGGAGTTGGGTTCCAGGCCCCTCTCAAAATTGTCATAAGTAACACCTAATACATTATTTTTAAAGCTTTGAAATGAAGACTTTAAATGCTAAACAGCATTATAAACCTAATAAAATAATCACACAACACATATATGATTAAACTAATTTAAATGAACAAAAACATTTGCTAAACAGCATTATACACCTAATAAAATAATCACACAACACAGACTTCACTTGCATTTTTCTGCAAACAGTTCTTTCTATGCATTCCAATCTGGACTGATTTATATACAGGAAGTTCTTGTTCCTTTGAAATCTGCTTGATAGCTCAGGTCTGGTAAAAACGGATTAATTTCAGCTTGCTTGGCTTTGCTGCACCACAAGCGGACAGCTCCACCTACTGGCTATTTTAATAAATGCACTGCTTGTCAATGCTTTTCAATAGCAGTCACATGACTGGAAAAAAAAGGTTGTTATTCTGAAACAGTGTAAATTGAACCGTTGTAAAACGAGGGCCACCTGTGTGTGTATGTATATATATATATATATATATATATTTCATGATGTCCATAGACATTAAAGGACTATTAAACACAGTAGATTTGCATAATCAACAAATGCAAGATAACAAGACAATACAATAGAATTTACTCTGAATTTCAAATGAGTAGTAGATTCTTTTCTAACACATTTTCAAAGTTATGTATATTTCCACTCCCCCTGTACCATGTGACATCAATCAGCCAATCACAAATGCATATACGTATAGTCTGTGAGTTCTTGCACATGCTCAGTAGGAACTGTTGACTCAAAGTGTAAATATAAGACTGTGCACATTTTTTTTTAATGGAAGTAAATTGGAAAGTTGTTTAAAATTACATGCTGTATCTGAATCATGAAAATTTAATAAAACCTGAGTGTCCCTTTAACAGAATGTGATAGAAGCTAAAGACTATCTCAATTTGTGAAGCATATTTCATGATCAGAAAACTTACATTTCCCGTTTTGTGCTATTTTTAGGGACGTTCTGGCTGCTGCCCGCACTGGGAGTGGTAAAACCTTGGCTTTCCTTATACCAGCAATTGAATTGGTTTATAAACTCAAATTTATGCCACGGAATGGTGAGCGTTTTAAGAAATCTTTGCTTGTCTAATGATGTCTGATTTGATATACTTGTCATAACTCCTTTATACAATAAGCTGTAGCTGTCTCTCATTCTCTTTAGGGCCAGCTTCATCCTCTCTTGTTATCCAGTCTCCCTCTTTTCCCTTTGTATAATTGTTTAACCTACTTTTTTTTTTTTTTTTTTTTTTTCCAACCATGTCAGGTACTGGTGTCCTCATTTTGTCCCCCACAAGAGAGCTGGCAATGCAGACATATGGGGTCCTAAAGGAGCTTATGACTCATCATGTTCATACCTTCGGTTTGGTCATGGGAGGCAGTAATCGATCAGCAGAGGCACAAAAACTAGCTAATGGGGTAAACATTGTGGTGGCAACTCCGGGCAGACTGCTGGACCATATGCAGGCACGTTAATTGTCCTCTGTTGTATTTGTGCAGTATATTTTGTAGATTTTCTGTGTTTTCTAATGCTCTGCCTTATTTTGTTATACTGCAGAACACACCTGGCTTCATGTACAAAAACCTGCAGTGTCTGGTTATTGATGAGGCAGATCGGATCCTAGAAGTTGGCTTTGAGCAGGAAATGAAACAAATAATAAATCTGCTGCCAAGTAAGTTTGTCCTAACTAGTACAGAAAGTGTTAACATGAAAATACAGGCTTATTTGAGGATTCTGTTTGATAGATATATATATAGATATATTCATTCTAATGTTGTTAACCAGCTGTAAGAAGCAAAGTGCATGTAATTAAAGGGACATGAATTCCACAATATTTATTTCATAATTCTGATAGAGTATACAAGTCTGCTGGTTGGTGATTGCACAAATATGCCTCTTGTCATTGACTTACTGTTGTATTCAGCTATCTTCCAGTAGTGCATTGCTGCTCCTTCAATAAAGGATACAGAGAGAATTAAGCAGAATTGGTAATAGAAGTAAATTTAAAAAGTAGTAGTAAAATCGAATGTTCTATTTCTATCATGAAAGAAAAAAAATTGGGTTTCATGTCCCTTTTATGTATAGATTGATTTAGAGTAGCATTACTTAGGTTTTTGTGCAAGACCCACATTTGGATTAAGGTTGTTAAGATAAAATGAATATAATCCTGAATATCCATGCCTTATCTGATCACTCTCTCTCAATACTGCGAGTGTCCAACATTATTACATGAGAACAAAAATGTTTTTATATCTAATGAACTTAGATGCACACAAGGTACTGTTCTAAAGCTCAGATTTTCAGTACTATTCATCCATTCATACTGTGCTGTTATGGAAATCCAATCACTGTGTCACCAGCAATGTTTTACAGTAAAGATTTGTGTTTGCATGGCCTGGGTGTATGTCACTTGCTATCAGTGAAGTTAGTGTCATTCTCATACAATAGATAGAGAATTATGTAACCTGTACAAGGACATGTCCCAAATCCAGGAAGGTACTTCTAAAATTATTTTTGACTGCTAATATTTGATTATTTTTTACATAGCTTTATAAAAATACTGTTATCTGGTTACTTTTTATTTGTACTTTGTTTTTTACCGAGTGGTGGGGCAATTCAAAGTAATTATTTTAAGATGCATGAGTTTATTTTATATTTCCTGTTTTTCAGAACGCAGACAGACAATGCTGTTTTCTGCCACTCAGACTCGCAAGGTGGAAGATCTTGCTAGGATCTCCCTTAAGAGGGAGCCTTTATATGTGGGAGTGGATGACCACAAAGAAACAGCCACTGTGGATGGACTGGAACAGGTACTGTAACTTCTATGCTGCTTTTTTTGTCCTTATTTAATGCGTTTCTCATTTTGAATAGTTTAACCCCTTAACGATACGGACATATCCTGTACATTGCATGTTCTTAAAGATCCATAATAAAAGTACCCTTTTTTTTTAATGCATACATTTATTTCTCAGCACATATGTTATGGACATGAAGCTTATTTGTAAAATAATTCAGTAAAAAGATGTGAATTAATTACCCCTTTAATGATAAATATTTATTTTTCGTCATGTAAAACCGCCCCCTAATCTCAAGGGGCTTTCCCTGCTGGTGCCGTGGTAGTGAGTTTACACAAGCGGGTATTCATACATTTACTGTCATACATGGTGCTGTCAAAATGTAGAATAGTTCACTGCTTAGGGAGCATCATATTTTTCCATATTAAAAGTACAGGATTTACATTGCTAAACCTCATACCATTGCAAACTTCCATGCACATAACATTTTTGCTTCTGCATGCTGCACCGTATTTACTTTGTTTAGGGAACAGCTTTACAGCAGCTGCTATTTTAAGGAAGTACCGATCCTTCACACATGACTGCACAGGAGTTATCTAAATATTCCATAGCCTTGTTTGATTCACTTCAGAACTGCATGTGAGGGGGATATAACTAGGGCTGTAAATGTTCAGATGACCTCAATGCAGTGTGAAGGATCCTTTCTTCCCGTTTTTTTTTTTTTTTTTTTTATCAGCTTCTGTAAAGCTGTTTCCCAAACAAGGTAACACTGAGCAGCTTTTATGTGCAGGGAAGTCTGCAATGATATGAGCTGCAGACACGGGCTGCCTGGTGTTAATATGCAGGGAGCTCTTGATCTTTACTACAACATATTATTCTTCCACTCTGCCTAGCCTGAGACACTGCGTATGTGGGAAAATGACTGCTGAGCTAATGTGCGCATGTTCAGTGGCTCTGGCAAGTCGTCCGACCGCACTGTTTATTAGGCTGTAAATGATCAGTTTCAGTGGGCAGTAAATCACAGATACATTATAAAGGTGAATATAATAAAAACTGCTTAAAACAAAAAATAGATGCCTATTGAAAATTTTTAAATGAAAGCATAATCTTTTTTAATGATTCTTTCTTCAAAAACGATTATAATGTCCCTTTAAGGTTTTTTTTTTACCCTGCAATAGTGTGGGTCTTTCCGCAAGCTCTGAGACGCTACTACAACATGGCTCATTCCCCCGAGGCATTTGTCTATAGTACAGTTCCTCCGGTGTCTGCCAGTACCGGGCTATTTAACCCCTGCAAGTAAAAAATACATCCAACTTACCCGTTAAGGGTTTTAAGAAACATAAAACACACCTTGTAATTGGTGTTTTCCATCCAACTTTGAACACTTTCTGATAGCCTTAACATCTGGTTTGCTGTAGTTTTTTTGTTAATACAGTCTGCATTGTTTTGCAGTATGTATCATATCACAGCTACTGAGGCAAATTAGTGGTGGATGTATAGCAGGCTTTGAAGTCTGTGCACTTTAAAATTCTTAGAATTTGAAAATCCACTATTTTCAAAGTTAAATTACAGGAAAGGGTGTTGAATAATGAATGTATATAGCCGATTTCTTTTTACTACCCGTAATTATTATATATTGCAATCTGAAGATATGCTATGTTCCTTCTGCTTTTCCTGTGTCCAGAGGTTTTCATTATAACTATATGTCTGTATTCCTCCTTGTGAAAGTGCGACACACTAAAATCTGGATTTGCACATATCTTTGTGTTGTATTTTCACAAGAAAAATCCAGCTCCAAAAAGAGCCGAATAACGCGAGTGGTCATTTTCTCCCACATTTGGCAGCTAACAAAACGACAAAATGCACATCCCCTAATTTTAACAACTTGCTGCTTGCTATTATGTTTTCAAAGAACGCCATTTTGCTTTTTTGTTACATAATATATCGGATGATTGTTGGTACTTAAAGGTACAGAATTTTTTATTGTTTAAAAAGATAGATGGGGCGTGTCTCCAGGCAGCACCTTGAGTGGTAGCGAAATTGGTAGCTGCGTGTGGGATACTGATAACTTGCCACCTATCAGTTGGTTATGAAGCCATCTAACTTATACACTTTGATGACTGGATTCTACAGATCCTGTTGATCATTTTGATTTTAGACTGTGCCGAGTTCTGCACCAGAAAAAAACGATTTGAAGCGTTGAGGCCTGCGGCAACCCCCCCCCCCCCCCCCCTCCGCAAGCAATAATACGGGTTATGAGTAGCCAGTGCACTGCTATAAAACTGCTCTACATCACTATTCAAGCGCTAATTTAAATTATGGAGAATACCCAGATTATAGATATGTTGAGCACAATCTTGGAGTCCCAAAGAATCCATCTCTGCAACATTATAGAGAAAGCATTTCGTTCCGACTACTGCAGCTGCAAGAAAACAGAGGTGCAGGAAGTGAATCCTCCTGAACCTAACATAAGAGAGGAGAAACACACAGGGACCACCGTTCGCAATGTCAGTGATAATTCTGACCCAAGAATGACGATGCAATCAGGAGCTCATACCACTACTATGGAGACTCCATCATATGTGCCCGGGGACGCAACTAAGCAGCTTCAACACCCACATGGACAGGACCCTGCTCCTACTCATACTTTCAGACAATGGAGCGATCCAGATCACGGCTCCCATTTGGCAGTGACGAGACCTAAAGGAAAGGACATACTGACCACACTTGATGAGAGCCGGTATGGGAAAACATCATACCCGCCATCAAAGGTCGGCACTCCAGCAACTCCGGCCCCATCTGGGATTTCTGCTCATAACCTCCTAGGGACCGGTAAATCTTCCGCTTATAGTTACCGGAGCATGTTTGGGAAATTTTCAACAACACTTGACCTCCCCACTCCTGGATCACTGAGCATAAAGTTACTCATGACGAGTCACCATGAGCGGCTAAGCTTCGACCCGAGTAGAGTGGGGATAGGTTGAAGCGTTCATCTCCGATAAGGTGAGGTGTAAGACCCTACTTGTTTGTTTGCCCTTATCAGCAATAGTAACTGTTTATCACCCTGCCACTCTTTGGGACCATTAAACCAATTTATGACGGATATATTTCCTGAAATCAGACACTCATGCAGGACTTTGCTGAACATTTAAACCGGCTACAAAAAACAAAAAATTAGGAGGCTCGGATACAGGAGCTATGATGTTTATACCCCCCACTTCTGGACGTCTAGTTATGTTCCTTTGTTAAGTATGGCATTGTGTGTTTGTCTTTAATATTTAGACAGGATGGTTTCACAATTATACAGACTGCATTGGTTATTGCAAATATTATTGAAGTTATGTATTTAAAATTAAGTATTCATATGCGCAGCACACATAACAGTAATGTATGCTAGATCTGTCATGCTCATACAATCTTAGATGTTTATCTGTATTTTAATTTTGAACTATGCCCTCCCAGGCTTGTTATTTAGAGATACTAGCTCAAGTACAAAGATATGTGTTGCAAGCAATGACAGGATTATATTCTAGTAACACTACCTGACTAACCCCTTTCTTTTACACCTTTAACGATCTTTAACATATTGAAACACTACCTCCTATGACTATTCTATTGCTATATAACCTACTAATGCCTGTCATTGTCATATACTATAAGATCTGGTGCTTTCAGCACTTAATGTGTAATGACCCAGTGCATTATGTCCTCCTTTTCCCTGATATGCGATACAGTTAATGTATTCCGTATTATTTTAAGGAGTTTATCTTTGTATTATACTGCACGTAAGGCTAATACTGTCCAAGATTGCTCACTCCCCCAGACTCTAAACTTCGCCATTGTGTAGGGCTGCAACAACTAATCGGTAAGATTGATCATAAAAATAGTTGTCAAAGAATCTCATTATCAATTAGGAGGTCAACGATTAGTTGCTTAATTGCACAGCACCAGCTGCTTCAATCCAATGAACTCCTGCACATGGTATTGTGCAAACATTTTTATTTATTATAATTTTTTCTATCCGATTAATCGGATGATTATTGTTCGATTAATCGGATAGAAAAAAAGATTAAAACAATAGATTTAATTTTTTTTGCACAATCTTAGTTGCAGTAGATGATCAGATTAAAGCAGCTGGTGCTGTGCAACTGACCAACTAATCGCTGACCACCTAATTGATAATGAGATTTGTTGACAACTATTTTTATGATCAAACTTACCGATTAGTTGTTGCAGCCCTACCATTGTGTTTTCTTATACATTACAACAGCGCAAGTTTTTACACTACTATTTTCTAGTTAATTATAAAATTTGGATTGTACCATTATCATCATGGCCCAAGAGTGGCCCTAAGCTTTATTAATCCCCCCTCTCATTACCACATGATAATACATAGGCCCAAGAGTGGCCTCCTGTTCAATGGGGGTATATTAAAATGTAAAACGGAGGTCTAATTTAGGTCGATCCATACTCCTTGCAGATACTATCTTGAATCCTGGTACAGTGGTTACTGTATTGAATTGAGTTTCTTGTATGCCTGTATAATATTTTAAATACAATTGTCTGTAATAATTTCCTCAAAACCTCAATAAAAAAAAATTTAAAATGGGGGGGGGGGGGGAAAATGATAACCCCTTTATTAGCCATTCCCCAGTTTCGCATTCGCATAACCAACAAGGTTATATTAATAAACTTTTTACCTCTGATTACCTTGTATCTAAGCCTCTTCAGACTGCCCACTTATTTCATGTCTTTTGACAGACGTGCATTTTAGTTAATTAGTGTTGACTCCTTAGTAACTTCACAGGAGTGAGCACAATGTTTATTACACACATGAACTAGCGCAGTCTAGCTGAAAAAACTGTCAAAATGCACTGAGATATGAGGCGGCTTTTAAGGGCTTAGAAATTGGCATATGAGCCTACCTAGGTTTAGCGTTCAACAAAGAATACCGAGAACAAAGCAAATTTGGTGATTAAAGTAAATTGGAAAGTTGTTTAAAATTGCATGCCCTATCTGAATCATGAATGTTTAATTTTGACTAGACTGTCCCTTTTTAAGAGTTTAGTATTAGTTTAAAACTGTGGTCTCTAATTTTCAGGGTTATGTTGTTTGTGCCTCTGAGAAGAGATTTCTTTTACTATTCACATTCCTGAAGAAGAACCGCAAGAAGAAGATGATGGTTTTCTTCTCTTCCTGTATGTCAGTGAAATATCATTATGAACTTCTCAACTACATTGACCTACCTGTCATGGCAATTCATGTGAGTAATGAAGGATTCTTTGTGCATGAAATATAGAAGTGTTAAATGAAAACTCCCTTTCCGGGTTTGCTTGGAAGCAACTTTTAATCTGAACATTCTAGTTTTGACTTTGAATTAAACGGTTGCATGCCTATTTTTGGAGCAAGATGTTATGATTTTTTTTATTGTACATTTTCTTTTTTCATTGTTTCACTCATTTTGCTTCACAGGGAAGGCAAAAACAAACCAAACGGACCACAACCTTCTTTCAGTTCTGTAATGCTGATACTGGGATTCTGCTATGCACAGATGTTGCTGCAAGAGGCCTGGATATCCCTGAGGTGGATTGGATTGTCCAGTATGACCCTCCAGATGATCCTAAGGTGAGCTCCCTAGTCATGCTTTTATGTTAACCATTTAGTGTCTGGACAGGCCTTGCAAATCAACAAAGTTTATCCTTATTTAGACATTATTCAAAGCTGTGTGTCTGTTTTGGTGGTTCAGTGCAAAAAACGTACCCTGTTGTCAAGACAAATTTCGATATGAATGGTGTGAAACATTTTCATGATACTAGTTTATAGGTTTTTTTTTTTAAACTATTTTCTTTCATGTAATTAGCAAGAGTCCATGAGCTAGTGACGTATGGGATATACATTCCTACCAGGAGGGGCAAAGTTTCCCAAACCTCAAAATGCATATAAATACACCCCTCACCACACCCACAAATCAGTTTTACAAACTTTGCCTCCTATGGAGGTGGTGAAGTAAGTTTGTGCTAGATTCTACGTTGATATGCGCTCCGCAGCAGGTTGGAGCCCGGTTTTCCTCTCAGCGTGCAGTGAATGTCAGAGGGATGTGAAGAGAGTATTGCCTGTTTGAATTCAATGATCTCCTTCTACAGGGTCTATTTCATAGGTTCTCTGTTATCGGTCGTAGAGATTCATCTCTTACCTCCCTTTTCAGATCGACGATATACTCTTATATATATATATATACCATTACCTCTGCTGATTTTCGTTTCAGTACTGGTTTGGCTTTCTACAAACATGTAGATGAGTGTCCTGGGGTAAGTAAGTCTTATTTTCTGTGACACTATAAAGCTATGGTTGGGCACTTTTTTATAAAGTTCTAAATATATGTATTCAAACATTTATTTGCCTTGACTCAGGATGTTCAGCATTCCTTTTTTTCAGACAGTCAGTTTCATATTTGGGATAATGCATTTGAATCAATCATTTTTTCTTACCTTAAAATTTGACTTTTTCCCTGTGGGCTTTTAGGCTCGCGGGGGCTGAAAATGCTTCATTTTATTGCGTCATTCTTGGCGCTGACTTTTTTGGCACAAAAAATCTTTTCCGTTTCCGGCGTCATACGTGTCGCCGGAAGTTGCGTCATTTTTTGACGTTCTTTTGCGCCAAAAATGTCGGCGTTCCGGATGTGGCGTCATTTTTGGCGCCAAAAGCATTTAGGCGCCAAATAATGTGGGCGTCTTATTTGGCGCTAAAAAAATTTGGGCGTCGCTTTTGTCTCCACATTATTTAAGTCTCATTTTTCATTGCTTCTGGTTGCTAGAAGCTTGTTCTTTGGCTTTTTTTTTCCCATTCCTGAAACTGTCATTTAAGGAATTTGATCAATTTTGCTTTATATGTTGTTTTTTCTCTTACATATTGCAAGATGTCTCACGTTGCATCTGAGTCAGAAGAAACTTCAGGAAAATCGCTGCCGGGTGCTGGATCTACCAAAGCTAAGTGTATCTGCTGTAAACTTTTGGTAGTTGTTCCTCCAGCTGTTGTTTGTATTAAATGTCATGACAAACTTGTTAATGCAGAAAATATTTCCTTTAGTAAAGTACCATTACCTGTTGCAGTTCCCTCAACATCTAATGTTCAGAGTGTTCCTGATAACATAAGAGATTTTGTTTCTGAATCCATTAAGAAGGCTATGTCTGTTATTCCTCCTTCTAGTAAATATAAAAAATCTTTTAAAACTTCTCTTTATCCAGATGAATTTTTAAATGAACATCATCATTCTGATTCTAATGATTCTTCTGGTTCAGAGGACTCTGTCTCAGAGGTTGATGCTGATAAATTTTCATATTTATTTAAAATGGAATTTATTCGTTCTTTACTTAAAGAAGTCCTAATTGCATTAGAAATTGAGGATTCTGGTCCTCTTGATACTAAATCTAAACGTTTAGACAAGGTCTTTAAATCTCCTGTAGTTATTCCAGAAGTTTTTCCTGTTCCAGGTGCTATTTCTGAAGTAATTTCCAGAGAATGGAATAATTTGGTTAATTCATTTACTCCTTCTAAACGTTTTAAGCAATTATATCCTGTGCAGTCCGACAGATTAGAGTTTTAGGACAAAATCCCTAAAGTTGATGGGGCTATTTCTACCCTTGCTAAACGTACTACTATTCCTACGGCAGATGGTACTTCCTTTAAGGATCCTCTAGATAGGAAAATTGAATCCTTTCTAAGAAAAGCTTATTTGTGTTCAAGTAATCTTCTTAGACCTGCTATATCTTTGGCGGATGTTGCTGCAGCTTCAACTTTTTGGTTGGAAACTTTAGCGCAACAAGTAACAGATCATGATTCTCATAACATTATTATTCTGCTTCAACATGCTAATAATTTTATCTGTGATGCCATTTTTGATATTATCAGAGTTGATGTCAGGTTTATGTCTCTAGCTATTTTAGCTAGAAGAGCTTTATGACTTAAAACTTGGAATGCTGATATGTCTTCTAAATCGACTCTACTTTCCCTTTCTTTCCAGGGTAATAAATTATTTGGTTCTCAGTTGGATTCTATTATCTCAACTGTTACTGGTGGGAAAGGAATTTTTTTACCGCAGGATAAAAAATCTAAGGGTAAAAACAGGGCTAATAATCGTTTTCGTTTCAACAAAGAACAAAAGCCTGATCCTTCATCCTCAGGAGCAGTTTCAGTTTGGAAACCATCTCCAGTCTGGAATAAATCCAAGCCTTCTAGAAAAGCAAAGCCAGCTTCTAAGTCCACATGAAGGTGCGGCCCTCATTCCAGCTCAGCTGGTAGGGGGCAGATTACGTTTTTTTCAAAGAAATTTGGATCGATACTGTTCACAATCTTTGGATTCAGAACATTGTTTCAGAAGGGTACAGAATTGGTTTCAAGATAAGACCTCCTGCAAAGAGATTTTTTTCTTTCCCGTGTCCCAGTAAACCCAGCGAAAGCTCAAGCATTTCTGAAATGTGTTTCAGATCTAGAGTTGGCTGGAGTAATTATGCCAGTTCCAGTTCTGGAACAGGGGCTGGGGTTTTATTCGAATCTCTTCATTGTACCAAAGAAGGAGAATTCCTTCAGACCAGTTCTGGATCTAAAAATATTGAATCGTTACGTAAGGATACCAACATTCAAAATGGTAACTATAAGGACTATCCTGCCTTTTGTTCAGCAAGGGCATTATATGTCTACAATAGATTTACAGGATGCATATCTGCATATTCCGATTCATCAAGCTCACTATCAGTTTCTGAGATTCTCTTTCCTGGACAAGCATTACCAGTTTGTGGCTCTGCCGTTTGGCCTAGCAACAGCTCCAAGAATTTTTACAAAGGTTCTCGGTGCCCTTCTGTCTGTAATCAGAGAACAGGGTATTGTGGTTTTTCCTTATTTGGACGATATCTTGGTACTTGCTCAGTCTTCACATTTAGCAGAATCTCATACGAATTGACTTGTGTTGTTTCTTCAAGATCATGGTTGGAGGATCAATTCACTAAAAAGTTCATTGATTCCTCAGACAAGGGTAACCTTTTTGGGTTTCCAGATAGATTCAGTGTCCATGACTCTGTCTTTGACAGACAAGAGACGTCTAAAATTGATTTCAGCTTGTCGAAACCTTCAGTCACAATCATTCCCTTCGGTAGCCTTTTGCATGGAAATTTTAGGTCTTTTGACTGCTGCATCGAACGCGATCCCCTTTGCTCGTTTTCACATGCGACCTCTTCAGCTCTGTATGCTGAACCAATGGTGCAGGGATTACACAAAGATATCTCAATTAATATCTTTAAAACCGATTGTACGACACTCTCTAACGTGGTGGACAGATCACCATCGTTTAGTTCAGGGGGCTTCTTTTGTTCTTCCGACCTGGACTATAATTTCAACAGATGCAAGTCTTACAGGTTGGGGAGCTGTGTGGGGGTCTCTGACGGCACAAGGAGTTTGGGAATCTCAGGAGGTGAGATTACCGATCAATATTTTGGAACTCCGTGCAATTTTCAGAGCTCTTCAGTCTTGGCCTCTTCTGAAGAGAGAATCGTTAATTTGTTTTTAGACAGACAATGTCACAACTGTGGCATACATCAATCATCAGGGGGGGACTCACAGTCCTCTGGCTATGAAAGAAGTATCTCGAATTCTGGTTTGGGCGGAATCCAGCTCCTGTCTAATCTCTGCGGTTCATATCCCAGGTATAGACAATTGGGAAGCGGATTATCTCAGTCGCCAAACGTTGCATCCGGGCGAATGGTCTCTTCACCCAGAGGTATTTCTTCAGATTGTTCAAATGTGGGAACTTCCAGAAATAGATCTGATGGCTTTTCATCTAAACAAGAAACTTCCCAGGTATCTGTCCAGATCCCGGGATCCTCAGGCGGAGGCAGTGGATGCATTATCACTTCCTTGGAAGTATCATCCTGCCTATATCTTTCCGCCTCTAGTTCTTCTTCCAAGAGTAATCTCCAAGATTCTGAAGGAATGCTCGTTTGTCCTGCTGGTAGCTCCAGCATGGCCTCACAGGTTTTGGTATGCAGATCTTGTCCGGATGGCCTCTTGCCAACCGTGGACTCTTCCGTTAAGACCAGACCTTCTGTCGCAAGGTCCTTTTTTCAATCAGGATCTCAAATCCTTAAATTTAAAGGTATGGAGATTGAACGCTTGATTCTTGGTCAAAGAGGTTTCTCTGACTCTGTGATTTATACTATGTTACAGGCTCGTAAATCTGTATCTAGAGAGATATATTATAGAGTCTGGAAGACTTATATTTCTTGGTGTCTTTCTCATCATTTTTCCTGGCATTCTTTTAGAATTCCGAGAATTTTACAGTTTCTTCAGGATGGTTTAGATAAAGGTTTGTCCGCAAGTTCCTTGAAAGGACAAATCTCTGCTCTTTCTGTTCTTTTTCACAGAAAGATTGCTAATATTCCTGATATTCATTGTTTTGTACAAGCTTTGGTTCGTATAAAACCTGTCATTAAGTCAATTTCTCCTCCTTGGAGTTTGAATTTGGTTCTGGGGGCTCTTCAAGCTCCTCCATTTGAACCCATGCATTCATTGGACATTAAATTACTTTCTTGGAAAGTTTTGTTCCTTTTGGCGATCTCTTCTGCCAGAAGAGTCTCTGAATTATCTGCTCTTTCTTGTGAGTCTCCTTTTCTGATTTTTCATCTGGATAAGGCGGTGTTGCGAACTTCTTTTGAATTTTTACCTAAGGTTGTGAATTCCAACAACATTAGTAGAGAAATTGTGGTTCCCTCATTATGTCCTAATCCTAAGAATTCTAAGGAGAAATCATTGCATTCTTTGGATGTTGTTAGAGCTTTGAAATATTATGTTGAAGCTACTAAGTCTTTCTGAAAGACTTCTAGTCTATTTGTTATCTTTTCCGGTTCTAGAAAAGGCCAGAAAGCTTCTGCCATTTCTTTGGCATCTTGGTTGAAATCTTTAATTCATCATGCCTATGTTGAGTCGG